>NC_090921.1:573790544-574437266 GCF_040938575.1 Ambystoma mexicanum | reverse complement strand
GACGTTCCAAGGCGCAGGCCCGGCGTGATCAGGCCAATGCACACTCATATGGTGTGCTGTGTCCGTGTTGGACCCTATGGTGTCACAGCATCCATTTCACTCCGTGTCTCCAAGGGGGTGCCCAGCGCACCGCACAGCGTCCACGACTGCCCTCCTCTCAGGCAACCCAGCCCAAGGGTATCCAGAACGCACTATAGATCAGCCTCAGTCTGTCGGCAGTCTCAATGGGGTTTTTCCCTTCTCAGAGTAGGTTCGCAGTGCCAAGGGGCCTGCAGCAGCAGCCGCTCCCAAGATTTCACCGCTCACAGGGTCTGCGGCTACTTCGTTGCCGATGCAACAATCACGCGGCCTTTCCCCTCTGGCGCTGCCACATTGTGTCTTCCTGGGCGCCAGCGGCATTCCAACGACTCCGCCGCGGGCCCAGTCACGGCTGGCAGTTCGCTCGGCAGGATCCTGTGCCCTTACAGCCCGTGGGTTAAATCCACTTCAGGTTCGTGCGTCCTCCGTCATGCGCTCTCCCAGCGCTCTCTCTCCGCTTCCCAGTCCGCCCGCGGGCGATAATCGCGGAGTTCACCACAGGGGCCTTGCCAGTCCTAGATGGACGATTGCAGTGGTGCTCTTGCGATCTCTGCTGTAACGCTCACCTGATTCCCGTAGAGGCGCCGGTCTTGACTGGGCGTATACCGTATCTTCAAAGGTGATGTGTAACACACGGCTGGCTCTTTGGACTGGACCTCTGTGCACTGTATGTCTGACTCAAAGGGTAAGATGTCTGCAGATAGAAAATATGGGATTAAGCAACTGGGTTATTGAATGTCTCTCTCTTCTTCCCTTTCTCTTCTCCTGTAGAACCCCAAAGGTTAACGCTCTCACCTTAGGTAAGTGAACGCTGTGCTCTCCATCTGCCTCGGGGCAGGGTGCTGTAACCAGTTTTCTTCACTGGATAAGGGGAGCAGGCCTCTTGACTTCAGAGGACTTCTGTCCGTCGTTTACTGCACGAACGGTAAGTTTCGAGTAATTCTAATGTCTTTAAAGTCTTTAGTAATGATGTTTCTTGTTTTGCAGGGTTCCGGCGATGGCGTATGACGGGCTGAAGTGAGTTGAAGATGGAGCCCGTGTGATGAATAGAAGCGCCTGGAAGCACGTAAGTAAGCGCTTGTTGCCTACTTCACGATGCGCTCTAACTGTCTTTTTATTTTGCAGGTACAAGTTCGGAGCGGCTGCAGGGTGCCGGAATACCCACTGGGTTAGATGTGGAAAGGAGTAATGGCACGTGAGTATTAAAGTTCCCCAATGTCTTTAAACGCACCTTGTTTTGTCTTTCAGATGCGGGATGCAGCGCCGAAGGCCTCCGGAGCGTGCGAAGAGTTGGTAAGCTTTTGTCTTTCAGATGCCGGAATGCAGTGTGAAGACCTCCGGAGCGCACGAAGAGTTGGTAAGCCTTTGTCTTTCAGATGCCGGAATGCAGCGCGAGGCGTTGGTGACAGCCGATGGACCAGGTAAGTGAAGAGCTGTCACTGAAGACCGTAATGCTAACCTGTTCTTTCTTGTCTTTATAGGTGTTGCTGAAGACTGGATTCAGGATGGTAAGCCTTTTTCCTTAGGCCCAGGATCAGATGCAGAAGACACGATGAGCGTTCTGCTGCAGAGGATGCAGAATAACGCAAAGCAAGATTCATCCATCGGGTGTGGTTTAAATAGCCTCCTGTAGTGCTTAGGTGTCTCCTTCCACAGCCACGCCTAGATAAGAAAAGAGTTCCTGCTTTCCAGAACAGTTCCAGTGTTCTGAATCTAGGGAGTGGCTCCTGCCCCACCCAACAGGAAAAGTAGTTCCAAACAGAAGAGGATCAGAGGCTCAACTGGCAGGCAAGTAAGCAGCATGGTCTGCTGCAGGTAAGTCCACCCAAGCATTATGAGCCCGGCGCTTCCAGCGCTGGGACTGGGCATATTTATGAGCCTGGTGCCACTGGCGCCAGGACTGGGTCCAAAAGGTCCCAATTGGGACTGGTTGGCACTCGGAACCTGGGTTATGGATCTGCTTCCAAGGGAGTTGGGAAAACCCTGACCTTTTGGAAGCAGAGATCATGACATCTGCCATCTCCTTTGTTACAGCTGCCATTTTGTCCTTGTCCCCGATCCGGGACCCGCGGCAGACAAATAGGGATAGTTCGGGATCCAAGCCTTCTAAACCCACCAGACTTTCAACGGGTGTCGCCTCCATGTTCACACGCATGGATGTAATTTTCCAGTGCCAGCTGGTCACACACACGCACCGCTCCCACAGGATCATCTCAGGATCAACGGAGCTCCACACGAACACGACCCTCTACATGGCCGTCCAAGCCACGCCCCATGTTCGTTATGAAGTTAGCACTGTTTAGACAGGTCGCAGCTATCAGCGACCGAAGAACGTGAGCCCTATTAGTATAGCGCAATTGTGTTTTGATTGAATTGAAGCCTACAGTTTCAATAGCAGTATGCTCCGAGGTGGGCAAACCATGTGGGGCTCGCCTGGCCTCGCAGCCGCAATGCAAGACGGCCCCCTCCTTCACGAGGACGGAGCCGAGCGTGAGCAAAGCACCCAGGCCCCCTCCTTCGGGGAGGTGGAGCCGAAGCACATGCGTCGCACATAATGTTGTTTATGTGACAAGTTAGTGCTCGGTACGAGAAGGGCAACACCGAGTCCGGTGGTGATCACAGGAATAAGTGAATATCTCCGTAGCACACGTTACGCACCACAGCTACCTTTTGCATATGCTGCGAACATCAAGCAGCTTGCAGATCAGTTCAGCTGATCTACACGCTCGGAGGAGCGAACTAGCGTCAAATACGACCCAGGACAGAGAGGTGTAACTCTCTTTGAGATTTGGCCCCAGACAGCCTGCTAGTGAGGCATACGGCCACAAAAGAGCAGTAAGTGACACTGGTGCTAGCCACAAGAGAAAGAAATGAAAAACAAGAAAAGAAAAGAAAGAGATTAACATATATTAAGAAACCTCGGCAAGCATCATAATAAACGCAGCCGTGGGCGTGCAAGAGACACCTGAAGCAGGAACCAGCCACACAGCACAATAGATCATGTCTGAATTCGAGTGGAGCGAAGAGGAGCAGCCTCTAGACCTCGCCGCCAGTTTTAAAGAAGTGCTGGGGAGCTCGTTGATAGATGCAGTGGCGCAAGGGGTGAAACGCTTACAAGAAAGGCTGTAGACTCTAGAAAGCATACTAAGCTAGCCTTGAGAGAGCACCAGAGATACAGACAGCACGCCCACATGACCCCTGGAAACAGGACCGCAGTGGAGTAAGCAGACCCGCAAGAGGAAAGCCTTTACTGACCCCCAGGTCGACCTTACGGGGTAGAAGGGAGGACCCCAGAGGCAGTTGATGCATTTGCCAAGCTGAAAGAAGACTTCATGCCAATGGCGACAGTGCCAAGCCTCACGACCTCCGTCCCAGGGGAAAATAATATGGGCAAAGAGGACCGAGGCTCGGAAGAGGAGCCAGTAGACGAAGGATTATCTTCCCATTCGGAAGAAGAGAAGAAAGAGCAAGATTGGGCAAGACCCAGCCGGGGTAAGAAAGCCGGTAAAGAAAAGCATCTGGACGAAGAGCCAGAGGAAATCAGGGATATGTTTGATCCAGACAGTATCAGGAACCCCAGATCCTCTGATTGGCTGCCCTCCCCCAGAGTGACGCAGTACATGGCCCTGATACTAAGGAAGGTACTAGATAAGGAGGTGAGACAACGCCTATGCACAGAATGCCCACAGCCGGGCCTCCCAGGAAAGGTGGCAGAGACACCGGGACTGGACCTGAAGATGCTGACCTTCGTTTCATAGACCAGCAAAGACCCACGAAAAGGGATAGACAGGTCCTGGAGGAGCTGCCAGGAGAAAGTACAGGACATATCTGGCCCACTAGCGAAGATAATGGACCTGTCAGAGAGAGCCGGAGATACTGGGGAAGAAGTCGATCCTGAAGCCCTAGTGAGCTGGGCGCAAAGAGCAGTCTGCCTGTTAGGCAACGCAAACTGCACCATCTCTTCAGAGAGAAGGAGAGGCTTACTACTAAAAATAGATCCCAAGGGACTGGCCACCAGGGGGCGCACGGATGGCAGGCTCCTCCGCGTGAGCTCCGTACTGAGGTCCTCCAAAGTGGCATGATCCCCCACTACCGGACCCCCCCCCCCCCCCCGAGCACGAGACTTGCTGGAATCGGAGCCCAAGGCCCCCTGCACACCTTGAGCTTAAACCCGACGAGAAACGGTGGAGGTTTCACTAAGTTATGAACTAATACGTGAGGAGAGCCCAACGGCCAAAAACACACAGGGCCTAGTCCTGCTGCCTCCCGCCGGGTGCGGGTGGTCCTCCCCCGGTGTCCTGCCCGTGTGCAGTGTCCCTAGCTCACAACGACACACCCGCGGCCCAAGTGGTCCAAACCCCCCTACCTCTCGACTGCCCGACACAACAAGCTCTCTCTGCAGGTGGCCGGCGTGGGGCTCGCAGCACGCTGCGGCCAGGACCTGCCACACACCCACAGGCACCCGCAGCTAACTCGGAGAAGGCACAGAGTCGGTGGCGGCTCCTCCACGCTTGGCGGCGACACTGGCAAACTTTGCTCCAGGGCTCCCCTCTCTGATGCCGACGCTGGCCCTTCTCAGCTGCCCCCCGCCCTGGAGCCCCTCCCACATACGTTGCGCTCTGGATGCCCATTACCTCTCCCCACGGCATAGAGGCACCGGCCGAGTCTCACGGCGAGGTACGGCCACACGTTGGCCCATTAAGAAGCAGAGCTTCTAAGTCCTGGACTGCATACCCTGTGAGGCCCTGCACCCCATTTCCAAGGTGAGGCTTGCCCCATTTAATGGATCCTTTAAACAACATTTCCAGGGCACCAAATTGAGGTTTGAGGAGGTGATGACCGCGGAAGTCCCCACCACCCCCTCTCTCAGGAGGCTGCAGCAGACAGAGGTGTGGGTGTGGGTGGGGAACCGGTCTCGGAGAGACTCACAGAGATTGCAGGTGGGGGCTCCACCGTTAAGCGCATGCTCCCTGTTTGCGCATCATGACCAGCCATCAGCGTAACATATAGAGTGCCACTGGGTCACGGTGGCAAGTTTGGCCTCACCAGAGAGAACCTAAAAAGAACAAAGACTGAAACCAGCAATCCCTGAGAACCGGGTCTGCACAGCAGATCGCGAACCACACCCAGATGGGCACCACCGGTGAGTGTTGAACCCATCCCACAGGAAACGGATTACTCACCCTCAGAAAAGGCTCCACTCACACTGAGAGCTGGGCCCCTGTGCGCTGCAGGGCGTGTGCCCTTCTCAGAGCCATTACTTTTGGGATATTCTCCTCCACTGGACCCCGATATTGCAGAGTGGGCACCTTCTGATAAACCGGGTTACAGCATAAACCATGCCCCCTCCAACACTTTCCCGGGCGAACGGCACCCTCCAATCGGTAAACTATACCTAACCAGGTGGCCGTGGCACTAAGAACAGACTTCACTACTCATCCTCTATTCACACCCTGAGAGATACTATCAAATCCAACGCATGGACATCAAGGAGAGACTGGCTGCATACCAGTTCTCACCATCACAAGACAGCTATCGTTCCCCTGGGGCCGCGACTATGTCGTCACCAAACTCCGAGGCCGCCTCGACCAAAGCAGACATCGCTGATATCCTCAATGAAATGAGGAGTATGCGAGCAGATATTGGTGGCAAAATTGATAAAATTACCCAGAGGATGGATAAAATGGAGGATAGGCTTGAAGAGGTTGAGCACAATCAGTCATCTTTGAATATCCTAGAGACACAAATGGATGTACGGATCACTGAACTCGAAGCCAGAGAGGAAGAATTTCGTCTAAAGATCGATGACTTAGAAAACAGAGAGCGGCACAATAATATATGCATCTTCGGAGTCCCAGAAAATGAAGGCGAGACTGAGTCAGGTCTGAAGAGAACCCTGCACAGCATAATGAAATCGCTTTTCAATGATGACTCGGTTGACAAGCCCAAAATCGATCGTGTCCACAGGGCTGGTGGAAAACCAGGAGGTCCAAGAACGGTGCTCGCCCGATTCCACAACTACGCAGACAAGGCTAGGGTGCTGGACAAGGCTAGACACATCCCACAGGTCATGCTGGGCTCGGCACACGTCTCCATATACCAGGATCTATCCTCCCTCACACTAGCAATACGGAGAAAGTGTCTCCCGCTCACCAAAATGCTAAAAGGAAAAGATGTGCGATACCTCTGGGGATACCCATTCTCGCTCTCCTTTCAGTGGGAAGGCAATGCCATAAAACTGATCTCTGAAAAGGACATCCGATGCTGCATTGCTGACCTACTGGGTACTCAAGAGGAAGAACCAACTCAGAGCGGACAAAGGCCGGAGGCAAAGGAATGGCACACCAAAGGCCCACAAAGAAAGAAGATGCAAGGCTCTAGAAAATATAGACGGATGAACGGCTCCCCGGGCACAGAACATTATACCCACCTTGATCTTTTAACTGTTTTCTCCTCGTGGGTGTGCCCGTTGATGGACATTGGGCTGGTTAAAGGCCTCTGACAACGTCGGATAGACACTCACTGAGCACAGCAGGCGATGGTGGTGCCTTCACTCTCCGCACACCGCCAGGCTCAATGCAGATGATGTATTCAGTAAATGGTCAAGGGTAAGGGCACACATACACGATGTGAGCCAACGCATTTCCGTGATCATTGGGGAGGATGGAGAAGATCGGGGATTGCGGGTGGCCCGGGGAATGGAGGGATGAAGGAGATGGGAAGAACTAACACAGCAATAAAGATCACCCACATGGTGACTTATTGGGAACCCGATATCGGGCTCTCATGACCAAGGTTCTAATGCTGAAACGCAGTTCAGTTCGTTAGCACGTTCCTATAATATAGGGGGGGGAGTTGGGAGCTCATGGTTAAGTTATATGAATATGCGATTGGGACCGCTCGAGGTACGGTCCCCACTGGTGGTCCGAGAACAACCGGGTGAACATAACCCAGCCGAATCGGACGCCGTGTCTTTTGGGGGAGGGGAGGGTGAGGTAGCGCAACTCGAGGGGTTGGATGGGACAGATGAGTACGAGGGAGAGAGGGCGCGAAAGGCACTCTTGAAATTATTGATTGCTGAGTGCCAAGAACGCTTAGCGGCCCTCACTGGGCCACACAAAAACCAGCTCACTAGCAAGGAGTCAGTCATATGGCGGGTACTTAGAGTAGAGACATTGGCCCTCATTACAAGTCAGGTGTTAAGGGTTTAACAGCGCCGTCGGCGCCGTTAACCCTTAACGCCTGATTCACACTTTAACGCCTGCTTTTTGCAGGCGTTAAAGTCCAAGGCGCTAAGCGACCTTGGTGCTAATTACGGCACCGTAATTTACGGTGCCGTAATTAGTGCCTTCCCCATCCCCATTATGCCCATCGGGGCAAAAATGGGAATGGGGAAGGGCAAATGGTGAATGGGGAATTACCGCCCCACTCACCTTGGAATGGGGCGGTAATTCCGCCATCCGCCATGCCGGACTCCGGCATGGACCATGGTGCTAATAGCACCATGGTCCAGCGCCGGACTTGTAATGAGGGCCATTGAGGCAGACGCACCTATTGGACTATTCCATACAGGTAAAAAATAATGGCGACAACACTTAGACATCACAAGCTACGTATATGCACACTTAATGTGAAAGGCCTAAATTCTCCCACAAAACGCTCGCTGGTAGTGAGAGAATTCAAGAGGTCCAATTCTGATATCATGTTCTTACAAGAGACAAAATACCAGAGGGGCAGTGAGAAAGGGATCCCCAGTAGCTTGGTGGGGCACACTTTCTGGAGTTTGTGTGTCCCCAAAAAGGCCGGGTTGGGAATCCTGATCCAAAAGAGCCTCCGCATGAAGATCCTAAATTCCTGGTCCCACACAGAGGGTAGAGCCATGTTAATAGTGGAATCCTTTAAGGACACAGTTATAACCCTCGCCACAATTTATGCACCCAATCAAAGCCAAAAGAGATTCCTCCTTAAAGCGACCGAATGGGTGTTCAACAAATAATGAGGCCACACTATTTTTGGGGGCGACTTTAACACATGGATGAACAGTACCGTGGATAGGCAAACCACACACGACACTTCCCAACCCTCTCAGACACAAGAACATGCAGAAATTGAAACGACCCTTGCCCTGTACGGCCTCACGGATAGCTTGCGTCAACTACACCCCTTAGACAAGGGATTTACCTTCCGGTCCATCCCCCATGATATGCTCACAAGAATAGATTATGTTTTCCTCTCTGAAGACCTAATGAAAATACTCCAGACCTCAGACATACACCCCATTGCTTGGTCTGACCATGATATGGTCGTGGTGGACCTGGACTGGGACGGCCTTACCCATTGCAACACAAAGTGGAGGTGCAATGAAACATTATGGTCTGACACGGGATTTAGGGAAGAATTAGAAAATGAATTTAAACAATTCTTCATAACCAATGACACAGGTGAAGTCACAAAAGTGAATGTAGGGAGGCGGCTAAGGCCACTTGGCGTGAGATCCTAATCAGAGAGGGTGCGAGTAATAAGAGAGAACGCACCTTAATAGAGACTAACTTCAGAAAAAAACTGGACGCAGCAGAGAGTCTAGCACCGACATCCCCACAAAGCAGATCTAGACACCTTGCTGAGGCCAAGGATCTAGGGGAGGAACTAAAAACCCTGGAAATAGGTAAGGTGACCCAGACCCTACAATACCTAAAACAAAAGTACTACAAGAAGGGAGATAAGGCTGATGCCCTCCTCGCGGCAAGGCTCTGCGCACAAAGGGCAGAAAGATGGGTAGACACGATAGAGAGGACAGAGAGCACTCTCATAGATAAAGTAGAATCTTCCCCAGAAGACATACAAGATGTATTTGCCTTCTTTTACAAAGACTTACACACCTGTGACCCTCCTCCCCCACTGGGGAGTGTAGACACTTATCTCAAAGAGACAGGTCTCCCAGCACTCACGCACTCCGAGGCTGAGGCCCTCGACGCACCGGTCACTGGGGACGAAGTTGCCGATGCCATCAAACACCTCAAGTCAGGGAAGGCGCCAAAGGACGATGGCTTCACTCCTGGCTTCTACAAAACGTCCACTGCATTTCTTACCCCCTTCCTAGTGACCTTACTCAATGATATCTTTGAAACGGGACGGACACCCCCATCTTTCGCCCAGGCCCTTCTAACGGTCATCTCAAAAGAAGGTAGAGACCCAAAACATTGCGGGTCATACCGCCCCATATCACTCCTCAACATAGACACCAAAATATACGCGAGAGTAATAGCGGCCAGACTAGAAACACATCTACCTAAGCTAATACACACAGACCAAGTCGGCTTTGTACCGGGAAGACAGGGAGCGGACACGTTGAGGAAAACATTACACTTGATACATGAGGCACAGGGGAGGAGTGACGACCCAACCCTCCTGTCACTTGACGCCGAAAAGGCCTTCGACAGAGTGGACTGGGAGTTCATGTCAAGGGTTCTAGTCTGGATAGGTCTTGGCCCCAAATTCCGCCGTGCCATCAAAGCAATATACTCAGCTCCCAAGACCTCTGTAGCAGTCAGTGGTGGTCTCAAGGTGGTTTACATTGGAAAGAGGAACCAGGCAGGGCTGCCCACGATCCGCCGTATTATTTGTGTTGTTCCTCGAACCACTGGCACAGAAGCTGAGGCTCGACAAAAGGGTGGAGGGAATTAAAGTAGGAGATCAAGAATATAAACTAGACCTATATGCTGACGATATTCTCCTACATACAACCAACCCCCTAAATTCCATACCTGCAGCTATAGAGATAATTGAGGAATATGCCCAATTGGCAGGCCTGAAAATTAACAAAGGGAAATCGGTCCTCCTCCCGATCGACAAGAGCAAGGACTCAGAGGTGGGGCGTTTTGCGCCTCTAGGAATGAAGGTCAGTCTCACCACGTTGCAGTATTTGGGCATCAATGTGACCCGAGATCTAGGGGACCTATTTGAAGCCAACTTTCCCCCGATATTACACATGATTCAAAAAGATATTGGACGGTGGACAAGGCTCACCATCTTATGGATGGGCCGCTTGAACACCATTAAAATGGTAATCTTGCCAAAGCTGCGCTACCTATTTCAGATGCTCCCTATCCAACTACCCAAATAATTCTTTGCAACCACTAAAAAAGTCCTAAACACCTTTCTATGGCAAAACAAAAAACCCAGGGTACCCACTGCTTTACTTCAACTTCGTAAAGATGATGGCGGGGGAAGGCCTCCCAAACATAGAGCTCTATTATAGGGCAGCTCAACTGCGAGCGCTAATTCCGCACGTCAGACAGCAGAAAGACCCCCAATGGATGGGTCTAGACAACTACCACCTCCGACCATTTACCGTGGGAGAATGGTTATGGGTACCAGGACCCCTTCTACGAAACAGCATTAAAAACCATCCCATTCTCAGGACTATATGGGCTATTTGGAAACCAAACAAAGGAATGAAAGGGATCACGACATGGCCCTCCCCCCTATCACACTTATGGGGACTGGGTGTTCGGGACGATATCCCTGACCCAGTCAGTTTCCAATCATGGTATGAGGCAGGGCTTGAAAGGGCAGGGCAACTATGAAGAAATAACACATTCATCACCATTCAGAAGCTGGAGGAAGCCCTAGGCCTAGGTCCACTCTCAGTCTTTCAATACCTGAAACTGAAAGGCGTCATGACCCGGGACGTCTGGAAGGAGGCCATACAGAGAGACCTCAACCCGTTCGAAAGAATTTTGGACACATACTTAGGCTCTCCAAGGGCCTCATAAGTTCAATGTACATGGCATTAACTGAAGTCAATACTACCCCCTCAGCCACCTTGAAACACAAATGGGAAAAAGACCTCAGGAGGAATCTCCACCCAAAGACGTGGCTTAAGATATGCAGAAGGACCTCAAAGACCTCTATTTCCTGTCAGTACAGATTACACGGGATTAAGCTATTATATAGATGGCACTATGACCCACTTAGATTGGCCAGAATGTATCAGGATGTAAGTCCTCTTTGTTGGCGAGGCTGTGTCCAGAAGGCAGACTACTGGCACATGTGGTGGGGGTGTACAGCAGTCCAAGCATACTGGGACAAAGTACTCAGCTGGATCAAGGAGCTTGAAGGGGAAGAGAGGGAGAAACAACCACTCATGATCCTATTTAGCTTGGTGGAGACGGAAGAACAAACACTCAAGGTACCCAAAATGACACATGGGCTCTTACTGGCTGCGAGGGCCTGCCTCACAACTGTGTGGAAAAGAACGAGTTTGCCAACAAAAGCTGAGTGGATTAATGTCTCCCGAAATATTTTCAATATGGACAAGCTGACAGCAGCCATTCACGGTGATCGCACTTCCATTGATAATGAATGGTCTGAATTTCAAGCTAAGTACATTAATTGAAACCAAGTGTGCAATACAACATAGCCGATGCGCCATTATATTGATCTGCTCACAATGTTTTTTTTTATAACTCTGTTTATTGAGTTTGAACAACACAACATAGAAAAACAAACATGGATAATCGGCATACATAGGATAAAGGCAGCATAGCATTAATAACAGTTAGAAGAGGCCCATAAGGCCGAGGACCGTAAGACAATAACAAAACAAGGCAGGTAACCAATGCATGCTAACAGTGATATTGATCTATCCCCACCAGCGGATCTCAGTGAGCATCTAGCCATTTACCCCATAGTTTTTCAAATTTACGGGGGCAGCCCCGTGCATTATAAATCCGGCGCTCTGAAGCTGCGCACCTGTCCAGCTTGTTACTCCAACGGTTCAGGCACAGTGGGTCGGCAGATCCCCAATTAGCTGCAATAAGTCTTTTGCCTGCCCCCAACGCAATTGCCAGAAACATTTTCTCATATTTTGACAGGTCTACATCACCCCAGATCCCTAAGAGCACCATTTTGGAATCCCTGGGGATTGGTATTGCCAGGGCGGCAGAGATTGTACTAATACAGTCCTCCCAGAAGGCTTGTAACACTCGACAGTCCCATATCATATGGTAGAAGGTGGCAGGTTCATTTTTGCATCAAACGCATGTCCCGTCTTCTAGTCCACCCCATCTGGCCATTACAGCACGTGAGTGGTATGAGCGATGGAGGATTCTCAACTGTATTAGCCTAAGCTTGGATTCTATACCAATTTCTCTAGGAGACATTAATGCATCAACCCAATCTTCAGGTTCAAGGTGACCTACGTCCCTTTCCCACTTTGCGTTGAGCCCATCTATCTGTGTAGCCCCGAAGGAGTTAAGGGCCTGGTAAAGAGTGGAGTTGACCTTAGAGGAGATGCGTTGCCGGAGGATATTGGTCTCGATGGAGGAGCAGGGGGGTATGATTGTCGTGTCAGGGAATTGGGTGCGGATAGCGTGGGCTAGTTGCGCGTGCCTAAACCGGTCAATGGGTGCCAGGTCGAATTGTTCTCGGATGGTCTCAAAGCCCAGGAGACGACCCCCTTCTATCACCTGTGCTAGTGTGTGTATTCCTATTGCATGCCAGTGACCAAAGGAGCCCACTCTCACTATTTCCGGGAGGAGCGCATTGTGCCAAATGGGTTGTGATAGAGTTGGCTGTCCTTTCCAGCCGATTAGTTTGTGTGCGTCTCGCCAGGCGCGACGTATATGGTGGGTCATTTTGGGCAGCGCCAGGAGTTGGTCATGGGTGGCGTACAGGATTTGCAGCGGTGTTAACGGGGCCATGATCTCCAGTTCGATACGGATGTGTGGCAATGCGAGGTCTGCGTGCATCCAGTCGTTTACCACTCCTATCTGTGTCGCAAGGTAATAGGTGCGTATGCAGGGTAAACCGATGCCTCCCTCCCATACTGATCTCTGGAGCGCGTCATGGGCGATCCGGGATTGTTTCCCACCCCATACCAGTGTGCGTAGGTACTTGTCAATGAGTGCGAAGGTTTCTCGGGGGATGAGGAATGGGGCGTTCTGAAGAACATACAACAGCCTGGGGAGGGTCATCATTTTGAATAGTGCGGCTCTACCCATTAGTGATAGGGGAAGTGATTGCCAATGGGGGGTGTCTATGGTGAACCGCTCAATTACTGGTTGTAGATTCATTCGGGGATACTCCTCGAGCGTCGGGTCAAGCCGTATACCCAGGTATTTAAATTCCCTAATAGAATAGGGGAAGTGATTGCCAATGGGGGGTGTCTATGGTGAACCGCTCAATTACTGGTTGTAGATTCATTCGGGGATACTCCTCGAGCGTCGGGTCAAGCCGTATACCCAGGTATTTAAATTCCCTAATAGAGACATGGTATGGGCAGGTCTCCAGGATCGCATACTCGCCCCCCTGAATCAGGAAGAAGATGGTTTTGGCCTCATTAACCTTTAGGCCCGCAAAATTCTGATATTCCCTGAGAATGAGGGAGACAGCCGGGCATGAGATGCACGGGTCACTGAGGTATATGAGAAGGTCATCCGCATAGAGCGAAAGGCGGTCCTCTCCCCCTTCCGGCCAAACGAAACCGGTCCAGTTGGTATTGGCTCTAAGTTCAATTGCTAGGGGTTCAATGGCCAGGAGGAAGAGGAGTGGGGATAGCAGGCACCCCTGCCTCGTGCCCCTAACCAAGGGAAATGATTTGGAAGACCTGCCATTCACCCTCACCGTGGCCTCCGGGGATGCACAAAGAAGTTTTACCCATGATATAAATGTCTGCCCCAGGTTCATCCTAGCCATGATCGCCCACAGATCTTCCCACCCCACAGAGTCAAATGCCTTTTGAAAGTCCATCGCCAGGAGGGCGAGTGGGGCTGGTATTTCTTCCGCTCTGCTCAGCGCCAATTGGACTCTACGTAAGTTCATTCGAGTTGATTTATTGGGCATGAATCCACATTGGTCCGGGTGGACGAGGGTCTTAATCACCTGCAGTAGTCTATTGGCAAGTGTTCTGGCGAGGACCTTGGCCTCGCCGTTGATCAGGGATATCGGGCGGTAGGAGACACATTCCTCCAGGGGTTTTCCAGGCTTGTGTATGACTACTATGCATGCCTTCCTGAGGTCTGGGGGGAGTTCTCCTAGCTCTCTGCTGCGTAGGAACATGCGGTGCATGTGGGTAGATAGTGTGCCACTGAGGCATTTCCACGTTTCCATTGGGAACCCGTTGGGGCCCGGAGTTTTCCCAGACTGGAGCTGTGCCAGCGCCTCTTGCACCTCGGTGTCGGTGATGTCAGCATTCAGGAGATCTGATTGGTGCTGTGGGTGTATCGGAATCTCGATTCGGTCGAGGTAGCGTGAGGGTTCAACTGGTGGGTTCTCAGTGGGTGGGGTGTAGAGATATTTGTAGTAGTCGGCGAATGCCTCAACAATGTCAGAGTCTTCTGTCAGCAGTGTTCCATCTGGAGATCTAATGGCCCGTACGTGTCCCCTGCTTTGTTCGCGTCTCTCTAACCAGGCCAGAGTCTTGTTAGCTTTGTCGCCCCGTTCATATATTTGGCTTCGGACTAATTGGTGGGCAGTTCGTGCATTATCTAGAGATAGGTTGCTAAGGGCGTCTTGCGCCGTGAGCATCGCCTCTTTTGCTTCTTGGGTACTGTGTACTAGGACTTGCCGTTCACACTTCAGGACTGTTTCTGCTTCTCTGACCTTCTGGACTTGACGTTGTTGATAGGCGGAAACCGCTGAGATAGCTTCCCCCCGGAGGACCGTCTTGTACGCCTCCCAGATCAAGATCGGGCAGTCCACAGAGCCTTCATTGAGTTTGAAATATTCCGTTGTCTTTTTTTCAAGCTCCTCAGCGATTTCAGGGAGGCGGAGATGGTATGCGTTTAGGCGCCAGTTACGGTCTGGGTGGCAGCAGGAGTTTTTCATGGTTAGGAGGAGCGGAGAGTGGTCCGAATTTCCTCTTGCAAGGAATTCAGCGTCGAGAAGTCTGTGATTTATGTTGCGGGGGATAAAGGCATAATCGATCCTGGAGAACGATTTGTGGACGCCCAAATAGAAGGAAAAGCCAGCCTCGTTGTTATGAAGCTAACGCCTCTGCTCACAATGTTAATGTCAATTTTACAATGTCACATGCAGTACCACTGTTTTAAATTAAGGATTGTTGCCTATGAACTCCTTTGCTGGACTATGAAAATCATCGAGACCATCCATTGCCTTAAGGGTTGCAGGGAGGGGGAAGGGGTTTGGGTACAGTTGGGGATAGATGTTACTATGAGCAACTGCTACGCATTTAAGTCACTTTATAATGTTTGTAATGAAAACTGCAATATCTCTGTTGAAAATCAATAAAACCAATTTTCCCAAAAAAAATAGATCCCAAATTAAGCAATCTAGTGTTTTACGAAGCAGGGGAAGCAGCACAGGGTTTCCTTTTTGGGGAGACATTTGGCAACGAGATGGGCCGGTTTGTCGCCACCTATACTTCGCTGGAAAAGACAGAAGCGTTGATATGAAAAACGTTCCCGGGCAAAGTTTTTGCCGCGACCAGCCGCTATCGGGTTCGAGCAGCCAGTTGTTTTTCAAGGAGGAAGAAGGCCTCAGAATCCCAGAGCACAATACTGGGAGAATAAACAGCTGGACTCCATCTTTGCGGCCAGAGGAAGATTCCCGAGATGGCACAGAGGAAGAGGGGCCGGCAGAGGCCAAAGCTTTACCCCAGGTGAGAGTCACAAAATACCCACCAGTGAGGCGAGGGGGGATAGAACAGTGATTTTCTGGGACAATTGGCACGTGCTTTCCTGCACCATCTGGGTTTTGCAAACCGTCAGAGGTCTGCAGCTGGAATTTATCCAGCAGCCCGTACAGGCATATTGGCCACACCAGCAGCTCCTAGCGCTAGCAGAGCAAGAGAGTCTAGACCACAAGCTACACCAGCTAGAGAGGAAGGGTGCCATAGTAAGATGCAAAGTATCCCACAAATTCGTAAGCAATATGATCCTGGTCCACAGAAAGGAGAAGGTACGACCAGTCATAAACCTAAAAGAGTTTAACGGCTGGATTGTATAGCGCCACTTCAAGATGGGAGGAATACACCAGCACAGGGATTCCCTAAGAGAGGGAGACTGGTTAACAAGATTAGACCTAAAGAACACATACCTGATGGTGCCAGTACAAGAGGAATTCAGGACCTTCCTGGCTTTCTGCTGGAACAAGCAGCTCTGGCAATTCAGAACAATGCCCTTTGGGTTAGCTTCAACGCCTTGAGCTTTTACCAAATTGATGAGACCAGTAGCAGCTGCTATCCAAGAGAAGGGTATCAGGATGATTATATACCTAGATGACCTACTGCTCCTTGCAGAAGATCGAGAGGCGCTGGTATACGAGACGACATGGGTGCAGGATCTCCTGATATCCCTGGGATTCCTAGTGAACGTGGAGAAATCAGACACTGCGCCAGCACAAAGACTGGACTTCCTAGGATTCATCCTGGATACCAGAAAAGCGACGCTAGAGTTACCACCTCGGAAGATAAGGGACATCAAGAGGGGGATAAGAGAATGCTTGAGCAAGCAGACGATATCGCTCAGAGTTCTAGCGAGGATAGTAGGAATGCTAGCAGCCTTTATCCAAGCAATCTTTCCAAGTCCCTTACACTGTCGTGCTCTATGGAGGCTGAAGATCAAGCACTTGCAACAGGTCTGAACTACCACCAGCGAATACCCTTAGATCATTACGGAACTAGAATTTTGGTTGACGTCTGGGATGGGCGTGCCATTTTCGATGATCGACCACACCTAGTGATAGAATCAGATGCCAGCTGGATAGGCTGGGAAGCGAGATGCAGATCTCTGGAAACTGGAGGGAAGTGGAGCGAAGAAGACCTCTGCCTTTACAGAAACTGCTTTCAACTCCTAGCGGTTCCTTCGCATTCAAGGCGTTCACGAAAGGAAGAGTGAGTTCATGTGTCCTACTCAAGATGGACAATATATCAGCGGTCAGATACATAAACCACTTAGGAGGAACAAGATCCAGATTGCTAGCGGAGCTAGTGAAGGACTTTTGGCATTTCTGGTGAAGCCCGGCCGCGTAAAGGGCGGCTGCTGTGACTCCTGCTGTTTGGCTGTGCTGCTTTTGGATTATTCCCTCCTGAATCCAATTACTTTTTCATCACAGCGTGTTCCCCTCGCGCCCCTTGCTCTGTGTAAGGCCGGCTGTTCACGAGCGAGTGAACCGCTGCAACGCGGGTTGAAGCCCCACCCACTTTTAAGCTCCGCCCATTCCAGGAAGTGAGGATTCAAAACAGGAGCCCAGCAACCCTTGCGGCGTGAAGCCCGGCCGCGTAAAGGGCGACTGCTGTGACTCCTGCTGTTTGGCTGTTTGCTGCTTTTCTGCCGTCTGCCGACTGTAGGGCTCTTCTGAGGAGCTGTGTCATCTCAATTGCACAAAGAGCTAGCGGGTCAAGGAGCAAACAATGACCCTACAGGCCGACGGCCCACTAACCCGGAAAAAATCTTCACTGCAACGGCGCTGGACAAACCCTTGGTCCAGGATGAAAGCTGTCGCCGGGGCTAAGGTAAGCAAAACAATTGGTCGCGTGCTTATGGCTGCTAATAGCTCACTTATACCAACAAGCCCAATAATAACAGGGGGCACCGGTTCTCTAACGCCCCCAGCATCGTCGTCTCTCGACGAGCGATGCGTGCCAGCTGATGACTTAAATCCATCTGTGCTGCTTATTGTTACATCGGAGGCTCCTGCAGCCCAGTTGGACAACACTCGCTCACTTGGCACCCCTGCTATCAATCTCGAATGCAATCCAGCTTCTAATGGTGAACTTTCTGTAAGCACGCCTGCCAGCGAAACTGACTTGTTAGCACACTGAGTGGCCAACGTGGATTTGCTGAAATCACCCAGCGCTTCAGCCGCCATTCCGGCGCTTCGGTCTGATGCCAAAGCGTCTGTCACATCACGACCGACGAAATCGGTCTCTACGGCTCATGCGCCCCTTCTGAACAGTAAATCTACAAATGTTGTTGATTTTTGGACAGAAAAAGGTCTCCCATCACACTTAGTGACCGATGAAGAACTGCCAAAAATCTCAACTCTAGGAGTGGAAAACCTCCCGACGAATAACTTGAGTTTCAAACAAGCTCTGAATAACAACCGACTATCTATGCCTACCATGGCGTCGACCTGTCCTCTTACTGCCAAAGACACTCTGATACAGGAGAAAACCTCTAGTTGTTTCCCGGCTCAGCCGCGTTGTTTACAGATTGGCTCGGTCAACGCCAAAAATGCATTGAGGCCCCAAGTTAAAATTCCATGCTCTCTACTCACAACCAATCCAACTTGCTCTCTAATTGATTTCTCCATATTAAAACCAGCAGGTCGAGCTACTTTAGGAGCAGCACTTGAACGTACTGAACCTGAGAATTATAGTGCTTTGGCCTGCCAAGCACCTGATGTTGGGCGACTCTCTATGTCGAGCATAAATTAACAGTTCATTGATGCCAATCCTTCCAGTACTCCTCAACTCTTAGCACCAAAAGCCAATCCACTCTCCACTCACCTTAATCGGAGTGCGATTGCTCGTGCTACTCGCCTGCAAAGAGTTGCTGAGCTCAAGACAAAACGCACTTCCATCATACCTCCCCTGCACGAAAATCCAACGCTGAATGCGAGTACTCCGCACCCTATGCAACCTCAGTTTGGCGAAGAAGTTCATCCAATGAATTTTGCAAAAAAATGTTCCACCTTCAATCCGCATTACAATCTGGACAATTCGGCTTGCTCTTCGTCACTCCATGATTTTGCACCTCAATCGTTTGCCATTTCATCTGAAGCGCTTTCTCAGATACATAACAATGTGCTAGCCGCCTCTGCTGTTGCCCTAGCACCATTCACAAAAAATTTTGAATCACTGATTGGAACTATAAGTGATCAAGGCGCTGCCATTTCCAATTTAATGTCTAAAATTGACAAATTAGAACACTTTTCGAGTTTTCTTCAAGTTCAAATGACAACTAATGCTGAAAATGCTGTGAGATGGCAAGACAGGCTGAGCGATTTAGCTGCACGGCATCACTGTCAAAACGACGCCTTAATGGAGGGCCTCCTGGACTCTGTGAAATGGATGCGAAAAAATACAACCATCCCCACACGGGGCGCCCCGAAGACACGAGACATTTCACTTGGATCTCCTGATTCTCAACCTATAACTGCATGTGTGACAGCTCCTAATGAACCTTCACAGCCTGGTCCACCACCGAGCCTGTTGGCTCCCTCTCATGATGCTCGAGATCCAAACCAGAATATGCAAGGTCCAGTCCCTCAATCGAGCAGTTTTGCATTAAATGTAATTCCACTTATAGGAAGCGCACCAGCTCAAACTTCCACGTCGGTGAATTCATTCAAGGTCCAGCAAAAACAATCAACACAACCCTTGAAAGTAAACTGAAAAAGTTATCTGGAAAACAAGCACAGCAATCCAACAAAAAATCTATCCCACCGAAACAAATACAACAAAAGGTAAAAAAATTCATAAGAAACATAACAACTCCGAAGAAGACAAGCTTGTTCACTCGACCAACTCATACAACTACTGGGAAGAGCATTGTCAGCAATGCTCTATCAAGATCGACAAGTGCCACACTGAGTCCTTCAAAGATCCCGGCAAAACGCCGGCGTATAGCATCCAATGACTCCTCATCTGATAACGGCATTTCTGATTCCTCTGTTGACTTATGCAATTTATCGACTTACTCAGCTGATCCTGAGAATTCCACCATTGTCGCTACTGAAGCCCAAGCCGCAAAATCAACTAAGTCTTCAACGATGAGGAATCCAGAGGCAAACAAACCTTTGAGGCTACCGCAGGCAAGACCTAACGATCGACAATTTTCTCTCATGACGAAAAGGCCTCCTCAGCAAGCACTAAGCTCGAGGTCAAATCCTAAACAAACGTCGAATCAGCTAAAATCGCGTTTGCTTCTAGCTCAGCGAGTCTCTGGACCCGGAAACCTCGAGACTCAAACATGCAAGTGGAAACTCCGTCTCCAAAACATCCACTCAGATGGCAACAAAGTCAATTTAAACAGAGGAAATATACTAAAATTACTTGCTTGTATTCCACCATTGCGAGCGATCTCATCAGATGATATTAAAATTGTGAAATACATCACTGAAACGTCTTCTGACCAAGTCCTTCTTCACATTTCTTCAGCGGCTGTAAATAACATGCTACTTCAAGCAAATGAAGATCTTTTGGTCTATGGTTTTGATCTTACTCTCGAGCCACCTGCCCCGAGATTTATTTCATCCTCTAAGACAAATCTTGACCATGAAGTAAGCTATGGAGCCGCCAAGCGAGCGGCCCTGTGTCAGTCCCTAGCTTCATCTCCTGATATTCTAGATGCTGCCACGCATCAGTCATTTGAAAGAAGAGCTAACAACGCAAAAAGATTTCCAAACGGACCACGTAAATAGCAATGACTTAATGCCAAACAACAAGAGCTTATTCTACTGTCATGGAATACGAGAGGATTCACGCATTTATTTAATACATTCCACGAACCTTTGGAGAATGTATTCGTAATATGTTTACAAGAAACGTGGCTACGTGATCCCCCTACACGCGATGGTTTTACCACGCTGATAAACCCAGCTGGCAAGAATCCAAAAGGCCGGCCTTTTGCAGGTCTAATAACTCTTTTGAAAATCTGGAACTGCTGGACGTTGGTAGCCTCCATGAACACAAATCCATTTGTGCAAACCACCCTGATCAAACTTTCGCTGAGAGCCACTGTTTCTAATCTCTTAATAATAAATGGATATTGGAATCCCGCTATGATCTCATCAACATCTTTCATCCAGTATTGAATGAAATCGACCACACTTTTCTTAAACATGATAACGTTTCCGTACTCATCTGTGGAGACCTCAACTGCAGTTGGTTTAAATTCGATCTACTTACCAAGTCAAATGTTCGGTTCCCTGATCTCAAAGTCATTCTGAGATGCCAAACTTGGGCTAAGGATCTCCTGGAACGCAACTGTCAGATGTTAAATTGAACAATTCAAGGCGACTCTCCTGCTAATCCGACGTGGCATAGCATGACTCGAACAAATACTCTTGATTATATTTGGGCCTCGGCAGATTTTCTTGAAAAAGCTATTTCTCTTAATGTGCAGCCGATGTCATCCAGCGATCATGATATGCTGCGACTTGTTTGGTGCAAAAAGTATTGTAACATGCCAGAAAAATACTCGCTCCAACTACAATCAAATGCCGCAGGAAATCGATTGAGAACTAACAAATCTGCTATTGCCCACCTAAGCCACAGTCTAAACGTACTCGAGACAGTAGAGTACACGCCGCTGCTGATGGACCAAACTCAGACAATTTTTAACTCAAGAATCTTCGGGTCATTGCCAAAACACCTATACAGTTCTGAAATAGCGGCGGCAAAAAAACTATTAAGGAAAGATCTTAGGCAAAACAAAAGAGAGCTGACTGACCCGCATTGCAAGGAAATGGAAGTCAAGAAGCGGCGGCAATCATATGGAAATTGGCTAAGATCACATTTAATCATCATCGACCAAGGCCGAGCAGAAACAATGCTAAAACTTCTGGTACAGAAAAATACACGTGAAATCTGGGCCATTTTAAATAAAGGCCGCTCGAAATCTACTCCAGCAATTTCAAATGAAATTTCATGCGACAAATGGCGAGAATATTTCACTCTAATATATGAAAAACCTGTATTCGAAGCTCTCCCGCCGTCCGATATGATAATTTACACTTGGAACATTAAACCTTCCTGTAAAGAGATTGAATTTGCAATCTCTAAGCTGAAAAATTCAAGAGCTGCTGGCCCTGACCAAATATCACATTTTATGCTCACAAAGCATAGTGTACACTGGGCTAAATTTATCCACGAGTTGTTTTTTCAGATCTCAACTGGCAGGAGGCTTCCCTCTTCTTGGTCCAAGGCAATTGTAGTTCCTATATACAAGAAGGGCTGTCGGGCCGATCCTGTGAACTATCGCCCGATTGCCCTTCTTGACACTATTGGCAAGATTTTTGGATCTTTCTTGCGCCAACAGTTGGTAAATTGGGCTCTCTCAACTGGAAAACTTGACTGTCGCCAAACAGGTTTTACAAAAAACGTGGGAACCGATGTGAATCTTACAATCTTGTCACTCTTAAAACTGTCAGCATTGGAGGCGAAAAAAAGAATCTTCTTTGCATTTGTCGACCTTCGACAAGCTTTTGACGCCATCAACCGGACTAAACTATGGGCAAAACTACGCTCGTGGCATTGTCCAGATCATCTGTTAGATCCCATCAACGCCCTGCATTCTAATACTTTGATTCAAATCAGAGTCAATTCACAAGGCGACCTTACAGATCCAATAAGAACATTTAAAGGCCTCAAACAAGGTTGTCCACTTGCGGCAGATCTTTTTAAACTGTTCATAGCTGATTTACCGGAGGGGCTAAAGTCTGTCCATTGCTTCCCTCCCAAGCTTAACGGTTACTTTGTAAATCACCTGGTCTACGCTGACGATATAGTGTTGGTCGACCAAACACAAATTGGGCTCCAACATCTTCTTTCTCGCCTGCAGGAGTTTCTATCTGCTAATGAGCTGTGTTCAAATGCAGAGAAAACAAAAATCATGTGCATCGGACGTTCCATGTCAAGGAAAGACAAGTCTTTCCAAAGGCGCATAGAAAAAAAAGCACTAGATGTTGTCAAGTCAATCCGATATCTAGGTGCAATGGTCAACGACTCGGTTTGTGAAGCTGCCTGGATTGGCGACTTGATGGCTAAAATAAAGATTTTGAGTCTTCAAGCTGTTAAAATCAACATTGACTACGGGAAATTCTCCATCACCCCCGTTATAATGTTTTATCTCCAAAAAGTAATCCCAACAATCACCTTTGGCGGCGAAGCTGCCTTGAATATCAACTACAACATTTGGAGCCGATTGGAAGGAAAGTTTTGGAGACGTGTTTTGAACCTTCCGAATTACATCTCAATGTCAGCCCTGAGATACGAGCTAGCTTTGAACTCAATTTATATGACAATCGTCTGGAAAGCTCTATCTACCTTGCGTAAGATACTACTTGGTTCCTCTATACCGGCATACAACATCTTCAAGCCGAGTAAAAAATCCACCGACAATGTCCTTACTCATGCTTGGAAGCTCAAACTAAATCTAATTATGGTTGAAGCAGGCATATCTGAAGAAGAGCTAATCCAGCGCCCACAACATGCTAAAAAGAAGCTAGCAACATGGGACTGGATCACAACTTATAACAGCCGCTTAGCCCTCAATCCATCTCGCCCTCTTCCAGAAGTATGGTCACATTACACTGTCAACCAAAATATTTCACGAATTGTCCATCGCGTCATCATAGGGCACAATTCCTAAGGCTACGATTGAACGCTCTAAACACCAACGAGATACTTTGGATGCGCAAGAACAAAGAAACAGTCAACAATAACTTACGATTCTGCAAAACAACAGATGTCGAGTCTTTAAAACATCTAGCAGCCATATGCCCTATGTTGACAGGTCTCTGCGAAGGGCATTTAAAGGAATTTAAACCACAATCCTATGTGTCAGAGGATTGGTGGGACTATGCTGTAGCAGGTCATAACATCAAGCTTTCCTGTAATCTAATCAATTTTTTCGATGAAGTTCTAAAGTTAGTTCCTAACTGAATGTCGGGAGTAATTGAAAGTCATGCCATCACAGCTGATGTAATTTTATGTGACCGTGTCTCCTAACGGTCCAACTTGTACTGTTAAATCTGACTTTGGCAATTCTACGGAGGAGATGGAAACGAAAAAATGCACTTATTTTTCTCTGAAATGTAACAAAAACATGATATAACATATCAAGTTGAAGTTTTACAATAAAAGAAAAAAAAAATGTCTGCCATCAGTGAGGGACATCAGTGACGGCAAAATACCTGCCGGGGTCACTGAACGTGGTGGCCGACTGGCATTCGCGATACCTAACAGACTCCAGCGACTGGAGACTGAACACAGCAGTATTTCAGCATCTGAATCAGATGTGGGGTCCAGTCCACACAGATCTGTTTGCGTCTCGTCTCAACAGAAAGACACCCAGCTACCTCATCTGGAGACTGGATCCAGACGCTCAAGGCACATATGCATTTCTTCAGAAGTGGACAGGAGAACTGCACTACGCATTTCCTCCCTTCGTGATGTTGAGCAGGACACTAGCGCAGTGTCAGAGAGAGAAAGCAGAATTGATTTTGATAGCACCACTGTGGTAGTCACAAGTTTGGTTTCCAACACTAATGGAACTGACGACAGACATACCTCGAGTCCTCCCAGAAGGAGAACAACTTCTCACGGACCCAGTTGGGTCATCTCATCCTCTGAGAGTGAGAAGGACTCTTCCGCTCATGGTGTGCAGGATGTCAGGAGACAGTGGGCGCTGCCAGGCATTTCGTCTCAAGCTGCAGAGCTCATCGCAGAGTCCTGTGCACCCTTCACTAGGAGGAGCTATGATGCGGCTTGGACCAAGTGGTTGAGTTGGTGTAAAAGGAGACATTTTAATCCCGTTTCGGCTCTTATAGTAGCTATATTGAACTTTCTGGCACATCTTTTGCAAGATGGGAAAGCGTTCCATACCATTGGTGTGTACAGGTCAGCTATTTCAGTGGGGCACCTGCCGGTCGAAAGGAGTCCTAGCAGGAGAACACACACCTGTAGTAAGGCTCATAAGAGGGGCAAGATATAAAGCACCACCGGAGCCGAGATATAATGAAGTATGGGACATTACAGTGATGCTGTGCCTATTGGCGCGCTGGCCAGCAGATAGATATCTGTCACTAAAGCAAATGTCAGGCAAGTTAGCAATGCTGTTATGTTTAGTATCTTGCAAGCGAGTAGCAGACGTCAAGGCGCTTCAGATTAACAGGAAGTCTTTCGGCCCTGAAGCAGTGACCTTCTCAATAGTCAAAAGGACTGAGACAGGGACTACCACGGTGCACTAAATTATCCGTATTTCCGGAGTAACCCCAAATAGTGTGTAGCGAGCTGCATTAAGGAATACAAGAGTAGGACGCAGAGTACAGAGCAGCCAGTACTGCACAGCTATTAATAGCACATAGGAAGCCTTTTCAGGCAGTAGCGACAGCCACCATAGTAAGGTGTGTAAAATAAGTGATGCAGATAGCAGGTATTGATTTAGGAATGTATGGGGCACATTCAGTGAGAGGGGCTATGGCATCCAGAGCCTTCACAGCAGGAGTGTCTCTGCAGGAGATTATGCAAGCAGTGGATTGGGCTAGCGATAAAACATTTAACAAGTTTTATTTCAAGCTAATTGAAGGTTTGGCCACGACTGTATTGGGAAGCTTTGAACAAGCATAATGCTCGCTTACAGTCTTGACATAGATTGAAGATTACCCTTGCTAATTGCGCAGGGAGTATTAATTCTATTAAAGACTAGGAGGTGAGCATTAAAATTCCCACCCTGTCATGTATTGTCTAAAAATATATGTAATTAATAATGGATACGGCAGTACACAGACTCCACCCTGGCATTGTTAATTGTATAATCCTTAGGGGAAGACCAGAAGAATAACTGAAGGTATCAAGACCTGGGAGAAGCAGGATAGTACAGGTGTGAAGCAGCTACGTTGAGTCTGCAAGAAGTTGAAGTTGTTCACCCCGTTGCTTGGACATTGTTAAAAGGTTCAAGAGAGACAGTTCAGAGCACATAAAAGAGAGGAGGAGTCCAGGAACAGGAAGAGTGTCATAGCTGCACTGAGCAGGATAGGACTACAGAGACATTGGGATTTGTAGTTTCCAAGAAAAGAAAAGTTTGATGAGGATACTTTTCAGTGTTTTCTTGTGTTATTTGTTGAAACTGCTGAGGAGTAATACATTGAAGTTGAAGCATAATGCTCGCCTACTAGTCTTTAATAGAATTAATACTCCTTGCGCAATTAGCAGGGGTAATCTTCAATGACCACTGACTACCACCACCCCAGGACACCAGGTGGCTGCCATGTACTTTGCTCATTGTGTGAATTACACCCTTTACTCTGGGGATCCTAATGATTGTGTGTCCATTTCCCTCCCAACACCCTACCATCCCTAATCAGTGAGTCCAGTCAAACCAGGCCACAATGTGTAGTCGCCAGCCTGATCATAACTGTTGCTCCGCCAACATGTGGTACACACTAAAAAATCAAATTCTAAATTGCATTTTAATATTGCGCTTTATGCCGGGGTCCAGACCCTAAGTGTGGCAACAGGTATTTAGCCCATTCTACTCGTTGCTGGTTTGCTTCCAACACGAGCATGCTGCCCCTGAGAGTTGTCCTACTGGCCCATAGAAGAAGATCTGAATGTCCACTATGTGTCCGACTCCTTCTTCCGGCCCACCACAGCATCAACTATCAGCAATGACACTGACTTCCCAGGGCAGCAGGAATCGATGGGAATGGCAAGTACAAACAGGGCCTGGCAGCACTAATGCCTACAAGCAGAAAAGGGGCAAAACCATGAGGGTTTTTTTTAAAGCAAGGGCAACTATAACTGCACTCTGGGAAAATGCAGGAGGAGATTGGCCCAAGAGGTCAGGTGCAAACAGGAACCAATGGGAAGAGGGAGGAATCAGTCAAAAAGGAAGGGCCAGGTATCGAAGTCCTGTGCTCCTCGTAATAAATGAAAGGTGTTTGGGTGAGGTAAGTAGAGAGGTAGTGGATGAAGAATCAAGGCGGATGATAGAAGATTGAGCGGAGTGCTCAAGACTTGTGGAAAAAAGTAGAAGTGAGGTGTTGTGTGTGAGAGAGTGGTACCAAGTGTGAGAGAGGGGAGGGGTTGTTGTGAGAGCGAGTAGTTGAAAAGGGATAGTAGAGAGAGAGGAGCAGATAGGAGAGAGAAAGTAGGGAGTGGTTAGAAGGTGAGGGAGAGAAAGCGAGTGAAAGAGAGACTGTAAGTAAGGGTGAAAGTGAGATGAGACAGGTGTAGAGGGGGAGGTTGGAGAATAGAGGGGAGCTAAGAGGGAGAGCGAGTAGACAGAAGGAAGAAGAGATAAACTACAAAGGACAGGGGGGATAGGAGAGAAGGCATGAGTAGGTGGAAGAGTAGATAAGAGAGAGACAAGGTAAAGAATATGGAGAGGAGAAAGAAATGGAGTGACGCCCGGGATGCCCAAAAAAGGGCACTATTTTTTAACAGCGTCCTCCATTGGATGGGATTATCACATAGAACCATCGCTGGTGCTGGGGAGGATGCCTGCCTGGACCAAGAGCAGGCCTTCAGGCACAGTTTGGCCCATTGTTGTACTGCCCATGCTTCCTCTTCTTCTGTGCGCCACTTAGGCATCAGTAATGCTTCCCTCTGCCACCGGAGACTGGAGGCCTACCTGCCTGCGTCATGACAGTCACACATAGTCTTGACTGGGTTGCTGACCCACCAGGAGCAGTCCCTTTCCCTTATGAGGCAGTATGTGGAGAGGAATTGCAACCCCTCTTCCACCACCTTGGCATCATCTGATTCAACGTCTGTACACTAGTCTCCTGTCCACACTGACTTTACATCCTTATTCCCAATGTGGCATTAGCATGTTTCAAACCTTACATGAAGGGACCACCAGTCATGTGTTGGCATCGGATTGTTTTTTCAGTCCTCTGAATGCCTGATCAAGGGGGTTGCGGGTACAGGAATGGGGAGTGTTGTAAGGTTGCAGCTGGGGGATCACTGGATTCCATAGACATGTTGTGATCCTAAGGCATGTGAGTTATCCAGCATCATCTGATGAGCATAAAAAAGATTGTGATGGTCCCTCTGGTAATTCACGGTGTGAAATCAACACGACCATGTGCTCACGATATCCTGTGACATATGTTGCAGTGACTGTGAGTTTTACATGTGTGACCCATGTATGTGTCAAGTCGAAGAAGAAGGATGTGTTTGTGAACGGCACACACACACACACAGATTAGCCACAGCAGGATGGGGTTGCCTAAACAGTGCTGTATAGTGTCAATGTATGTGCTTGGTTAATTGCTTCATGATTGCCTCCCTAGGCTGGTGCAGGGTCAGGCACATGCCAGTAATCTGCTGTATGATTGTGCTTGCCCAGCACTTGCGGCAACTGATGTGACCAATGTGGTGCGAAATCATTGGTAATCGCATGAATCTGGCTGATGTATGTCATTGGAAGATACAGTACACTATTACCGCTATGTTTTCCAAGATGCAACAAAATTACCCCATCACGTGTGCGTGTCAATATATTTTAGGAGACGTGTTGGCACAGTGATACTTTGCAAAGAGGTAACATTTAGAACTTTAGTGCTCACAGTAGTTGACCCCTCTTTGGAAATCACTATTTAAAAGTATTGCCCCCACACAGGCCAAGGCAGTCATGAAGATTCATGCAACTTCCGTTCTACAGAGATACTGGCCCCTGCTGCCCTGCTGAATGGTGTGTGGTGCCAACTGAGTATGATTAATGATCACTCTACCAATTATGAGAATTGTTTCCTGAGCCACGTTTTGGTCAAAATAGGTGGAGATAGGAGGCGACTTGTTCTGTGGGCCATGATTTCTTCACAGCAACATGCATGTTTAAAACACAGTTCTCTCAACAGAGGGAGTCCCAGTGGTATTTCTCCCACTTGTAGCCCTGTAATGACAGCCTTGTGCATCCCAACACATCTGCATGCTGTTATCTTGATTTATTGTTTATGGGAGGAGTTAGGGTCAAATGAAGGATTGTGGGTGTGTAATGATACACATTGTTGAGTTGGTGTGCTATCATGTATATATTCAATATCCATGCTTGGGTGTACTCCCTCCATGACGTGTGGCAGGTTGCTCTGAGCCAGTATCATGGAGTCATTTTTGAAGCCTCAAAATATTTCACTCGCGTGTGTGAAGAGCATTTCCCTATTACAGATTATCTGCACATGAAGGAGTGTATCATGTGCCTGTGGCTAAAGAGCTATTCTTTTGCCCTGCTTGGTACATGTGCCATGTGTGTACAATACAAGTCCGCAACTACCTTGGGGAAGCATGCTAAAGGCATAGAACTGTGCCTTCATGTGGGTGTGGTACATGGTATTGGTAGGCAAGTATATTTGGTGGGGCATCCGTCTCATCATGGCTTTCAACACCTGTGAGAAGTGTGACATGGCCAGTACCCTGGCCTTGGCAAGCATAGGCAGGAACCCCGCTCAGCCATGGGTGGGAGGCCTATCAGGAGGAGAATCAGAGACAGTAAGCTTGTGGGGAGCCGAAACCCATCACCCGCTTGGCACTTAAAAGCGTAGCACCCCGAATGGGGCCCGCTAACACAAACAGAGACCTTGGACTTCCCAGATCCCTATGGACATTCAGGTCTGCACAATGAAAGCCGGCACAGCTTATCCTGCTATTTCTAACTTCACACAATATATACTGCCCCTGGAACAGGAAAGACAGGACCAGATTTGCCACGGAACAAGGACCAATTCCAGGAGAGAGTGAGGAATATAAAGGAGCAACAGGAAGCAGGAAGTGTGAGTTACCCGTGTGAGGTCAGAAGATGAGGTGAATGGCCAAGAAACAATCAGAAGGAAGGAGGGAGCAGTGGAGATGGAAGTGATTTTGGAAGAAGGTGAGGTACTGGCTAGTGAGTGGAAATGGTACTGCTGGATGAGTGTGTATTTGGGTGGTGGGTGTAGTTAGAAAGATTAGTTTAAGGAGTGGTTGTGAAGCAGATGGTACTGTGTGAAAGGATGGTGTTTGAATAGTTGAAGGGAGTAGTGTGGAGGAGGGAGTAGCAGTGTGAAGGGGCTGTAGCAGTGTGAAGGAAGGACTAGCAGTTGGCAGGAAGGAACAGTAGTATGGAGGTGGCAGTAGTTGTCATGGCACACAGATGGTATTTGTAGTGCCGGTTGGGGTGCATACGCATTTGTTTACCGCAACGCTCTTTTTGGCACCTAAATGTGCTGGTCTAGTTGTTTCCAACATGGCGCCTTGCGTGTCCTATTTCCCTCCGATGCGTGGTGTCCCTGCGTTGCAACCCTCTGCTTCCACATCGGATAAGACGCTAATGTTTCATAAGGCAGGTATTGTGGCCACTTATAGGAATAGACCCTATCTCTTCGGGTTGGCTTCAGGAAAATGTGATGGTTCTCCCAAAGAAGTGCTTGAATTTATTGCTGCCTGCACAGTGAACTCCACGTTCTGCACTACTTCATTTGCTTCTGAGAAGTCCATACTTGGTTTTATTATATCCAACATGACTGGGAATGCATTGGCTTGGTCTTCCCCACTAGTTAATCCTGCTAGCCCTGTATTATTGGAATATACAGTTTTTGTAAACCTACCCATCCCTATATCTAAGAGGGGTTTCCCTGCCTCAACTAAAATGCTAATGGTCCTGTCAGAGTGTCCATAAAGTAATAGTCCTTTATCCTGTGTCAAAACATACTTCTATCCATTACACTTAGAAATAAACTTAAGATAAAGTCAACCTTCTTGTCTTCAGCTTTAGTACACAGTTCACACTGCCAAGGGGAATGCCTCCCTTCCCCTAGCCCATCTCATGCTACTCACAATGCAGCACGAATTACTCTCTTCCCCTGGAGTTTTTCAAGCTTTAGTATACCGTTCACACTGCCAAGAGGGACTGCGTCCCTTCCCCTGGTCTTTCTCAAGCTTTGGTATATAGTTCACACCACCAGGGGGAATGATGCCCTGCCCCTGGTCTTTCGCAAGCTTTGGTATGCAGTACACAGCGCCAGGGGGAATGCCTCCCTTCCTCTAGTCTTTCTCATGCTTTCTGGTGTTGGCAGACGTGGTTCACTGCCCTGCCAGATACTGCTCTGAAGAAGTAGCTCAGAGATGCTCTCCTTTATTGAGTGCAGGTCCCAAATCTGTATTTCCTCTTCTCAGTGTTTTGGCAGACCTGCTTCACTACCCTGCCAGGTACCGCGACAAAGAAGACGGCTGAAGAGGCGGCTCGATATTGGGTGCGGATCCCAGATCCGTCTTTTTGTAGTGTTCCACTTTTCAGGAGCCCCACCAACTGTCCCCACCAACTGTCCCGGCCACCCAGAGTTCTGCAGGGTGCTTACCAGCGTTCTGCGGTTGTTTGTGTGCTTCTCTGCCTTCGGGTCTCCCTCGGTCGCTCCAGGGGATACAGCAGCTCTGCAACATTCCCTGTGCCTGGGCGGTGCATCTCCAGCTGAGAGCGTGCACCAGCCCCCTCGGTTGGCTGGTTACCCATGGCTTCTCCTCCTTCGCCAGTCTGTCCACGTCGGACCCCTCAGAGATGTCTCTGCCTGCGGGTAAGTGTCCCAGTCTCCACTCTCCTTGCTTCTCAAAACCACCTGGCTTTGAATCTTCAGGTTTCTCCAGGGAGGGTCTCACTCTTTCTTGAGTCCTTCTTCCCTTTTTATGTTCCATTGGCTGTCACCTTGCTCACATGTACTAGAGCGCTTACTTTGGTTTTGCGTGGCACTCTTCATTGCTCTGCACCTCTTATACGTCCCAATACTGAACTTGTTGGCTTCCACTAGTTCAATTAGTTTCTGCTTCATCCCAATACGGAAGGGATACAACTACCTTGAGGAGTCCATACTCTTCCTCCTCCCAGTACCTCCTATACTGACAGTTTGGCATAGACATATAGGAAAACTAGGGAAAGTGTTGGTGTGAGCGCTTAGGAAGGTGTGTTAAGGTTAGGTGGGTTAGGGGGATAGCATATTCTCCCCAGTTCGCCACTAATCCCATAGGGGGTTTCTCTCCCCATGAGATCCACCTGCTGAGTACCACCACTAGGGGGACTATCGGATAGTGGCCTTACCTCCCTGGTCTCATGGGAAAGGGCTCCCCTAGGGGAGAAGTGACGACATCTGGGGATTGGTCATAGCACTTAAAGACATGTTTAAATGGCCAGAAGTGAATGCTAACATTCTGACCTACATATCATCCCTCAAGAGAATAGCAGCCGAGGAAGGTGGCCTGAGACAGCACAATACACAATATTCAGAAGAGGTCTTAATGATGACGTCAACGATGAATTATCGGTAGTAGCTTGACCAATCTGTTTCTCTGAGTTGATTTCTATGGTTTTGCAGATTGATTATCTTCTGGCCGAACACAAGGATGAACAGAGAAAGAACTGAGGGACTACCTCAGGTTTCCGTCCATTACCTCCTTCTTCTCCAAAAGAGACTCATTCCTACAAAGGAACAGCCCAAAGTCCTCTTTCAGCCACGCCACGGAAGAGATGAAAAGATCAGGGACTCTGTCTATACTGTGGATCAAAGGACACCTATTGAGAGATTGTCCAGAGGTTCCCCCAAGAAGACAGGGAACGACAAACCCTGATCCTAGAAGGGGCGATTATACAGGGTAATGCTAGCAGTCCCTTTTTTTAAACCAGTCTCCCCTCTGAGGCTTTTGACTGATGGTGCTTCAAGTTCGCCTACAGATGAAGCTTAGGAGTTCGATTAAAGTCCTGGCCCTTCTCGGCTGCGGTGCTGCAGGTATCTTCATGGATACTCTCTGGGCTGATCAAGAACATATACCTAAGAAAGACAAGGAAGATACGCAACCTGTAGGCCATTAAATGCTGGGCCTATTACACAGAGGTCAATTCAGATGTCGGTAGACGTAGACATAGACAACCACAATGAGACCCTGTCATTCAATCTTATTTGTGCTGCACATTTACCAATCATTTTAGAGATCTCATGGCTCTGTAAGAACAATCCCCTCACCTCTGATCATTGCACCACCCATTGCTTAAATGATCGATCTAAGGAACAAATTAATGTAGCCCACATTCAGGAGTCAGCTTCTGTTATAGGACTCCATTCTAAATCTACCAAGTATCGGGATTTCCAAGATGTATTCGATGATAGGATAGCAAAGGTATTACCCCCCCATCGACAGGAAGACTGACCTTCTCCCAGACTCTACTGTACTGTTAGGGGGAATGTATATCTTGTTACCTAAAAGGCAGGCCCTCTAGGAGTATGCAGAGAACAATCTTAAGAATGGACTCATAAGACGATCTAAATCTTCAGCAGGAGCCTCACTTCTAGTTTTTTTGTCCCGAAGAAGAATATGAAAGAATTATGGCCCTGTATCAATTACTGTGGTCTCAATAGAGTAACCATTAGAGACAGGTATCCCATTCCTTTTTTCAATGACATTTTAGAGGCTGTCCAAGGGGCTATTATATTCACCAAACGCGATCTTCGCGGGACCTACCATATTCTCTGGATCCGCCATAGCGATGAATGGAAGACTGCCTTCAGAATCCGTTATGGGCATTGTGAGCATCAGGTGATGCATTTTGGTTTGGTAAATGCACCAGCTATCTTCCAGAGATTCATGGATAGAATATTCTCTGATTTGTTATTCCATTCAGTGATCATCTACCTCGATGATATCTTGGATTATTTCACCTCCAAGGCACAACACCAACATTATCTAAGAGGTCCTACTGCGGTTACGCAAGCATAAGCTCTTAGTCAAGCCAAAAAAGTGTGATTTTGAGGTATAGTCGGTATCATACCTTGGTTTCATCCTATCAGACCATGGCATTGAAATTGACCCTCAAAAGACAACTGCCCTAGTGCAATGGTCCTCTCCTTCTTCGGTGAAAGACGTACAACGCTTCTTAGGGTTGGCAAACATTTAATGCAAATTCATTAAGAATTTTTCAAAGGTTGTTTTACCCATTATAGCCTTACTAAAAAAGGATGTGCTATTCATATAGAGTACGGAGGCAGGGCTGGCTTTTGAATAACTTAAAAACATCTTCTGCTCGGCACCTGTTTTAGAACAACCCGATCAATCTCTTTCTTTCATTGTTGAAACTGATGCATCTCACTGACCTATAGGAGCTGTACTTAAACTACTCAATAAGGATAAACAAGAACATCCTGTAGCATACTATTCCTGAACACTCAATGAGTGTGAAATAAACTTAGTGGCAATTCGATAGGCCTTCCCTGAATGGCGTCATCTTTTTTTTAGGTGCTGTATACCACTTTGAAGTTCAAACGGATCACAGGAATCTTAAGATTCTTCAACAGATGGAGTGCCATAATAGTCAGCAGGCTCAATTGGCATATTTCTTTTTACAATTCAAATCTTTTCTTACCCATCTTCCTGGAAGCCAAAATGTTATTGCAGACAGTCTTTTGCAAAGTCTGTATTACAATAATGATCTGACATTGGGTCCTGAAAGAATCTTAGCGGAAAAACACTTTGGGCCTCATTAGGACCCAGGCGGTAAGGGGTTTACGGCGGTGTAAACAGCGCCGACCCTTACCGCCTGATTCCGAGGTCCCTTAGCGCCATGGAGGATTTAACACCTGCTTTTAGCAGGTGTTAAAATCCATGGCGCTAAGGGACCTTGTTGTTAATTACGCCACCGTAATTTACGGTGGCGTAATTAACTTCTTCCCCACTCCCATTATGCCCTATGGGGCAAAAATGGGAATGGGGAAGGGTAATTGGGGATTGGGGACTTACCGCCCCGCCAACCTCGGAATGGGGCGGTAAGTCCGCCAACCACCATGGCGTAAACGTAGTTTACGCCATGGTGGTAAAGGTACGACCCAGGCGGTAACTTACCGCCTGGGTCGTAATGAGGCCCTTTGTGTATAACATCATTAATTTTCTTGAAGACATCAAGAAGGCATCCACTGAGTATGAAGTCCCATGTTCCATGCAACTAGACCAGTCCATCAGGAAAAGAGACGGCTTCTTGTACTGGGGTGACATGTTAATGGTGCCTGATGCCGCAGTACAACGGCAGATTTTGTCCTGGTTTTATGACTCCAAAGCTACAGTTATTTCTCTGACCTTTTGGTGGTCAACAATCAGGAAGGACATTCAGGAGTATATTTCTACATGTCTGGTTTGTTCCCGGAGTAAATATTCCACATCTAAACTCTTGAGAACACTCAAACAGGGCCCAACCCCTAAGGGTCTCTGGGTGCATATTCACATGGACTTCATGTAGATCCTCCACACTCTCTGGGGTGTACTGCCATTATGGTAACCATTGACTCATTTAGCAAGATGGCTCATTTTACTCTGTTACCTGGAGTTCTTTCAGCCGCTCAAATGGGCAACATTTTCCTGAAAGAGATCTTCAGACTGCATGGTCTACCCATAACTATACTGTCCAATAGAGAACCACAATACACTTTGCAATTATAGGCATTGAGAGAGAACTTTCCTCTGGCTACCATCTGCAGACCAATGGCCAGACAGAAAGAGTTAATTAGACCATGGAGCAGTACCTTTGTTGTTTCACCACTACTAGTCATGATAAATATGTGGATTTGTTGTCAACCATAGAATTCACCTACAATAACACTGTCCACGCTGCCATTAAAAAGAGCCCTTTTTTATGCCACAGGGACTCATCCCAGACACCTCCCTTCTACTGACTTTCCTCCCACTAAGATGCCTACCGTGGATACTCTTTTGGATACTATAGCTCAGAATCATCCTGAAGTCTATGAGAACTTAGAACAAAGCAAGAAGAAAAACAAGCACTATGCTGACATGCATAAAAGAGGTGATCCTGATTGGGAAGATGGTTCTAAGGTTTGGATATCTACGAAATACTTACCCTGCTGGCTACATTCTTCCAAATTGTCACCCCGTTATACGGCTCTGTTGAAAGTGCTCATCAAGATCAACCCGGTGGTATTTAGACTTCAAATTTCCAAAAGTTGGCAACGTATTCACCCAGTTGTTCTTTCCTCACTTTTTAAGTCTTTCCTTCCGACAAGTGCTCAGAAAGAAGTCTCCCCACATACAACCTTCCTTAGAGGAGCCAGAAGAATACTAAGTCTCTACAATGTGTGATTCTTGATACTTCTGACTATTTTTGCAGTACCTAGTACACTAGAAAGGATATTCTGCTTCAGAAAGATCTTGAGACCCCTCTTCCCATATACATGCCCCTCTCCTGCTTCAACTGTTTCATCTGGCACATCCCTGGAAGCCTGCTCCCACCCCCGGACAAGAAGGAGGCATACTGTCACAGCACGCCAATTTTTTTTATGGCATCAGTGGAGGTGCATAGGCGTTTGTGTGACGCAAGGCAATTTTCGGCACCTAAATGTGCCGGTCTAGTTGTTTCAAACATGGCGCCTAGCGTGTCCTATTTGTTTCCCTCTCACATGTGGCATCCCGGCATTGCAAGCCTCCGGTTACGCATCAGGTAAGACGCTAATGTTTCGTAAGGTCTGCTTTATGGCCACTGATAGGAATAGACCCTATCCCTTGAAGGGGTGACAGTCAACAAAGCATAAGAAAGGAAGGAAGAAAAGAAGCATCAAAGCAAGATAAAGGTGAGGCCATTTCTGACAGCCATGAGAGTAGCAGTGTGGAGGAAGGATGGAGTAGTAGAGTCGTAGAAGAGTAGTAACATGAAAATGGGTGGAGGCGAGCAAAGAAGGACTGTGAAACATCAGAGGGTTAGAAGATTGGAGGGATGAGTAAGGCAGAGTGGATAAGAGGAAAGAGTAGGAAAGGGAGAGGTGAGATTGAGGGTGCTAGGCTTTGGACTGAATCCAATAGGGTATTTATAAGGCACTGTTGCCAAATCCCAGTACAGCATTAAGATGTGAATAGTGTACGGAAAATTTGAAAATCCCTGAGGGAGTCTAGGAAGAAAAGGTGTTTTGCCGATAGGTCCTCACACACTGCTGAAGACAGAACTACACAGTAGGGATCAATCTTATGTATCTACTAACCTTGGGTTAGAGACTCCTGGGTCAGGGTGAAGGTTCGATATAAGACGAGAGAGAGAGAGAGCAACAGCCCTAAGGCACACAAAGACTACCAATCCTTCAATTACCTCTGAGACTTGGAGTGATTCTTGCGCCATCTGTGACAGAGGATGCATTAGAAGCAGGGCTAATTGATACCATGCAGCAGGGCCACAGTATGCTTGAAAATGCCTGTGGCAGAGTAATGGAGAACTGTCAGGAGCTTTAACAGAGGGTGATTGTGGTAAAAGTCTCCCTAGCAAGGTGTATGTAGCGTTTGATTTCTGGCAGGAGGCTGAATATGGTGGGAATGTCCAGATTGTGGGCGTCAAGGGCATGCTTGGCTCTGTGCATCCACTTTGGTGTTCTCCTATCCCTCCTCCTCTACTGATGCCGCTGCTGAGTGTGCAGGTGTGTAGGCTGATGGGCCGCTTTATGTGGGTGTTGGTTTGCAGGTTGGTGGACTTTCTAGGGTCGTGGTTGGCGTGAAGGCGAATGGCCTGCATGGGGTGGGTGCTGCTTCTGCTGGGATCTGTCGGGGATTCTCCTTAGCTGGCTCTACCACAAGGATGAAGAAACATCTTCCACAGTGCTATAACAGTAGCACTGTGTTAGGATTGTTCTGTATGTTCTCTCCACATGCGCTGTTGATTTCGTCCATGTGTGGCTTGCTCTGTGTGCAGCCATGGCTTCATTGGCTGATTTGTCCCTTCTGATCTTGTACCCAACTCTTGCTCTTCTGAATTGCACATGCGCTGAGCAGGTGGTATTTTGTAGCGTAAAAGTGGGTTACAACACAGATTTACTCTTCCAGTATTTTTCTCATGAATTATTTTTTGAAACAATATTTTGTGACGGTCTTTTGAGGTGTTACAGACACACATTAAATCTTTGTGGCTTCGCCAACTTGACAAGAGGTTTTTTACGCCTATCTTTTAAGGAATAAAGTCAAACTGTTAAGCCCATTCGCAGGAAAATGTAGCAGAGCGTAAACATAAGGCTTAAATCCAACGTGTGAAGTGAGATATAATAACTTGCGTTCTCTAAATTATCTTGCAGGCCCTTAGGTGCCCAGTCTAAGATGGTTTTGTGTTTAAGTAATCTGTATCGTGCCCCACCTATTTTGGGCGGATTAGGACATACTTGAGTCAGCACTCTATCCAAGTCAGCCAAAAATAAGCAAGTGAGCAAAGCTGCCTCACGCTCCTTTTTATTGTGAATGCATTAGAAAGCTTACCACCACAGAGGCTATATTTCGCCTCTTAGCTGACTAAACAAGCTTTAAGAGGCCATCAGGCCTAAACGATTTAACTTCTTCCATAGCAGCAATCTGTCCACTGAGTCAAAAGCCAGTTCGGGTCAAATATAAATGCCTCCTCTACCTGCTACATATTTATTAATCAGAGTGGACAGAGTAAGACAATGGGCCTATTCCGAGTTCCCTTAGCGGGTCCCTTCCTTAACGCCTGGTTTACCAGGCGTTAAGGACGGGACCAGTTAAGGAACTTTAGAGCTAATAACGGTACCGCAATTTGCGGTACCGTTATCGTTATTAGCGTCTTCCCATTGAGCCCTATGGGGGCTCAAATGGGAATGGGGAATGACTTTTTAAATGGGGACTTACCGGTCCCGCAAAGGTCGGAATAGACCGGTAAGTCCCCATTGAACCAGGGCGAACTCGGTACCGGTATTAGAGGTAGTCATGGCACTAATAGCGCCATGATTACCTCCATACTCGGAATGAGGCCCAATGATCCATCTCAGAGAACACCATTCTATAGTCCAACTGAATGATGGGATAACATTCTCATCAACACAGGCTTGCATTCTTGATGCTAAGCATTTTGTAAAAGTTTTTCCCAAGATTTTCAATGATGCAATACGTTGATAACATAACCGACCAGTACAGTTGCCTTTTTGTAGATTGGTGCTATCAATCCACGAATGCAAGAATCCAGTATATTTCCAGATTTAATCATAGCTAAAAATACCTGCATCAAAAGCTGTGGAAGCTATGACAAGAAACAAAAATATTAGAGAAACGCCCATCTAAGCCATCCACCTTCCCTTTATTAATTTCTCTCAGACAAGGGCCTCGTTAGGAGTGTGCCAGTGCATTCGAAATGCCAGAATAAATGCTGGTAATACCGACTCTGGCTTTTTTACTGACCGGCACACTCCGAGTTTGCCGGTAGGGGCATTGACCTACCAGCAAGCTTGACCTGCTGGTAGTTCAGGCCCCTACCGGCAAATAATTGCTGCAATCACCGGCACTGGTAATACCAGTGGAGTTGATTGTGACAAACCCGTTCCATGGAGTCTATGGGACTCAGGGGCGTTGCTGGGTGGGGGGCTAAGGGGGCTATAGCCCCTGATATTTTGGTTGTAACCCCGGATAGAATCTCAGGAGCTACAGCCAAAAGACTAGCTAGCCCCCAGTCCCAACAGTTCCGACATCAGCGTAGCCCCGTGTCTTTTCCAGGCCTAGCAACTGCCCTGATGGGACTCCATGGAATAGGAACTTACCCCCGTTGCCAGCACACGTAATATCCCGGTAACACCGGGATCTCGAGAACCGGCAACGGTAAGGTGGTTTTGCAAGTAACCCACCAGTATTATAGGCAGGTTACTGGCAAACCCGTTATGACCCGCTTCCTTATTTCCGAAGATGGAAGTGAAACATTTTCAAATGTCATTAGAACATCATCCGGAAAGCCATCCCACCAAATAATGATTTTGCCAAGTATCTACAGTGAATCGGAGTCAGCGTGCCGTTGGCTATCCTATTCCTAAAATCCTTCATATCTTTTGAGCTCAATAATGTTGCCAACGGCTCCCATTAGCTGTCAAGTACCTGGTGACGTCATTGCTGAATTCTGGTTTTGGGTTGGCGTTCAAGGCGACTTGAGCCAGGTATACTCCTGTCCGGATGATCCAGACTTCTTGAGCAGCAAGGGCAAAGCAGAAAGCAGCTCCGAAGCACCACCCCGAAGGTACACGGGATAGCTCCCGGGAACCGACTACCTACACCACGATATGGCTCCCCGGATTAACGTGATTTAGGCACAGCAACAAGCACTGCATCGGGCAGCCTGCGGGCAACAGCAGAGGCGATGGTACGTCAGCAACAGCAGGTATGTATGTATGCAGCTGCTAGAGTGCAAGCACTGGGAAGAAACTAGGCAGGCAGGCAGGCAGGCAGGCCAACTGGGCCAATGAGGGCAGAAGCACGACAAGAGAAGACAGCAAGCAAGCAAGCAAGCAAGCAAGGGCACAGGCAGGGCAACAGCAAGGTAAGGGCAGGAGAGGCAGAGCAGGGACAAGACCAGAGGGAAGAAGGCCCAAGAGGCAGTTAGGGACCAGAAGAAGGGAGACCTCAGGCAGGAACAAGGAAGCAGAAAAGAGGGATGAGGCAAGAACAAGGATAGTGCTGAGTAACTAGTACACAGCACACACAGCGCATTACAATGCATCCGTTGCTGTGTCTACAGGATTTGTGTACCCCTGTACCGGTGTTCTAGAGCCAGTGACTTTCAGCATCTTTGCCGCAGCAACGCAGGATGCCAACCACACTGCGCATGCGCAGTGGCGAGGTGCTGGCCCCACGGGCATGGTCAAGATGTTGGGAATGGTAACACACGTTGTGCAAGGGGCAACCTCAATCCTGTGGCTCTCGGGCCTGGTTCTGGCTGCCGCTGCAACGCCTACCTATCCCCTGGAGCTACAGGTGCCTGCATGGGTACACCCACAAGGTAAGCGGCTACGGGCCCAGGCTGTGAAATGGCAGTAAGACACTGTCTAATAATTGGGCCTTTTAAAAAGACTTTTAATAGTTCCTCACATGCAACCTTCATTTTCTTCCTAATACCCGTAAGGGGTTCTTTGACATAAAATCATAATTCAATTTGTATTTTGTAAAAACAACACTGTGAGCCAAACCAGGGAGCTTGGACCAACTTTACCACATTCTACACACATTCCCTTGTCAGTCTGCCTTTTCATGCATTAACTAAATTCCCTAAGGCGGACAAGATTTCTAAAGGATAAGCTGTTGGCAAAAGCTATACAATTTGAGGTTTTAGAGTATTAACCCTGGTGGAATGTCAAACTAGTTACTTTCTAACTATTATTAATATGTGGAAAACAGGTTGCTTAGTTGATCTCTAACAGCTACTCCTGCCACCAAATCGAATTCCCTTGCTTCCAGCTCCATGCATAGGGGCTAGTGATTGAACACGTATTAACACAGAGAATTTCTAAATGTTGTCCCATAGATCCATTTCAGTCAGTGCATGATCAATAATTGAAATAACATTTACAGAGGTAAATTGCTTGAGCTGCTGGAGGTCCCTAATAAAACAGTCATTCAACTGGTAAGGTCATATTTAGCCATAAATGCTGCTAACATAGCATCCCTTTTATCATTAGACAATTTCGATGCAACAGTGCTATGTACTTCCAGAAATGCATCTATACTCACTCCCATCTTTTCACCTATCAATGTACAAGTTAATTTTGCATTAAAGCATCCATTATTGAGCATGGCAGTAGTACACAGGGGTATCTTTCATCACAGTGTTAAATTTGACAGATGGCCAGCCCCTTTCCCACCCCTAACCACACCCCTGAACAGCTATAAATGGGATTGCCTCCCAAAACCTTTGATATACATTTTGTTGGTAATACGAGTGGATTGATACTGTAGCCTGTGTGCTATTTACCAGCTTAATGAGTTACAATAGAAACCAAAATTAATCAAAAATGCCCAGCTGCGGGAGTCCTTCAAGATGAGAACCCTCCACACAGAGGTTCAGAAAGCAGTGAAATTAACTGAAGAATAATGAAGGCTGCCACCGCGATTGGGACTAATATTCAAAATAAAAGAACATGCTACAATAGATATTCCTCTTGTTGTTGCATAACAAATGCTAATAATGAAGTCATCAACACATATTGGGCCTCATTACGACCCAGGCGCTGGACCATGGTGCTATTAGCACCATGGTCCATGCCGGTCTCCGGCATGGTGGATAGCGGAATTACCGCCCCCATCACAAGGTTGGGGGGGCGGTAATTCCCCATTCACCATTTGCCCTTCCCCATTCCCATTTTGCCCCATAGGGCATACTGGGAATGGGGAAGGCGCTAATTACTGCACCATAAATTACGGTTGCCGTTATTAGCTCCAAGGTCCCTTAGCGGGTTGGATTTTAACGCCTGCAAAAAGCAGGCGTTAAAGCCTCCAACCCGCTAAGGGACCTTGTAATCAGGCGCTAATGGTTTACCGGCGCCAACGCTCTTTACGGCGCCGTTAAACCATTAGCGCCAGGGTCATAATGAGGCCCATTGTCTCCAAAAATATCTTCTTTACTGAAGCCAATAGCCGACACGTGTTTCGACCAATGTGGTCGTTCTCAAGGCCTCTAAATTTACTTTTTCCTGAATAAGTCTGTTTGATTGAGTAGTAGGAGCAGGACGCTGAGGGATCTATCCCAATCACAGATGCAGGGATTTGACCCAGTGATTTGCCAACACACAGAAGATATTCCAGTGAAGTCGATGCAACGGTGCATGAGACTTATTCAGGAAAAAGTACATTTAGAAGCCTTGAGAACGACCACATTGGTCGAGACACGTGTCGGCTATTGGCTTCAGTAAAGAAGATATTTTTAGAGACAATATGTGTTGATTACTTCATTATTAGCATTTGTTATGCAACAACAAGAGGAATACCTATTGTATCATGTTCTTTTATTTTGAATATTAGTCCCAAGCGCGGTGACAGCCTTTCATTATTCTTCAGTTAATTATACATTTTGTTGCCCCCAAAGTTTTTGATATAAATTTTATATAAATGTGATTGAACCCCAATCATTTTGATAACAATTTGATATAGATTTTGATATAGATTTTATATAATTCTACTATAAACTGCATATACATTGGACGAGAATCCCAAGAATGTTTAATATACTTTTTTGATTTAAAATGCTAAGATCCCAAGAATGTTTGATATAATTCTGATATAAACTGGACAGGCTATAAATAGGTCTAAGGGATGAACGGAGAAAGAACTGAGGGACTACCTCAGGTTTCCGTCCATTACCTCCTTCTTCTCCAAAAGGGACTCATTCCTACAAAGAACCATTGCAGATTGGAACAGCCCAAAGTCCTCTTACAGCCACGCAACGGAAGAGATGAAGAGATCAGGGACTCTGTCTATACTGTGGATCAAAGGACACCTATTGAGAGATTGTCCAGAGGTTCCCCCAAGAAGACAGGGAACGACAAACCCTGATCCTAGAAGGGGCGATTATACAGGGTAATGCTAGCAGTCCCTTTTTTGAAACCAGTCTTCCCTCTGAGGCTTTTGACTGATGGTGCTTCAAGTTCGCCTACAGATGAAGCTTAGGAGTTCGATTAAAGTCCTGGCCCTTCTCGGCTGCGGTGCTGCAGGTATCTTCATGGATACTCTCTGGGCTGGTCAGGAACATATACCTAAGAAAGACAAGGAAGATACACAACCTGTAGGCCTATAAATGCTGGGCCTATTACACAGAGGTCAATTCAGATGTCGGTAGACGTAGACATAGACAACCACAATGAGACCCTGTCATTCAATCTTATTTGTGCTGCACATTTACCAATCATTTTAGAGATCTCATGGCTCTGTAAGCACAATCCCCTCACCTCTGATCATTGCACCACCCATTGCTTAAATGATTGATCTAAGGAACAAATTAACGTAGCCCACATTCAGGAGTCAGCTTCTGTTATAGGACTCCATTCTAAATCTACATCTACCAAGTATCTGGATTTCCAAGATGTATTCGATGATAGGATAGCAAAGGTATTACCGCCCCCCCCCCATCGACAGGAAGACTGACCTTCTCCCAGACTCTACTGTACTGTTAGGGGGAATGTATATCCTCTTGTTACCTAAAAGGCAGGCCCTCTAGGAGTATGTGGAGAACAATCTTAAGAATGGACTCATAAGAAAATCTAAATCTTCAGCAGGAGCCTCACTTTTTTTGTCCTGAAGAAGAATATGAAAGAATTATGACCCTGTATCAATTACTGTGGTCTCAATAGAGTAACCATCAGAGACAGGTATCCCATTCCTTTTTTTCAATGACATTTTAGAGGCTGTCCAAGGGGCTATTATATTCACCAAACGCGATCTTCGTGGGACCTACCATATTCCCTGGATCCGCCATGGCGATGAATGGAAGACTGCCTTCAGAATACCTTTTGGCCATTGTGAGCATCAGGTGATGCATTTTGGTTTGGTAAATGCACCAGCTATCTTCCAGAGATTCATGGATAGAATATTCTCTGATTTGTGATTCCATTCAGTGATCATCTACCTAGATGATATCTTGGATTATTTCACCTCCAAGGCACAACACCAACATTATCTAAGAGGTCCTACTGCGGTTACGCAAGCATAAGCTCTTCGTCAAGCCAAAAAAGTGTGCTTTTGAGGTGTAGTCGGTATCATACCTTGGTTTCATCCTATCAGACCATGGCATTGAAATATACCCTCAAAAGACAACTGCCTTAGTGCAATGGTCCTCTCCTTCTTCGGTGAAAGACGTACAACGCTTCTTAGGGTTGGCAAACATTTAATTCAAATTCATTAAGAATTTTTCAAAGGTTGTTTTACCCATTATAGCCTTACTAAAAAAGGATGTACGTAGGCAGGGCAGGCTTTTGAATAACTTAAAAACATCTTCTGCTCTGCACCCGTTTTAGAACAACCCGATCAATCTCTTTCTTTCATTGTTGAAACTGATGCATCTCACTGTCCTATAGGAGCTGTACTTAAGAAACTCAATAAGGATAAACAAGAACATCCTGTAGCATACTATTCCTGAACACTCAATGAGTGTGAAATAAACTTAGTGGCTATTCGATAGGCCTTCCCTGAATGGCGTCATCTTTTTTTAGGTGATGTATACCACTTTGAAGTTCAAACGGATCACAGGAATCTTAAGATTCTTCAACAGATGGAGTGCCATAATAGTCAGCAGGCTCAATTGGCGTATTTCTTTTTACAATTCAAATCTTTTCTTACCCATATTCCTGGAAGCCAAAATGTTATTGCAGACAGTCTTTTGCAAAGTCTGTGTTACAATAATGATCTGACATTGGGTCCTGAAAGAATCTTAGCGGGCAAACACTTTGTGTATAACAGCATTACTTTTCTTGAAGACATCAAGAAGGCATCCATTGAGTATGAAGTCCCATGTTCCATGCAACTAGATCAGTCCATCAGGAAAAGAGACGGCTTCTTGTACTGGGGTGACATGTTAGTGGTTCCTGATGCCGCAGTACAACGGCAGATTTTGTACTGGTTTTATGACTCCAAAGCTACGGTTATTTCTCTGACCTTTTGGTGGTCAACAATCAGGAAGGACATTCAGGAGTATATTTCTACATGTCTGGTTTGTTCCCGGAGTAAATATTCCACATCTAAACTCTTGAGAACACTCGAACAGGGCCCAACCCCTAAGGGTCTCTGGGTGCATATTCACATGGACTTCATGTAGATCCTCCACACTCTCTGAGGTGTACTGCTATTATGGTAACCATTGACTCATTTAGCAAGATGGCTCATTTTACTCTGTGACCTGGAGTTCTTTCAGCCCCTCAAATGGGCAACATTTTCCTGAAAGAGATCTTCAGACTGCATGGTCTACCCATAACTATACTGTCCAATAGAGAACCACAATACACTTTGCAATTATAGGCATAGAGAGAGCACTTTCCTCTGGCTACCATCTGCAGACCAATGGCCAGTCAGAAAGAGTTAATTAGACCATGGAGTAGTACCTTTGTTGTTTCACCACTACTAGTCAAGATAAATGTGTGGATTTGTTGTCAACCACAGAATTCACCTACAATAACACTGTCCACGCTGCCATTAAAAAGAGCCCTTTTTTATGCCTCAGGTACTCATCCCAGACACCTCCCTTCTACTGACTTTCCTCCCACTAAGATGCCTTCTGTGGATTCTCTTTTGGATACTATAGCTCAGAATCATCCTGAAGTCTATGAGAACTTAGAACAAAGCAAGAAGAAAAAGAAGCACTATGCTGACATGCATAAAAGAGGTGATCCTGATTGGGAAGTGGTTCTAAGGTTTGGATATCTACGAAATACTTACCCTGCTGGCTACATCCTTCCAAATTGTCACCCCATTATACGGCTCTGTTGAAAGTGCTCATCAAGATCAACCCGGTGGTCTTTAGACTTCAAATTTCCAAAAGTTGGCAACGTATTCACCCAGTTGTTCTTTCCTCACTTTTTAAGTCTTTCCTTCAGACAAGTGCTCACAAAGAACTCTCCCCACATACAACCTTCCTCAGAAGAGCCAGAAGAATACTAAGGGCCTCATTACACGGACGGTGGTGGACAAAGGTGCTATTAGCAACTTGGTCCATGCCGGTAAAATACCGGCACCGCCTTGGAGGAAAGGGGAATTACCGCCCTATTCCAAGGTTGGTGGGGCGGTAATTCCCCCTTCCCCCATTGCCCTTCCCCATTCCCATTTTTGCCCCATAGGGCATAATGGGAATGGGGAAGGTGCTAATTACGGCACCTCAAATTGCGGTACCGTAATTAGCTCCCTGGTCCCTTTGCGGGTTGGTTTTTAACGCCTGCAAAAAGCAGGCGTTAAAGTCTCCAACCCGCAAAGGGACCTCGTAATCAGGCGGTAAGGGTTAACGGTCACCGGTACCATTAACGGTGACCGTTAACCCTTAACGCCGTCCGTGTAATGAGGCCCTAAAAAGTACATAGCTATGCTATGCTACTTAGAACTGTGGAGATAAGAGGAAACAACATAGATATTGTGAACATTCAATACAACAAACCTGACTACGTCACAACATAGATATTGTGAACATTCAATACAACAAACCTGACTACGTCCCTGTATGTAAAAAAAACATTTCGACACAAACAACATACAGATTAGGACAGTTTGTAACATTTAAATATGTGAAAATCTGGCTGCGACTGTACTTCATACTGTTTTGGCTGAAAGACTAATAAAACAGCATTACAATGGCCATGGTGAAGAACTATCGGGACCCCAGCGCCTATATAGAATATGACCTTGACCAGGCCATTTACAGCGATCGGCCGTATATTAGTGGGGGCCCCATAATGTATGGAGCGGGGCTCAGTGGTATCTTTAGAAGTCTCTACAGACACGCAATGCCCTTCCTGCGCCTCTGATCTAAGACCCGACAATGCATCAGCGGGTAATTTGAACGTCCTGAGGAGCGTGAACCTTCGCACCAAGATACACTTTGAAAGAAACTTAACCGCTACACACTCCCTGGCAGTGTGGAGCGTTTTTGACAGCGTTCTTGAGATCAACGCGCAAAGAAACATACTTGTTGACATTTAATGGATAATCTACAGATAGAAGGATTTCTGTGTAAGCATAGACCCGCTGGTAAAACGTTTTAAGGTGTGTATGCCAGCGATACATGGCCCAAGCACCTACCTCGGAATCGTCCTGTTAGCCTGGTGTTGAAAAAAAATCTGCAGGTCTGTGGCAGAACGCACTAGATAGCTTTGTGGTTGGAGGGGGACACATTAACAGTGTTTGACAGCTTGGAATACTCCACGCATCACCCCAAGTATTTACAAAAGCATTTCAAAGCATTTACGTTACAGAATTGTGGCAATCTAAGACTCTAAAGTAATTACCAGTGGCCAGCACTGTATATTCTTTATCAGTCCAATGTTGGAATGACGGCTGTTTGAAAATTGCAAGGGATCAAGAGTAAGACTCTGACACAATGGGGGCCTCATCACGAGTTGGGCAGTAGCCCTAAAATGTGTCCTTAATGGTATTAGCACCTGGAATACCGCTCAGCCCAATCAAGACCCTGCAAAATTAGCGCCAGACCCAAAAGGGACCAGCGTTAATACAGCCGGCGTTATCAAAGCCAGCGTTCTTACAAACAGCTTTATTACAGCCGGCGGTAATACCGCCGTCAATAAAGAGATTTATTACAGACCTATCACAACCCAAAAACCAGCAATAATACAGCTGGAATTACCCACAGCCTTCAGCTGGAGGTAAATGAACCCAGATGCCAGGAATAAAGACACAGGTTCATACAATGCACACCAGAGTGCTACATAAGACCCACCCAGGCCCCAAACCCACTTTCCAACACCATGCTGCCATTCTGTGCTGGAAGCTTTGACATGCAGTTTCACATGCTGCACCTGGAGGTACAGATCTGGGCACAGGGTGCACAGGGGAAGGAGGTGTGTAATGAGGATGAGAAGCCACAACAAGGCGGGCACCCATCCCCAGGGTCAGGCTATCACTCTGGGCCCTCTGTGACACCCAGTTAGTAACAGAGTACCGGCTGGATCGGGCGACCACCACTGAGCTGCTGGCCGCGATAGAAAATAACATTCGGTGCAGGATTGCCAACCGCACAGCCGTGCCCCCACTGGTGAAGCTGGTGGCAGTCCTACAGTTCATTGGGATGGGTACCTTCCAGGACTCTGTGACCATGATGCATGGCATGGCCCAGTCGACATTCAGGGCAGTCCTAGGCCAGGTGCTGGATACCCTGCTGCGCCATGTAAACCTGCACATGGCACTGCCCACCATCCAGGCCTAGGTGAATGACCTCAAGGCATGCTTCTTTGCCATTGCACAAGTGCCCAACGTCTTTCAAGCTATCGACTGCACCCATGTTGCATTGGTGGCACTTCAGGCCCATGAGGCAGTCTTCTGGAACTGCAAGCACTATGTAGGGAAGGCATGCGATCACAAGTTTTGACACTGACAAAATGGATACAATTTGGTAAACCTTTATTGAAAATGTTGGGGTTGGAGAAACTCCTATTTTGCCCTGTAACTAAGATGGGAGTAGTCTCGACCATCACATGATAAACAGAACAGTCCTAGTGAAGTCTGTCAAATCAAAATGGCCTATGCTAACAAAACCTAATGCCTGCCTTATCTCTTGTACAAAAGTCTAAAAAGGAGAAATCTATGCAAAAGGAGAAATCAGTGTTCAAATGATAATGTGGCTGAACCAGCTCTACTCACCACGCTAGGCCTCTTGGGGTAAGGCGGTCCTGTTAGGCAGAATGACACACTGTGGCTCGGTTTCCTTCATAGTACATAGTTCAAAACCGTGGATCGAGTCTCGCCTGGCTTTTCACGTTAAAGCCTCTTTCTCTGACTTCGAAATTAATGGTACAACCAAAACGTTCACAAAAGTCCCCTCTGCCGGGCTCAGACCTTTCACCACACAATCTTCGTAGGTACCCCTCTGCCGGGCTCTAATCTTTCACCACACAGTTCTCATAGATCCTCCTCTGCCAGGCTCAGTCCTCCCACAATAAAGTTCAAAACATAATTGAAAGGGGGAGGGCTCCGTTCCCCAAGCTTAGTATACTTCGGGTCTCCCACAATCGGGCTCGGACCCATTGGTCTGTCGCTCTGCTCCAGTAGGTATGCCTTCATCCCGGAAGTTCTGCTTGTTCTCGTGTTCTGCCTTGCTCAGAGTGTGTCTTTATGTGTTGCCTTTTATTTGTGTGAGGAGAGCTAACTTGTATCAGGTGTAGGCACTTAGGGTAAAGTGCCTGACTTTGCCTTACTCGATTAATGGGACATGTCCAGTACGATGTGAGAGAGTTAGTCTGGTTACTCTTAGTCACACTCTTCCTCAACCCAGTGCTTGTGTAAAAAGGGGCGAGGTTGGGACTTCGGTAAATCCTAAAAAATAGGATGTGGTAGATGAACAAAAGTGAGGGGAATACCTTATCTCACCATCGGCTAACTCACCCCCACTCTCTGAAGAGCCCTCACCCAGGTGATCCTCCAGCACTGGTCCACCCCCAGGGTCTGGATTCAAAGGCGGAGAGTGGAAGTGGGATACTGAATGGTGAGACATGCTATCCCCTTCCCTGTAACACCTTTATCCCATCCTACAAGGTAGGATACTTAGGAAGTCAATACCCCAACCCCTTTCCAAACACGGACATTTTCTCACTGACAGCTCACTGTGAGAGAAAACAGACTAACACCCAAGCTGTATACCTGAGATCCCAATACATTGGTCAGGCAGAGTCAGGCAATTGCGGATCATTACACACACCTGACTTCCATCACACTTCTCCACATGGATAAAAGGCGAGCACGAAAGCACACTCTGAGCGAGGCAAAGCACACGAGGAAGCAGCAGTTCCAAGATGGCAGTTTAATACTAGGCAAAAGACGGCAAAACCGAAGAGGATTTAAAGGAGGGAAGTACCCTTGACCGTTTCGTAGAAAGACTGTTACTTTCATGAGCCTTCAAGAATAGGAAACGTAAGACCAGAATCAAAGCTGAAGAATCCTGCATTGTTTGTCAGAGATACCTGGGGCTTTCTTGAGTCGATAGTCAAGGCGGAGAGAATCATTTGCTGCTGTGGTACTGTCCTTGGCTCCTACAACAAAGTAGTGCCCGTGAAGTCAGCACAGCCACTGAGTTGGAGAGACTGATACCAGACCGGTCTTTGTTGAAGCCAAGGTTGCAAGTGGCAAATTTGTATAATGAAAGTGGAAAGAACAGTGTATGAAGAGTATGTGGCAGGTGATGCAAATTCAACAGAAGTGGAGTGATTGAACTTTGAAGCCAAGATACGATACCATAGGCGGAGTGGGTCGGGATTCGAAAGTCTATGTTTGGTTTCCAGCTGAAAAATGACAATTGAGAAAGTGAGCAAAAGCAGGTGAGACACAGGCTACCCCTCCCTTTTGTGAGATATATTGACCCACTCAACAGTATTTCCCCACATCACAGAGCTGCATTCACGCAGAAACAGCAAAATGGCTGCGCTGGCTCCTGTGAGCACCATTACCTCAAAACTACGTTTTGCAGCACCAAAAGGATGTCTGCACCTTCTTGCCAAAAAACATTGGGCAGGATGGAACAAGGGGACACACTGAAAGAGAATGCCAGTGTGTTCTGACATATACAAAAGGAAGAAAGTGAAAAGGCAGCACTGCTTTGCTGAAAACCCCAAAATCCCCATGATGGAGATGCAAAACCAAATTTAAAGTGAAATGCTAGCAGCTTGTAAAATGCGCTTCTCTAAAAATGCCTGTTTAAAAAGTAAACTATTGAATGAAAGCCTGCCTTATCTAGCAACGTGAAGGGGTTTTGTTGCTGATGATAATACACACATTGGCTATTTTATTCCACAGGCTTGTTTTAATTCAGGACCAAATATCAGAAAATGAAGGTTTTAAACTGCCTTGGCTGGATTTGCAAGCTGTCAAAAACAGGTTATTCCGGTTGGCAGAGTTAAAGCTTCCCCCTAGGAAGGGAGCCACCATAAACTTCCAGGACACGAAAGTGATAATTGCTAGCTTGAAAAACCTTGAATGGACCAAGACAAAGAAAGTTCACACGCTCGTCAGACATTCGTCTGTGCTCCAGGCTCGGACATCAGAAGTTCTGGGACACTAATCTGTGAAGTGGAGGGGCCATAAAACCTTCAATCAAACTGGGAACGTCCACCCCACACAGGGCTGAAGTGACAGTTGGTGGCAGCTGAAGAAAGAACAAAATGGTCCAGTGACAGACAAAGGACTGCCATTTGCTTCCAGAGACCATTTAATAAATACACTTTTTGAGGACTTTTATCTCTGCCGCAAGACTTTGTAAAAATGTAACAATTTCACAGTTTAAAAGTGATTTTATGGGCTTTCTTTTAAGATATGGTAGAATTCACTGACACTTTGGGGACAGAAATGGCAAGGTATTGAAGATTACAAGAAAAACATCCATGTTACAAATGCACATTTTTGTACATACATCCCTTATGATAACCCACACCCATGTATAAAGTTATAGAATTTTCAGTAATATAAATCCCATTGAAAAGCGTGAAAAACTGGTTGAAGGGTGAAACAAGGTCTCACAAACTGGATGATTGGACTACTATGTTGAATCAGTGTATTTCACCCATTTTTATTAAAAACCCTTTGGGTAATTTCAGGCAGGAATTGAAAATTTGCAAAGTTTCCAAGGTGTCATTTTGCTGCAATCTGTTTTAAACTTTCCAATCATTTTCGAACTGTATGCTTTAGGTAATCCAGTCTTTGTAATTTTTAGTGTCTTTGCATTGTTGCTTTAGTGAGGATCGTATTTCCTTCAGGTTTTTAACACCCATTCATTATTTATATGTCCATTTCCGAGTGTCATTTCATAACATTGCAAGGGGTTTAAATCTGTTTTTCTCTCTTATTTGGGGAGGGAAGGTTAAAATTGGATTCAGTTTTCTGCCTCTTATTCCTGATTACCTGCTGCTTCCTTTTATCCACTCAGAATTGATATTTTTGGGTTGAGGGAACATTGCAGGGGAAAATCCTAACTTGGCTGCTATCTTTCCTAAATCAAAAAGTGCTCCTATTTCACTGTGCTGTGTATATGTTCCACTAGAAGGTTAAACCCTGTGCATTGCTCACATTCTCATTGTAATTATCACCCCATTGGTGATTGGTGTCCCATATTAAAATGTGTATGATTTCTTTTGAATTTTAAAATAAGTAAATAAATATTGTATTTTACCTACCAGCCTGGTTCGTGGTCTATTGCAACCTGGGGTATTTGAAAAGGGGGTGTGATATGAGTGGTCTACCATCTAAAAATTGAATCTATATAATCTAAAGAGATAATCATTTCAGTCATGCGCTGCATACTAGGCCGAGACCAAGGTGTGTGTCGCCTGATCGAAATCCTTAACACTTTGACACTGGTAGGTATTAGTGGTTAAACCCAGAAATATAGATGTATTGATTAATCTGTTATTCAGGTACTTATTTCAGACTGGAAAAAACACAAATGTATTCATCATATGGTCAAACAAATAAAAACAGGTTGATATAACAATAATTTTGATGTCTTCAACTCATATAAACACGTTGTGGTTGATCAAACATCAGTTTTGTGCGGTTAGTACAAGTGCCTTTAGTGCATTGTATTACTTCAATACACTCATGTAAGTCGACACAATTGGTGTTTCCAGCATGGGAGATGTCTGTAGGAAAGTTACAGATATTGTTTCTGTGTTCTATCTGCCATGCTTTCTTCAGGACTGGTAAAATTTAAATTGAAAAAGCACTCTCTGGGCCAGCCAGTGAATTTGGGCCGGGAACCACAAGGGTTGATATTTGGGTGTCTTGGGAATTTTACTAATTGCCAAAGCAAGTGGCGCATTTATGGGATTAAATGCCCTTGTGGAATACTATACATCAGAAAAAGCAAAAGAGAGATAAGACAACACATCTGCAAGCACAGATCGTGCCTAAAAAATCAGATAGTGGACAAGCCCATGGTGGCACATTTTAAAGCCAAAAATCATAAATATACAGAAATATTTTGGTTCATCATTCAAACTGTAGCCAACAGACCCAGAGACGGTGATCAGGACCTAGCCCTGAGAAAAATGGAACAAAAATGAATCCACCGCCTTGACACAGTCAGGAAAGGACTAAATGTAGCAATTGAATGGAACCTTTTCTTTAACTAACTCTGGAACTTATTGTTTGCTGGTTGCATCAGACCCTCTGAATCAAGAGACTAATGTTTGAACTATATCCTGGTACTAGAAAAGCCAGACACTGTGCTAAGCTTGAGTGCCCCGCCTTATCCCATGCTGAAAACCAGGGCAATGGAGGCCCATGGCCTGAACATCCTGACATATAATTTTGTGAGCACTTCTTTCTTTTTCGTAACAATGTTTCTCACACTATTTCTATTTAGAGGTAAGGATTGGCAATAGGTGTATTAGTATAGGCTGTTGTATTTTGACAAGACACCACTATGACTGCGTTATTATTATTTGATGGTTGTAGCTTGCTCCCATCAATAGTTTTAGGATTAGATAGGCGTTGTGTCTGTCTTACTGTTGATACCATGCCTTCCTTATATGTGGTGTTGATACCATGCCTTCCTAATATTTGGTGTCAGGAATGGGATGTGACTCAATTGAAACAAATTGGGGAACCCTACAATTCTAGAAGCTTAAGCTTAGTCATCTAGCCTCAGGCCCCTCTGTGGCCACAAAATAATCAATAGGCTTTGATATCTGTAGCAGCAGAGAAACCACTATCCCTCCTGGGAAAAGAGAAATGATTCCCACAGACTTAGTTTTGATACCCCCTCCTGGAATTTCGGTCTAGACGTTCTAGCAGGCGTCATAGATCCCGACTTCTGGGGAGAAATAAAGGTTCTCTTACAGAGCCATGGTGAAATTCCATTTGAAGTACCTTGTGGGGACCAAATTGCACAAGGATTTCTTGAAAGCGCTCTATTTTTTTGTTTTCGAGAGAGTGAACCGGAAGATACTGAGAGAGGTACCTTAGGCGTTGGGGAAACTGATGAATCATCTACAACTGGAGAGAAACGGGAAGAACAGCTTACCATCTTTCCCGACCTAGCCTTTGCCCAGGGAAATGATCCAGCCCTTGCTTAGGCTTTCTTACAAGCAATTCCCAAAGAAGAAGGAGTAGAGAAGGGGCGTCCTTTTTTTCCCTAAAACAAGGGTTATTGTATAGAAGGAAATATTCACAGAAGGCCTAAGTAACACTAGGTTAGTAATCCCCAAAACCCACCGGAAGACCATACTAGAGATTGCACATTCTCATCTGACAGGGGGACACTTAGGACAATCTAAGACCCAGGCACATATTATTGGGAGGTTTTACTGGTCAGGTATCCATGCTGATATAAAAAACTTTATTCAGACATGTGAAATATGTCAGAAAACCAGTACTCACATTCCCTTGCCTGGCCCTCTGAATCCTTTACCAATAATAGAAGTCCCTTTCTCAAGGATTGGGATGGATATCATTGGACCTTTGGAGACCTCTAGACTGGGTAATAAATAAGTCCTTGTGATTGTCGATTACACAACCAGATACCCCGAGGCATTCCCTATGTGGAACAACACCACCCAGCAGATTTGAAAACACCTATTACCATATTTTTCCAGAGTTTGTTTTCCTAAGGAAATCCTGATGGATCAAGGGTCCAATTTCATGAGCAAGCTCATGGGTGAAGTCAAGGAGTTGCTCCATATCACCACCTTAAGAACTTCGGTTTACCATCCCAAAACAGACGGATTGGTAGAAATATTCAATAACACACTCAAACTGATCCTGAAAAAGTTGGTCGATAAGGACGGGAAGGATTCCGACCGTATGATCAACCTGGGCACTATTTGCAGTAAGAAAAACCCTGCAGGCATCCACTGGATTCTCTCCTTTTGAACTACTTCATGGTAGAAAACCTATAGATGTCCTGGACATGCATCCGGGAGACCTGGGAAGAAAGAAAAGAGGCAACCATTCCCCTTTCGCAAACCGTTACCAGATTGCGAGAGCATATGAAACCTGTTAGAAATCTAGTCTATACTCATATGGGAAAAGCCCAAGCACAACAAAAGTCTACCTATAACAAAAAAGTAAACCTAAGATCATTTTCCTTAGCACATAAAGCATTGGTCCTCTTGCCTACCTCGGAAAACAAACTTGTCTCTAAGTGGCATGGGCCATATGAAATATTGAAACAAACATGAACTTGTACTTATAAGGTAGCACAACCTGACAGGAAACAAAAGAACCATCTATACCATGTAAATCTCTTAAAAGAGAGGAAGAAAAATCCTCCTGCCGCCAATGGCACAATACTATTCTGTTTGTTACCAGAAGAAGTAAATAACTTTTAATTAATTGCTAAACATCTATCTAATCAAAAACAACAAGATTTAAAGGATTTAGTTATAACATTTCCTGATGTATTCTCGGAGAAACCAGGAAGAGTGAAAGGCACTTATCTCTATATCAGAATACCCAAAGGAAAAGTAGTCCATCTGAAACCATATAGACTCCCGGAAGCCCGTAAACAGATAGTGGATGTCAAAGTAAATAAAATGTTAAGAGCAAATATCATGGAACATTCTTCAAGCTCATGGTCCTCACCTAAAGTATTTGTCACAAAGCCTAACCATTCCAGGAGGTTTTGCATAGCTTTCCGACAACTTAATGCCATCTTTAACTTAGATGCCTATCCCATGCCACACATCAACTACTTGATTGATAAACTTAGAAACACCACCTTTCTATCAGCCGTAGCTTTACCAAGGGGTACTGGAAGGTCCCAGTGGATGGACCGGATGAAGACAAGATAGCTTTCTGAAAGCCCCTGGGACTTTTCCTGTTCAAGGTCCTCCCTTTTGGCTTATACAGAGCCCCGGCTATCTTCCAACGACTTATGGACAGAATATTATAGCCCTACTCTGACTTCTGTGGCACTTACATTGATGATATAATCACTTATAGTAAAACCTGGGAAGACCATCTTTTCCATCTCTTTACTATTATGAGAGCCCTCAGAGAAGCGGACCTAACTGCCAATCCATCCAAATGTAGGTTGGCCCTATCAGCCGTGAAATACCTCAGCTTCTCTATAGGGAATGGTAATGTCCAACCTCAACGCAAGAAAGTGAAGGCTGTCCTAGACACCCCTATGCCTAAAACTACAAGAGACCTCAGAGCATTCTTAGGATTAATTGGTTATTACTGTAGGCTTATCCCTAACTTCTCGGACAGGACTGCTAGGCTGACAGACCAATTAAAGAACGCTGAATCCCAGAAAATTCTTTGGAATGACGAGGACAATGTATGTTACAACAATCTAAAACAAACGCTGTGCCAGAATCCGATCCTAAAGATAGTAGACTTCTTGAAGGAGTTTGTATTACAGACAGACGCCTCCCTTACAGGGCTAGGAGAAGTCTTGTCCCAAATTTGAGACAGATTGGAACATCCTGTTTTATTTACTAGTCGTAAATTCTGAAACCCCTCCTTAGATACTACCTCCTAGGAAGGAAGTTCACGCTCATCATGGATCATTCTTCACTAGTTTGGAGTAGCCAGCGTAAAGATTCCAACCCTCGAGTCATGCAATGGTTCTTAGACCTGCAACCCTACTGTTTCACCGTGGAGCACTGAAAAGGCAAAGACCAAGCAAACGTAGATTTCCTTTCTCGGTTCCTTTGTGAAACAGATGTGGCTACATTGCATAGGGCAAGGGTATGTGAGAAACCTGAAGGTGTCTCACCCGCTAGTCCCCGGGGATATATCATCCAGGTGGCCAGGACATGGCCATTGCTTTTGGATCTAGTTCCTGGGGTCGACCAGTGCGGAAGGATCACCTAGGTGAGGGGTCTTTGGGGAGTGGAAGTGGGTCACCGATGGTGAGACATGGTATCCCTTTCCCTTTAACACCTTTACCCCATCTACCAGGTAGGATACTTAGGAAGTCAACCCCTGCCCCCTTTTCCAACATGAAAACTTTCTCACGGACAGCTCACTGTGAGAGAAAATGGACTAACTCCCAAGCCGTATACCTGGCATGTCCCAATTAAGGCATGGTATCAAAGTTAGACTGACACAAGTGACCACAGTTCAAAGGTGTTTATTGAACTTTATCAAGGGTGTGAAAAACGCCAATCTAAACCTAAATCTAAGATGGGAGTAAGCTATGACCATCAAATAATAATAATGCAGTCCTAGTGGAGTGGAGTCAAATAAAAAGGGCCTATACAAAAAAAACTATTGCCAATTCTTACCACTAAGTTACAAATAGTGTGGGGTAATGTTCACGAAAAAGAAAGAAGTGTTCACAAAATGATGTCAGGATCTTCAGGCTGTTGGCCTCCCTGCCCCACCTTTTTAGCACGGGAAAAGGCGGTTCACTCGAGCATAGCACATTCTTGGGCTTCTTCGGCACGAGGACACAGTTCCTTTTACCAACATCAGGGCCTTCTGTGCCCACCTCTCTTACGTTCAAAGTCTTTTGATTCAGTGGGCCTGATGTACCAAAAACTACGAAAAAAGTTCCTTTCCAAATATTCAAGTCAGGTGAAACATTCTTCACCCTAGATCCCCCTCAGCCGGGCGCAGATCCCTTTTATACAATTAGCCTCCCTCAGCTGGACTCAGACCAATTTTAGTTCATAGACATCCATCAGTCTCGGGTGATCCACAGTTCACCATGGATCCCCCTCTTCCAGGCTGATATCACCCTTTATACAATTAGTGTCCCTCAGCCGGGCTCAGACCAATTTCAGTTTGTAGGCTATCGAAGACTTTCAAATGTGCACAGGATTTAGCTTGACCTGCTGCAGGACCACTTCGATTTCACAGTTCAATATTTCTCACATGCTCAGTTGGATATCAAACAGAGACCTTCGAGTGAGCACCCATGTGGCGCCAGACCACTCTGTATCTGGTACCTATTTCGGTTTCATAAAGTTCACTCAAATACAAGTCATCTTTCCTCATGTAATGTTGCCCTCAGTCTCACTGACTCACTGGCTGTGCTTCCTTTTCCGGATGCCTCTTTGTTGTGCAAGGTTTTGGTTAGGTGAGGTTCACCTCCTTTCCAGCTCTCAAAGGTCACAAATGAAGGCTTCCCTCAGCCAGGCTTGAGACTTCTCTCATGTAGCACAGTTCACCTCAAAGGCTTCCCTCAGTCGGGTCCGAGCCTCCTTTCAAAGTTCCCTCAACCATCCTCCCCGTCACCCCACCCTTCATGTCAACACAATTTTGGAAATGTACATTTACTTTTTTTTAAATTAATTGCATTTTGGAAACACGGAATATTATTTTTTCACAACATTTGGGTGACTGCTTATGTTGTATTTCACGATTTCACGTAACACATGGTTGAAATATATATATATATATATATATTCTTTTTTTTTTTTTTTTGGAATCTTTATTTTCAAAAAATCTGTTTTCGCTCTTTCATGGATGTAATGATTGAAGCCCTGATTTGAAAAAGATGGGTGAACTGTCAAAACAGGTGTCATGAAATAGGACAAAATACAGAACTTAAAATTGAGTTGTTTCTTTTTCTTTTTTGGCGCATGAATATAATTAAGAGTAACCACAGTTACAGTATCCTTTCAAAGTTCACAAATCGTAAAAAAAGAATTCTTGGTACTTCTAGTCTGAGAATACACTGGGTTCATTCGCTCCCATTTCACAGTCCCCGAAATGGCATTTTCTGGCATTGGGAGCTGTAGGAGCAAAAAGAGGATGTTAATTAGGGGTCAGGGTCTCTCAGTTTTCCCCTGAGATACCTGGGTTTGCCTGCCTGGCCCAGGGGAGGGGTTTTGATGTGGGTACCACCAGGCAACCCCAGCTGCCTCTGGTCTTGCCTTCTGAAGGTACAGTTCCCATCTGCTCTTAAGTAGCAGGGCCAGTGTTTGGGCAGTTTTCTCCTCCTCCAGGTCTCCCAGGGTCTCTGCAGCTTGATCCTTCTCCTGCTTCCTGGCACCTTCCTGCATCCCCAACTCCCTGTAAGTGTGCTTTCCTGCTCCGCCTTTTATGCTGCTTAGGAGAGTCAAGTGAAGTCAGATGCGAGTAATTAAAGAGGGGGGCCTGATTTAGCCTGGCCTCATTTTTTTTTTTTAAATCTCTTTATTCGAATTTTTTCTTTACTATAACATTAGGAAAACAGGCATAGTAAACAACCGGTCAATGAAATGACATAATGTGGTTGACCAAACGTACATTCCTTTTTTTCCTTTTTTCCTTCCCCCTACCCCTTTGTCCTGTTCTTGTTCCCTGCTGCTTTTCCTTACTTCCAAGAACATCCCTTTATTCAACGTACCCCCCCTTCATCTCACACCCCACTCAAAAACATAATTCAGGGTTGACAGTTACACATCAATGCTCTGAGTTCAGGGCACAAGAGTCCGGTTGGAGCACAACCATGCTTATTTACCATCATGTTCTCCCTGCCTATAAGCACAACCCCTCCCCAGTTCAATTAGCTTCCCTTCCCGTACTCAAGGGTGTTTCAGGTATGCCGAGGAGTGCAATTCATCGAGAAATTGGCTCCGAACCACCACCACCCCTTCTTCCAGCATTGGGTCCCGGGCCTGTTGCGGGATATCTGCCATCCCCCATCTACGCATATCTTCCATCCACTGCATCAAGGACGGACCCTGGGGTGTCTTCCATGCTATGGCTATCCTCCTTTTGGCCAGTACCAGCATGAATTGGGCCAGTCGCTTCCGTATTTTATGGCACTTCCCGCTTGGCAACAATCCCCATAATCATATTCTTGGGGCGCATTAAAAACGACATCCCAATAATGCGTTATTTTTGATATCACTGCTTGCCAGAAGTCCACGATCACTCCGTAACTCCCACATCATGTGCCAGATCCCTGCTAGCCCAGTGCCACATCTCGGACAATCTGCGCTCAAAGTATGATTAATTGCATGTAGTTTCACTGGGGTTACATATACCCTATGCAGGGCATTGAACTGAATCAATTGAAATCTGGCATTTCTGGAGACTTTTCTGATCTGTTCCCACATTACCCCCCCCCCATTCTACTTCCGAGATCTGCTCCCCCGCGTCTCTTTCCCATTTGGCTTTAACTGCAAGCTCCCCCCTGGGATACAACTCACCTATTGTCCGGGAGATTTGAGAAATCCTGACCCTCCCCTCCCCCTGCGTCAGTAGAACCTGCATTAGTGGATTTGTAGCAGGTTCCTCTGGGGTACCTACTCATATTTTTGATAAGCGATTAACCACTGCCCCATAGGCTAGGAACTGTCCTCTGGGGATCCCATATCATTCACTCCATTCCTCAAACGCCATCACTTTCCCTCCTTCAAACAAGGTCCCCACTGAGAAGCATCCCTTCCCCATTAACCCCGGGAGTCCATCCATCTCACGGCCGACCAGAGTCCCGAATCTGCACTCCACGGTAGGTCTGTGCTATAGAGTCCCAACAGCTGCTTGCTTTTCATAAGTTTTTTCCAGATTTCCCGTATTACCTGGAAAACATTTGTGTGCGCCCTGTGCCCCCACTGTCCCCCACAGCAATTCCACCCCCTTGGATGAGCCGGGATGCCCCCCAATAAGCCTGACAGTAGTTTGCCTCCAGTATGCTCCCACATCAGCACCACCTGCAGCTGTGCTCCCATAAAGTATTGCTCGTAATTATTTTAATTGAGACCCCCCCCTTCCTGACTTGGACGCTGTAGTGTTGCCAGTGAAACCCTTCTCCTCCTCGAATTCCACACCAACTCCCCAACCCATTCATCCAACATCTTGAAGAAGACCTTTTTGATGGCATATGGGATATTGGTGAAATAGTAAGGAGTCTCGGAAGGATAACCATTTCGCGTAGAGCCTTTCTGCCCATCAATGATAACTGTAATTTCTTCCAGAGTTGGACCAAGTCCCCTGTCCCTGAGAGTGCTCTACCAGTATAATCTACAAATGTCTCTTCAATACTGTGAAAGATCTGAATTCCTAAATACCGAAATGACTCCCCTTGCCATCAGAGTCCCCACGCAGGGAGGGCAGTCAGGTCCCCATTGCGAACACCCCCTAACGAGAACAATACTGAGTTTTCTATGTGAACTTCCAGAAATTGCCCAGCACTTCTAATAGGATTGGTAGGTTGTATAGTGGATTCCCCACATACAATAACAAGCCATCAGCATATTGGGAGATCACGTGTCATACCCCTCCCACCTGAATAACTGTATCTCCCATTTCTTTCCTGAGATACCTTGCCAATGGTTCTAGCACCATTGCGAACAATACCAGGGAGACCGGGCACCCCTGCTTTGTCCCCCTACTTAACACCCATCGCTGTGACACCCAGTCATTCGTTTTCACTCTTGCCATTGGTTCATTGTATAAGAGTCACAACCACCAGCGCATATTGTCCCCAACCCCAAAGGTACCCAGCACCCAAAACAACCATTCCCATTCCACGGAGTCGAAGGCCTTTATGGCATATAAGGAGGCCACCGCCATGTCCTCTCGGGAATCCCTAACCTGGCCCATCACGTGGTGCAAACGATGGAGATTCACAGTGGTGCTTCGTCCCCTCACGTACTAGCACTGGTCTGGATGCACTAGACGTGGGGCCACCTCAGAAAGTCTGTTAGCCAGTACTTGTCCCAAAATCTTTGCGTCAAAGTTTAGCAATGAAATCGGGCGATAGGATGCCCACTTGGGGGGGTCTTTACGTTCTTTTAATAAGACCGTTATTATCGCTTCACGCATTGATTCTGGGAGAATCCGTGTTTCAAAGGCCTTGTCGTAGACTTTCTTAAAATGGGGGATCAATAGTTCGCCTGGCCTCATTAAGGGACAGTCTGCTGTAGAAAGGGGAGAGTCGGTTGTCTGCGTCTGTAGTTCCCTGTTGGTAATCTTCATCCTCCCAATCTCTCTCCTCCTCGTCTCAGTGGCTTTAGAAAAGAACAGAGTGGAGGAATTATGGGAATTGTAGTTTTCACTAGTGAGTTTAGGAACATCCAGTAAAATATTGTCAGAAAAGGGTGGGTAGTCCTGTTGTTGTCAGGCCCGGGGTGACATATGTGATTTCCTTCTCCCGGTTCTCCTATGCCTCTCTTCCATATTTGTACTTGTTGGAATTGCGGAAGGGGTAATAGTATGGGTTCTGAAATGATGTATGGCGACTAAGAGAAGTCAGGGAGGTGTTACGGAAAGGGGTATCCCATGTCTCACCTTTAGACAACTTCTTCCTCTTTGGTTGTGGACCCAGCAGCGATGACCATTCTTCGGTCACCCCAAAAGAGGATTCCAAGGGTTTCATGGAGAGATACCCTTGGTTTTCTTATATACCCTTCCCCTATGGTGATTGGACCAGGGTATTTCAACTGGACATACTCCCGGGGAAAAAGCAGAGTACTCGTCCAAGCAATTTAGCATACAATGTTGTTGGAGAAAGTCATCTGATTCAAAGGCCATTCTCTTGTGGGATGACCAAACTCTCTGCAAGAATAACATTTCTTATTCTTAGTTGATGGTGAGGTAAGAAGAACATTAGTTGGTTTTACTGAAGGGGATGGTGTTTCATTGGGACTCTCTAGGGATTGAGCTTCTAAGGGAAATTTGGACAGATTAACTATCCCTCCCTTCTGATCTTCACTGGTTTTCAATAACCCAAAGAAGGGAGTCCCTAGGGTAGGAGGCTTGGATTATTTTGGGCTTGCCATACTTGGCCCTGGGGAGCATGTTTCTTTGTCTTCTAATACATTTAGCCCATTTTCCATGATAGTGGAGGGAGGTTAGTTAAGGAAGGGTTGTCAAGGTTTCTAGATATTAGGGAATGAGGGACCTCTAGGTATGAAAATTCACCCAAAGATCCTCCTAGGGGTCTTAACCCGGTTAGCTGGTAACTAGAGATAGGGATTGTTTTAGTCTCCAACTTGGAGTCATATAAAAATAATCTTGGACCCCTGTTGGTTTTTCCTGTTTCTCTATGTTTTCCACAACTCTTTCCCAGGACCCTAGTTGGAACAGGGTCTCATAAACTAGAAGTCCTGCCAACTCACCTCTCTTGACCTGTATCAGATTCTGTGACAGATTTAACAGGATAAGTTTTATTTCTTCTCTGTTAGCTAAAAGAGGTAATATCTTAACCCCCTTTTCTGTCTGGTCTCACCTAGGGGCATGAGAAACATGACAGAGTGGATGGGTGCTTCTGCCTTGACCCCTAGGGAAATGATTAGTTTATCCCGACAAGGGATTTGACAGAAGTGAGGGGAAAAAAGTTGGTATATATTACTTTCCAATTTTCCTTTAACAGGTATGATGGGTTGTCTGGTTAAAGGAAAAAACTGGATTCCCACTTTTTCATCTGGGATGGCCTTTGTGGGCTCCCATGATTTCTGTGTAGACTTTTCGCTACATTGGGCGTCATCACAAGTTAGCCGGTCCAGATTTAACGGTGCTGGTAAAACCGTACTGGCACCGTTTTCCGGACCAGAGTTCTGTGGCCATGTGTCGTTACACTCGCCAGGTCTGACCGGGCAGGCGTAACGCCACCAGCCGCGGAAACACCGGCACCATTACCGCATGGTGCCGGTGTTACCGGACCACCGGGGCTGTAATGCCCCGGTAATCCCGGCAAGTCCGGTGCCGGTAATTCCCCATGAATCCGGCACCAGCCTGCTTGTTTTACCGGCACGGCTACCACCGGACTTGTAAAGAAGCCCATTGTCTTATTCAAGGAGCATTGTAACTAACTATTACGCTCTTATCCTAATACCCTTGGTAAGGTATGTTTTTTTTCACAGTTCGTCTCCTTTACAGGACCACTTCGATTTCACAATTTCTTGATCACTTTCACAATTGCCATCTTTCGCATGGATACCGAACAGAAACTTTCGAATGAGTACCCACCTGGTACCGGGCACCGGGCCACTCTCTCAATGGTATCGTATCTTGGCTTCAAAGTTCAATCACTCCTCTTCTGTTTAATTTGCATCGCTTGCCACATATGCTTCATACACTGTTCTTTCAACTTTCATTATACAATGTTGCCGCTTGCAACTTTGGCTTCAACACAGACCAGTCTGGTATCAGTCTCCCCAACTCACCGCCTGTGTTGACTTCACGGGCGCTGTTTTGCGTGGGTGGGTGCTCAATGGGATGGCCCTGCTACCTCATCCTCCCTGGATGCCTCAGGTGATGCTGCCGTGCCTGTAGGGGACATAAGGGATGGCATTATGTCACATTCAATCACATGTTTGGCATGCATAGCAGTACTTACAGGGGGGGGGGTTCACGGGATGATTGGACTCATGCACTGGCCTGCCTGCTTGCATTTTGCAGTGGTTTGGTATATACGGGGCTTGATGCGGGAGGGGGGACATATTTGGGGGTGTGGCTTCCCGGTGGTGGCATTGCAGGGGTAAATTGTAGGCATATGCATTTATTGTCTGGCAATCATCTGGTTTACACAGCCAGCTGGCAATGATGCACTGCTCTGCCGACACCATAGCTCTGTGTTGCATGGGACTTGGATGTGTCCCTTGGCTGCTCTCCCCACAGCTCAGGCTCACAGGGGTGGCCTAGGTGCACTGACACATGGTGCTGCTGTGGATGCCTTTGGTGGCTCACACTCACTGTACCCAGTCACAATGGTGTGCCCCGTACAGCCCCTTATAGTTCCCTAACACCTCCTCTACAAGTATGTTCAGCTCAGACTCTGCTCAGACTCTGTACATTTCGGCTTACAGAGCCGATCCTGGGCTGACTTGCCCCTTGCATTCTCCTGTGACATTTCTTGTGTTCAGCTGCTCCGGATGGCTGCCAGGGGCTCTGATTTTAATGAATTGCTATTTCCAAAATGGCCACTGCTGTGTTTCCCGTTCCGGCGGCCATGCATTTCCTGCACAATATTACTGTGCGCTACTATTGCATGCTATTACTTTGCGATGTTGGCTTCCGGCGACGCTAGCACTATTTAGGCTGGGATTTTAGGCGCTAACACGCTTCCGGGTGTTATTTGGTGAAGCAGTATTAGCGCTAACGCCGAGGTGTGTGGGACTACTCCCGACGTTAATGCTAATTCTGCTCAACGGTAATTACGCCCAGATAACGCACAACTCGTGATGATGCCCAGTGACAGGTTGATGATGGTTATAAACTTTTATTTTCAAAACAAAAGAAGAGTTTGGGGAAATCCTACCTTTCCCTAACTCTAGGAGGAGTTTCCCTGCCTCAACGCAACTAAGGAATGTCTGTGTCAGGAAGTCTAAAATAAAAGAAGTCCTCTGTCCTTGGTCCAAAACCCTATACGAACCCTCAGACACTAAACTCAATATAATGTGATAGCAGGGGTGTTTGTTAGCTGTACACTTACAGCTTTGTTTAAGGGTTCCAAACATAAAGCTCTTAAGTGCAGAAAAGGAAGATCAATACAAGTTCTCCCAGAAAAGGGGGCATTCCCTTCCCCTGCATTCCTCCGGTTCAAACATCACTCACTTCTTTAGAATAGGATGTTCTCCAAGCTCAAGGGGATTTTCTCCACCCATGCAATTTTCCACAGTTTCTCCCATCATACAATGTTACACAATTTCAAGGGGGAGTTTTTCTTCACTTCTTTCATATAGTTCTTTACAATATCCACTCACTTGCTCTCTGGACCTCACTTGTCACTTGTCTTCCAAAAAGGGGTGGGGCTCTTCCCTTATTAAATTGTCCTCACTTCAAGGAGGGGTTTCAGTCCCAGAGTCTTCTCAGCCTTTTCCTATCCCTGGTATCCTCTCCTGCCAGGGCTTTTTATCCTTTCACATGGATGCGAGTCCCAGACTCACTGCTTGCCTCATTTACTCTGCTGCCAGGACTTTTAATTCACCCTTAACCTTCTTTTGTAGCCAACAAATTAGGTTTTTTATAAATTGGGTCACCGACCCTTTCTCAACAGTCTCAATTTTCGATTAAAACACTTCAGCTCCCTTATATGGTCTTTCTCGTGCTGTCAACGGTATGCTACATTTGGCCTGAAGCGCACCAGAATCCCATTCGGCTTCCCTGGGCTTACCGGTCTTCACTGGTGACATTGGCGGCCCACGCGTTTTATCATTTTCTTTTTTCTCTGCTTGCTGATGGGGAATGTGTCTCATCGGTTTCTTAGTTCTCGCTCTTCACTGCTCTGGCAAACCTTCCTCTTTCCGACTTTGATGCACACCGGTCTCATCAGCGTCCCTGCTTCGGCATGCCACTGCCTTTCCTCCCATGTCCCAACCAATGGTGGAAGCAGTCATCCTCCTGTTCTGCTCACCTGTGCAATATTGGAATGTCCAGCACTGGACAGCCTTTTCCAACGACTAGAGCACAGCGTGGGCTTACCGTTTACAGCCACCCTCATTACTCCCTCCCTCTTCCCCATCTCAATACTATAAAATAGGAAGGTATAGAAGGCTGATGCTTAGTAAAACATGAGGATTCCTTGTTCACACCACAATAGGCCATACAAGAGTGGGTAAAACGTGAATGTGTGTCAGTCAGGAATGCAGTTAAAGGATTGTCCTGATCTATGGGTTTTAGTTTGACTCCCTGGAGTTTGTCCTCCCCTACGTGTTCCTCCTGCAGATAACCACCCCCAGGGTCAGAGTCAGATAGTTTCTGCCTTACCTTGGCCATGGAAGAGAAGCTTCCCTCTGGGGAATCAGTGATGATATTGCTAGATTTGTCACAAAATGTATTCAAAGAATTGCAAGCGAAACGATTAAAAGGAGACCAGATTTGTTAACAAGACGTTACCTAAGGTGTATAGATCTCGCAAAATGTGTACAGTGTATCAACAATGTAAATGCAGGTTGCCTATCTAGTGGCGCCTGTATCAATAAAATAACTTTTAAAAAGACCAACAAGCATCATGCGTTTTATACATAAAAAATGGGACAACGCTTTAAAGAACCAGTCCATTTTACTAATTGAAAACAACATTTATTTATAAAAAAATATAAAAATATATCCAGTACAGAAAAGAAAAAGAGTTATACTTGCACACACAATTCAATACAGGAAGGAAAAAAGTTATAAGTGCAAATCCAATCCAATGCAGAAAGAAAACATATATTTGTTCTCTATACCTCTGCAAAGTGCTCAGTTGCTTCTTGAAGCTAGGTGCAAGCTCAATAAATACCATAATAATATACACTGACAGCAGATAACTCGCTCTAATCAGACACCCAGCTTTCAGACAACCAATGAGGAGGGAAGCAAATCTGGCGCTGCTTAGATGGTTTGGAAGTATAGGCGACAGGGGCATTGTGGAGTTGTGAGCGGGTGGATAAAGATTCCTTAAACCACCGGTTATTCCACCCTGCTTTGGGACTGGATGAATGGGATTGGTTTATGGGTGTATCTATAGGGCTGTGATGCTTTTGCGGGGTAAATGGGGCACAGGTTTTTAGTCACTCCAGAAGGCTTTGCTGAGCGACGTTACCCAGAACAGATGTCGGCATATTTAAATCAGCGACCACTTGCATGAACTCTTTCCAGCCACTGAGGCCATCTATTTTAGAAATGGGATTTTGACTTGTAATACCCCGTACGAGGTTGTCAAGCCCCTTAAAACCTCGTCTCTATAGATAAACTACTCCCTGGCGGTCCACACGGTCACATCCTTTCCAAGTCCCATTTTATGTAGCAATAGTTCTGCATGAGGTTTATAGCGTTGGCACCAGGGTCGACCGCGGACATAGCCTTCAGACCAGTAGATTCCGTGGGCGGTATATATAAGATTAGTTTTATTTTCTGCATCGCTGTGATTTGCGTGATTTAAGAATTTATGTAGAATATCCACGTATAAGGACACTTTATCATGCACCGCTAAATCAGATCTGTTTAAAACATCCTTCATTTCCGGGTCGAGACGCATGGTGGCAACCTTCTGTATATCCCAATCTGCTGGGGGTGTGAGGGCCACCCGACTTTCTAACTGGCGCCTGTCTACCAAATACATTTTATGGTCTTGCTCCATCACTGACCCATGAGGAATCTGGTGATTAACTGTAGGGCTATGCTTTTCAGAGAGCCTAGCTATTAATCCACTGGCCTGAGAGACCACTTTTCTTTTGTCCCGTTGCGATATTCGCTTATTGACCAGTTTCTTGATGACACCCTTTCTCTTCTGCAACACACTAACTTGACGGTGTGTTAGGGTCACGTGTCGTTTTAGATGGATACATCTGTCAAGCCATCACAGCTAGTTGTTTATCACGAGGGGGTTTTAAATAATGTATTTATTTATTTGCTTGTTAGGGGGTTATACAGGAAATACATTCTGTTTCAAAGCAGGGAGGGAACATGGGATAGCAGTACAATTAAATACAAAAAATACAGAGTGTGAAGGGAAGGCAAACTTATTGTGCCTTGTGAATATTCGGAACGTGCAAGTGTAGGAAGGAAGAGGGCAGTGGGGTAGGTGCTGTGGTGTCCGTGCTCAAGGGTGAGCCGCAGGTGTAGTGTAAGGTAAGGTAAGTGCTATGCGGCCAGGAGCTGTATTTGGTGGAAAGTGCGAGTATCTAGTGTGGAGAGTGTGCCGAGGAAAGTGCTGAAGGAAGACAGATGCTGGGGAGTTTGAGTGTGAAAGGTCAGAGGCTCAGAGGATGCATAAGGGTCCAAGACACCAATTACAGCAACTGTGGGATTAGCAGAGGAAGGAAGAATGGAAGGAGGAAGAAAAAAGGAGAGTCTAGGGAGAGGCTGTACCATAGGAGGGATCCAGCTGGCGAAAGCAAGCAGCCTCCTGCTCTCAGTTTAGCAAAATGCTTTACACACAGAGAGTTGGTGCCAGAGGAGCATAGGGGTCTAGAAGGAAAGTATTTGGAAAGAGAGAGTCGCAGATAGTGTAGTCCCTGGCCCCATGCAGTCTTGTGAATGATGCAGAGGGATTTGAATTTCATCTGTGCAGTAACCGGGAGCCAGTGGATGCGTTTTAGGGCAGGAGGGATGAAGTCCCTGGGCTTAAGGCCAAGGATAGGCCTCACTGCTCTATTCCGTATTAGCTGTAGGGGTTGCAGAGTGGAAGAAGGTAGATTGAGGAGGAGGCTGTTGCAATAGTCAAGCCTAGAGAGAACCAAGGCTCGGGAAACATTGAGCTTCTGCGGGAAAGTAAGAAATGGGAGTATTCCTTAGAGAAGGAAAAGTTGGCAATGTCCTGCATTTAAGGGAAGAAGGATAAAGAGGAGTCCAGATAACTCCAAGGTTTCTGGCTTCATAGGAGGAGCAGGAGGAGAGCCCAAGGTGGGAGGCCAGAGAGAAGGGAAGAAGGAGGGAGCAGGGGTGCCAATTGGAAGGATCTCAGTTTTGCTGTCATTGAGGCAGAGATCATAGGATGAGTACCAAGCCTGGATGGAAGACAGGCAGTCATGGATGAAGGAAGGTGCGGGTGAGACAGCAGGAAGTCTGAAAAAGAGTTGAGTCTGAGGTAGGGGAGCAAGGGGGATGAAGGAGAGGCAAAGCCAGCGGCTGACACTCGTTTCATTGGTCACATGTTTGAGAACGAGGTTGGCAGGGCTTTTGTGGCTGCATTAGGATAGCCGAAGGGATCCAGTTTTGAGAAGAGAAGAGCATGGTCTGACCAGAACAGAGGGGTAATAAGTGACAGGTTGGAGTGGATGATGTCGTCCAGCTGAGTGGGTTGGACCTGAGGGGAGGATGGAGAGGGAGAGAGAGGCGCAGAGGTCAATGAAAAGAATGGATGCTGAGGCAGAGGGGTCCAATTGGATGTTGAAGTCACCCAAGAGGAGGAGGTTGAAAGTGGATGAAAGTAAACTGGAGCCGAAATAAGCCCACTCAGATAGGAACAGGGTGATAGCGCCTGGAGGCCAATAGATGGTAGCAATGGCCAGAGTGGAGAAGGGAGAGATGACCAACTTGCAGACTTAAATAAGACTATTTAAGTAGTGTTTAGTGTTATAGATGAGTTGCTCTTGCTGAACAAGTTTTACACGATATATAAAAAATGCTTAGATTACGGTGTTGTTAATATTGAGTAAAGGCTTTTTCTAGTTCAGCACTCTGGCACCCTCGGCCATCAAATCGTCCACAATGATCATATTCACCATGCTCGAATGTAGTAAACAATCATCGTTGAGACTGTCAGATATACGTTCTACAACCCGAAGGTGCTTAAATTGTTGTTGCAAGGTTGTATAAACAGGCTGCCAGCAGCTATACAACTAAACAATATTTGTGGGTTTATGAGTCATGGCTGTGTGGGCGTTTTCTAGAGGCTTTCTGACAAAGTTACTCTTGCAGCAGCTGGAAGGCCTTGCCAGCACCCACAGGAATAGATGTTGTAGCCTGCTATCCATAATTCTAAATACTTATGGGCTAATGCATCATCTACAGATATCTATGGGCGAACTTCATCACTGGCTTAACACCCTCCTGACTCCACCTTTCAACCTTTTGGAGCTGATCAAGCGAACTCTGCCGCGCCAGGTAAAATAACCACTGGTTGAGTGTGGTGTGCTAAACTGCGAGAGCAATCGCTATACAAATACACACTGTTAGTAACTAACAAAAAACATGTGCCAACGTTGTATATTTTCTTTAATAACATGCCTTTAAATGCTGTGTAAAAAACCCACATCCAGTGTGTGGTGTGTTTGTGTGTGTGAGAGACACATGATATACCTTCAAGCATTGTAATGAATCATCTGGCATATGGTGGTCCCATCACTGCCCCTCTAAAACAATGCTCCACAGTTAAAAAAAGGTGCTGTCCACCGAGACATCCTGTAGCACAGCTGTGGGGCCCTCTGGCCTGTTAAAACATGGCCAACAGGCTTAGGGGCATGGCAAGCCCCATGCTCACTTGATGAAACATTCCCATGTTGGTGGGCTTCAAGACTCGTTGATGAAACATCCCCATGATTTGTTGCTAGTTGGGGACATGTGCTAAGACCCAATTCTGAAGCAACAAACCCCATTCTGTGCCAATGTATGCACCGGATTCCAGCAGTCCTTGCCAAATCAAAAAACCACTCGACTGCGCTGTAGGCACCCAGATTCAGCTAGCCCTGGGCAAAAGCAAATAAACCATTCTGATAAGGTGTTGGGGTGCCCCTTACACTTACTCTTGCGGAAGCACAAAAACATTCCCATGCAGTAACACATTCACCACATCCTTAGGGTTTGACGGCCGTGCAATCCCAAGATGGGCATCCAAGGGGAAACATATTTTCATGTTCATAGCATCTGACAGTTGCCAGGCTCCACATTCTAGATCCGTCATTGACGACTGCCTAATCCCATTAGAATACATGCTGTCCCTAAATAAATACAAAGAGAATATACAATCAGAATAGACATCTTTTACACAGTGCTAATCACTGCATTGTGATATTCAAATATATTTTTCAAATGAGAATTATTTTCAAACATTAACCGATACTCGGCTACTTTTTCCATGAGTCTTTGGTAAACACAGTAAATGCAGTTTTTAAAAACATTGACATTTCAGTCAGTTTTTGGGAAAGAATACCAGCTACACAGCTTAATCAAAATGTGTGATCTTTGACAAGTACTTGAATCCCACTGTGCATGGCCTGCCAAATTTGGGAGTTCACAAAGCCCAGCATCTTTCATATATAGCAACCCTGGGTCAAAATCAGCCTGTAATTAATTAGCATATTTGAGAGACATCTGCATTAGGCTAACAGAATCAAATTTAAAGGTAATAAATTAACTGACGGTTGTTATACCGAGATTTTGGTTGGAAACACTGATGTGTTTCAGCATGCCGGAACATTTTGTACTGAAAGCCCCCACAAAGCTCCAGTTCCCTTCTACAGTCCTTATTATTAGACAATGGAGGTCATTATGACCTTGGCGGTAAGGGGTTAACGGCGCCGGAGCCGTCAACCCCATACCGCCTCATTACGAGTTCTGCTTGCAGGACCCGCTAAGGCCGCCTGGTAAAATAAGGTATCCATAGTGGTTTCCGCGAGCAGACCAGGGTGCTAACAACGTGTTGTTAGCACCCTTTCCATTCCCATTGAGCCCTATGGGGGTTCGAATGGGGATGGGTTCCTTGAATGAGGAATTACCGGGCCCTCCAAGGTCGGAATGGCCCGGTAATTCCTCATTCAAGGAACCCAACCCGATACCCGGTATGGGGGTTACCTCCATACTCGGAATGACCCCCAATGACTTTTATTAATATTAAAATCCCCTGTGATATCCAGTACTATGACACGTGTGAAAGAAAGTCTAAACGTATGTCAAAACTCTTAAAAAGGGATAGGGTATCAATCCCCTCTCCCGAACCACAGAAGCTGAAATGATCATCCCTCCCACTGTGGTTGGCACGGGCGCCTGAATAATAATAATACAGGTTAATAATAACGTGGCAGCCAATGGGGGGAAGATAGAGTTAGGGAAAGAGGATGGAATGACAAAGCAAAGGTAGGGGAAGAAACATACACATATCCTACTAGACTTATTACTATAACCTGTACACTAGTACCTTAGAACCTATACTCCACAACCTGACCTCCTATAACACGTCCTACACCCTCCAACATATTCATGACATCCTACTGATTCCTGTTGCCCAAATATTGTACTTGACACAATACACAGTTTACACATGAATGCACAAATCACATATGGGTTAGTTCTTGTCACATAAAGGGTACAAACATGTATCACCAGCTCTTAAGACCAAGACCACCATACACATAACATGGACTTGCAAAGCTGGATGGCACGAAACAAAAGGGAATTCCCTTCAGTGAATGAAACGTAACACATGGCCCTTCGGGCAAGCATAAGCAACAAACAACATAACATTACACATTGAGCTGTGTTCCTAGTAAGCGTTGCCAGGACTCTCCTGGCCTGGCAGGTAACATTCCCCACATAACATGTGCCACAGTTCTTTGGGGTTTCACAATTCGTCAAGAAAAGAAAGTAAGCGTCCTTTTTGCTACTAATCCCCACATGCGCTTCATAAATCACTAAGCGTTAGGGGTTTGCATGACACAATTAACAAAACAGTCTGTGATCACTTAACTGTGACGTCTCTCGAGGCCGCCCGGACTCATAAGAATGACGCTGAACTCCACCGAGCTGCCTCCTTTCACCGCCGCAGCCCGGGAAATTGAACTCCTACGAGCGAGATAGTCGCCGCTCGAAATGGAAAGCGAAAACTCAACTTGCTCCGGTGTTCCTTCGGCCTGCCAAACGTTCACAGCATTTCTCATCCTTGACCTGCAAAACTCGCCCCCCGTGCTGTCCAACGTTAATTATCTGCACCAGAGCACGGGCGGTTCATGGTTATGAAGACCCTTGATGACAACCAGCCGGGCCGTAGCGTGAAAACACTGAACTACACAATGACCCACTGCTTGCTGGGAAGTGTAGTTCAGCCCCTAATTCTCACGCTCCTTTGGCCCAAACCCTTAATCCTGACAACGTATATGGATATTCTGATTTTCTTGAGTCCTAACATTCTGAGTTTGCCTGGCATGCAAAAAAGAGCCCGAAAGCAGCATACGCTTTTTACTGCTTTGGTCACACATAACACATAATGTAAATTGGAATGTACATTTCTTGATTGTGATACAGTGGTCATAGGCCCGTGATTGTCACTTACAAAATGTTTACCATGAAAATGCTGGGACGTTTTCCAGGAAAATGGAAGCGCAAAGAAAGAGGAAAGAAAACTTGGCTGTGTAAAAGGACCGAACATTCACAGGTTGTCGACATAGTAGAACACAATCCGTGTGAGAAGGGTCAAGGCAAGAAAGAGGATGTACAAAAATGCTTCTAAATGACTGTGAATCCCAATCTTGAAAAGCCTAATTTCTACGATGGACTGCATGGAATGAGATGTGAAAAGATGGCTTCACATTGTCTGAAGGGCTCTCATTTTTTGTGACAGGAATTGAAACGTTATAGGAAGGATGAGTATGAGGGCTGCAGGGAATGTTTGTACATCGCCGTCCTGCCACTGTCAGAAAAGAGCATTGTGTGATGTACATGGGGCACAGGAGACTGCTCATTCTGCACAACTCCTTGACTTCTACACATAGCAGCAAGGTGCCCTGACATACCACACATCCAACATATAGGAGGAGGTCTCCTGATTTGCCCCTCCTGCATGCCTTGACTATCGTTCTGCGTGTTTTGAAACCCACTTTGATTATTATGGAAATGTCCCTGATTATTCTGGAAGCCTCTACCCCGTGGTGCAAATCCACTATTGTATTGATCGAAACTGCCTTTGGTTATTTACCTGCGGCATGTTCGCTGCTTGCTGTGAACCCAATCCATCTCCACTAGTCAACATCGCCCCTTCAATGGCGTATTTTGACAGTTTCTACTGCACTAACTTTGCCTCTTCACCTTTGCTAGCATCGTCTTTCTTTTGGTTCTTCTCTTGCAAAAGCCTGCAAACATGTGCAATGGTGAACTGTATTTCTGACCACGGCTTCGCTTCCATGCCTACCAATTTCTTGAGCTACTTCTGTACTGCTCCTGGCAGCCCTTGGCATAATATATGATAAATTACAGGTCTAGATTTCCCAAGATTCCCGTTTTTCCAAAGCCCGCTGCTCTTGGAAATTCTGACTGTAAACAAGAGGATCATCTCCTTCCTGAATCTTTTTCGCCATTATAGCTCCCATATCTGACGTGTCAAGATACAGTACTGTAAGCGCTTTCCATACTGCTGCCTTACAGTTATTGAACTGTGCCCCATCATGAGCAGTGTTCACTGTGGTAACACTAGAATACCCTGCTCTTGTCCAAGCGTCATCAGCCCTTTCCCCAAGGTTAGCAATCAGGAGACCTTTAATGTCCCCTGTATATAATGTGTTTCCTCCTGTCATTTTCTCTAACTCATGTATTCATTTCCCAACCCCTGAAGTTAAACTCAGGAGTTTACACCTTAAATTATCCTTATCCATCTGTGGCCAATGTATATACAGTGGCCTAGCTCCTCCCTTTTCCAACAAAAGAACCTGCGGGATCCCAAACTCACATTCGTCTTCCATCGTCTGTCTATCCATAACAGGGACAATGGTTCCGCTCTGCCTTCTACCTGGCAGCGGCCTTAACCTGCTCACATAAGGTGGCGAGTCCCCTCTCACCATGGGGTCGCCCTTTAGGTGGATCTAGCCGCATCAATGAATCTGATGCCCCAGATTTGGGTAGGTCTAGACCCGACCATCTTATTTCCTTATCCATTGAAAAACACCTTTCAGGGCCACATGCATTGTCTTCCTTTTCCCCACGGAAGGTTGCCCTGCCCTCGCCTAACATATCCTGTCCCCAACTCGTGGGACTTCTCTCCTCTTCGTCTCTATTCACTGTCAGTCTATATAAAGACAGCTCCTTTGGCTCAAAACTGCATGAGGCTCCCTCTTTATAGCACAGTTGCATACTCTCGAGTAAATCATTTTTACTCTTCCCTTGTAGCACTTTCTTAGTCCTCATCATATCATGATAGACTATCGATAACATCCTCAATGCTTCTGGAGTCAAACTCATCCTCTAGATTTGCTCTAGACGGACCTGCTATTGGCTCATGTGCTGGGAAGAACTCTTCTATGTCTTCCCATGCCACTACTGGATTAGTATCCATTACTTCCTTTTCCATACGATCAATGTTGCATGCTCTTTGCCTTCTCTTTCTAGCTCATTGTCAAATTCTCTTTGCTTTCTTGCTTCCTCTCTTACCCTTTCTTCCTCTTTTCTCTTCATGTCTCTTCTTCCATTTGCCCTTCGTATCTCTTCATCTCTACGTCTTTGCATTCTTTTATCCCTTAATTTCTGTTCTTCTTCTTCCATTCTTTTCCTGTCTAGTCTTTCTCGTCCTTCGATTGCCCTCTGTCTGTTGTCATACTTTCTCTGCTCCTCTGCTCTTTCCTGCTTTCTCAGTTGCTCCTCTTGATACAACTGTCCCCATCTTTGTCTATTATTTCTTTTCGTCCCATCTTCTTTCAATCTTTCCTCTCTTTCTTTATCCTTTTTCTCTTGCTCATATCGATCTTCCCTTTGCCTTACGTCCTTACCATCAAGTTTGAGCATAATCTGACAACCCATCCATTCATTCTGTATAAGCGCTAACTCATCAGTCTTATCTTTTTCTCCTTTCCATCTCTTTAGTTCTCGTCCTATATCTGAGTATGTACTTGGTCGTTTACTTCTCTTCTTATCGCATCTCTCCTTGTCCCTCGGGACCTTAGAGATGACATCTCTCTTAGTATTTTTCTCTGGGCCCTTCTCGCTGCTTTGCGCAGGCGACTCATATGCCAGGTTGCTATACACTGTTGCTGCTTTAAGCTCCCTTAATGGGTACAACCCATCATCTTTCTTACTATCGCCGTCTGCTGCAGGCGCGGCGGGTTGAGCAGAAGGCTCCCCCCCCTTTGCATACAATGAGTATCTAATCTACAGGAGGCGGCTCTTCTCTCTCCTCCTGGTACATCTTCCAGAGCTCTAAGCCCGCTATTCGCTTGTCTAACTTTTTCCCCTTATCTGCAGCATGCAAATATGTTGTCATATGCTGCAAAGCTGCATTCAATAGTGATCCTCCATGTGGCCATGGCATGAACATTTTGTATGCTGTGCCCTCAACCCATTCTGCACTGTACTGTCTAAGCTTGGGCGTGTGCTTAGGTAGCTGCTTGCAGAGGTGTATAAGCGGAGTAATATCCTCCATTTTGACACGTCACTCTTGACTGTCAATGCTCACCTTTATACTTTGCAGATTTCAAAAGTACATTTCAGAAAAACAAAACAATATGAGCATGCACCAATCATCGCAGGCTCCAAACCCTCTATATCACATTTTTTTACTTTAATCTATGTTTTCACTAAACACCATCAGTTCAATTTCAACAAATAAATGATTTATTCTCAAATCACGTGTTTTACTTTTCACATTTATCAATTCCTCTATCGTTTTTTCACCATATTCAATCACATAAAACAGACATACTCGACCAGCCACATATATCTCAGTCTTCTCTTCAAGACTTAATCCTACCCTCTAAAAAATACCCCGATTTGGGATGTGAATCGTCCTCTTTAAACTCGTCTTTAGTCGAGTTTGTCACCTATGTCACCCGTCAACAGGGCTCTAGGTACGATTCCTTCATTTCCATTCTTTAAAACACAGGAAACCTGGGCGTAGTCTTTATCGTGGCCTTTCCTCATGATACCTCTTAATTGCTTGGCCTCTGCTCAAGTCAATTATTTAATATTCAACGCTCATCATTCTCAAGTTACCTTACCGCAACCTCCCTCTGTTACTCGTTTTTCTTCACACACTGCCCATACACACTTTTGCCACCTCACTCGGTTTTACTCACCATTCGTGTTTTTGACTTCCGACTCCCGGGAACGTGTGCCTCTTTAGTAGCCGCTTCAACTTTGCGTTCATTCAGTTTCCTGTAGATGACAGGAAGGGTTTCTGCCTGAAAACACTGGATTTGTCTAACCTGGCTTACAAGTCTTGCTTTAAGCTAACATCTGCTATGTACAGGGAGCTTCACATCCTTTCAGCCGAATGGCAGAGTTTGTGCAATATTTCCGGGACCCTAAAGCTTACTCTCTCGCAGGATATCTAACCATCATCTCTGCTACCACATGAACTGGAGACTTCCAGCCCTTTAAGATGAGGTAGCAATACCCTTGAGATGAATGGGGATGCAGAAGTTACTCAAACATCAATAATCGAAAACACTCAGGTACTTGGCAAAAGGATAACTGTTTTAATATCAAGTATCTAAAACAGGGAGTACATCGGACATCAATGGACGTCTCCACGTAAGATCTCTCAATGCATCTTAAAAAATGAATTCTTTTATAGCAAAAAATCATCATTTATGACGTCAACCTACGTATTACTAACATCATCCTACGTGGCAAACTACAAAAACCTATTGAAGAAAGTGATAGGACTGGAGGGAACATCTAAGTATACGATCCATACTTGACTAAAAGAGTGAAGAAAAGTGATATGTTTCTTAACATCAGGTTGGGCAAATAAGTCCTCCCCTTAAACAGGTCATTATGAACATCACTAAATACATAGGCCCTCATTACAAGTCAGGCGTTAAGGGTTTAACGGCGCCGTCGGCGCCGTTAACCCTTAACGCCTGATTCACACTTTAACACCTGCTTTTTGCAGGCGTTAAAGTCCAAGGCGCTAAGCGACCTTGGTGCTAATTACGGCACCGTGATTTACGGTGCCGTAATTAGCGCCTTCCCCATCCCCATTATGCCCTATGGGGCAAAAATGGGAATGGGGAAGGGCAAATGGTGAATGGGGAATTACCGCCCCACTCACCTTGGAATAGGGCGGTAATTCCGCCATCCACCATGGCGGAATCCGGCATTGGCCCATGGTGCTAATAGCACCATGGTCCACCGCCTGACTTGTAATGAGGGCCATAACATCCCATTGGTTACACAAACTATAGGACCCTTAATCACATGGCCCATCACAATCCCTACCATTGGTTGGCACTCTAACCTCCGTCAGTACTTTTCCATCTATGTTAGCAGCACGCAGACTGGGCTTCCAGGTGCTGCTGAGCTAGTCTTCAACCATAGCTTCCCACCAATTAGCATATTCATCTATCATCACCTCAGTGGTCTGCTGTCAATTAGGGCTTTGAACTTGTCCTTGGGAGTGTTCTTTTGCTCTGGAGAATTCAGGAGAGTGAAGGCATGCTCTGCCCTCATGCGTAGGTGTGACCATCGTGTTTGTCCAACTTCATCCTTCCACGTGACTGATGACCACAAAATCAAGCCCTAGTGTATTTTAAAATACTATTTTCTAATAGACCTCTGACGTTTTCTTTATTTTTGTCCATGCCTTCTGAACAAGAGTTTCATTCTTTCACACGATTTGTATCCAATGTCTGTTCACCCCATCATGATAAGACCTTGGCTTCTTGGCTCATCCAGTCTCGCCTTTCTGAGATCTGCTCCTGTAATTCAATTGCTTTTTTAACTGCGATACACTGGAAAAGAGGCCTTCCTTTTTTAGTCCAGCTCTGCCATAATACGTAGTGGAAACATCCATTCTTTACTCACGTCAATAATATATGTTTATGTTGGCGCATTCACTATATAGCTACACTCAAGAATTCTTTGTCTGCTGGCGTTTCTTTGCATCCGTAGACGTGTAAAATATCTTGATATCTTCATCAGGCCTGTAGCATAAGTTTCTTCATTTTGATCCCAAGATGTCACTTATCTTCGATACTTTCTTGATGCCATATAGAATATCTCCATTCTCTAGTCCCTTCATCTCTTCTACATACATCAACTCGGCTCTGTGTGACGTCACCATTCTTCTTTGCCATTCATTGGTCCTGCTGCTTCCGGGATTTCATTCAAATGGCCATCATACCGTCTCGTATGCAGGTATGGTTTCCTCAATGGGTACCTTGCCTCCAGGATTCTCTTTGGTATCGGTATTTTCACTGGTACTGCACGTGTCTCCCACTCTGGTTCCCAACATATAGGCAATATGGGCGAGGTGGTTGAGGTGGGAGTACTTAGCTCCCTCTGTACACTGCTGTACTCCCCTTATTTGTGTCACTGTTCTTTTGACAATACCACAGTAGCATAAACCCTGAGGTTCTCTGTATATTTGCCTATAATAATACTTTCTTAAACATTCCCCCACATTGACATCTCATGCATCTGTACTTGTTTGGGGTTTGTTGCTACACTTTGTCTTGTTTGCTTTCTAATGTTCTTCTTACTGGCGTTTGAACTTGTACTTTTCCATGACTGTATTCAAACAAGCTTTGTGCCTTTCAGTAATTTGCAACTTCATACAGTTTGAACATTCGCTAGCTTGCACGTCGTTGGAACGCCCTGGGGTCCCCTGCTGCCGTAGGCCGACTCACTGGGTCTTCTTTGCCTCTCCGAACTTGCTCGCACTTCGACAGTGTTGATCCTTCACCACCAGGAATGTGCAGATGCTCTGTCAGCGTCCAACGTGGCTCTGCAATCAACCGCTGGCGTTCCTGGACCGGAGAGCAATGTTTGCTTTGGTGGTCAAATTCCCTGGAGTTTCTGCACGTCTTCAAGCCACTCCGCAGCATTCCTTCCGACCACAACTCCCTTTCTGTCTCACCACACCAATCCGGAAACCTCGCGGTCAGGAGCCACAGCACAGGGTTCCTCGCCCTCTCCCCAAACAGCCCTCGCCTCTGCCATTTTTAAATGTCCCGCTCACTTTAGGTCCACCAAAACAACTAGCCTGTACGTTAGCCTTCCGGCTTCTCTTGATTTCCCATAAACTCTCAGTGCCTGAGAGTTTATGAGAGTTGAAATCCATAGATGTTACTGGTTTTCCTGGATGTGGTTGTTCAAAAGTCCCACATAAAGAAACACCAAAAACAGAAGATGTTATGTATGAGTTGGGAGTGTTTGTGACATGGATGGAGCTTGACTAGAGTAATGTAGCGGAAAGGTTTTCTCACTTTTACCATAGGGTGGCACTGTTAGGTGACAACAAGCCATTAAGGACTTTGGCATTATAGGGTCTTCCTCAGTGGAAAGGGGGGAATACCTTGTCTCATCGGATGTAGTCACCACCTTCCCACGGTAGTTGCCTCCTCCTGTGCGATCCTCCCTCATATAGCCGCCCCCAGGGTCAGAATCAGGTAGAGGCTGCTATCCCCTGGCCAAACGGGAGGAGGTCACCATGGGGAAATCAGTGATAACTCCACTGGATTCATCACATACCCCTCTGCTAAAGACCCAGCTTCCGTCAATAGGGCTGTCATCTTGATGACAATCAACAGCCTCTCCCATATACAGAATGTATGTCTGCGCTTCCCACTGCCAAACAGGGCCTGTTGAAGAAAACCCTTCTTCTTTCCATGAGTGAATTGGGGAATATGGAAGAGATGTCTTACTGGTGTCAAGTATTTTCTCTTTGGGTTCTTCTGGAATGACAGTAGTTTCATATATTCTGCTTCTTATTTGGGCCACTTGTGAGACCCACTGGTCAAACTGGGGAACAGCACTTCCTAAAACTAATTAGGCTGGTAGGTCGGGGATTACGGCCACACCAGATCTAATTCTTTTCCCAAGATAGTGATGGAGATTTGTGTTTGTGGGTGTACCTCACATGGCCATGGACACAACCTACTTTCTTTTTCCCAGTTAGTTTCTATCCCTGGGGAAGCCAATCTGTTCTTATTGCGTATCCCCTTCTTCCTGTATCCAATTGGGCCCAAATAATGTTTCCTTTTAGAAAAGCAGGGATGTTGTAGATATTTTTGCCCCGGGTGCATTGGACAGTGTGCGATTTTCCCTGACTTTCACCTTTCCCCTGTGGGCATATATTTTGCTCACATAGGAGAACCCGATGTTCGGTTCTCCTCTTTGCTCTAATTTCAGCTCTGATGGTGAGTTAGAATTGTTCAGTCTATTAGATGGGCAATGTTTTGTGGGGTGTCCCAGACTTCCACAGGAGAAGCATTCCTGTTCTAGGTGATGGTAGCCTACAGGGAATCCAAATTCCTCCCATGAGGGATCTGGTTCATCTTCACTTTCTTCTTCCATCAAGGGAGTCTTCATATTTGGGTCTCTATCGTGGTATGATTCTTTGGGGTTCCCTAGGCCTAGCAAAGAAGCCTCAATAGGTCCAATGTCTCTCCTTTCTCCTTATATCCTAACGCAGGTCCAAGATTACATACAGGTTCCACAATGGAAGGTAATAAGGGAACCAAGGGCATAGGGTGAATGAGGCTTCCCTCTTTGAATTCAGGGATTTTACCCTCCTCAGAGTGTGAAATATAATTTGTGTTGGCCTCAGGTCTCATTTCTCAGGGAGAGAAACATTTCATAGACGCTAAAGCATTGGGAGGTTTGGCTTTCTCACATAAGGACTCATCCTTGGTTGGTTTCCAATCTATTTCCTCTTAGGGATAGGGAAAATGTTCTGGGGTGTCGTTCCCCAAGTGTTCTCCCATAGTCTCCCCAGTGCGAGGGCCCCATAAGGCCTCATATAGTAGGTTTCCCACAAGATCACCTCTGTTGATCTTCATGGGAGTTGAAGAGAAATGTAAGAAAACAAATTTCAGTTTATCTTTGCAGGACAGAAGTGATACCATGTTTAATGTTGCTCCTCTGCAGGGTATAACATAGATGGAAAAGTTGATGTGGAAGTCTATCTGTAAACTTAAAGAGACTATTACATTGTCTATTCCCTGCATTAGACATGCTTGGGGATAGAAAGGATGGCAGATATTGCCCTCTACAGTCTTCCGTACTGGCAGAATGGCTTGGTGGGTTAGTCATTGGAAAACAACCACCATCCTAGGATGCAAATGAGTAAGGGGCTCACGGTTTCTCCTTAGAGGTCCCAGTCCACTAGTAGGAAAAGGGACCTGTCTAGACTTTTCTTGGGTATCTCACCCACTAGGGAGAGAGGTGATGCTCTTCCACTCTTCTCCAGATTCAACAACTGTGGGATGAATTTTTACTCTACTCATGTGGGATCCCCAGCTTGTGTCAACTGAGTCCGATACCACACCTGACACCATATGTGAGGATTCAGAAATGAGAGGCGGCACAAAGTTATGTTATTCTCAAAGTCAAACATTCCCTACTTATCTGCTCACATGTGAAGTTTAAAAGCACATACGTGATTTTCACCATGATGTCTGGTTAGTGTACAGACAATCTGTAGATGTATGGTAAGGGTGTTTGTCATTTTGCAGGCTGCTGTGTTACTGAGCAGAAGTAATTTCTTTCTAAAGGAGATGGTTCAAAGAGCATGCATGGCAAAATGTCTGCATGACCGGACGTTTGCCATGTGTGCTCTTTGAACCATCTCCAATAGAAAGGAATTACTTCTGCTCAGTAACACAGCAGTCTACATAATGACAGATGCCCTTGCAAGTCCTTAGGAACAGGAATTCACTGCAGAACCGGGGAACCAGGTAGCAGCGAATGAGGGCCCACACCCAAATAACCCCCAAGAAGTGAACACTACTGACATTGGGCCTAGTTACGACTTTGAGGTAGCCATGCCCTTACTAAGGGCATGGCTGCCTCCAGAATCGTGTCTGGTTTCCCTGAATGGGGAAATAACAGGCCATTCCGAGTATGGAGGGCCCGGTATTTCCTCCTTCAGGGAACCAGGGCTCGGTCCTTCCCCATTCCCATTCGAGCCCCCATAGGGCTCAATTGGAATGGGGAGGGAGCTAACAACGGGCCCATTACAAACGGGCCCATTGTTAGCTCCCTGGTCCCCTCGCGGGACCCGCTCTGGACGAAACCAGACGTCCAGAGTGGGTCCCGCTGGGGGACCTCGTAATGGCGCGGAGTGGGTTTAACGGCGCCGGCACCATTACCGGCGCCGTTAAACCCATTCCGCACTTGTTGAAATGAGGCCCATTGTATCCAGCAAGGGCAGAGGTGCAGAAGTCTGTTTTTGTGAACCTCCATTGCGTCTCAGGCCACATGAATTTCAAATGTGTTTGGGTCCTGAAGAAAGTGGTAAAGAAGGGAATTATAACCCACTGAAACTGGTCGACCATACATTTACGGAATGTCTGTACACTAACCAAACATCCTGGTGAATTCACCTATGTGTTTTTAAACTTCACGTGTGAGCAGATAAGAAGGGAGTAATACAATTATAGTTGACCCCCTTCTGTGCCCCTTGTTCCGGCTTTTCCGGATTTTAGATTACTGTAGGATTTATTACCTACTGACCTCATTGCACTCTTTCGAGAATGTGGTCTGCAATTAGTTAGGGCCAGTTCCTCCTGTCTGTCCCTAACCGTAGATAGGCAGCGCACCAGCTTCGGCTACGGCTAGCCACCCCATTAAGTATCTAGTGGTGGTTCGAGGGCAAGCACAGCTAACTCTTAGAGCTAAACAGGAAACTACAAACAAGTTATAATTGCCTGGACTTCTTTTGTGTTCACCTTATGGGCCATTGGTCCAGGGCAAGTGGCCCACCTGGTCCTGTTTTGGATTTTGTAAAGATTAAGGGAAACCCTGTGATCTAGTTGTGGCCAGTGCCTCCCACACCCTGACCACAGGGCCGACAGAAAGCACTCTAACAATGCTGAATCGCCCTGTGTGGTAATAGCGTATGCAGTACCACTAACATTAAGAGGGTAATTCATAGAATTTAGTGCACAAGTGGCACACGCGGCTGGCGCACAGAGTGCGCGTGCGGCAGTCTGCGCCAGCCGCATGCGCCACAACCCATTTCGGCACACAGCGTATTCATGGATTTATATATCCATAAGCAGCTGTGGTGCAGAGTGGCGGAGCGACCCTGCAGCAGTGCCAGTTACGCCCTGTTAGGCAGAAACGTGTGCAGTTCCCTTAGGGACCACTGCAAAAAGCTTGAGATTGCAGGTGTTAGCAGTAAACCCAATTGGTAGCAGTCTGTACCACCCAGATTTACCTGGTAGCTGTGGCTGAGCAGTTAGACTTCTCTCAAGAAGAGTTAAGCAGTACATAGAGTATACACAATAGGGCCAAAAATACAGTAGCACAAGCAAACACTGACCAGGGCTTTGGTATAAAAGTATATCATTATTTATTTAAAAACACACTTGTAAAAATACACTGGCACTAATATGTCAAGCAAGTTCAAACACAGTCACTTATTTAGCAACACAGGGGTGAGCGTGTAACCCTAGATGGCACTCCAATAATTGTTAAAAAAAGGGAGAGAAAAGGCAAAATAGGAAAATCACACAGTACCAACACTTTTAAGAACCCACAGCAAGTCAAGAAAGGCAGGGTCTACTGTAGAGCAAAGAGTTCATAGGCCAGGCCCACTCTTGGAGAGAGCAAAGCGGAATGTGCCCAAGATAACACAGTGGAAATGCACTCAAAGTCTTTGCAGGAAAGTCAAAAATAGGTTGGATCAAGTTAGAAAGGTAATGTTAACAGGTCCGAGGTCACCGCAGGATAGAGAGTCAAGGATTTACGGGACACCTTGGACAGTCTGTTGCAATGGAGACCAGGCGGGACACAGTACCTGAAATGGTGAGAAAGCTCCAGCGTGGGCAGTTGTTCCTGGCAGCGGGTGCAAGTCGGGGCTTCGTCCAGGGGAAGAGAAGATCTCGACGTGGAGGAAAGCTGAAGGTCGTTGCACTACCAGGGAAGAAACCAGCCGCGGAGTTTCTCGGTTAAAAGGTACTACCCTTTTACTCGCGGTAGTGGTGAAGCGTGGGTATCTGGCCGCCGGGGTGCTTGGCACGGGCGATTCGACCACAAGACGATCCAGGAAGGCGAAAAAGGCGAGCTGGTTGGTCCCACCAGATCAAGGGGAAGAAGACGCTCCTGGAAGAAGATCTCCTCTGTCGTCGGGAAAGTGGTGAGTTTCATACAGCAGGGCTCCACCGGTGGTGTCGTCATTGTAGATTGCTCAGCTTATCCCCTCTTTAGATTCTTTAGGTCCTGTAGCGACTTCTCAAGTTCCAGTCCCCAAAGCCCTGTTTTTTGCAGAAAACCCCCATTCATCAAACTAGCTGTCAATCAAACATGCTAAGTGGTGAGCCGGGCGGCTCACCACTGGGCCAATCACACAAGAGTGCGACTTGAGTTGCCAAGGCAACTCAGTCCAGGTGCCTATTCCCCTCTCCCACACATCCTGTAGACCCAGACAGAGTGGCACCACTTTTGGAGGCTTCTGTGCAGAAGCCTGCCAAAAAAGGAACAAAGAGCTCGACTTGGGTTAGGGTTTCAGAGGCGAACATAAACGCCATTTTAAAACTGATTCCTGGCAAAAAGACCCAACCGGGGAATAAATATTAAATAAATAACCCGGCGGTATCTTTAACATTGCACCAAAAAGTGGTGCATTTAAAATGAATGGGAGTATCCCATAGGAAATTTTCTATTAGAATATTTTGCCTGGTATCCACTGCCACCAGCCAGAAACTCGACAAGGGGCGACTGGACAGTGCCCCCTTGGAAAACAGACCCAGGGGCAATCAAATTACCCCTACAAGTACTTTCAAAATATGATGGTTTGTACTGGTTCTGTTCACAATTTGAGACTAGTAAAGTCAATGGTGACTTTACATGCCCTGGGAGACAGTAGTCAGTCCCAGGGTATGGAGTCTATGTTTGGGGGTCACTATGACACCCCTGTGTTACTGCACTGAGGGTGCCGTGTAACACACATACCAAAAACACATGAAGCCCTATGGAGTAAAAGACCCCCATAGCCCATAAAACACATTTCAAAGTCAAAGGACATTCTCAAATCATGCCTAAGAGTGGGAGAAAAAGTCTCACTTTTAGCCGGAGAAAAAATGAAACCCCAAAAATCTAGCAAAGCTGCTGGGGGACTCACTAGGTTTGGGAAATTAGCCTTAACAGAGAATTCTCCCTAACACTCGCCCCGTCCCCCCCAGACTAAGGGACAGGAGGATTTAATCCACTCCTGGATGAATCTCATACCTCTAGTCGATGACATACATCCTAGAGAGACCATCAGCATTTTGGTGGTGACACCCTGACCTGTGCTCAATGGTGAAATCAAACCCTTGAAGGCCGATTGACCATCTCAATAGTTTTGGGTTTTCCCCCTTCATTTGCATCAACCATCTCAAGGGTTGGTGGTCAGTCTGAATGACAAAAGTAGAACCATACAAGTATGGCCTAAACTTCTTCAGTGCCCACACAATGGCAAAACATTCTCTTTCAATTGTTGCCCACCTTGTCTCAGGATCCTTCAGTTTTCTACTGATGAAGCAAATGGGGTGCTCCCTACCTTTCCCATCCAGTTGGCTAAGGACTGCGCCTATACCTACCTTTGAAGCCTCTGTCTGTACAATGAAAGTTTGGTGGTAGTCACGAGCTCTCAGTACTGGTGCTTGGCAAAGAGCTTTCTTCAGGTTTTCAAAGGCCTGATTGCACTCCTCATTCCATCCGACCTTCTTAGGGAATTCTGGAGAGGAGATCACATTCAGTGGAGAAGCTATGGTCCCATAGTTCTCAATGAAATTCCTGTAATACCCAGTGAGGCCTAGGAAGGCTCTCAACTGGGTTTGAGTAGTAGGTGTTGTCCAATTTTGCACAGCTTCAATCTTACTGAGCAAAGGCCTTATTTCTCCACCTCCTATCTCATTCCCAAGGTAGACCACCTTACTCTGTCCAATCTGGCATTTGCTTGCCTTTATGGTCAGGTTGGCCTACCCAAGAGCCTGCAGAACATGTCCTAGGTGGTTAACATGCTCTTCCCAGAAGTGGCTGAACACTGCAATGTCATCCAAGTATGCCATGCAGAAGTCCTCCATCCCAGCCAGAACCTGATTTACCATCCTTTGGAATGTTGCAGGTGCATTGTACAGTCCAAAAGGCATAACCTTAAATTGGTATAAGCCAACTGGGGTAGAAAATGCAGTTTTCTCCTTGGCATGGTCTGTCAGGGCTATTTGCCAAAAGCCTGACGTTAGATCAAATGTGCTGAGGAACTTGGCTGCACCAAGTCTATCCACCAACTCATCTGTTCTAGGCAACGGGTGGGCATCAGTCTTGGTGACTGCATTAAGAGCTCTATAGTCCACACATAATCTCAATTCTTTGCATCCTGCCTTTGGTACTAACACAACTGGGCTAGACCATGGACTAGTAGAGGGCTCTATTACCCCGAGGTCAAGCATCTTGCTGACCTCCCCTTTGATGTGGGATCTTACATTTTCTGACATTCTGTATCCTCTGCTTTTAACTGGCAGACAGTCACCAGTGAGTATATCATGCTGGCCCCAAGGGGTCAAGCCTGGTGAAAGTGCGAACAGGGAGGCAAACTGATTTAACATAGATTTGCACTCCTCTTGTTTGTTGCTCAGGTGTCAGATTTGAAGAGAGATTTACTCCTTCAATCTTTTCATCCAAGGGTAAGCCTTTGAGGAGATCAGGGAGAGCTTCACTCTCTTCTTCCTCTTCTGTTGAAGCTAGAAGCAAGGCTCCTACTTCAGGCCTGGAGACATACGCCTTTAGTCTGTTGGTGTGGAAGACTCTGGGAGCCTCCTTGGGATTGCCCAAGTCCACCAGATAGTTCCCCTCTCCAGGTTTACCCACAACCTTGAAGGGTCCCATCCATTTATCTTGCAAGGCCCTCTGCCTTGTTGGCATCATAACTAGAACGAGCTGGTCTTGAGTGAACTCAACCATGTTAGCCTTTTGATCATGCCAATGCTTGACCAAAGCGTGTCCAGCTTTCAGGTTATCACTAGCTTCTGCCATCATGTGTGACATTCTCCTCCGGAGACCTATCACATAGTCAGTCACTCTGACTGGCTTGGGGGAAGGAGCACTCTCCAACCCCTCCTTAATCAGGGCCAATGGACCTCTGACTGGATGGCCATAAAGAAGTTCAAAGGGAGAATAACCTACTCCCTTCTGAGGGACTTCTCTATAAGCAAAGAGAAGGCATGGCAGTAGAAGGTCCCACTTTCTCTTAAGGGGATCTTCTAAAGCACCTATCATGCTCTTCATGGTTCTGCTGAACCTTTCTACCAACCCATTTGTCTGAGGGTGGTATGCGGTTGAGAACTTGTAAGTAACTCCACAGGTTTTCCACATGGCTTTCATGTAGTGGGACATAAAATGTAACCCCCTGTCAGAGGTTACTTCCTTAGGAAACCCAACCCTGGTAAAAATACCAAGAAGGGCCTTAGCCACAGCCTGAGCTGTAACAGTCCTCACAGGAATTGCCTCAGGGTATCTAGTAGCAAGGATAAACCTGTTGCCTGAGGAGGTTGGAGGATCAAGGGGACCAGCAATGTCAATCCCTACCCTCTCAAATGGGACTCCCACTACTGGGAGAGGCACTAAAGGTGCCACATTCTTGGAACCAACCTTACCAGAAGTTTGGCAGGTGTGGCAGCTCTTGCAGAACTTATCTACCTCAGCCCCCATCTTTGGCCAATATGAGTAGAGTGAGAGCCTTTCCTTGGTCTTCTTGAAACTCAAGTGACCAGCCAAAGGAATCTCATGGGCTAGTTGCAAGAACTGTTGTCTGTTTTCTTGAGGTACTACAAGCCGCTTGTAGTCTCCAGGTGCAGACTCAGTCGGTTCACTGTAGAAGAGGCCACCTTCCCAGTGCAACCTATACTTCCCAGGCTCTTGCCCATCAGCCTGAGAAGCTGCCTGATGGCAAAGACCTTCCAGAGTTGGACATTCTCTTTGTCCCTTACTGAAGTCTGCCCTGTTGGGTCTACCTTCTGCCAGTAAAGACTGTAGCTCAGGATGGTCAACATGATCCAGATCTCCAATATGTTCTTGGCCTTCTACTAGCTCTTCTTCAGAGTCTAGTTCAACCATACAGGGTTGTACCTCCCTCTCAGCCACAGCTGGAGGTGGAGTTACAGGTGTAACTTTGGACAACCTAGGGGAAGTCCTCGTTGGAAGCACTGGAGTGCTTGCTGCTGGCTTTTTCTTAGAAGTCTTGGGTTGCCCCCTTGTTTCTGTTGATTTTGAGACTCCATTAAGTTGCTCCAGTGGAGAAGGAGTGATATCTTTCTTCATCATCTCCAGAGAAGAACCTCTCATGGTTTTCTCTCTTGCAGGTCTGGTTAGCTCCTGTAATCTTTTACTAGGAGGTCTGGTGGTGTGTGACACTACTCCAAGAGTTTTCAGGTCATTTCCCAACAGAACCCTTCCTGGAAACTCACATTGTACACTGACAGGTATCTTCACAGTCATATCATTGCACTGGATGAGAACTGGTAATTGGGGAAGCATCTGCACAGGCCCTCCAGCTAACTTGTTGAGGCGTTTGGGTGCCTTAGCAACATCCTCTGCCTTAAAAAATTATTCATCCACCACAGTTATGCTGGCCCCAGTGTCCCTAATGGCAGGAGTCTCCTGACCATTCAGCTGGACACTGTCCTTATAATACTCTTTAGTATTATCTGGGATAGAATTATACACATATAAATTCTGTTGTTCCCACAACCCCAGAGACACTAAAGAAACACTGGCTGAGACTCCAATGGGATCATCAGCCAGTAGTAAAAAGTTTCCACTGGCCATCTGTACTTCCTCCTCTCGAGCGAAGGCTAAGGAGACAGTGTGGACCCCTGAAGGTTTACCCTTACATCTGGGATCCCCTTTCACATGGTCAGTTGAGCTACAAACATAGCATTTACCAAATGCTGTTTGGAATGGTGGCTTGTTCTGACCTCCTTCTGGTTTGGCACCAGAAGGTACACTAGCCTGATTCAGTTTCCCCTGTGGCTTACCCTTATTGTTTTGTTTGGGGCCCTCTTTGGGATTGGAATTATTAGAATTCTCTTTGGAGTCCTTTTTAGGCTGTTTCCCCTCATCCTTTTTCTGAGTTGCCCCAGAGTTCTTGTGAGTAGCCCTGTTGGCAACCCACAAGTCAGCAGCCTTAGCTAGTTTCCTGGAATCTAATTCCTTTGAATCATCCAAGTGCTGTCTGAGCTCAGGAGAGCAGGCATCATAAATTGACTCCAACATCACAAGATTCTTCATTCCCTCATAAGTGTTCACCCTGTAACCCTTAATCCATCCCTCTAAGTTATTCAAACTTTCACTCACCCAGGTAGCCCAAGGGGTACCATCATTCTTTTTGAGGGTCCTAAACCTCTTAAGGTACTGGGAAGAGGTCTTCGCAAATCTAGCTATCAAAGCTAACTTCACACATTCATAATCCTTCTTATCCACCTCCCCCAATTCCATTACCACATCAGATGCAACTGGGGGGGGCCTAGAGAACAACCAGGGAAGTAACTCATTCCCTGAGATGTCCTGGTGCCCATGATTATACTGAAACATAGCCAACCAATCCAACACATCCAACTTAGGCTCATACATACCCACAATCTCTTTAGGCATCCGGGGTCTTTTAGGACTGGTACTCCTAGAGGATCCGGAGAGAGAAGCATTTTCAACAGACAATTTCTTCATCTCTAGCTCATGCTTGAGCTCCATTTCTCTGAGCCTTAGTTCTTGATTCAGTTCTTGGTGCCTTTGTTCTGCTTGAGCATTAAGTCTCTTAAACTCCAATTCACGTTTCATTTTCTCTAGTTCAAGACATTGAGGACTAAGTGTGGGACCTGATAAAGGTCCAGTAGGTACAGATGGTAGAGCAGACAGAGGCCCAGGGGGGACAGTCACAACAGCCTCACCCTCCTCTTCTGACTCAAGATTTTCAATACTTTGATCAATATCAATATCATCACTGTTATCTACATTTTCTGGGAGAGGGGATTCCTCTGAATCATCACCCAGACTTTGGTTTGCTAACGATCTTTCTATTAGCTCCATTTTCTTGCCTTTAGACAGGAGATTCTTATGCTTACAGAGAACTCTTAAACAATCAGCAGTTTTTGTAGCAAGGGACTCTTGACTATAACTTTCCATAGTTGACAGGCTAGAAAATAAACTTTTTAGTGCTAAGCTTTGTGGTTAATTGCACTAAGGTATCTAAAAGCACACTAAAATGTATACTCAGTACAAATCCACCGCTGTACACCAGTGCTAGGCAGAAACCTGTGCAGTTCCCTTAGGGACCACTGCAAAAAGCTTAAGACTACAGGTGTTACCTGTAAACCCAATTGGTAGCAGTCTGTACCACCAAGATTGACCTGGTAGCTGTGGCTGAGCAGTCAGACTTCTCTCAAGAAGAGTTAGGCAGTATATAGAGTATACACAATAGGGCCAAAAATACAGTAGCACAAGCAAACACTGACCAGGGCTTTGGTATAAAAGTATATAATTATTTATTTAAAAACACACTTGTAAAAATACACTGGCACTAATATGTCAAGCAAGTTCAAACACAGTCACTCAAAATATATACACCTCCCTAATTAATTATTTGACAGGTCTAGGTTAATACACCACTTATTTAGCAACACAGGGGTGAGCGCGTAACCCTAGATGGCACTACAAAAATTGTTAAAAAAGTAAGAGAAAAGGCAGAATAGGAAAATCACACAGTACCAACACTTTTAAGAACCCACAGCAAGTCAAGAAAGGCAGGGTCTACTGTAGAGCAAAAAGTTCATGGGCCAGGCCCATTCTTGGAGAGAGCAAGGCGGAATGTGCCCAAGATCACACAGTGGAAATGCACTCAAAGTCTTTGCAGGAAAGTCAAAAAGAGGTTGGATCAAGTTAGAAAGGTAATGTTAACAGGTCCGAGGTCACCCCAGGATAGAGAGTCAAGGATTTACGGGACACCTTGGACAGTATGTTGCAAGGGAGACCAGGCGGGACACAGTCCCTGAAATGGTGAGAAAGCTCCAGCGGGGGCAGTTGTTCCTGGCATTGGGTGCGAGTCAGGGCTTCGTCCAGGGGAAGAGAAGATCTCGACGTGGAGGAAAGCTGAAGGTCATTGCACTGCCAGGGAAGAAACCAGCCGCAGAGTTTCTCGGTTAAAAGGTACTACCCTTTTATTCGCGGTAGTGGGGAAGCGTGGCTATCCGGCCGCCGGGGTGCTTGGCACGGGTGATTCGACCACGAGATGATCCAGGAAGGCGAAAAAGGCGAACTGATTGGTCCCACAAGCTCAAGGGGAAGAAGACTCTCCTGGAAGAAGATCTCCTCTGTCGTCGGGAAAGTGGTGAGTTTCATACAGCAGGGCTCCACCGGTGGTGTCGTCATTGTAGATTGCTCAGCTTCTCCCCTCTTTAGATTCTTTAGGTCCTGTGGCGACTTCTCAAGTTCCAGTCCCCAAAGCCCTGCTTTTATGCAGAAAACCCCCATTCATCAGCATAGCTGTCAATCAAACATGTTAAGTGGTGAGCCGGGCGGCTGACCACTGGGCCAATCACACAAGAGTGCGACTTGAGTTGCCAAGGCAACTCAGTCCAGGGTGCCTTTTCCCCCATCCCACACATCCTGTAGACCCAGAGAGAGTGGCACCACTTTTGGAGGCTTCTGCACAGAAGCCCGGCAAAAGTGGAACAAAGGGCTCGACTTGGGTTAGGGTTTCAGAGGCGAACACAAACCCCATTTTAAAACTGAGACCTGGCAAAAAGACCCAACCGGGGAATAAATATTAAATAAATAACCCGGCAGCATCTTTAACATTGCACCAAAAAGTGGTGTGTTTAAAATGAACGGGAGAATCCCATAGGAAATATTCCATTAGAATATTTTGCGTGGTATCCACTGCCACCAGCCAGAAACTCGACAAGGGGCGACTGGACAGTGGCCCCTTGGAAAACAGACCTAGGGGCAATCAAATTACCCCTACCAGTACTTCCACAATATGATGGTTTGTACTGGTTCTGTTCACAATTTGAGACTAGTAAAGTCAATGGTGACTTTACATGCCCTGGGAGACAGTAGTCAGTCCCAGGGTATGGAGTCTATGTTTGGGGGTCACCATGACACCCCTGTGTTACTGCACTGAGGGTGCTGTGTAACACACATACCAAAAACACATGAAGCCCTATGGAGTAAAAGACCCCATAGCCCATAAAACACATTACAAAGTCAAAGGACATTCTCAAATCATGCCTAAGAGTGGGAGAAAAAGAGTCTCACTCTTAGCAGGAGAAAAAATTAAACCACAAAAATCCAGCAAAGCTGCTGGGGGACTCACTAGGTTTGGGAAATTAGCCTTAACAGAGAATTCTCCCTAACACGCCCCCAACCCTGCACCGTACGCCAAAACATTGCACAAATCCAGTACATGACGCAAAGGCCAGTGGACCAGCATACAGCCCCCAAACCACGAAAACGCGTGTAAAACTCCCTGCGCACCCCTCCGAATAAGCGTACCCTGCTCGCTCTAGCGAAATCACATGTAAAACTCCCCGTGCACCCCCGGAATACATGTACCCGTACGCGCCAGCGAAATCACGTGTGAAACTCCCCGTGCATCTCCGGATTACACGTACCCCGCTCGCACCAGCGAAATCGCGTGTAGAACTCCCCGCGCACCACCGGAATACGCATACCCCACTCGCGCTAGCAAAATCGCATGTAAAACTCCCGTGCACCCTTCGGAATATGCGTACCCCACTCGCGCTAGCGAAAACGCGTGTAAAACTCCCCGCACACCCCCGGAATACACGTACCCTGCTCGCGCCAGCAAAATCACATGTGAAACTCCCCGCGCACCCCCGGAATACGCATACCCCGCTCGCGCCAGCGAAATCGCATGTAAAACTCCCTGTGCACCCCCGGAATATGCGTACCCCGCCCGCGCTAGCGACATCACGTGTAAAACTCCCCCTCGGAATACGTGTACCCCGCTGTGTCAGGTAAAATGCGTGGGAAAAGTCCCCCCTGTGGTGTGGGCTGCCTGTGGGCCATGGACTGGGGTGATGGGCTGCCTGCGGGGCATGTGGAGGGTGGATGGGCTGCCTGTGGGGCCCAACCACTGCCACACGGAAGACACTCCCAATCCAGGGTCCTCCTGCCCTCCGGCCGATTCCTGCCCCTGTGATGTGGAAGGCCCCGAGCCATTATCGCTCCCACCCTGAGCCTGCTGCTGCCGTACATGTGCCCTGCTTGGCGATGCCTGCACGTCCTCCTCTTGCTGGGGTCTAGTTTTTGGGGTTGCCACCCCTGCTCGACCTCCGACTCCCGACTGTGTCAGGGATGTGTCCTCCACCAGCCTGGCCGCTGGGTCAGGGGCAGCTCCACAGGGTGCCCAGGTGATACTTGGGCAGGAAGATGGCACAGAGGACGAATGGCACATAGGGGGTTCAGTTGAGGAGGGGGTCGATAGAAGATCCAGCACACGGAGGAACCCAGCCTTGGTGACCTGTCCTAGTAGGCCGACGCGGTCAATGAGTTATTCAAAATTACGTGCATTGTCCTCACGAGAACCCCGCACGTCATCCCGAATACCACGTTGACGTAACGCCATCCCAACTAGGACAGGCTCAACACGGTCACAGATTGCCACGTCCGCAGTGAGAGGAAGGCCAGTTGTTGTGTGTGCATCCCCTCCCTGAAAACGGGTCTGGACAAAGGCATCCCTGCTGGTGCAGGATGATGCAGTCACAGGATCGGGAACAGGATTACACACAGGCACCTCCGCGGTGGCCTGTGCTGCCTCCTGTCCCTGCCCCTGGACTGCACCACTAGCACCAGTGGAATACCCCCTCCAGGCCCCATGTGTGGGCCTTCCACGGCCTCCTCCTCAACCGAACCCCCCACCAACCTCGATGACTCCGTGCCATATTCCTCCATAGGCCCCTGTGGGGGCTCAGCCGCCTCTACTGCTGCCGAGGAGTCCACCTCCAACCTCCGCCTCTTGGACCTCCCCTCGGCAGCTGTGGCCATGGACGCGGCACCAGACTCCTCACTCCCGGAAGAGATGACAACGTGGGAGGAGAGCTGAGCCTTGCGTCTCTGGCTGCCAGTGGGATCCCTGTCTCTGTGCTCCACAGCACCGTCTCTGCCCTCTTCATCAGTCGACGCTGCAGACAGGGAGAGACAGAACACAGGTATCAGGGCACTGTACAATGGTCGGATACACACGTGACAGTTGCACATGAGTGGCAGTGTCAAACTTCACAGATGGCATCATACTCCCCAACACTCATATCATTTGAACCCACACACATGCACAAATTGACAGGAATCGTGCAGCAGGCAGCAGCATCCATACACACACACCAGCATGAACATCCGAAGGTTGGCATGACGTCACAAGCAACATGGGGAGTGCCGAACACATGCACACACGCCAACAGACAGACATGCATCTGTAGATCTCCACTACCTGTCACAGTGCAATCATCGGCAACTATGTCACATCTGCCAATCGGGTTCATACATGTCTGTGTCACATGCATCCATGTTGTATTACAGTCACACACATGTCAAGCACACACATGCACATGTATGCCGTGCACGTACATGAAGGTGGAACCAGCATCCATGTGTCACACCCCAACCATTTATAAACAGTGATCCTGTCTAGCGGAAAAAGACATACATTAACACATTATAGCTGGACTGCCCCCCAGGGAACCCCGGAGAAGAGACTCAATTAGACCCAAATCTCATGTGGCAATAGAAAAGATATACTTTTTTATTTTATAGACAAATTGATAAAACGCATATTAAACATTTTTGACCCTTAATGCATATCGGGTCTTACTCAATAAAAGACTATACATACGAGACACTGTGTTAACTCTCTGATAACTCATGGAACACAATGGGGAGGGAGTGCTGTATGTCGACTACGCTAACCTAGGGACCATTAATAGTATTATAATCTAACAGGTCAACCTAGCAATATTCGTTACATGGCAATCGTAGTTTCGACGGGGCAAGTTCTTCTAACTGAGCTCCAGTTGATTCCCCTCTTCATCAGGACAATGCTCTCCCTTATATTTTCACCATTTCATACAGAACAGATGAAAAATACATGGCCCATTTCAGACATATGTCCAAGCTGCACACTCCTGGCACACTTCAACATGCACTGCGTCCAATAAGTACGCATGGACACTTACCGCTCGACTCCGGACCGCTCTGCTTCTCGAGGATCTGGCGGTGAAGCGCTGGGTTAATGCTTTCCAGGACCCTCATGTCATCGGTGGTAAGGTGGACCCGGCACCTCACTGCACCCGCTGCTTCCAAGAGGTGCCAGGCCTTCCTGAGGGTCCTGGACCTGAAGTCCTCCCAGCGCTTCCGGATGTGTCATGTGTCACGGGCTGCCACCCCTTCACGTGGATTGCAGCCACAATGTCCTTCCAGATCCTCTCACGTACCTTCTTGTCGCCGCGTCTTCTTCCGTAGAGGGCATCTTAATGCACCAGGACTTGCTCCACCAGGATACCACCTTCTGCGGCACTGAAGCTGGTCGCGCCCTCTTCCTCTCTGGCTGGGGGTCTCCAGTGGTCTCTGATGTGTTTGCCCCGACATGGCAACCTCTGAGGCAGGTGTGGGCAGGTGTGGGTGGGAAACTGGGTCCTGGTGCTGGGCTGTGGAGCAATGGAACTGCAGTCAGGAGTCTTCTGTTCCAGTAGGGGTGGTTACTGCAACTGGACCCCTGCAGATGACTGACGTGCAGGCACCAAATAGCAGGGCACGTGGCCAGCAGGCAGGCAGGCAGCAGCAGATGGCTGGTGGGAGTTGGCTCGGGGCTTTGGGGAGGCAGGAAAATGGCATTCTGGGCAGGAGCGTGGTCTTTCAGGTGTTGTCGCGTGGCCAGCTTGATACGGAGTGATTTGGCACGTGAAAAAAGCCCGTAAGCGCGTATGTGACGTGATACGCGCGGGCATTTCCCTCGTCACGGGTGCATAGTGATTCAGCACGTGAAAAAACAGCACGTCCATGTGTTAATGCGTTTAATTCGAGGAAAGGGCCTAAGGGCCTAAGCGCGTAAGTGACGTGACACGCACGGTCGTTTCCCTCAACACGGGTTAAAGGTGAGCGGGGCCAGCCGTTCGCTGTACGTGCCTTTCGTGTAGACCAACGCATGTGTTGCTACTTGTGGTTGATTCACGCGCCATCACAACTTAACCACGGATCAAGGACGTATCTCTCCCTTTGGCGGGGTGTTGGCTACGCGTGTTTTTCAGACGGTGAGTCGCGCACGCTATTTTTCCCACTGTGGGTCCCCCTGTGTATCGTGTACCCGTTTACGAGGTCATAGTAGCCTGCGTGTCCCACGCGTATGTGTTTTTCGTGTCCCTGGGTGCCACCGCGTACTGCAGGAGGTTAATTCCACACACGTGGGCTACCGGGGGTTGCATGCACAGTTTTACTGCAGTTTTGGGCTGCCTAAGCGTTGCGTGACCCGTCACTTTATCACCGGGATCACATAGAGCCTTGCAGGTGCACAGGGGTGCTCTTAACATCTTGTATCCCACCCCTTCACCCCAATTGCCCAGGACAATTGTCGTGTACACCTCCCATTGGCACTACTACATTTGTGCCGGCGTACTCCACGTGGCGGGCGTCGTCAGGGACGTGGCGGGGGTGACCAGGGAGTTGGGGGACTCCAGGGTTTCCAGGGTGGCTGCAGAGGGGGAAGAGGCAGGGGTGCGCCACTTCAGCATGATGTTGTGCCACGTGTTGGTGCAGTCATGCCACCACCCCCTGTGGCTCCGGGAGATGCAGCTCTTGCATCTGGCACTGGCGTCCATGTGCCCAGCAGTCCGTTTCATCGACTGCCACGGGCCCAAGGGTAGTGGCAGCTGCAGGTGCAGCTGTGGACACCACCACCCAGGCTCAGGGTCGGCCAGCGCATGCTGCGTTGGCCCCTGAAGAGTCCCAGGATGATTTCCAGAAGGTCAGGAGGCACACGGTAAGTACAGACAGGGCTGCCCTGACCGAGGCACATGTCCCCCGGGCAGTATTGTCATCTGCTGCCCCGAGCAGCCGGGTGTTGACAAGTGCATGGGCAGATGCAGCCAACACCACCCCGGCTGTGAGTGTACCATCCAGGACAGTCCTGGTCAATGACCTTGGCACAGTAGATGTTGCTGTACAGGGTCCAGTCAAGGGCACCCAGCTGCCACTGATGCAAGTCAGGGCTTCCATCCTTGTGCCACCTGCCACTCCCTTGGTTCAATCCACCAGCACCACTGCCCCTACTGATCAGGGCGACATTTGCCAGTCAGGGTCCGGACCACTGTCCAAGAGGAGGAAGGTTGCATCTGCACAAGAGGCTGGGACCCCAGACACGGCTCCGGCCTCCGGCACATCGAGGAAGAAGCCTTTCTGCAAGCAGGAACTGGACTTCTTTGTGGACTAGGTGTCGGGACACGACCGTGATATGCTAGTGGGCCCGAATTGTCACACTACGGCTGCCCAGCATTTGTTCCACTGGAAGCATGTTGCGGAGGGTGTCAGTGCAATCGGACATGAGGTGCGCACAGCTCAGGAGTGCAAAAAGCGATTGGATGATCTCCGACGCTCTACTAAACCAAAGCGTGCCTCTAATTATAACATAACTCTGGTGACTGGCAGTGGGCCACCACCTGAGGAGGAAGATCTCACTTCGCACGAGTCATTCGCTGCAGAGTTCATACCGGCAGAATTGTACGAAGGAGTGGGAGAGATGCTGGACTTTGATGCCCCGTCCAGTGAGTGTTGTCGCGTGTTTGTCCAGACCATGTGTGGTTTGCTTGTGTGATGTGTTGTGCTTGACTGCCACTACATGCTATGTGTACATGGTTCTTCTGTGCGAGTCTTGCAATGCTTCACTGATGCGTGCCTGCTGTGCAGCATGCTGGACATGTAGAGCAGACGGGGACTGTCCTCATCACCACACTTGCACCCTACTCACATGCTAGTCACCCGACTGCCCCTCTGATCCATGTTCCAGCTCACTGGCCCTTCTGCATGTAGCCTGGGGTGTCTTTCCACTCAGCACTGGGACTATGTCATCGCATGACTGATGTGCATGTGTTCTGCCTGCATGCGGGTACTCCACGTAGGCATGCTCCATTTCCCCTCCACCCCAATTCCACCATGGCACTGGTGGGTATCATGTTGGACTACTGCAATGACCTGTTCAACGCTCCTGTGTACATGCACACTTCCCCCTGCCAACCTGCCAGACACATACAGTGGGGTACATCCTTTGTCCTTGATGCAGGGTGTCTCACTCAGACTTTGCAGATGGCAGATGCTCCTCTGGCACATGAGTGCCCATTCATGCTCCATGTGCATTCCATGCATGCCCCAATGTGTCCTTGGCAGGATGATCATTGTAGTACGTGTCCAGGAAGACATACATTTAATGGCATTTGATCATCTATTCCATGCCCACTCTGGCTCAGTCCTGCATCACGCACATGTTTAGGGTGTCTTAGTCTGTGTGGGGCACAGGCCTCCCCCTGTTTCAGGCCCCCTGACTCTGTTCAACTGGTGTAGTGCCTGCTGCACAAATGGGTGTACTACTGATGGTTCATCATGTGTCCTGCTTATTGTACCATTGTCATCTGCTGTGTTGTCAGTTGACTCAGATGATGCAACTGACGCTAGTCAACACTGTCTGCCAATACACAGTTCTCTGGTCTACCTTTCGCTGCCATGCAATGCCTCCCTGCATTTCCACTAAGCGGGGGGGGGTTGCCAGTAGCCATGAAACCCATTGCATGCACATTGCACGTGATGCCTGAACTTGCCCTTACACTGCCTTCAGGTTAATTGATTGACATCATAATGTACTTGTTCATGTAGCTAGTCGGTAACGTACACATGTTCTGCGCTGCACCAACCCACTTCTGAGCCATGTTACACCGTTCTACATGCCTACTCACTGCTGCAATATCAAAGTGACCTGGCATGTATGGTCAGATTGTCATCCCTTCACTGTCATGAAAGCCATGGGCACATGTGCATCCTGTGACACATGTACTCAGTATTGGAACACCCTAGTGGGTGTTTAGCAAAGTTGATTGGTCAATCTGCGGCCTATACCAACTGGTATAGGCCGCAGATTGATTGTAGCCTACCAATTGGGTTCTAATGACTGTGGAGCTGCCTTCACGTGTGTATGTGTACACTTTGACATACATCGAAGCAAGCAGCGTTGTAGCTGCTTGCTTCTTCTGTATAGGTTGCTGTTCATAATCACCATATGGGTGTATATGGACACGGGTGTTCTTGAACACTTTCACATGTACATATGCAAGCAGCTTCAACGTTGTGTAGTGCAACATTGCAGCTACTCACTCATGTGTGTTTGAAGGTGTTCATTTACACATGTGTTCTCTCCAGCTTTTTTGTTGAATGACTAAAATGTAGTTGATTAACGTCAATCCTGCTGGGATTTCAGCATTGCGCCCGTTATGTTCAAGTGGCACAATCCTGAAGGTGCACTGTGGTGCAGTATGCGTACGCCCAGGACCACTTAGCTAATCTGCTGGGGCCTGACTGTGATGGTTTGACACACTGAACAATGGTTTAGGGCACATTAATAGCACAATGTGCTCAATCAGGCCCTGAGGGGTGTTCTGGAGGCTTCATGGCCGGCAGCTCGGACCGTACTGTGCGTTATGGTCCCTCATGCCTGGTTGCAGGTCCTCGCTTTGCTCGGGAAATTCACTATGTCTACCTGGCCCATGAGGCCCGGTACGGGCCAAGCTGCAGATGGATGAATCTATATTGGTGATGATGGATTAGTGATGCATGTGTACATGCATATTTCGTGTGTCATTGTGTGTTTGGATTCACTTGCAGCTGTGGGAATTTTGCAGTTCAGGCATGCTTATGGTATGTGCCATCTCTTTGTTGCCATCTGTATTTTCTGCCTGTGACATGTGCCTGACAGAGGTGGTGTGTGATGGAGGTGATATACTACATTCTGTTCAAGTGTAGGCTTTGCTATTTAGACACATCCATTTCAGCTTTTGGGATGTGTTTGCATATCAATGCAACTGGATGCATGCCAGAATTTCAGTTGTGTCTGACATGTCGGCTTCATGTGTTGGCTGTCGATGTGATGTCTATGTGGGTGTGGGTTATGTGCTTCTGACATGTGTTCTCATGTTTGTTGTTTCCACATTGCAGATGATGACGCAATGGAGCCAGAGGATGGTGATGTCCATCCAGACACAGGGTTGCTATTACACTAGCAACCCGGCACAAGTGGGGGTCATGGGGTGGTAGGCCACAAGAACCCACTTGTGCGTCAGACCATCGTGTCTAGGGCTGGCAATGAGTCTAGCCCGGATGATCACTCTGACGTCAATGTTGAGTTGGATGCGCATCATGTCCATTTGTCGACCGTGAGTGATTCTGATGCGGACGATCTTCTGTCTGCGACACCTGCACTGAAGGGCCAGGCGGTGTTGGAACCTCTGCCTGTGTTGGATAGGATGCAGGATGAGGGATGTAGTCCTGCAGCCACGGGCAGTGCCAACCCAGCGAGGACTGCGGCTCCTTCGGCCCGCAGGTGTCAAGCCCGGCAATGCGGTGGCTGTGCACCACCTGGGCATACTGAGTGGGAGTGATCCATGTGTGCCAATTCAGAACAACAGGGGGCAGCAATTGATAACATCGCTCAGAGCATGGAACGTGTGGCTCTATCTGTGCTCCCCCCTGCCAGGCAGGTGGAGCTCCAGCAGCGGGCACCACAGTCCATGGCCCGCTCATTCAGGCCGGGCATGGCGGCCTCAGACAGGGCACGCTGGACTAAAATGGTGTCTCTGCATCAAGCAAGTGCTGCTCACGCAGAGGCACACAGGGAGGCCCTGAGGAATGACCATCAATCCATCAGATGTACGCTGGGTGTGCTCTTGATGTCCCACAGGCAGCGGCAGAGGATAGGTTGGAGCAGCTTGGGAATACCATCTCAGCTGAGGTACGTGCATGCCGGGAGGTGCTCCAGATGTCATGTCAGGCCATATAGGAAGAACTCTGTGTTACACGTGTTACCTTGCAAGCGGAAGCATGCATATCACGTGAGGTTCTGCATGCTGACCTACGTGTCATCGCCGCACAGAACCAGGCTCACCGGTCCTGCAGACTTGCTGCCAACGAGGGGCAAGCTGCACATAGGCGTGATCAGGGTACTGTGCAACGTCCACCTTTTGAGTCAGAGGGTGGGCAGGACGACGACTTATCTCCCACATAGGTCGGGCCGTGCAGGCGTTGAGCCCATGGAGTTTTTTTTATCTCAACATCATTGCATGTGGGTGTTGAGATGCACCCTGTACCTCCCCCCTCCTTGGTGACCCCCCTCCCTGCCAGGTCATATATGGCCATTTTTTTTATATAGTTAATTTCATTAGTTAATATAGTTTAAAATTGTTTGTCTGTTGTGCATTCATCTGACAGTGTGGTGATTTGTGGCTTTTGAAAGCATCCACTGTCTGTTCCAGCTGGGCCCATTCAAGCTTGTCTCATGTATGTGTTTGCAGCTTGGGGTCCTGACTCACATATGCCACTCCTGCTTCCCCAAGCCATGGGCTCGCAAGGATGATTCGGTGTAACAACCATTTACACAAGGGCATCGGACTTTCGACAGATCTGTGGCCTGTCTGCTGTTGTACTACTTGTGTTAACACCTCTAGTGGGGATTATAGATGTTTTCTCCATGGCATGTCTGCAATCAATTTTGGTGAGTACATTATTGAAATGACCATTTATTGATGTTGATTGGGATGTATGTTCATTTCTTGCCTGTATACGTGCTTGATGCACTTCATGCTGTAGACGGTAGCCTGCACCCTTTAGCTGTCAAACTCACACTGATGGTGGGAGGGGGACGGCTGGTGACAATGTAAAGTTGGTACGTGTTGAGTACAGCTCCTGGGGATTGTGGCAAAGGAGGATGCATTAGGAATGTGACCCAAGAGGCACAACTCACGGTGCAGACCTCACCTGAGATGTCCGCCTATACTACTACTACGCTCCATTTGGTTTGGACGGAACGTTGTGTCTGTCTTCCCTCTTGGACTTTGATGCCGCCTGAGGGCACAGTTTTCCTACTGGACTACTCCTCTTTTACTTGTTTTTCACACTCTGGTGCCTTTAGTCCCTGTTCTTCTTCCTGCTAATGTCCTGGTTGCAGATCTGTCCGCCCGTCTCTCGGGCTGTTATTTCCACACACTCTTACACTGCCTCGGTTTGCCCCTGTACAATTCTGTTCAACAGAATCTTTCTGTCGCTCCTCCTGTCTTTCATCTATTACACCCATGCCTGTATGTTGGCTGTTGGCTTTTACCAATGCTATTCAACTGTTGTGGCTCTTAACTTGCTGTCAGCTGTTTCCGGCTATCTCGCATTCTCTGTGGCTGTCAAGAATTCTGCTGCCTCTGCCTTTCTTTGTTCACGATATCAGCTCAACCATCCTGTTGTGCCAGCCTCCTTGGTTATTTTCAACTCAAGTTCCAGCTCTACCTGTCAGGGTACAGAACCTGGGGTTGTGTGGGAGGAGGTCGGATGTAGGTCTCACAATTGGTCCAGTGACAACCAGCATGAAGACAAACACACAGGTAACTTTCCAGCCTTATTAAAAGCTTTTATGTCCTTTCTGCAGGAAAATGAGCCTCCAGACTACCTTACACAGCAGACACTGGGCCAAGTACTACAAAAACCTGACCACGTTGGGTGGTGCACACATGTGCATATGTGTTCAAGCAGAAGCATGGGGCTTGTGCTCAGACGTCCGACAGAAGCAGACGTGTTTCCAGGAGCCCCAAGCAAGGTGAGCAGCACAAGGGGCCACGCCCCAGCCAACCTTCTTCCAGGCCCCTTGCACATGCATGCTAAGTAGCGCCAGTGCTGGTGAACTTAGCCAGGCATTGAGGTAGATGCGCACAGTACAGCTAAGCCGTGCTGAGGAGCAAATGCCAGGAAGCCTTCACAGCTGTCAGGGGCACACGCAGGGGACATCGGCCATATCCTCGAGCCCCCCCTGATCCATAGAATCTAAGTTATTAGCGCAGTAACGTTCCTAGCCACAAACTGATACAGCACAAGGGGGGGCACCCAGCGATGCACAAACTCGAGTTCAGTGCATAACAGCATATGCAATTAGCCACGTGCGCTGTCTATAGAAAGCCACGGGTGGCGGACCGCTACTTGTAATGAAGTTGCACCTCCAACACATGGTCTTCCGTTTAATGCTGGGACACGTGCGGCTACCTTACCGCATTAATAGTGTATTAACTTTCACGGGGGCAAACAAAACTATACGAACAAAGCAGCAGACAAGATTGCTTGTTTGGGGAGGAGTCACTAAGTTCGAGAAATGAATGGTGTTATGTGTGTGTGGGAAAAACACACACATAATAGTAACTCACGCTCTCTTTGCAGCATTGAACTGCTCCTGTTACCAGACCTGAGAGTGCGCAGGCAGGAGGCCAGCACTCACCCTAGAGATAAGTCCCTCTTTTGCTTGCCTTTGAGCTATATTGTTCAATGTGCATGAAGTACATGGTTTCTCTTATTGAGTATGGGCCTCATTCCGAGTCTGGCGCTAACCAATGGCACTATTAGCGCCTTGGTCGGCGCCGGACCCGTACCGGCACCGTCCTGGTGGAATGGGAAATTACCGCCCTATTCCGAGTTGACCAGGGCAGTAATTTCCCATTCCCCAGGGCTCTTCCCCATTCCCAAATGAGTCCCCATAGGGCTCAATGGGAATGGGGAAATTGCAAATAACGGTGACCGTACTTTACGGTCACCGTTATTGGCTTAAAAGCCCCTTTGCCCTCGTTCCTAACGCCTGCTAAAAGCAGGCGTTAAGGACGAGGGCGCAAAGGGAACTCGGAATGTGGCGGTAAGGGATTACCGGCACCGGTCTCGTTATCGGTGACCGGTATCCCTTACCGCCATACTCGGAATGAGGCCCTATGTGTAATTGTCAATAGTTGTATTTAGTATTTTCACTACTTTCCCTTGCCCATCCACCTCCCCTCTCCTGAGCCTCTTTCTGGTGATCCTAAATACCGATGCCTATCCAACCAACGGATCCCTAACCCTCTTTCCCCGCCGGGGTTTCCTTTGTCTTCACTCAGAGCAACATGCCAGAGTGCTCCTCCCATTTCCTTTCACACTTGCCTGTCAGATACTCAGCAGAGCACAGGGGAAAAGATTCCTTTGTTTAGGGAGAAGGTCTGGAATGTGTTTGAAGCTCAGTGTGGGAAACCTCTTGGAGTTTAGCTGAATCAGGTTACTTTTTGGTCAATTGTGACATTGTTCTGTGTGAAAAATTACGGTTACAAATTTAAAATAAGCAAACATATTTTCAATTCCAGCCTTTTTCAACATGAAAATAAATGTGTGGCGCCCTATATTGCATTTGATGGAAGTCCCTTTTTTGGCATATTTAGCTTTTGAGACACAAGTTTCACCTGTCAGATTTATAGATCGCCAGCGTCTGACGGAGGCGAGTAACGGCATTGCACCCATTTTTGACATATTTCTTTCCAGCAACCATCTTCAAAAGTGAATTTTGTTCTGATAACATATACTTCTGCTGACATTATATTTATGTGGATTCTTGAAGTAGATTGATGTTCAGCACCCAACAAGGAAGTTGGATCTTTTGGGTGGTTTGTGAGCCATGATTTTTGCAAATTTGACAACCAAGAAAAACGGATTTCCACACAGCACTGTGTTTCTTTTGCAGTCAATTTGCTCCGTGGGTAGCCAAATGATGGGTTTTGGCAGTGGTCTCCAGTGCTACCACTGACATAGGCAAAAGTGGATGGCGGCCTATTTTTCAGATTTTTCCTGCGCACTTCTGGGTGATTTTTAGCGAGCAGAATGCTCTCCGGCGGCCATTTCTGATGTTTCTGCTGCAAGCAATGCACAGTAATGTTGCAGGGCCTGGACGAGTGGTGTAAAAACATCCCACAAGCCCTCCCTCTTGCGATTTGGCATTGATCGTCCATCAATGGGAATTCGCAAGACTGGGATATCCGTTTCATCTCTTCTGGTTCCAAAAATGGCAAAGTTCATCATCTTTTCCTCCATCAGGGGTGGATCGACCGGTTCTCCTTTCCAGACCTGGTGTGAGTATTTAGCGATACTCCGGGCCCCTCAGATCTTTGATCCCGGTCCCCGGGTAGTCCTCCTTGGTTAGTCTCCATGGTTTTCAATCCTAGGATGACAAAACAAAAAAATATTTGTAGACATTTCCCCACCACTATTAATGTAGTGGGGCGGACACATACATTTTAATAAATCAGGACACCTTTTTACATGGTAATCATGGACTATATATGGAGTATTTTACAGTTGGAGTTTTATGGAGCTGGAGTTACCCCCTGTGGGGTTCCAGAAGTCTCCTCCAGTTGCTGCAGAGTGTGCTTAGGATGGCAACACTTTAGTTTATTAATATGGACCTACTTATCTTCCCCCTCTGCCACACTGCCATTGGGGATGCAGATTTTGTAGGCGACTGGTGAGATTTTGTCTACAATTTCAAAAGGACCCCTCTAGGTAGGCAAAAATGTGCGCTGTTTGGCCTGGTTCCTTTGGAAATTGTATAAGTAGACCCGGTCTCCTACATTGTATTCTTTTCTGGTAGTCTTTAAGTCATAGTGGGTCTTCATGCTGTCTGCAGATCTCTCTAAATTTCGCTGAGCATAGGCAAAAGCATGTTGAAGGTGTTTTCTCAGATTTTCAACATACTCATGAGTTGTGGAGGCATTGATCAATGTCTGCTCTTGGGTTCTGTAGAGCAGATGCTGGGGAAGCACCATCCTGCGTCCAGTCATCAGCTCAAACGGTGACATTTTAGTTGCAGATGAAGGGGTAGATCTGATGGCCATTAGGACAAAAGGTAATCTAATATCTCAACTTGGCCGGAATCTGCCACAAACCTTTTTAATATGCTCACAATTGTTTTGTTGTATCTCACCACTGCACCACTAGAGGCTTGCCGGTAAACAATGTGTAGCTTCCTTTTGACCCCAAGTATCTCCCACATCTTTGTCATTACTTCGCTGGTGAAATGGCTCCCCCGGTCTGACCGAATCACGGGCCCGATGAAATCAACTTGTAAATCTGACCATGGCAGTGTCATCCCCCTCTTTTGGAGAGGCGCACGGTGTGTGAGGGATGTTGGCTGAAATTGTGCACACACAAGACACCCCTTCAAGTATTGGTCGAGGTCCTGCCCCATGTGTGGCCAGTACGCAACCTCTCTTAAGATTTCAAGTGTTGTATGAAACCCCCTATGACCGGCTGTGGCTGCATCATGGGCGTGACTTAACATCAGGCTTCGGAATGAGGTAGGCACCACCCACTGATCATGGCCAGCTAGGGATTTCCTTACCAACAAACCGTCTTGGATTTGGGAAATTTTTGGACATTTCATCAACACTCTGAGGTCTCTTTCCCTTTGTAATCGGTATCCGTCAGGGGAAAGTTTTCTGGGTCCTCAATGTGTTGATAAAACTTACCAATTATTGAATCCCCTTTTTGAGCCGTAATCAAATCAGCATCTGGGGTCTCCTTACTGCATTGTGCAGTTGAGAGTTCATTGTGAGCATGTGTCTGGGACCTAGTGATAGCAGTGACCTGGATTTCCCCCAACATGGACTCAATCTCAATTAGATCCCCTTGGATGGCCCCGGTTTTGGCCAGCTGATCAGCTAAGTCATTTCCAGTTTTGTCTGGTCCCTCTACTTTGGAATGACCCTTGATCTTTTTCCAGTAGATGGTCATCCCATTCGAGGTGACCAGATCATCAATGTTTTGAATTCATTTCCCATGTTTCAAGGGTGTGTTATTAGCACATAACATGCCTCTGGTTTTCCAGTTAACCAGGTGCTCCAGGAACCCGTTCCGTACATAATCCGAATCAGTTGGCCAGCAGTGAGGATGGCTTGATGCACAGCCATCAACTCTGCCACTTCGGGGACCAATCTTGTACCCAGTGGAGGGTTCTGGGATTTCATTCATCCATGCATTCCCTACGCCGGCCACAAGTTCTTTTTCCCCATTGTTGTCAACATGGTAAGACCATCCATCCACATAGACAGTGGGTATTCCCTCACACTTGTCTTCTTCAAAGACTTTGGGCCTCATCATGAGTTGGGTGGTAACACCGGCGCTATTAGCGCTGGTGCTAATAGCCCTACCGCCAAACCCCCCGGTGCTATTTGCGCCGGATCATGAGTTTGGCGGAAGGGTTATTGCCCATTCCCCATTGGGCCCATTCGGGAATTCCTCATTCCCCATTGGGTTCAATGGGGAAAATTCACGCTATTACTGCCGGTGGATTTCCCGCCGGCGGTAATCACGCCGAAAATCAGCAATTTTGCAGCGGTTTTCCCCCCAGATCAGAGCTGGGGGAAATCCGCCAAAGCCATGATCTGGCGAACCCTTAAATGCGGCGGTAATAGCGTTAACGGCACATTGAAGGGTTACCGCCAGACTCGTGATGAGGTCCTTTGTGTGGGGAATTAAGGTATGCCTCCATGTTGTCCTTGATTTTTAGACTCTCGTCCTCAAGACAGTTTTCTCTGGTACAATCATGCAAGTCAGCCAGACCTTGCGCGAGGGGACTCTTCTTGTTTTGGCCATATCTGACCTCCACAGGAAAGCCTTGCATTGACAGTATCCAGGAAGCAATTTGGAATTACTCACATTTCCGGCCCAGATTCTGTCACTTTGGAGATATTTCAGTGGCTGGTGTGGAGTCTCCACTATGATGTGTTCCCCCTGGATAAACGGGCGGTAGTTCTTCAATGCCCACGCCGTTGCCAGGAGTGCCTTCTCACAATCGTTGAATTTTTCCTCCACAGAGGATAAAGTTTTACTCGCATAGGAGACTACTTTATTGAACTTGTCATGCTTTTGGTATAATACTGCAGTCAAGCATGTATTAGAGAACCATGTCTCCAAGAAGAACTCCTTGTTTCTGACTGGGTAAGCTAGGCAAGGCGCTTGTGAGAGGCTTCTTTTGAGTTGTCTTACTGCCTCTGCTTCTTCTGGACCCCAATCCCACTTGACCCCCCCTTTAAAAGATGAATCAGGGGTCTTGTGATCTCTTCGTAGCCCTCAATGAACTTTCTGCTGTAATTAGTCAGTCCAAGGAGGCTCCTTAGTTCCCGCAGAGTTGTGGGGTCTTTCAATTTCTGGAGTGCTTCCACTTTCTTTTCCTGGGGACAGAGACCCTGAGGAGTAATCTCATGCCCCAAGAAATTGACACGGGTTCTACACCACTGTGCCTTTTGAAAGGAAAGTTTTGCTCCGGCAGCCCTCAACTGTGTCAGAACATAACGGATCTCTGCTATGTGTTCCTCCACAGTTGAGTTTTTGAACATCATCTACATAGGCCAGGTTAACCCTCTCACCCAGGTCGGGCATGACCTTATGTAGAAAATGTTGAATTCATTGCCTGAGTTGATGTCTCCGAAGGGAGTCCGGGTCCATGTGTACTGCTGCCCCCCAAAGGTAAAGGCCAGCTTGTATTGGTCCTCCCTACTGACAGGTACAGTCCAGTATCCATTGGTCAGGTCTATTGCAGTGAATACCTGTGACCCCTGGATCTGGGCCAGCCCTTGGTCAATGTAGGGAAGAGGCAAGCAGGAAGTATGGACCCGTTTGTTGAGCTCCCTAAGGTCGGCGCAGAGTCTCCACTGGCCGTTTGGCTTCAATATCCCCAGCACCGGATTATTGAAGGTGCTGTGGACTGGACGGATTATCCCACGGGACTCAAGGTTCTTAAAGGAATGGTTCGGTCAAAATTTGTTATTGCCCCTACAGGTCGGCCATGTGTTTTTAAGCCTAAATCGCTCGATTTTAGAAAAATTTCCTATGGACCTTACCCGAGTTTTCGTCCATTAAACGCACGCGAAAACAGGCATCAGGGAGCTGCCATTTTGTGATAATACTATCATTTCTCCCAATGCCCTGGCTGACCTGCTTTTGCGGCACTAAATCATATCCCTCGCCCCTGAGCCTGACATTATCAAAACATTCATATTCCCCGCCTCTCTCCGTGACGTTTCTGTGCTGCGTAGGCAAACGCACCAAGTCGTCTTCTACGCGACTTCACACAGAACCCGGAAACCAACACAGATCAGCTCACAATAGAGCGCGCCACAATTCGGAATATGAAACTGTCCTTTAAAATCAAACAGCAACACGGTAAATTTGGTAAAGTACATTTATATGACATTAAATGTTTATAGAATATTCAGCAATTGCCATATGAACTCTCAAAGTAATTTATTTTCTTTTATCTCTATCCACAAATCCGTAAAAGTTTATCGTGAGTCACGCGCTGTTCCTTTATGGTACACAGGGTGTTGGTTTTCGTTCAAAGAAGCACTTTTGTCGCACGTTGAACTGCAAGGCTGTTCCATCAAGTAGGCACTAGGCCAGCGTAAAGGTTGATATGTTGCTTCTAGCCGCTAGTATCGCGTAAGGGCACATGGGCCCTTGGCGATCGTCCCATAAGATCATCAGGATTGTGCAGTTGTTTACATTAAGCTGCAGCTGGCGGTTAAAAAAACCATCTGCCGGTGTCTGAAACTGGTGGCAGTGGCAAAAGGGAAGGATATACCTGTTTTGAAAACATAAAATGTATAATTAGTCTCGCCAGCCGATCTTTATTAATATTATTCATTTTATTTATTACGGCCGAGCTGAAACTATTTGCTTTCAAGGATAGTGCAATGGAGTATGTTCGGCTCTAAAATCAATTCGGAAACTACGAAATAAATCGAGGTTAGTACACAATGAGAAACGACTTTTTGTCTACATGCGTGTGGAATGTGGACCTGCATGCCCATGTGCCTGCTACAAGGACGATCCCACAAACCTTTTCATAGCTCTTCATTCATTCATTTATTCATGCATCCATTCATTAATTTTTCATTCCGGTATAAAAGTGCCTAAAGAGTTATTTACATTATATTTGCAATTTCCATTGTGTCTCTGCGTAATGCAGTCCGTAAATCCCACTGTGCTCTTGACAACGATTTTTCGTATACTGAACTAACATGAAACTCGGTCTAGTTTCAGAATTTTCTGCCTTATCGTCTCTTACGTTATTGCACCCCGCCACCCCCCTTCAAATGAAGTTCTTTCGGCATGGTCCCTGTCTCTCGAGGTCAAAAAACAATAGAACCTTATACTGCCAGTGCCAGTTGTGGGCCTCTTCAGGGCGCGAGCTGAAAATCAAAGCTGCTGACATTTACTAGAAATGAGCATACATTCTTTCTTTGCAACATCCCGTAGTAAAGCCATCTGTGAGAACTTGAAGTTTCGAATCCATCTGTGTAGTGCGCCTCAATGTGCAAATGCAAACTGGCTTGTCTCTCATCTGCAACGGCTCGCTTGGCGCGTTCTAAGACCCCCAATTTTGTCCTCGTTGTCTGCGAGCTTTGAAGCCCCAAAGAACCATAACTATTGAGACTTTTAATTTTTTGGAGAAGGTCAGGAAAAGTATAAAGTACCCGAGGAGTTGAGTTGAAAGTGAGATTTATTGTTTGTTTGTTTTATTATTTGCAATACGCAAGCCTCCCCTCGGTTAACAGTGCCCAGCATTTAGAAGAGATTGCGAAAATTAGTTACATCAACAAAAATATATACATACACAGATAGACAAGGTCAGCATTATGAGGTGAATAGAGAGAGAATTCAAAGATGACACCGAGGTTGTTCGGCACCCAGGATGGTGAAGGTAGGGGTTAGGGTTAGCATACTTTGTATGCACACTGTACAATAACATTTATTTACAAAAAGACAATCGTATTACAATTATTTAAACCGGGATTTGTACTTCACAACCAGCTCTCCTTTGGGTGGACATGGCACAGTGGCAATGTTGGATGGCAATGGATCAGTGCTCTGCACAGAAAAGTTCAAAATTCCATATCTGTGCTACTCTAATACAGCAACAATAAGTTAAACTCCAAAGTCAAACTCCATTTCCTCATAGACTGGTTTGATCACCCATTGCTTGCTTCTTTTTGAAAAGGCCTTAGTGTAGCGAGGCATCCTTACATCACCCTTAGTCCTAGATTGTTCACGGCCGAGATTCTCGTTATGGGCCAAGACCGCTAGTAGAGTCCTATGTCCCATGCCCTGTATGCTGAAATGCAAGCGCTTTGGCCTGTACTTTAGGCACATATTGTGGAACACCTCCAAACCTCCTGTGTGACAGAATTCTGTCAGTCCCCTCAAATCTCTTGATAGAGTTTTATCCAAAACAATCTTCTCAATGGCTTTGTGTGTCGGTGAAGATGGATTCAACCACTTCTTCTTCCGTGCCTCCACTGGGGACAAAGGGCCATGTTCACATTGGTGGAAATGTAGGTTTTCTGACCAGCGGTGCACGTTGGTACAGTGGTGCATCAGTGACCGCCATTTTTCAAGTAGTATTTCCACTGACCCTTCACAAGTTTTGGAGCTCCACCAAAGATGGTTGCTGATAGACTGGGACCACTCTGAAATACTTTCCAAACCTTTTTTTTCCCTGCAGCCGATATTTTCTTATTGATTGATTTAGCAAGATGCCATACATCAAATTGATGTTTAATATATGGGAACTGCTCTCTCATTGTCTTGGGAATTGAAACGTGTCTGTCCGTGGCTATGAGGTCGATGTGCATTCCCCTCATTTGCAGATATTCCACTGATTTTATAAATCCTAGTTTCTCCATGGCCACTAAGGATGTACATTGTGTTACCTGAACGACCACCGAACTCACAATTTTCTTACTATCCATGTCCTGAAAGTGGTAGGTGCAGTACTTGGCATGAAATCCAGGGCTGTCGCACTGTCCATCGCCGGCTAGCCTGAATCGTTTGCCTTCGAATGTACTTGCTAGAGACAATTGTTCAATTTTCCAAGCATCACCAATGGCCGGAAACAGATAATCATGTTGGTGTTTGTAGAACTGCGTTTTTGAAATGAAATGGAGTCCCATAAACTGAAAGAAAGACTTTCACTTTCTAAAACTTGAGCCACTAAAAAGTGATTCAGCTGCACACAGCAGATTGCCTGCTGGCAGTTTCCCCAGCATCGGTTGTGCAGACCATGAGAACGTATGATGTAATCTACAGGCGGCATGTATTGTGACGTTACTGCCTTGTTTTTGAAGAGTCACATGAATCAATGGCTTCCCACATACTTTCCCTCTGACGGAATGCCCACATTTCAGCATACTTATAGTATCCATCAAACAACTGTCGAATACTATGTATTTGTCCTCTTTCAAAGTTGTTTCGGCCTGTGACGTTGAGGACATATCACCACATTTGACAGAAATATCGCTGCTATCAAGTTCTGATGCGTCGGTGAATGCTGCTGCTGGTTCATTCTCTGTCATTTCAACATCTGCTACTTCAACATTAATGGGAGAACACAACAATGTCGACAGCTTTTTTGGTGGCAATTTTTTGGCGGGTGTAGATTGTGTGAATTGATCTGCGACTACTTCAGAGCTATCTTCAATACATCCAGTATCATGTTGTTGCGTTGGTGCGGTCGTACTGTAGCAATGGTCCAATACAACTTTGCCGGATTCTCCAGACACATTCATTTCATTTTCTGTACATTGGACATGAGCATCCCGAGTCTCAACACGCCGCGTCTGAATTAATAGTTCCTCCATAGCCTCCATAGTATAAATGGTCTGGCAAGCAACATCTCTCATTCGCTTCACTGTCTGTGTATGTATAGTTGGTAGACCCACGGGTAACTAGAGGACAGATTGGAAAAGGGATGTTCAGTTTAAACACAAGATAAAGTATAGTACAATTGACTTGAAAAAAACATAAAATAGTCCCCAGCACAAAAATAATTCTAAAGTTATGGACTGTTTGTAACTAACCTTATTTTTGTTTCTTTTCTTTGCAACTTTTTTGACTCGACCTTCAACATCTGCACGCTGTTGCTCCGATACGTATCCGCATGTCTCCCCTTCCTCTTGCGCTGCAACGACTATATTTTCAGTATCCACATAGACAGTACGGAATGAGGCTCCATCGACTCCCTGAAACATAGTATTTTCATTACTATGTATCAAAATATTGTTAGCATAAAACACCTGTGAAGACGAACACACATATACATCTCAATAGCCAAACACGATTTAAACATTGTGTAGAACAATCAAACTAGAAGTATTCAAGCTCTGATGACGTAGTTCGATGGAGCTGTCAGTATCCATACCTCTGGCTCTGCATGGACTGCCACAAATGATTGTATTGAAGAGGAGGCATCAGCAACTCCCTGAAACACAGTACTTGCGTTAGTATGGTTTTCAATATTGTAAACATAACACACACTTGGGGTCGACGGCACAGGTACATCTAAAGAGATAACCACAAATGTTGCATTGTCTAAAAGAATCAAGGAATATTTAAATATGATCAGATTTAATTGACTTATTTCTCCGATTTCTTTACATCTGCATCATCTAAATGGGATCTTGTGATTGTAGTGGAAGCTCCATCGTCTCCCTGAAACACAGTACTTGCGTTAATAGGGAAGAACGTATAGCAAATGGAATCACGTTATATGATCACGCTCGATGGAGCTGTCAGTATCCATACCTCGTGCTGCTGAAGAATATCTAGGTCTGTTGTCAATGTGGTGCGCACTTCCGAAAGCTGTTGCGCCGATTCATATCTGCATGGTCCCGCTTCCACCGGAATTACTTGAATGTTAGGCTCTGCATCAAGTGCGTGGGTTGACGATTCAACAACTGCCTGAAACATAGTATTTGCATTAGTAAAGATTACAATATTGAAAACACAACACACGCTTGGGGTCGACCGCAAAGGTACATATCAGCGGCTAACCACGAATGAAACATGGTGTAGAACAATCAAACGACAAGTGTTCCAGTCCTGATGATCACGGTCGATGGAGCTGTCAGTATCCATACCTCGTGCTGCTGAAGAACATTTAGGGCTGTTGTCAATGTGGTGGACGCTTCAGCATCTCCCTGAAAGACAGTACTTGCATTAGTATGGATAACACTAATTATAACTGAAAACAAACACCAGGGGATAACTAAAGTGTATATCAATTGGAAAGCACTAAACAAACAATTCGTAAAATAATCACACGATACATAAAAACTATTACTTGACATGCATAAAACAAGTCTGTAGCAGAATAGCCAAGTATGATTACTTGATACGCGCTAGAAGTGGTTGATAACTGCGAGCACGTGACGGAAGTAGAATGTTCTTGCTTCAGATTCAAGGGATAGTCAAGAAGTTGTAAAGGTAAATTATTGTTTGATAATGAAATGGCAATATTTAAAATTGCCATGTAAGGAGACAGAACTTGAGTAATGCGCAATATAGCACAATTGCCTATGCCCATATATAGATTTCGTTTGTGGGTTATGAAATCTAAAAATAATATATTGATAAATGTCATTATTCAAAAAGCTATAGACTCATATCAATGTCGAAAGTATTACAAATTGGAAACAACACCTAAAATATCAATGAATCCATTCGGCTACCTACACACTACCGCAAGGCCTAAAGCTAAAAACGGACACTTGACTCACCAGTGGCGGATTGTGGACGAATAGAGTGGGAATAGCGCTTGCGAGCAATTTTCGTGTCGATCGCCGTTTATTCTTCTTTGTTACCCAAGATGTGGTGTACATGTTCGAGGGAAAGTGCCGGCTGCAGATGCGGTATCGATCACCCCTCTTGTCCTCAAAGACTTGTTGGACTCTACTTTCCAGCTCATCCAGTGGATATCCGCAATGTCTGACCCATTCTCTTATTCGATCAACAGTTTTCGGGAAAACATGCATTGTAGTGCCTTCAGATTTAGCATGGGTCTTCGAAGGGCAACCGCTAATCGAACAGGCAGGCATTGTTGAAAATTCTGAAAATTCAATATCAAGATTATTATAAAACCTTGATGAATAAAAATATCATTAAAAAGTAAATGAACCATACCATGCTCAATGCAAGGTTTGTTTTGGTCGCCGGAACTATACCAGTTCATCATGTGCAGCTTAGTATTTGCATAAATTACAGAAATGTTTTAAATTATGTGACTAAACTCTGAACATGTGACTCGTCCCTTGGATGTTCTGTCTTGCACGAAAAGGAAACATGCTTACATTATAGACTGGACCCTCGAAGGATGCCATTCGATGACAATTGACACAGATGAAAATAATAGATCTATTGATAGCATAACAATTGAAACTCAAGTCAATAGCAATGAGACCAATGACCACAGCTCTATTGGGTACTGTAATAGCAAATAGATTGAAATGTAAAAATGACCGAAACATGACTAGGGTACATGGCCTTACCTTGACCAACAAACAGTTGGATTCAGCAGGCCAAGCAGTATGTTGCAGCAGAGCAGGTAGATGGCCACAGGTAGCACACTGACGAGTTTGCTCGAAGCGGTCACAGATGGCACGGCGACGAGCAGATTAGCATAGATCTCAGTGCTTCTCATGTAGAAGGTTCAGGAGTTGACTTGCAAAGCACAAAGATGTTCTCATGAGACATATCAAATGGTTTATAAAGTATTAGAAACAGGGGTGTGTTTGTGAATGAATAACATGTGTATGTCGTGGTATTATGTTTATTGCAGGGGTGCGGTCTGCCTCGGGGGAGGCCTGCCTGGAGACACGGGGTCTGAGGAGGCCATGTGAGCGATGGCCCCTGGGCGTGGGATACCTTTTGAAGTGAACATGCTGTTTGGCACCTTGGCCGTTTGCGCCCGTGACAGCCTCCCATGCCAGCGCTCATCCCCGGGTGCGAACCGCCTTTGATAGAGGGGGTGGGATGGATGGGCCTGGGGCATGCAGATAAGGCACAAGAAGACTGCTAAATGGAGACACACTTATGTGGATTGCAGGGGTCCGGCCTGCCTCGGGGGAGGCCTGCCTGGAGACACAGGGTCTGAGGAGGCCATGTGAGCGATGGCCCCTGGGCATGGGATACCTTTTGAAGTGTACATGCTGTTTGGCACCTTGGCCGTTTGCGCCCGTGACAGCCCCCCATGCCAGCGCTCATCCCCGGGTGCGAACCGCCTTTGATAGAGGGGGTGGGATGGATGGGCCTGGGGCGTGCAGATAAGGCACAGGAAGACTGCTGAATGGAGACACACTTATGTGGATTGCAGGGGTGTGGCCTGCCTCGGGGGAGTCCTGCCTGGAGACACGGGGTCTGAGGAGGCCATGTGAGCGATGGCCCCTGGGCGTGGGATACCTTTTGAAGTGTACATGCTGTTTGGCACCTTGGCCGTTTGCGCCCGTGACAGCCCACCCTTGCCAGCGCTCATCCCCGGGTGCGAACCACCTTTGATAGAGGGGGTGGGATGGATGGGCCTGGGGCGTGCAGGCAAGTGTGTGGGAGCGAGGGGCCATCAGGCCCCTCTCATCCTTTACTTCTCAGTAGAAACTTGTACCAAGTGCCTCCAGTAGTGGGTTCGCTCCTTGCCCTTATGTGATGTTAACTTTGGATGACATTTGCGTAGATGGGAACACTGAGCATGACACGGGGCATCCATTTTTGTACCCCTTTCAACTCCATCTTGGTGACCAGGCCTCACTGCGATAGTACAGCGCACAGAGCACATGGCCAACACCCTCGTTCCCAATCTGACTGGAAAACTCCATAGGTATTTGCAGCAGCTAATAAATGTAACACATCACTCTCTGAGATCACGGTCCTGCATGTGAACCGGCCTGAACAAAGCACATAGCTCGTTCATCTCCACAAACGTGTCCTTGCCCACGCACCCTCGCCAGTGGAAACTTACTGCCATTCTGACCCTGTGTCCCTGCAAGGTATTCTCTTCATGTGCCAGAACACTGACCACGCCATGATGCCCACCTAGCAGATCCCCAACTAACATTAGACCCCTACTGCAGTATATTGTTGCCTATCAATAACAAATGCCACATACCAGAGATTCTTGTGAGCACAGACCCACACTTCAAACAGTGTATTATAGTGGTCAAGACCCTTGACCTAAGGCCTGTATAATCCAATGTTAATTGATAGTATAGATATATGTGTGACTTTTATAGAGACATAACCGACTGAAAGACTTTGAACAAGTGTTATTTAGTGCATGCATTATCGATAATATATTATGTTAGTTTAGATAGTGACCACCCCGCTTCACAGCGACCTGAACTTCACCCATTCTGAGCACAGATGTCTGACTTCCATCCTTGAATGGAGACAAACTTGATTCATTTAAAAAATCGAAACAACCGTTGTTAAAATATATATGGTGTTTTATTTTGTATCTTATTTTGTTGACACAAAAATACAAGACTTTAAACATTGTACAGTTCAGGTTGCAGCACAGCGAGAGAAAATCCCCTGTACTGACTGCTGTCACTCGGGAACGTTTCTCTTATGGAACGAACGGCACAGGCGGGTATCACTCTTCGAACGCGGTGTCCAAGCCTCCCGTGAAGCCACCATGTAAAGGAACGATAGGCCACCAGCCTGTACCACCTGTGAAAAGGAATGAAACAAACTGTTTTTAAATTACCAAGATAAGTTTAATAAACGTTTGTTGTCAATGACAATTCTTGTAACTAATGGCATTCTGCTCGGACAAATGCTATCTAGATACTGCACACCATTGAACGACTTTCATGCGTTACAATGATATGTATATGTAATTTTGGATATAGTAGAAGACCATGAAATAGGAGTGGCATGACAAGCAGAGTATACTTACTCGTTACTCGGATTACGAGGACGAACAGTTGCGCGAAGTTCGTGCATAAGCACCATCATTATCCTCAACACGGACCGTGTGAGGCAGGCTGCCCTTAGTCTGGCAGCTCGGTGATGCATTGCGGTCGTGGCTCGCCTTCTGAAATGTAGGCCAAGCATCCCGAGTTTTCACAGCAGCAGCAGTTCTCCTCCTCGGTTGGCATTAGCTTGCACCGATTGCATGTGCACCAAGTGGAAACACCGTCCATGCGACTAGGTCCAGGCTCTTCAGCTGTTGAATCGTCCTCCCAACTGCCGTCCGAAGACCCATCGTTTTTGTGTGTTTCCCTTTTCAGTAGTTCCTCCTCGGTATACTCGGGCTCGTAAATGTAGGGCATTATTGTAGCCATTGTGTGTTCAGAGCACAGAAACGAGTCACAGAATACTCAAAGTAACACAGAGAGAGGAATGGAATCGAAAATCTTTTGCTGTGTGTTGTGAAACGGTCTGTTTATACTTATTGAGGAAAGAGGCGTCCTGCCATTTCCATGGTGACACGCCATTAGCTGAATCGCAGCGAATGTTGACACGAGACGTGCTTTGGCGTTGTGAAATGGGCGGTACCCGTATGCTGATGACAGGCTCAGGGGCGGGGGATATGATTTAGAGCCGCAAAAGCAGGTCAGCCAGGGCGATGGGGGAAATGATAGGATTATCACAAAATGGCAGCTCCCTGATGCCTGTTTTCGCGTGCATTTAATGGACGAAAACTCAGGTAAGGTCCATAGGAAATTTTTCTAAAATCGAGCGATTTAGGCTTAAAAACAAATGATCAACCCGTAGGGGCAATAACATTTTGTTGACCGAACCATTCGTTTAATTATTTCAGTAAGGGACTCCATTGATGCGAGAGGCAAGCGATATTGCTTCAAAAACACTGGAGTCATGCCAGGGTCTGTGGGAATTGTTGTTGTGTGGATGTTGGTGCGACCACAGTCATATGAGTGCACCGCAAAGAGATCTTGAAGATCCAAGAAAACTTTTTCAACTTTTGCTTCTGCTCCAGAGTCTCACAGGCATCAGCTAGGTTGACTCTCCCTTCAACCATCTGCCTGAATCCTGGAAAGACTTCTGGTTTCGCTATCTCAGCGGCCTCCTCCAGCTGGGTGGAGAAGTCCCTGGTCAGAGTGCTGATTTGGACTGGTGGCTTCAGGGGGGGAAGGCAGTCCTCAGGGACTTGGAAAATCACCTAATCCCTCCTGAAGTCACAGGTCACATCTTCCTTAAGGGAAGGAAGTGTACACCAGGAAGTTCCCCCCATGCCGGGTAAAGATCCTGTCTGGTGTTGTGTTGTCATCACTGTCACTGTCAAAACAGTCCTTGGGGATTGGTCCTAACAGTTCATTGCCTAAATCAATGGAAAAATGTGGGTCATCAACCGCCATTCCAATAATGGTGCCTGCGGCTAGAGTGATACTCTTTAAGTCGCTGTTATCCACTTCTATTGGAATGGTGTCATGTTCTATGTTGACTAATGGTGTTGGGTTTACCCCCAACCCTTGCTATTGGAGAGAAGCATTTAAATGAATATAGGCATCAGGGTTTTTCAATTTCTGTCATCTTTTAACTTTCACTTCCAGGGAGAATTGTCGGGTCGTTCCTGGGATGGTGACTTCCTCTCCAATCTGAATTTCAACTGCATAAGGCAGCAGTTGAGCTAACCTAAATGCTTTCTCTGGGTCATCAAAGCCCATTGGATTATCCGCTAATCTGGACCAAGCTTTGAAGTTTATTAGGTCCAAACTAATGCAAAGCGATTGAGAATATCACTGCCTAAGTAAAAGGCGGCAATGACGTCTCGCACGACCCAACAATTATGGACTATGCTCTTGTTGCCTATGGGGATTTTGAGCATACACCTGCTTGGCAGGAGATGTTTGGAATTGGGTGTTTTCCAGATCCATTTCCCATTTGTCTATGACTCTAAATTTGGGAATGGCTGGATCTTTTGGGAATTGGCCGAACATGGCTTCGCTGATGAAGCTCTTACCGTTGTTCACACACACTCGGGCGAGAACAGAGTCCTTCCCTTCATTTAAATGAACAGGGATGAACAACTGCTCTCCAATTTGCTGCATATCAGCCAGGCTCTGAGCTGATTTCTCATCTTTCTTGACTATATGAGTGGGAATGTCTGATTGTGGATTGGTAAAGAATTTCAGAGTGTTTCCTTCCAGTGTGGAATGCCACCTTAAACTGGAAGGAAGGTTGATTTTCAGAAATAGAGAGGACCCCCATCAGCAGTCTGTTGTCCTACTGCTATTACTGTCACGTCTGGAATTTGGTTGTTCTGGAAGTGAAATTCTACTTGGTCAGATTTTTGTTCAACCATGTGGCAGGTGCCGTTCAAACTAACATGGTTGACACACTGTTTTAACTTTATCGGTCGGTTAGTCTGGGTCCAGAGGACCTTGTTTACACAGTCTATTAGGAGTGACAAACTTCTCAGGAGGTCATTCCCTAGTAAACAAGGGGTGCCCACTGGAGTCACAACTATGACCGGGTGCTTCACCTTGTGTCGCCCAATTTTAATGTCCAAATCCGCAGTCCCCTCGACAGGAATTTCCTTCCCGTCAAAGTTCTGAAGTTGTCCAGGAAGAGGGGTGAGAGGAATTTGGTATTTCTTCCCACTTCCTGAATTCAGTTTATCAAAGGCCTTTTTGGACAGAAGGGTCGCTTGGGATCCCGTGTCCACCAGTGCCAAAATTGTACCCTGCCCCTGTATTTGTACCGCGGCATAATATCTTCCCTCCTTCTCCGCAAGGGGGCACAGATAATGCACATTTTTGGACAACTGGTGGGTTAATTTTCTAGTTTTGGACATTGAGAGAGAAGAGATTTGGGCCAAATTCTGTGGGGAGTTTAGGGAATCTGCAAAGAAAAGGTGGCAACTAGAGATGGGAGATGTTTTGAGTTCCCCTGGTTCTGGTTCTGGTCCGCCCCCCCTTTTTGGAGGCAGTCACCAGGATGGGTTTGAGGATTTTCATGTTGTTGGTTCTGGGATTGGATGATGGGCGGCGATAGCCCAGTCCCCACATCTACCAAGTCTGGATTTGAATCCTTTGGGACCCCTTTTTCTTTGGGAGGAGTTCCTCCATCTCTGAAGGAGAAGATCCTTTTCCCAGGATCCTCTGAGGATCCCTCTCCTTCAAATTGGAAGATCTGTGCCTCCTCCACAAAATGGGTCTGTTTGGGTCCTTTGTTTCTCCTACCCCCTCTCTGCTCCTTAGATGGCAGACTTTCAGGGGCAGGAGATTTTTGTTCCGGTTCCTGGGTTTCCAGGGGCTTTTTACAAGTGGGGAAGGAAGCTTCCTCCAAGGCTTTATACCCCCCTTCCCCTTGTGCCTCCTCCCTGGGAACCGGTGGGTTGTCGAGTGCTGCCCCCGTCATTGTTCTAGAGCACCAGGTCCAGAGTTTGGGGCATTCTGTGCTGGCATGCTCATCTGAGGGTTCTGCTGAGCCCTCAGCATGCTTAGATCCTGTGCCATGTTTTGGACCTGGCGCTCTAGCTGTGAAACCCGCTCAGGCTGATACAGGGTTCTCATTTCTCCCCTGGGCTGATCCCGGGTTGGGAAGATTTGGGTACCCCTCCACCCTTGGCCTCCCCTCTCCCGGATTAGGTTGTCTGGGCTAAGGAAAGTGGGGAAAGAAGGATGGATTGTTCTGGGGTTGGACATTTTGTAGATACCTGGGGAAAAAGTTCTGCCTAGGATTTGGGGAATTCCTGCCCTCCTGTGGGAAGTGAGGAGGGAAGTTCCCTGGGTTAGGTGCTGCTTTGTTGGATCCCCCCCCTTGGGCTGGAGGAGTCCACACATAACCCAGGATGGGTCTGTTCCCCTTGTAGCGGGGACTTACATAGTCAGGGGAGTGAGGGATCCCATTTGTGGGACTACTTCCTTGGCTCCCTGTCTGTGACTGGCCTGAGGGCTTCTGGGCTTGGGATTATTCTGCTGTGCAGGCGGATTTTCAGGCCCCCCATCTCCAAATCCAAAATGGGGGCAACCTTTACCTCTGCCACCTTAGCACGGTGTTGGTTGGTTTGGGGCTTTTTTGAGCATTCTTGTTTTCTATGGGCTTTTGCACCTCATAAATCCGGGTGGCCTGTTCAATGACCCACCCTAGTGATCTTTTCTCATGAAAACCTCTCACTAGCTGGGCCATAATGTACTTTGGTAGAGCGTGGAAAAAACTATTGACAAATTCTCTGCTATCCGTGCGCACCCTTCTGGTAGTCTGCGCAAAGGCATGCTTTAATTCCTGCACAAATTCTTGTGGGGCCCGATCCACCCCAAATTCCAAGTTGTAGGCTGCCTTGGGAGCCTCTTGGGAATTTCTGTGAACAGAAAAATGCTTCAAGATGGCCGCCCTATATGTGGACCATCTTGAATGATTTTGGTCCTCCAGCCCCGCAAAAAAACTGGAGTATTCTGGTGAAAAGATCCATTTCACCTACTGAATGCAGCTACTACTGTCTTTCAAATGGAAAGTTTCCATCATCTGCTCAAAGAGCTCTAAGTGCTCCCAAACAGAATACCTGGCGTTCTTATGATAAGGCGTGATGATGCTTCTTATTGCCTTGATTTGTTTTAAGGGGTACTTAAGCAAGGCCCTTTTTTCCTTATTGGCCTTCTTGGTTCGGGTAACCCTGGTCCAATCATCCTCTGACTCAGAGGCACTGCTTCCAGAGGTGCCCGTCTGGTCTTCCAGGTTCTCCCGGACTCTGTGAGCCTGGGAATGGCTGGCAGAATGTGGGGACCTAGTCTCCTGTGTACTGGGGCGCTCAGAAGAGTCTTCTGATTCCTCCTTGCTCCCAGGATTTGATGGGTACCCCCCCCACTGTCCTAGCTGGGCAGAGGTTTTTAGGATGCCCTTAGTGGGCCTACTCTGCTGGAGTTCCCCACTAAACTTCACAGTACTTGGGTACCCATACCCAGCTGCCCGCCCATCCATTCCTGGGAGGTACTGGTCTATGAGCCCCATACTTCTGACTGGATAGTAATCTGCCATCCCCGTGGCCCTGGGCTCAAGTGCGCCAGTTGACATGGGGGTGGCAGAGCCCAGGGACTGGGAGAGATGAAGGCCTCTGGTACTAGGGTTCCTGAGGTTATGCCCAGGTGTTTCCCTTTCCCAGCGAACTTCATCTCCATCAGCCCCTGTTCCCTGTTGCCATGCAAGAACCTGAGCTTTCTGTTTCTCAATCAAGGTCTTACTAGTCTTTATCAGTCTCTCTTGCATGGCTACCTGCCTGTGGAGCTTGTCGTTGTTCTCACAGAGAGCCTCATTTTCTCTCTGTGCTTCCTGGTTGGCCTTTGAGTACTGGGCCAGTCTTTGCTGCAGGAGGGTTACCTCTCGAGTCTTGTCCATACTGGCCTGCTCCTTCCTTGCCAGAGCATCTTCCACCCTCCTGGTGTGCTCTAACAATCTATCATGCTCTTTTTGGAGGTCACCCAGTCCCTGGAGGGCCAGGTGATTTTCTCTTCCAGTTTCCCTTTTAAGTGACAGACTTCCTGGCCTAAGTTGTCCCTTTCCTGCGCAAGAGCCAGCCTCTGTGCCGCCAGGTCGTCTCTCTGTCTTTGAAGGGCACCAGCATTCTGGCGCTCTTCCTCAAATTCTGCCTGGGTATCCAGGCCTTTCAGAATTAATTTGTTGCTCTCTGCCTTCTCTCTATCTAGGTGGCTTTGCAGGGTGACTATCTGGTCTGTGCATGCCCTGTTGAAATCCAGTTGTTGCTCCAGCTTTTTCTGGCTCTGCAGTAGGGAGTCCACACTTTCTTGGTACTCCTTCTGCAAGGCCAGAATTCTGGTATCCTATTCTGCCTTTTACTGTTGCAGGATACCCATATCCTCTTTTATTTCAACTATATACTGCCTGCTTTCATTTTCTGACTCCTGGCTCCTCTGCAGCCTCTGCTCAGAAGAGTCCAGATCAGATTGGGCCTGTTCTAATGCCATCATTTGCCTACTTGCCAGATCTTGGCCTTCAGCATATTTATCCTGTATGGCTCCCATAGATAAATATAGATATGCCGCTATCTTGGCAATCTTATTTTGCTCATCCTTGGCCTTAGGGGGGCCATATATAGTTCACCCAGGGCCACATGTAAGGGACCCTGATCTCTCCAGATATATAACCCTTTTGCAGTGATCTGTTGTGTGACTGCGTGCAACCACACATTCTGGACCTCCTCAGTCCATTCACCTCTAACAAATATCTTATGTAAAAGGTGTTCTCTAGCCATCTTGATGTCTACCAATGTCGCCATTTTGGAAATATTGATTTCCTTCCTGACTTACAGAAGTTTATTTTAATTCTTTGTGTGCAAAACAGACCGTTTCCTTAGAGCGTTCCCTTTTGAGGGGTGCTTTTACAGTGTAACACAGCGTGGTAGCCCAACAGGATTTATGTATCCTGTCAGTTAGCACACTGTATTAAGCTGCATAAGTGGTATATCTAATCCAGAAATCCCTCTACGAGCCCCCAATCTGTAAGTGGTTTCAACCCAGCACTCCAACTAAGTCAATGACTAGTAGGGGATGCCCAACGGAAACCCTTATTTATATATTTTTATGTCAAAAGTTATTTTATTTCTGGATGATGTACCCTTATATAACGCCCCTCTCTTTGAATCCCCCCGGTCTCACTGAACCAATAAATAGGTCTGTTTTGCAAAGTTAAAAGATTTATTTGAAGAATTGAACAATATATATATATATATATATATATATATATCACACTTTTATGAATATGAACAATATCTAAATATCACACTTAGGAATATTTCTAAAATGGTCAGAAATGGGTAGTATTACAATATCAACAATCTCTTTAATCAATTAGGAGTAGGAATAGGAAGAATAATGTAGCAGAGAATAACTTTGTATGGTTCAAGGAAATGCAATGATAGGAAAGAATTCAACACAGAAATAAACTTGATATGAATTCAGTCAAAGACAAGGTGATCACTCTTTCCCCCTGTTACTAATCACTCCCCCCAATATGCAAGATGAAGAGATATAATGAGGGCACACAGGTATCAGGAATAACAATCAACAACTGCAGTTTCAATCCCGATTCCCCCCCAGCAAGCTTAGAGAGAACAGGATGATGTTAAACAGGACAAATGCTTTTAAATGTAATATGAAGTGGTGGGAAAAATGCTAAAAATGATTTTAATTCGCTAACTGGGATTCAGAACTAGTGAGAGTTGCTTTGGATTGGTTCAGGGAAACACTAGCAATGATTGTTGGATGATTAGCAGATGGAAAACAAAATTCAGAAGTTGAAAGCAAGAAATAGCTATTTTACATGGAGTGAAATTGAGCCAAATGCAAATTCGCGGCAACTTTTCCACGCGCGAGAAATGCGATTGCTGTCATGATTCCTGCCCCTCATGTCCCCAGCCCTCCAAGATGTCTGGCTGGAGCCAGGCCACAATCACCTACATGGCCCTCAAGGGCCTCTCCATCCCTCCAAAGACCCTCTTGGAGTCAGACTTGGCGCTTGTGGCACCAGACTCACTCACTCCCATAGGATAACATTGGGGATTGGACTTGTAGTGCATTGATGGGGACAAGATGGATGCCCCCACATATTTCGGTTCTCAGAACTGCATGTGCAGTGTAGTCTTTTGGGTGTGGTTCAGCCCAGAGACACCTGGGATACCCAGAGACTGTTTAAGCCACCCCATAGGCTGAGAAACATCCTTTGGGCCTCATTATGACCCTAGTGTTAAGTGGCAAACGATGCCGGTAAACGATTACCGGCATCGTTTACCGCTCCGGCCGATTATAACTGAACAATGCGCTATTAACGGCACCGTAATTAACGGTGCCGCTAAAAGCGCCAAGGGCGCAGGCACGCAACCTCCCATGCCGTAAACACCGGCATGACGAAAAGTGTTTTAGGGGCGACTCAGCACCTCCTCCTGTCGCCATCCTAAGATTCCTGTTTGCTGCCAGTATGCTCCTCACGCGGAGACGTAGATCCTCCCACTGCTTGCGATACTGTTTTGGGATGCGGGGTGTTGTGCCGACAGCACTGACCCTCTGGGCGACCATAGCCCAAATCTGCTTTTGCCGCAGCAGCGCCGGCCGGGTCATCTCTGTTGCAAACACGACCTCTGCATGTTCCTGGAGGGTTTCTGCCAACATGGTCAGCTCCTCTCTTGAGAAGCGCTACTGCCGCAGCCGATCTCTGCTTTTCCTAACAACTTTTGGCATCCTGATATCAGGGGGGTGGTGGTTGAGGTGTGTGGGAGTTCTGGGGGTCAGATGTCTCCTGGTTACAGAGGATGGCAATGGATTGTGTTTTTAAAGATAGCCGCTGTGCTCTTTCCCGTTCCTGTGCGATGACGCTACTTCCGGATACGCTAATTTACGGTCACCACTAATAGCGGTTCCCGCTATTTGCGGTTATCGCTATTAGCGTTGACCGCTAATGCCGATAGCTAGGATGCCGGAGGTGCTATTTGCACTGCATACGATGCCGGTAAGTGGGATTTTTAGCCCTTTAGCGGCATTACGGTGATTTCATTAACGCCATGGCGCAATGCTCGTGCCCGTGAACTCGTAATGGGACGCTTTTAGCGGTCTCTTGCCAGCTCGGACATGGTAATTGCGCCATGCCGGTAATGACTGATACTTACCGCCAGGGTCATAATGAGGCCCTTTGTGTTTTCTGCACCTGCAGCGTGACACTCAACCATGTTCGGATCAGTCTCCAGTATGCCTGCATCTTTTTTCTGCGCTGAGCTCCTGCAAGAACAAGAACACTGTTAGGAACAGCTTTACCTTGCGGCGCTTCTGCCCATCATTCATCGCTTCTTCTGTTCTGCGGGCATCTTTGGAGGTGTCATTCCCATCCCGGCACGCCGCTTCCTAGGGAAAAGGGAAAAGAACAGAAAAAAGGCATAATAAGCATTCAGAAAATCTTCGCTTATTTTTAAAGTCTCTACGAGCTTCAAATGCTTACCTGAATCCCAGCCGCTCTGAGGGAACTCTTGTCTCTGGAACTTCTCATCCATCTGCAAGAGGGAAAAGACACTCCAGGTTAGCGTAGAAACATCTAGAGGCGCCGCATTTCTTCTTCATAACCGGCATCCACGCTGAAAACGTTGCGGCACCTAAAAGACACAGAAAAATAACTCAATTCAATACAAATACGAAAGGGTTGCATCGCGCATCGCGCTCTCACTCACCTTCAGCGCTACTCATCTCAGCAGCAGGTCGCCATCCCCTGACGACAGCCATCATCTAAGGAAGAAAAGGAACGAAGTTAGAGAACTGTTCAAAAGACTCATTATACTTACCTGTCGGACTCTTGCCAGTGAAGTAACTAGGCAGCAACGAGCCCGCATCAATCAACACGCCCCTGCGCTGAAAGCAGGATGGAGAGCACACTTTCCAAGAAAACAAGGTGAGCTGTGGATCAAAGGGAAGGGTTGGACCCCGGGGAAGAAGGGGTTCAAGCACACAGAGACAATAGGGAGTTAAACTCTACCAATCCTTTGTTTCAGGTCCAGTCTCCAGTCGAGTAGACTCCAGGGAAGGGTTTGAGGTTGTAAGAGGTCAGAACCGGCTGAGTGACGTCCCCTTGGATACCAGCTGAGCGTTACAATTACGGAAAAACTATAAGGAATTGGAATGTCGTTTTGGGTTCGTTTGAAAGCTGAGGATGTTAGCTTCAAAAGTTACAGAGGTTTTAGTGAAGGTCGATTTTTCTCCAAAAGGGTCAAGATTTTACAAATGGGATTGCGCATTTGAAGATTTACAAACAACAATGGGCTTATACTAAGGGGCTATGAAGATGCAAGATACCCAACAGCCAGCCACCAGAGCAGCGGCGCCTCCGCTCCGACTTTTGTCCACCAGGACACTTGACTTTCTTCAGAAAATATATTTAGTGCAAGGATGAGTTATCGCTACAGTTATCACAAGACTATATAATGAGAAGGATTCAGGATGGACACAAGATTCTATAATGCAGTTCTGGATAGGTTGAAATGGATTGAATAGGATTACTTTAAACTAAGAGATGACTATGGACAGTTCTATACTGAATACTCACTACTATGGCTTTGGAATGGAATGGGCCCGTCAAAAATCTGGTCAAGGGTTTGGCTGGGATTCGCTCACCACCGGACAGTTCTCAGGCGCTTGATTCTGCTCTCAGCAAGGCACTCTGGTCTGCACAGCCTCTTGGACTGGATCTGATGGGTACTGGGTTCCAGCACTGCTCTACCGGTTTGGATCTCTGGCTCTAGCACGGGTTCTTGGCCAGAAGCAGCAAAACAGCTCAGCCAGGCTGTTGGATTTTGTGGTGCCCCTTGAAAGTTTGGAGTTAGAATCAGGTTGCAAAAGATTCTAAAGGCCAGCTGAGAAGGGTTCAGCTTTTTGGAATGGCCTTTCTCCTTCCGAGTTCCAGAGTCTGGATTCCGGAGTCTGGATCTAGGTTCTGGAGTCTTGATCTTCCTGCAGGGTGCTTCGCCAGTGGATCAGTTGATGAGTGAATGTGTGTGTTTTCTGGGTCCTCAACAGTCCCTATTTATCCATCTTCCAAAGTGGTGGGGAGGCTGATTATACAGTGCCCAACCCTCTAAGGATCTGATAGGTCACAGAATTCCCCCTCTCCTGATTTGAGAAGGGAACAGTGTGTCATCATGTGTCATCATGTGACAGAGTGACACAGTGTTTAGGGTCCAGAAAAAATCCCTCCCCTTTGTTCTTACCCAGAAAATCTATTTTTCCCAAAAAACACATTTCCAATATAACAAACTTGTTGATAATGCATATTTACATTACAGATTACTTAAGGTACGCTTCTGTCAAAGTCTCATATTCCTACGAGTTTGGGTTCACGAATGACAATTTTTCGCGCTTTTGTTTGGTTACACATATTCGGATCTGTACAATTTTTTACACATACATGCACATACCATCTGGGCATACTTCTGTACATTTTAATCTTCATAGCATAATAGCTACAATATTATAATGTTCGTGGTTCAATCTCAGAACATCGCACAGATTCCAGATTAGTTTTAAACTCTGAGCGATCTTTTCATTTTAATAACCTCTAAATTCCATATTTCTACCAGTTCAGTACAATTTGTTATAAGTCTTTTACTTAAACATATATTTACTCCAGTTTCAAATACACATTTTCAGTCTGGCCCGCCTCCAAGGCTTGGCTGAGTCAGAGAGTCACATGGGCTTGTCTTCCTGGGCAGTTGGTGTCAGTCACACCCAAATTAGCATTTTCATTCAGCTCAAGGGATTCCTTTGTCTTCACTCAGAGCAGCATGCCAGAGTGGTCCTCCCATTTCCTTTCACACTTGCCTGTCAGATACTCAGCAGAGCACAGGGGAAAAGATGTATTTGTTTAAGGAGAAGGTGTGGAATGTGTTTGAAGCTCAGTGTGGGAAACCTCTTGGAGTTTAGCTAAATCAGGTTACCTTATGGTCAATTGTGACATTGTTCCTTGTGAAAAATTACAGTTACAAATTTAAAATAAGCAAACATATCTTCAATTCTAGCCTTTTTCAACATGAAAATCAATGTGTAGCGCCCTATATTGCATTTGAAGGAAGTCCCTTTTTTGGCATATTTAGCTTTTGAGACACAAGTTTCACCTGTCAGATTAAGAGATCGCCAGCGTCTGACAGAGGCGAGTAATGGTATCGCACCCATTTTTGACATATTTCTTTCCAGCAACCATCTTCAAAAGTGAATTTTGTTCTGATAACATAGACTTCTGCTGACATTATATTTATATGGACTCTTGAAGTAGAATGATGTTCAGCACCCACCAAGGAGGTTGGATCTTTTGGGTGGTTTGTGAGCCATGATTTTTGCAAATTTGACAACCAAGAAAAACGGATTTCCACACAGCTCTGAGTTTCTTTTGCAGTCATTTTGCTCTGTGGGTAGCCAAATGATGGGTTTTGGCAGTGGCCTCCTTTGTTACCACTGACATAGACAAAAGTGGATGGCAGCCTATTTTTCAGATTTTTCCTGCGCACTTCTGGGTGATTATTTTTTTGTCAAAATCTTTTTTATTGAAACATCAATGGACGTTGAATTCATTAAATCATTGACAACTAAATCAGGGGCAATATTGCTTGGTTACAATCAGTGATCAAACGCCCCAGTGGCACTCGTCCCTTGGGTCATCTACTGAAATTCATAAAATTCATAAGATTCAACATTTGTCACTGTGCTCCCAACTTCAATTAATTCATAACAATGCACTAACATTTCATTTTAACATCTTTATGATTCTTTTAGTGAATATATTTCCTGAGTATCCCTTGGGGTGTAGTATTACAGCTTTATGTTCTGTAGCGTTCTTAGTTGGAGAAGAAATGGGGAAAACAGAGAAAAAAAAACACAGCAAAGGGTTATCACCTTCACCAGAGTCACCATTAGTCCAGGGTATTGCCCCCAGTGTCCCGCTACCTCCTCCCGTTTTGGTTGCAAGACAGAAGGTCTTTCTTTCATTCCCAAGGTGTTCAGGGCTGGAGGAGATATTTGACCAGTCTGGGTTGGAAGAACATGTGTTCCTTCTCCTCCACATGGTCTAGGAATGGGCTCCAGATATTCTGAAATGTGTCCGTCCGGTTTTCAATTGCAGCCGTTACCTTCTCTATTCCCAGGATATCCCAGACTTTAACCCACCAGTGCGCAATGTGGGGACCCTCGCGTTCTTTCCAGAATCGGGTGCGCGTGAGGCGGGCCGCCATCAGTAGTTGAGTGATTAACCGTGCCCTGGGGCCAGATTGTGGATAGGATCCATCATCTGGGGTGTCGACCAGTACCATTACCAGTGGGTCCATGGGGAGGAGAGTTCCACAGATGTCCTTAATTTTGGACCTGATCTCTAGCCAAAAGGATTGAATGATCGGACAATGCCACCACATGTGCCCCCTTTTGCCCCACAGCCATGCCAGCATACATCAGGGTAATCTACATTCATCGCATGCAGTCTCTGCGGCGTGAAGTACCATCGATAGCATATCTTAAGTGTGCACTCCCTGATAATTGTGCATCTAGAGGTCCTATGTGCTCTGTCCCAGATTCTCTGCCAATATTCCGGGGCTATCTCTCTCTCCAGCTCCCTCTCCCACGCCAGCATATAGGGAAGTTTCTCTTCTTCTAGGGCGTTTTCTAGAAGGCGATAGCACATTGCCACTTTGTGTGAGCGTTGTCCTTCCGAGGCAGTTATCTCTAATCCCGTGGGATGCCTGGTGGCCGCCTTTTTAACAATCGGGTTGGTGACCCAGTGCCTAAATTGTATATATCTGAATCTTTCCAAGGGGCTCAGTGCTTGGGAGCACAAGATGGGTGATGTGAGGTCATCCTCCCACTCCCTGACCAGGTCTAGGATGATACGAGGTGGAAACCTATACCTGCCACAGACCTTGTCAAAAAAGGCTGGTCCTGGGCAAAAAAATGCAGGCCCTGGCTATTCTCCTCCTTCTGCAGTGTCCCACGATCAGTGCTGCGAGAAATGGAACATTCATCGTAGCTGTATATACGCGTTTGTTGTTTGCGTGCACTTTTATACTGCGCGGGGACGCTTCCGCCTGCCTTCGTGTGGTGGACGTGTTTCTGTCTGTGCGTGTCTTTTGCCGTGCGTGGGTTTCCCATATTCGATTCCATGAATACATGTTGTTTGCATGCTTGTGGGCGTTCCGTGTATTTCCCAGCAGTACTTCCCCAGTTATGCCTTCTTTTTCACGCATTGTTTTCCATTCCGCATGTTCCGCCCACTTTTTGGTGTGTGCGCTACATGTGCGCTTTCGCTGTGCGCGTCGCACACAGCATTCGGGATGTTGCAATGCCGTGTGCGCCTGTGCGCGCCACGTGCGGATTTGGCACACATCCCGGAGAAAACACACCCAGGGCCTTCCATGAACCACACGCATGTGCGTGCGCTTGCTTTTTCACGCTTGTGCCAGCTTGTGCCACGAATTTCGGTGCACATTTGTTCCATGAATCTGGGTGTTGTAATCTAAATGTGTTAGATCACAACACCCAGACATTCCCAAAAATCTACTACCACCCCAAAACGAGGCATTAATTAATCACCCAGGCCACCCACAGCTGCTACAGACACTTGGGGGCCTTGACCCAGGCGGCATCCCCATCAATTTCTGTGTTCCTTGTGCAAAGTTGTGCATGTGCCCTACATGCATGCCATTTTACTGCATTCATTTGGAGTAGTACTGTATGATTTCCCACCCCAATCCAGGTGGGAAATTCTTAACCATGTGGAATTACCCCACTTTGCTTTGCGTTACCTGTAGTTACCCTTCGCAGTAAAGCATGGGGTAGTGCCTCATTAGTCATAACGATGCACTCAATGTTGGACATTCAAATGAAGTTTATGCATGACGCATTGAGCTGCTTATGAGTAAAGCTCCCGGTTTTATGGTATTTATTTCTTCAAGTCTTCAGTCTGTATTTATCCATGTTTATTTTTTAGTTCTATCATTATTTAATTTAACATTTATATTTACTTTGTCATAAGGTCCAAATGCTTTTCCGCATTTATCCAAATTTATCCCCCCAAAAATGTCACCATACAAGAATGGCGCCTTTTTTGTGGCGATATTACCCCATGGAACCTGCAGGGGACACCGCTGCAGCCCCCATATTTTTTTAAGGGAGCAGGGCACCCCCCCGCAAACCCTGCTCCCATTTACCCCATAAATTATCCTCATAAATAATGTCGCCTATGCCGTTTCCCGGTGACTATATGTATCCTCCGACATCTGGCCCGGGGTGAGTGGTTGGTTCAACTATGGTGCTCCCGGCCATACACAACTGACATGCAGTTCAATTAAATACTCTTTAACTTATTATGGTTTACATACATTTCTTAGATCTGGAATCCTTCTGAACTCGTTTTGAGCCATATTTGGGGCTCCAACCATTGAGAGCATTTGACACTGGAAATCAGGTTAGCATGGCTGTGTCGGCCATTGTGTCTCGGTGTTCTGGTTCTCCATGGTGTTGGTGTAATTTCACTTTAGACACAGTGGGCCTCATTACGACTCAGGCGGTAAGGGTTTTACGGCGGCGTAAACAGCGCCGACCCTTACCGCCTGAGTACGAGGTCCCTTAGCGCCATGGCGGATTTAACACCTGCTTTTAGCAGGTGTTAAAATCCATGGCGCTAAGGGCCCATGGAGTTAATTACGCCACCGTAATTTACGGTGGCGTAATTAACGCCTTCCCCACTCCCATTATGCCCTATGGGGCAAAAATGGGAATGGGGAAGGGTAAATGGGGATTGGGGATTTACCGCCCCGCCAAGGTCGGAATGGGGCGGTAAGTCCGCCAACCACCATGGCGTAAACGTAGTTTACGCCATGGTGGTAAAGTCACGGCCCAGGCGGTAACTTACCGCCTGGGTCGTAATGCGGCCCAGTGTCTTTCTTGGTGCTAGGGCTTCACAAACCCCCCCCCCTTCTTTCTTATACTCTGGAACAATAAGAGACACCTTGGGACTGATCACTTCTTGGTGACTCTAGTTAAAAATTCTAAAAGTGCAATTGAAGAATTGTATGTTGTCAGTTTGAGCCACCTAGTTTAGGCAATTGCATATAATTGTTGTATTTTTGTTTTGTTTTTTTCAGTTGTTATATTGCAATAATTGGTTTTCCTGATGAAGACGTTGGTTTAATTATCCTCAAACGTTGAAACCGGTAGAAGAACATCCGGGGATGGGATCTGTCATTTTTTGTTGAATGCACCCACTCCGCGGGTTCAAGAACTGAATGGACATAGAGGGTGAACGCCATGAATGGCTCTGTGTTAATACCACTGTGCCTTTAGGCCATTATTAAAGACCCAATAGCCTGCCCTGCCCAAATCCATCTACCCCCTATTTAGCAGACAATGGCTTAACACATTGCTCACTGTTTTTGTTTTTTTTGGCTATTTGGTGCCGCTTTAAGCCCAAACTATCGCATTAGAGTGCAGATAGGGGGAATGGTAAATGAGGGGGGACACAAAGCTTGTAGATGTTTGGTTATTGGCTCACCCATTGACTGCCCATGACCATGCTAATCCCTATGGCCATATCCACCCAGTTCCAGCCCCACCCCGTTCAAAACACCTCTTCATGGTCTTCGTTAATGCCCCAAGACCTAACAGCATTAGCAATCACTAAACCCAAATTCAGGAGTGCCCTCCAAGTCACCAATTCGTGTTACCGTGCTGACTGACCAAGCAGATTGTTTTCTCCATGTTTAAGCAAATCTTGTCACCACGTGATTAATACTGGGCCTTTCCTGCATATCAATTTTACACCCCCTGGCTACCCCAAGCATATGTGTGGTTTATTGGTATGCGCCTTAACAACAACTCCCTGAATGCATCGCCAAATATAATACAGTTAAAACTGGATGAACACAAAACTCTAATTACCACTGCAAAATTCCAAACTCGCCACCAACGCAAACCCCACCAAGCATATCCCAGACCACAAATCCTTAACTGAGAGCCCTTGACAGAATCAATAAACCTGTTCTGTACATATTCCTTTTTAACGTTTCTGTACTTCAGGTCCTGCGTTTATTCGATCCATCAAGCCCTTTTAACCAACAGCGGCCGCTATTAACCATGAGGCCACTGCATCAGCCCCCACCTCCACGTAGGAGTGGGCATAGTCCCCCACTAAGACAAGCTCAATGCCTTTCACTCTGATCCCGGTATCACTTTAAGTATCAGCAAAGTGATCCCACGTGGAGAAGTGTGGCGTATGACTTCAAACCCATTCATCATCTGTATAATTTCTTGCAAGCATTGCACAACATTGCACAAGCCAATACATTCACATACCAACCAAGAAATCACGACACAAAAAGGGATGTACCTTATTCAAACTCCCGCCACATATGTCCAAACAAAACCGTGCAACAGCAATAGCCCAAACCACTCTATACGGTTTTTCCACTTCATTACCCCATTCATTGACATGACTGTTATTCGCTAGTTCACTAACCCCTGAAAGCATCGGCCCCACATGTGCATTGCCAGAATTGGTCGCGTTCTAGAAAATGTCAGCGAAATTCCAGAGTTATTGAAAACCCTGAAGAGCCGAGCGCACCATCCTGTTTCCCACCATACCCTGGGAACTCTGCCAGCAGCTCTGGGGGGTACTTTCCACAAGGTTTGAGCAAGAGGCGTGCATGAAGTGGCCATGCTGAAAGCATTGCGATCCGCTACATGTCCCCAGTGCCTCCCAACTCCACCATCTGCTCTCCAGGTACGGCACATTCAACTGGCCTGCCTTTCCATGCGCCATCCCCTGCCATGCTCCGTTGACCAACCACGCCACCCATGACTTCCCATTGTCCCCTCAACCATCCCCCTCCCACAACATGCAACTTGGTGCTCTACCTGCGGCAGAGAGACTGCAAAGGGAACAGAAACAAGAAACAATTGCTCCATTATACAACACAACCCTATGGCACGGTGGCCGATCAACGGTGCAGACATCCACGTAACAGCCCCCCGCGACATGGCAACAGCACCATGGACCCAACCACACACCACCCACCCAGTCCCACCCAACACAGGGGGGCTGTGTGTCTCAATCACAGAGCAGGACCCAAAGACCCACCAAAAATCCCCCAGCATGAAGCTGTGCAGACTACAGTCAGCCCTTATAATATGCATGGAAAGTGAAACTTCAGAAAGTAAGTAAAGCTTCTTACCTGCCTTGTATCCAGGCTTGCAGCGTCCATTGTGCGACTGAAAGTGGCAATGTTTGAAGGAGGCAGTACATTGGTATGCTTTTTTCTTCCTTCACTTGAGGTAACCCAGACTCAGCAGCTCACATGTCACGCAGCCTCAGGATCCACCCGCCCAGTTCACCCCCACCACCAGCGCCCAGACCCTTAATGCACTTGGAGGAACTGAAGCAATTTGCAACTTGCAAATGCAGACGGGACTCATGTTACTTACAATTCACTGGGAGCGGGTCGGGCTCGCCCAGCCGCACCCAGTGGAATTGTAAAATAGTAACATTTGTAACACTTGTCTTCAGCACAGTCAGTGCCTTGGCCACTGGCCTGGTGCCATGATGTCGCCGACTAGCAGTTGGCTCAGGGCTGCCTGCAGGGCACTCTGCGCATGGTTGGCCGGGCCAGCCCGGGCCTACTCTGATGATCATTCATCAAAGAAAGGTAACACACTTGTGTGTTACCTTTCTTTGATGATGACATCCGCTAGCTGGCTGCTGGAGCCAGTGGAGCGGGCTGCAAAGCAATTTAACTTACGTTACTTAAAGTAACTTAAGTTACAAATAGTAAACCCAAACCGGCCCAGGCATGGTGGCTTCAGAAACTGACCCCCATGACCTTGCTCTCCAAGTGATTTTGGCCCGGCCACAGGCCGAATGACCGATGGCCCACTCCGACACTGTATCCACCTCACTATCTTGAGTGGGGTAGGGGGTGCAGATTATATTAAAGACACAGACATGAATATTATGCATTAATCTTCTTGACTCATCTAACAGTAAAGAAAATATATACACTTTAAAGACATTTTTCAATTCTTAACATTAATAGTTTCAACAGAGTAAGCACCCCGGTCACATGGAGTGTTTTGCTAGCCGCTCTTCCATTTAGCTGCTTTCCACACTCCTTTCTTTAACCGAACAAGGGCTCACTTCCATACAATTGGATCTAACAGACACATGCATTTTGGACTTCCCCAGTTGGCAGAATCGCTGAATAAGGGACTAATCTCGCACAATTGGTAAGCATGTTATATTATTCTAGTTAGGAAATCACACATTTATCATAATGTTTCTCAAAACAAGCAATACCACAAGCCAAACACTGAGCATTGGTACACAGGATTTTTATTCTGATGGCCTAAACAGACATATTTAGCATGTGAGAATAAGGAAAACAAATGTTGTAAGGAATGGCAAGCATGCATTTTATAAAAGAGCACAGGTAGACCTTTTGAAGGATAGATGACTTGTGCAGGTTACAAAAGCGTACAGTACCCAAAGCAGCGACTAAATGTAGGTTACATTTGGGAAATGAAAGAGTTGTGTAACAAAGTGCAGTAGCAAATGTATCAAAACCTTACCAAAACCAAGAGAAAACAACAAATGTCCTACCTTCCCACAGGTGTTCCAATGAAAACGGTACCTCATATGTGTGGGTGCACCTGCCTGGACGCAAAGTGAGAAGGCTAAACCACTGGTACATCAAATGCCCTGCAGAAGACTGAACTTGGCTTTGTGGACAACCCACAGATTTGGGTTTGGGGTGTCGCAGCCACCAAGAAAAACAGGGTACCCCATGCATTTCTGAAAAGAAGACACTCGTCGGAATCCACACAGGTCTGCCTTGCACAAATTGCCCTAGAATGTATTACACACAATGGCCGGCAAAGTCCAAAAGTTAAGGGGAAAAAACACAATTGACATTTGCCACCAGGAAACCACAGAAACATACCGGCAACAACACATGTTCTACCTTCCTACATTCCCACAGGTGTCCCGATAAAAACGGTACCTCACATGGGCGCAAAGGGAAAATGCTAAACCACTGGTATCCAACAGGGTTTTGGAAGAGGAAATGTTTAGGATTTTGGTCTTGTGGACAACCTACAGATTTGGGCCTGGGGTGCCGCAGCCACCAAGGAAAACAGGGAACTCCATGCATTTCTGAAAAGAAGACAACCGTGGGAAGTCCCAGAGGCCTCACTTGCACGAAATTGCCCTAGAATTTATTACCCACAATGCCCGACAAAGGCCAATATTTAGAGAAAAAATGAAATGCTCAGACATTTGCCACCAGGAAACCACCGAAACACACCGGCAACAACACATGTCCTACCTTCCCGTACTCCCACAGGTGTCCCAACAAAAAATGTATCTCACATGTGTGGGCACACCTACCTGTGCGCAAAGGGAAAAGGCAAAACTACTGGTACCCCAAAAGGTTTGGCAAGAGGACATTTTTAGTATTTTAGTCTTGTGGACAACCTACAGATTTGGGCCTGGGGTATCACAGCTACCAAGGAAAACAGGGAACTCCATGCATTTCTGAAAAGAAGACACCTGTGGGAATCCACAGAGGTCTCACTTGCTCAAATCGCCCCAGAATTTATTACCCACAATGCCTGGAAAATGTCAATATTTAGAGGAAAAATGAAATGTTCGATATTTGCCACCAGGTAACCACTGAAACATGCTGTCAACAACAAATGCCCTACCTTCCCACGTTTCCACAGTTTTCTAGACAGAAACGGTACCTCACATGTGTGGGTGCACCTACCTGGGCGCAAAGGGAAAAGGCTAAAACACTGGTATCCAAAAGGGTTTGGGAAGAGGACATTTTTAGGATTTTGGTCATGTAGCCAACCTACAGATTTGAGCCTGGGGTGTCACAGCCACCAAGGAAAACAGGGAGCTCCATGCCTTTCTGAAAAGAAGACATCCATGGGAATACAAAGAGGTCTGAATCGCGCAAATCGCTCTAGAATTATTTGTCCACAATGCCCGGCAAAGTCCAAAATGTAGGGTGAAAAAACTAAATTTTTAGACATTTGCCACCAGGAAACTACTGAAACACACTGGGCAGATATTTCTCTAGCGGTGGCACTAATGACACTAATATCCTTGTAAATATCTTTGTGTCTACATTAGGCCTATATGAGGCACAGCTCGTCTGGTCCTTACCCTTTTTGGGGATGACTGCTACTAATTCTTAAAGAAAGGTGGGTGTCAAGTCTGCGGCACTCTGAATGGAGTTTAAGACCTTAGCCAAGGGCCCCACCAGATCTCCTGAAACTGCTTATGAATGTCAGTTGCATAGCCACCCTCCTCTGGTGCCTTGCCCGTTTTGAGGTGGCTTATAGATAACAGGACCTCCTCTCTCGTGCATGATATTAGCCTCCAACATGGACCTCTCGCCTGTGATGAGACGCGGGAAAGGAAGCCTCCTCAGATACTCTTGCCCCTCCCTTTCTTCAAGCGTAGTGGGCTGGGCATACAGGTTTTCATTATATTCTGCAAAGTGATCCGGGATACTCCCCTGTGGGCCTATCAGTCTCCCCTCTCCATCCCGTAGGCAGATAACCCTTCTCTCCCCCTGCTTTCCCTAACTCTGTTTGCCAAAGCGGTCCCCACCCTGTTGCCTCTTTTATAAAATCATTGTTTGGTGTAGCACACATGTCTTCAAAACCTCCCGTGTCCAGAGCGAATGCAGTTCCTGCTGTTTATCCTGCATTGCCCCCAACACCCCCATGCGATCCTCTCCCGCCATTGTTAACTTTGCCCTCATACCCCCCAACTTCTCCCACAGCCGCACCTCAATCATCTTTCTCTCCCCTTTATTTCCAGGCCCCTTCTGCAATAAGGAGCTGCCTTGGCTCCTTCCCACACTGTCTTCCAGTAAACCTCCCTTGTGGCATTATTCTCAAAATACTGTATAATCTCTTGTCTCAGAAAGTCCCGAAACACTGCGTCCCGAAGGAGGCCATTATTGCTTCACAAACGTTGTTGCACCCTGCCTCCCCTCCTCTACCCACCATTCCGTCGTGACCACCTTATGATCCGACCAAGTCACAGCTTCCACCCTTGGCGATGACACCGTTGCCTGCTGCTCACTTGGGACCAGCAGTCGGTCTATGCTAGTGTATGTTTGGTGCAGGGGTGAGAAAAGGTGTACCCTCCCACCTGGGGGGACCTGGACCTCCACGCATCAGCCCAAAAATGATTCTGTAGTAACTGTGCGACCGCTTTGTGCTCCCTCCCCTTTGTTTTAATCTTTTTGCCCCACGCCGACAATGAATCAACTGACAGGTCTGCAATCGTATTAAAGTCACCTCCCACCATGATCATTCCTTCGTCCCATTCTTCCAACACCGTAAACACCTGCTGAAGGAAAGCCAGATGGTTCACATTGGGTGCGTATATGGATGCCAGGGTAAGCATCCGCACCCCCATACACCCATTCACTGCCACAAACCGGCCTCCAAAAACCCTCCTCAAATATACCTCCCTCTATGGCATGGCACATGACAGGGCAATCCCCACACCCTCCTTCTTACTCACTTTGTACAAGGGCCAGTATTTTGTCCAATATCTGTCCCTTTCAAAGCACGCTCCCTCCCCTGGATATAATGAGTTTCTTGCAAGAAAAGACTTACGGAGAATGTTTGCTGTGAGGGGTCTCTTTTTCGGGGAGTACAGCCCCTTCAGATTAAGCATAGCTGCCTTCCAGCTAGTCATCTGCCCACCATAAGTGCCACCTCCAGTACCTGCCCCTGGTCAAGCCATTTCTCTATTTTAATTGTGACAAAGTAGTGCATGCATTCTGCCCCACCTCCCCAGTATAACAAACTCAACATTTTCAAATAGTACCACTCTTCCGGGGCTACTTGCCCAGTTTCCCTGAGACACCCAAGTATACCCGGGTCACTCGGATAATGAAGAGACCGCCACCCCATCTAGCAACATAATTTAAACTTTACAAAAATGTTCCACCTCCCCTAACCCCATGTTGTAGAATCAATCTTTTATTTAATTTATTTATTTTGTCGTCGGCTTATAACAAACCTTTTGCATTTAATTATCACTATCACATTTAATCAAACACTCGTTATAACATCCATGTTGATGTGTTAATATCACAGATATAATAATCAACTTCTAAAAATCACCACTAAACACTCTTTCCATACATTTTACTGATGCTAAAACCAATGTGGTGTTCTCCCCTCTTAATAATATCTGCCACCATTCCTCGGCTGTTAGAGTAGAATTAATCTTCTGAGGTACCCCTCCCTCACCCCGGGACTTTTAACTGTGCTGCCAGAATCTTTTGGGATTTCCTAGAGGCAAATTTATCCCTGCGTGCCTTCAGCGGGGCGAAAGCACAATTGAAGCGCTCCCTTAGCTTGCTTTGTTTGTTTGTTTGTTTGTTTAATATTTATAGGGTGCCCTGAACCCTTAGGTAGCTGGGCGCTTCACAGCAATATTACTTAAAGCTTAGTTACATTGCATAGGTAAGGTGGACACAGGTGCATATATAGTTGCATTTACACAGTTACAGAGATATACAGGCACATGGAAATTACAATTAGTACATAATTAAAACTTGAGAGGAGCGAGGAGGGCAAGCATGTATGTCTAAAGGTTGATGATCACTGTGGCATCGCCAGTTGCGGGTGTTGCGCCTGAAGCTGTTAAAGGATGGGTCTCTTCTTAGCTCGACTGGAAGGGCATTCCATTGCTGAGCTGCTTTTACTGGGAAGCTATTTCCACCTGTGTTTTGTAAGCAGAATCTTGGTATTTGGAGACAGAAGGAGTTTGCCGTTCCAGATGGCCGAGTAGAGATTTTTCTGGTTATTCTTTCTGTTTAGACATTTGAAGGTTAGAGTGACTATTTTGAGGAGGATTCAATCAGTGATTTTTAGCCAGTTGTGTTTTCTTCTGGTGTTAGAAATGTGCTCTGGAGGTTCAAGGCCGTTCTGAGCGCATTGTTTTGCAATGTTTGTAATTTGTTGGTGATAAATTTATTAGCTCCTGTATAGAGTGCATTGCAGTAGTCCAATTTAGAGAGGATGAGGGCATTGGCTAGAATAATGCAGCTAGCTCGTGAGAGGAATGGTCTGCATGCTTTGATGAGTTCGCCGGTGTAGCCTGTGGATGAGGCCAAGGAATTTACTTGTTTTTTTAGGGTGAGTGTGGAATCCAGGTAAAAACCTAGAGTCTCCACTTCTTTAGCAACAGTAATTATGTTACCATCAATATTGAAGGCACTGTAGTTATCATTATGTTTTTTTAGGTTGTTAGTTGAGCCAAGGATTAGGATCTCCGTTTTCTCGTCATTCAGGCAGAGGCCATGGGTTGCCATCCATGCCTGAATGAGGGAGTAGATTCCATTCACTAAGGCTGTATCTGATGAGAAGTTGCCCATGAGGGGGATCAGGATCTGGGTGTCATCAGCGTAGTTTGTGTAGGTGATACCCAGCCTGTCCAATTTATCAAATAAAGGCTTAGTGAAGATATTATGCATGGTTGGGGAGACGCATGAGCCTTGGGGGACTCCACATGTTGTTATGACTGGGTCTGCACAGGCTGCCGTGGAGAAGACTCTCATGCTTCTATTATCAAGAAATGATTGGACCCAAGCTATGGCTTCACTTGAGAAGTGGGCTGCTGATGCTAAGTGTTTGCATAAGACTGCATAATCCACCAAGTCAAAAGCCACTGATAAATCAAGGAGGAGTAGCATAGCTGTGTTTCCTTTGTCGTTAAGTTAATCAATTTGAGCTTTAAGATCTATTAGGGCTGTCTCTGTGCCATGCTGGGGTCTGAACCCCGATTGGCGAGAGCCTAATAGTTGGTTTGTTTCAAGATATTTTTGAATTTGCAAGTAGGCCACTCTCAATTATTTTCAAGAAGAAGGGAACAGTGGTGATAGGTCTGTAGTTAGTTGGAATGGATGGGTCTAATATTTGTTTTTTAAGAAGGGGTAAGACCCAGGATTTTTTTAAGCTGATTGGGACGGTCCTTGACGTAAATGATGCATTGATGAGTTTGGATATAAAGGGGGCTAGATCTCTAGCTGCATCCTTAATTATTTGCACGGGGCATATGTCGCCTTTACAGTTTGAGGGTTTTAGTGAGGCGATCATTTTTTCTGTTTCCTGCATAGAAATTTTGAAAAATTTGAATGGTACTAGGTTAGGTTTGATACTGGGAAGGGGGCTAGTGGGGGTTTCCATGGGTGGAAGTGAGGCTTTTTTTGTGCGATTTTGGTTTGCAATGTTTTTTATTTTATTAATTAGAGCGTTTTGAATATTGGTGCACCATTGTTTATCTTTAGGTAGATTATCCGGTGGAGGTATGGGGGATTCTAATTCTCGTACGATCGTGAATAGTTCCTTGGTGTTGGAGGATGCTTTGGAAATCCTTTCATTATAGATTTCTTTTTTAGTTTGAATGATTTCATTTTTGTATTTAGTGGCAGAGACTTTAAATTTTAGTTTATTTTCATCTGTGGAGGTGTGTTGCCATATGGTTTCTAGCTTCCTTTTTGTCTGAGTTCTTTTAAGTGAGGGGTGAACCAGGTGTTCAGGTGAGACTGTTGTTTGTGGGGTGATGGAGTCTAGGATCTTAGTCATGGTTTCATTATAGTGGTTTACCAGCGTATCAGGGTTAGAGTTGCATGGTAGGGCGTTGATCACAGGAAGGAGACAGGGAGCGGAGGTGCCATTATTTTTTCTTTGTTTGCTTCTTTGTTGAGAGTTAAACTGAATTCAATCAAGAAATGGTCAGTCCAGGGCTGGGGTGTGATTTTCGTAATTTTAATTGGCCAGTTTGAGGTGGCTATCCAGTCAAGGGTCCTCCCTTTGTCATGGGTAGGGGAGAGGACTTTTTGGGAGAGCCCATGTTCATTGAGCATGTTCGCTATTGCTAATGCTTGTTTGTCATCTGGGTTGTTAAAACCTAGGTTGAAGCCGCCCGGGATCATTATCTGAGATGATTATTTTGTATTACTGCTATCAGGCTGGATATATCATCTTCAAAAGAGCCTAATGGCCCTGGAGGTCTGTAAATGCGGTAGATAGAGTGCGACAAGGGGATATGGGTAATTTTGCTGATAGTAATTCACACAATTTAAGTGGTGGTAGCGTAGAGAGACTTAGTTCCATGTTGGATTTAGCAATGAGGGATAGACCACCTCCTCTAGCGCTGGGTCTATCCATTTTTAGGAGTTGGTACTCTTTTGGAATAGCCAGTGAAAGCACTGGGCCTGCTGCATCATGTAGCCAGGTTTCTGTGACTGCTAGGAAGTCGAGGTTATCTGAGGTTAGGATGTCGGCTATGTCGGTGGCATGGGCCACGACAGATCTGGCGTTAATTAGCTCTCCTACTATTGTGGTGGTTTTAGGTGGACATTTGGTGTTCAGAGATGTTAAGGTAGGTTTATTCATTTTAGCAATAGTGGAAGACGTTTGTGGAGAATCTTGCACCAAGATTCCTAGATGTATTTTTGGGGTTGATGAGGCAGTTTTGTTGTGTTTTACTAGGCAGTTTGGGTTCATATAGGGGGGGAGAGCCTAGCACGAAGCCTGATATTTCTGGACATGGTAGGGCAGGGTATGTATTTGATTTGGTCTATGATTGCCGATGTAAGGTGTAAGATGAGCAAGGAAGCAGGTAGCAGCAGAAGACTGCTGACATACATAATGCCGCGGTTAAAGGCCGGCTATATGGGTGAGAGTGATAGGTCTGTGGCTGAGTACAGGGTATACACAGGAGGCCGAGCTTAGCACTGTCTCTGGGTACTGAGTGAGGTATGAGTTAGGATCAACTTTGCATGGGTTAACTAAATCGCTTGCATAGATTGACTAAAGTCAACTTTGCATGGATAGGCTAAGATCATCTTTGCATGGATAGGCTAAGATCAGGTTTGCATGGATAGGCTAAAATCAGCTTTGCATGGGTAGGCTAAAATCAAGTTTGCATGGATAGGCTGAAATAAACTTTGCATGGATAGGGCTAAGATCAACTTTGCATGGATAGGCTAAAATCAACTTTGCATGGATAGGCTAAAATCAGTCTGTTGTGCCTTAGTGCGTGCCTTCGTGTGGGGCCGGCTCAAGCCTGCTGGCTCACGATAGGCTGAAGATGTAGGGGCAGGTAGCCAATGGTAATGGCCGGTGGGGCAGAGGGCCTGCCTCAGCTCCTAGTGAGCAGAACGGAGACCCAGGCGGCCATCTTGGAATAGGGGACTCCTCGTGGCGACTGATGCCGATTCCTAGGAAGCGGATGGATGTCACCTTTGACTGCTATATGGTGCAATGCAGACAATTTCGTAGGTTGGAATGGCTGGTATGCATTTCCAACAATGTTAGCTAATCAAGTATTACTACAAGAGTTTTAACTTTCTGCAGCGGAGCAATAATTTCTGTCCCTATATGAAAGCTTTCATATGCCGTCCCTAGTTTCTGTAGCATACGAGTAAATCCAATTACCATCAGCTCAGTTTTGAACTTATTGAGTGCTAGTTTATTGTGAATCATCCATGATTCAATAAGGTCAAATACTTTGTTGATTTCTGTTTCATCCAATTCATGATTCCCAGTTAGAGGGACGACAGATTGCGTGCTGTCGGCGTAGTTTGTAAAAACTACGCCCTCGTGAGCCAGCCTAGCAAACAGTGGGACGGTAAAGATATTATAAAAACATGGTGAGGTGCATGCACCTTGGGAAACTCCACAGCTAACATTAATTGGTACCGATTCAGCTTCTCCAAGGTAAACCCTGCTTTCGAGATTGCAAAGAAAAGAGGACACCCATTGAGTGGCAAGTGGTGAAGTCTGCAACATCCTTTAAACTGGTGGACATGATTGAATGGTCCACCAGGTCAAAAGCGGCCGATAGGTCTGTGGGATGTTTTAAGCCACTTCGGCTCTGCTATGCTGCAGCACTGTGTCATGATGGTGCCAGGAACATCAAAAGATGGCTGCAAAACCCTTGTGCGCGCCAAAACCCCTGAAAATTGCGCTTTGCAAAGCACACAAAGATGGCCGCCCAATATGCCATGCATGTTGTCAGTGGTGGAACAGAGATCTCACTCCTGAAACATGTCACTGGGCTCCACAACATGTGAAAATGGAGTACAGAAGGAAAAAGCAGTGCTTTGCTAAAGGAAACACCAAATCTTGCTTTAAATCCTTTTTTCTTTGTTGTTGAAACTGCAGAATGCCGGCACAAAACACCCTCAAACATCCATAATTCTTGCTGTTTGCTACAATTCACTTAGTTTAAGAAATCATTGTGAACTTGCAAGGTCCTGAAAAGCAGAAAGCATCAAGGGATTTCCACAGCAAAAGTGGCAGGTCTGTGGATCTGTCAAAATCTGGGTGCAGTACCCTAGACCGCCTGAGTGACAGCTGTCAGTAGCCTGCCTGATTAAACTTTAAACATGTATAAACTAAAATGAAATGTTTGCAATCTAAGAGGCCTGTTACTGAGAGTAACCTATGTTGTAATTGTTTTGATCCCATGGTTTGTAATCTTGAATCAGAATTCTAGCTGCTGTTTGAAATCATAAGTTTGTGTTAAGCTAAGGAAAAATGCAACAGAATTAACAATTAAATCAAGCCTGGCTAAAAGCTACCAAACTGCAATATCAGGTTTCTCCACAGAAGGATGGCCTTTCCCCAGCGGGAAATCACACCAATGCGATAATTATAGGGTTTGGAAAGAACCTCGGCTACTGAGGCATAAGGAAACAATGAACAGCTGCAAAGCAGGAAATGATAGGTGTGAGGACAGTCAAAAAATGGCCTCTGCAAAGAGAACAGGTAAGAGACTGCTTCTGAACTGCAGGGAGAGAAAAAGGCAGAGACAAACAACCTTCTGTGGTTGAACATTCACAAAGAACATTTTGTTTAAAGACATATAACTTGCCAGTTAAAATTGTCAAAAATACAAAAGTAACAGAATTGTAAATCTAAATTTTGGTTGCACATTTCAAGAGGCGAAAGATTGTGTGACATATTCTGGAAGGAAACGGCAGAAAATGTGATTTTACTCCAAATGTATTTCTGCTAGAAGTATTAAACTTTATACACTTATGCCCATGGTATACGCGCACACTTGTAGAAATTTGCTAATAAATTGGACATTGTGTTTCTGATGAAAAGGGCAGAATTCGGTGAAAAGCAGACACAGGATCCCACAGCGACAGGGCTTTGAGGCGTAGCTGCTACACAAAATATGTAATCTGTATATGTGATTGTTATAGAGGTTGCACCTGTGTAAATATGGATTGTGCCAAAAGTAGATTCTGTGTTGAAGGGGCTAGGGGTGGATTCTAAGCCTCATAAACCCACACCATAAAGGTGACGCACTGTTTTTCTCCTCCTATCAAGGCAGAGAGGAGACCCTGACCAATCACCTGTCAAGGGGGGCGAGCTTAGGCTAAACCTGCACACACACACCCTTTATCATAGCATATATAGAGACAGCAGAGGGCAGATAAGGACAGACAGATTCACCCACTATCCGAATGCTGGCGGAGCACCCAGCTGTAGAACTTTACATCTTCCTTGCTCCAGACTCCAGAAACTTGGCAAAGCAGAAAGGCACATTGCATAGCTGAACCATTTTCAGCTAGGCCTTAAATTCCAGGACCAGAATCCCACCACCTAAGGGGAAGCATCAAAATACAGCCAGGCTGCGCTGTACTGCTTGCCTGCTGAAAATAATTTTCATCATAACCAAGAAGGGCAAATCCAATCCAATCCGGTGCCATGACCAGAGTGCATTGCAGATTCAATCCAGTCCTGTGCCCTGCTGTGACCAGAGCCATTGCAGATCCAGTCCAGTCCTGTGCCGTGCTGTGCTCCCAGCACCTTGCTGATTGCAGATCCGGACTGATGTGCCCAGCTGTCTATCCCAGAACCAGATTCCCTTTCCTGACCAAAATCTTGATGGACCAGAAACGGTTTGTTTAAAAATATATCTAGTGAGTATCTATAGATAGAACTGTGTTACTAGCCTATGTACCTTGCTTAGTTAATCCCTACCTTGAACCATCCTACTTTGTCTTCAGAACCTGAAATTGTTAGGAGTATTTTTGAATTGTCTGAACTCTCTATCCAAACCTCCTATCTTCCTTCTATTAGTATTGCTAAAACTATCTTTGCGCTGATCTTTTCTCATCTGAAGAAGGCGGGACCACTGCAGGCAGTCTGCCTGATCAAGTGGCTGTGTTCCTGTGTGGTATTCGTTTTGTTCATAGTCATCCTCTAGTGTAAGAAATCCTTTTGTCATTTTAAAAGCGCATTCCTGTTTTCCATTATTGCGCCTATCTCTAAAAAACAACTGCCACTAAAACGTCCATGCAGCTAACATCCACAGCTTTAAATCGCATCTAAAACCGCATCCCAAATCCATACGGTCTCCCGTTATCATGATTATCGCACAGTGAAAAGTTTGCCACACATGTTCTTTTAGGGAAATTCTGACACGTGTAAAACAGCTTATGATTGCTCCCGACTTTCATTTTAAGATTTCAAATAATTTCTTAGTATTAAATCATTGCTAGTGTTTGTGTCCAACTATCCAAAGCGGCTCCCATCAGAATTATAACAATTTCAGCAATTTAGACCATATTTAGTGTTTTTACCCAATCCATTCTAATGATAACTTAAAAACCAATCTGACAGCTTGACAGTCCATTCTGTTTCTCTCTTGTGTTTGCTGGGGGAAAGTGGGATTGATATTCTGTTTGAATTCTGCCATTCCTGAATACCTGTTCTCTCCTCCTATCTCTTTGCATTGTCTATTGGGGGTTGAGGGGTGTGTAGGGGGAACCTCTAACCACAGTGCTATCTGATCTGCACACACACACACACACACAAGTATTATTTCTGTGCTGAATTGTTTTGCTCACTATTCCTCCTTGTATATTAAATAGATTATTCTGTGTTACATCACCCCATTGGTGATTATTGTGTACCCATTAAGACATAGGGCCTCATCACGACTTCGGCGGTAACCCTTAAATCTGGCGGCAGTGCTATTACCGCCGGATTTAAGGGTCCGCCGAATCAGGGCTTCGGCGGATTGCGCCCCAGCTCTGAGTTTGGGGGAAATCCGCAGAAAATGTGTGCTATTACCGCCGGCGGGAAATCCGCCGGCGGTATTAGCGCAAAGATTCCCCATTGAGCCCAATGGGGAATGGGGCATTCCCGAATGGGGTCAGTGGGGAATGGGGACTTACATTACCGCCGAACTCGTGATCCGGCGCAATTAGCGCCAGGGAGTTCAGAGGTAGGGCTAATACCGCCCGTGCTAATAGCGTTACCGTTACCACCCAAGTCGTGATGAGGCCCATAGTGTGATTAAATTGTGAATACATAAATAAATATTTTAACTTTGCAAACCAGCCTGATTCCTGGTTCAGTGTGACTGGGGGGGGGTTGGTTCCAGGAGAGGGGCGTGATATGAGTGGTATATCGTTCAGAATAAAGAACTTTTAGACAAAAATAAATAAGGACTTCAGTTGTGCATTACATGTTATGCGTTGACTTGGGTGTATGCCGGATTGAAATCACTTAGAGGTCCAACAGCATTAGTAATGAGGCTTCATTCCTGTCCATGAGATTGAGCAGCTTAGTTTTAAGCTCAAGGAGCGCAGTCTCAGTGCCAAATCCTACTCGAAAACCCAACTGGTGGACATTAAGGACAGGATAGGTTTTTAGATTGTACTCAAACGAATGGGCAAAGGGGAATCGCCGCCGAAACATTATCCCCTCCTCTTGAAACCATTTTGTCAGGGGCCTACACTTCCTCCTCTGCTCCAGAGTATACGTCGATAGGTCTTGAAAAATTTGCAATGAGGCACCTTTCCAGTCAAGGTCTCCCACATCACTGGCTTTGTGCAGAAATGTCCTCCTTGTCCCTATAGTAGTGGCACTTCACCACAACTGAACGAGGTCCTGTTGCCGCTCCTGCACCTCTATGGACCCGATTGAAATGGACCTCTCTGTCAAAAGACTCCCCCATGAGTTTCTTCACCACTCGGGCCAGCACGAGCTCCAACTGCCTGGAAGATTCACCCTCTGCACTCGGTATGCCCCAGATCCTCAAATAGTTTCTCCTTTCTCTGTTCTCTACATCATCCAACTTACAGCGCACCTCTCTCTCCCTGCTTACCAGTTCCTTGAGCCGCACCTCAAGTCCCACGTCGGCTATGTCCACCGCCCTCTGGTTGTGCTCTAGGTTCTCCACCCTCTCTTCCACCTTTGAGGCCCTCTCAATGATGGCACCCATGGAGATTTGCACTTCCGCCCTGAACGCCTTAAGTTCCAACAGGATCATTTGGAATTTTGTTGAAGCCACCTGCCGCCATGATTCCTTGCTGCCTGTGTCTTTGCCTGGCTTTGTGCCCAGTAGGTGCCAAGGCATCACTCCTTCCTGAGTGGAACCAGATGTTTCACTAATGCCCAGCCGCATGGCCACCTCGGGGGCTATTGCCACCACCACGCCCTCACCGCTGCCTGCAATGTATTTGCCATATGGTCGTCACTGACTCTCTTGCGGGGTATGCCATCCACCCCGTTGCTGGCTCTCTGGGACACACCGGCAGCTGCAACCACCTGTCCTCTCCATTACCCACACTCACGATCACCACTCAGGCCTGCTCTCTGAGAAAAGGGCCCAGCTACCGGCTAGTGTCTACTGCTGGCCCCCTGATTCGTGCCTCCAGAGCCCCTCAGTCAGGCCCTGCGCTCACCGCCAGGTCCTCTGGTTCCAGGTAAGGCAAATGATCAGGGTCCCAGTGATTAGTGTAGTCCAACTTCCCCTGGTCTGATCAAACTGTGACCCAACACCCTACCACCACCACAAACTCCTTGGTTGCTCACCCGCTCATTCTGGCTGTCCCTTCTGCAGTTGGTTGCTCTGTTGCTGTCTCAGACCGTCAGTCCTGAGGGGTCAAGTCTTTGCATAGCACCCTGTTGCTATCAGCCTTCTGTGTGTGCTCTCGGTCGAGGAGGCATTTGTTTAAGCCCTCTGCTTCATGCCCTTCACTGCTCAGGTGTGTTCTGTATGTCAGCGCTAGGTCCCTGGTGGTGCGGGGCACCTGTGCAGTAGGTGAGGGCCCGCTCGGGCCTGTAGCAGGATGCGCGGAAATAAACAAACGACCAGTGCATAGGGTGCATAAACCCAGACTGCCGCCTGCTGCACAGTTCCGGGGGCTCCTTTATTTTCCTCCGTCCCAGCCCCCGGCATGTGACCTCAGTCTCCCGCAATATACGTGACATCACAAGAGGGATGTGCATGGGCTAAATCATTTCACAGCTGTCCTATGTGCATCTGCCGGGCCGGTGAGCCTCCTTCCTGTATTCAGCATGTTGGGGGTTCTGGGTCCCCTGCACGGATGTGCACTGCCGCATGCAGCTCCTTTTTCCAGGTTGGGGGAGGGGTGGGCGCCTACGAGCGCAGGCTCTCTTTTCCCCGCAATGGGCAGCAGTTCACTTTCTGCCTCACCCGGCCGGGCATTCTTCTGGCTGCTCCTGGCGCTCTCCTCCATGCACCTGAGAGCAGCCGCAGTGACAACTGCCCCACGCCAGGGAGTCTGGTCTCACCGACCACCGCCAGTGGCTCTGGGCCCACTGTGCCACTCTGTCCAGCCTGCCTTCTGCAGCCCTCTTCTGCGGCCTGCCTTGCCTCGCCGTGGAGGTCTCGTCAGGGCTCCCCGCTCTCTGTAGTATCTGGGGGTCTACCCTGGGTGTTTTGCACGTACGCCTCACCAAGGGGAACAACAGAGCACTGAGGGGTGACAGCTCCGGAGCAAGATATTTCCGCGCCGCCAGTTCGGCACGGGCCTATTTGGCACGGACGTTTGGCCACAAGAACTGTTTTGGCGTGCCCAGATTGGCACGACAATAGCCCTCATTACAACCCAGGCGTTAAGGGGTTAACGGCGCCGTAAAAGGTGGCGGTGCCGTTAAACCCTTAACGCCTGATTACGAGGTCCCTTTGCGGGTTGGAGACTTTAACGCCTGCTTTTTGCAGGCGTTAAAAACCAACCCGCAAAGGGACCTTGGTGCTAAATACGGTGCCGCAATTTGCGGCACCGTACTTAGCGCCATCCCCATTCCCATTGAGCCCTATGGGGCAAAAATGGGAATGGGGAAGGGCCATGGCGGCATGGGGAATTACCGCCCCGCCAACCTCGGAATGGGGCGGTAATTCCCCATTCCGCCATGGCGGAGTCGGTAAGTTACCGGCATGGACCATGGTGCTATTAGCACCATGGTCCAACGCCAGGGTCGTAATGAGGGCCAATGTCATTATTTTAATCAAATAAAAAATTAAGAATTGCTGCCGTCTTGAACCCAAGCCAGCTGGACTGCAAAACAAAGATATAACCACAAGGCCGTAGAAATCTTATTGTGCTCATAAGCACAGATATATATATATATATATATGTTTATATATATATTCACTAACACAAAACCTTGTTAAAGGGACATTATGGTTAAGTTTCACTAGCAAAAACCTATGAAATTCAATGGAAAAACATTGTTACAGGGATATTATGGTTACAGGTAACCCCGAAAAAACCTTGAAATTCAACAGTTATGTTAAGCTAAGCAACCATAACTCGTGCCACCAGTGTGCACTGCAAGGACTAACACCAATGACATCAAAGATGCCATCACAAATCTCATTCATGACATCACTGATGTGCATTTACTTTTAATAGGAAGCCTTCACAAGGGATTGTTAGTGTAATGGTGGGAGAACACTATCAAAGATTATTGGAAGATAATCATGAGATAAGTAGGTAATGGAGGAATGCATTGCTATACACACCATTGTATTACACACTTCTTCACTGTACATGAAGGAACTCCTGTGCAAACATCGCCATTGGCTGCACCATGTCTCATGGAAGTGTAACCTTCAAAATCGTTCCATGTTCCATAGTGAAATCATGAATGCATTTGTTTTAGAGTGCCGGATACTGTGAAACATCTAAGAAGTAGCTACCATTGACTTTATAAGTACATAATTGCACTACTGCATAGAAACCATAAAAACACCACAATACATACATACATGACCATATACAAGGGAATTAAAGGAAGCTAAAAAGGAACAGTAGTACCAGAAACTGTTCATAACATAACTCATTATCTTTATTCACAGAAACCAGTGCTGTGTTTTACGCTTTACTCTTCCCCTATATGTATATGTATCACATGATGTGAGTGAAAAGTAAGGAAAGTAGTGTAAGAACATATGAGATGGGATGAGTGCCGTACACAAATATAGAACCTTTTGAATGGTTTGTTCCTGACTGTTAGTGAAGAAAACCACCTGTCCTACTTATGGTAGTGAACAGAACAGAGGAAGTCACACATGTGATGTCATCAGTGATGTCATGAATGGGATTTGTGATGGCTTCTTTGATGTCATGGGTTCTTAGTCCTTGCAGTGCACACTGGTGCTATGAGTCATGGTTGCTTAGCCTACCATAACAGTCGAATTTAGTTTTTTTTCCTCGGTTTTGCCTGTAACCATAACGTCCCTCTAACAACGCTTTTCCATTTAATTTCATAGGTTTTTGCTAGTGCAACTTAACCATAACGTCCCTTTAACAACGTTTTGTGTTAGTGAATTTCATAGGTTTTTAGTAGGGCACTTTAAGCATAACGTTGCTTTACGGTAGTTTGTTCAGTAAAAATAAATGAATTTTAGTAACATGTATAGACTTCAACTGGTTGGCGTATGTGCAATTACACTGCAGGTATCCGTAGGACTCCATTAGTGTCCGCATGTCTGCATCTTGAAATGCACTTTTAAATAGTTGTGGAAGCACACGTGTTTACTATCCATGCCTAGACTCATGTATAGGTCATGTGGTGTATGCTAATAACACCGCCCCTGTCGCCAGCCCTATGTATTTATGCAGTAGGCTAGCGCATTTAAAGTATTACTGTCCACTTTGTGGGAAGCTCTGCAAACTTAGCAATGTGTGACTAAAGTACTCCTAACTGTATAACGGCCACTTCTAAACAAAGAACAGCAACCTGCACTGTGACATGGGCGTGTTAAATGTGCCATTACTTAGACTTATCGGCTGCTTCCCTTTCCATGACTCGTGAAAGTGATACATTGTGTGCGCACTGAGCAGTGAGACGGAAAGTATGAACAGGTCACCTGCCGGTTAGACAGTTGAAGAAAAGATGTACCTGCAAGTGGGACAGTTTGTAATAAGGCTGCAAAATTGCAACACTGGCGCCGCACAAACTAGTGCATGCAAAGGCAGTAAGGAAACACCAAAATATGCAGAACGCAAACAAGCTTGCTGGTGGTTGGAAAAGCGCTGTATGTGCATGGGTTGCAGAGAATAAATGGCTTTGTTGCATAGGTGAAGAAGCTTTGGTTGGCGATGTAAACATTCTTGTATTCTACAATGTATGCATATCCACAAATGCTACCTCTAACAGTAATGGCGTAGCATAAAGTGTTTGTACTGCATGTGACGACAACTCAAATTGAAGGACAAAGAAGCAGTGGGCCGGCTACCACCTTTCTAAGAATGACGTTTGGTACTTTCATGTACAGCATTTGATACATCTGCTGCGGACAACAAGAGGGGCACTCCTGTACGGCAGCAGAGCTGTAAAACAACCTTTCCAAAGCAAATGCTGTGCTACAGACCCTTCCCTGGCAAAGGGCATTGTATTGTACATGTAGTGCAATGCGCTACTGTGCACAGGGAAGGTACTTGGAAGTGCATTTCAACAGTCGTTAAAGGAGCATTACAATGAGTACCGCCTATGTAGGTGATGGTCACCCAATAATTCTGTCTCCCGGCAAGCCCCCTATAATATCTAGGCAGGTGCTGCTCCTTCTGTACCAGACTTTTCCTGGATTTCCTTCTGTGGCGTATACGAGAACACATTAATAAATAAAGATGCACTGGGGGACGAAAAAAGGTAAGCAAAGAAATCACCTTTCACAGATGAACAACGGAATTGCCAATGCACGCATGCAGGCCAGGAGGCGTGGCATTGTGGAGAACACTGTAGTTCAGTCGGTTAGAAAGAAGTGTGCTGTAGAAAGAAGTTTCTTAATGTGTTGCAGAGCGTTTTGAAGACAGTCGCAGTGCAACACTTACTGCAAGAAAATATAAATATTTGCAAGAAAGGCACCCAGCCAATTTAGATGGGGTGTGCAGAAATCGAGATAGCTGGCACAGTAAGTTGAATGTTGTAGGTAGGGAAAAGTACTTGTGCTGTGAAACGTCATAATGTGTGATCCATGATAGGCGTCCCCAACAACGTGAACCCAGGGGAAGCACAGAACAATAAGCACAAGAAAGAGAGGGGGGTTCACGTGAATCAGACCATTGAATAAATCAACTGAATGAAATGCTCATTGTATAGGCGCTGGATGAATGGACAGACCAGGTCAAGGCGAATAAAAAATTTCAATTAATCTTTAATAAACACATATTCGATTACATTACACATAGTGCTGAAATCACGATAAAAACACACAATCAATATTAAGCATATCCAATTAAAGTGCATATTGGTCTAGTAGACGTCCTAAAGTGTAAAGTGGACACACTGTGCATAAGATGATTCGAAAACATATTGCATCAGAGGACAGCTTAAATCTCTAATTAATGCCCAATCTATATTCAAAGTCAAAATTACATAACCAGAGTAAGGCAAAGAGAGAAAAAAGAAAAAATGTAAAAAATGAAAAATAAGTAAAGAAAAATAAACAGAAAATCATATATATGTATATGGCGGGCACCATCCCACACAGGTCAAGACAATCAATGGGCCTCATTACGACCCAGGCGGTAAGTTACCGCCTGGGCCGTGACTTTACCACCATGGCGTAAACTACGTGTACGCCATGGTGGTTGGCGGACTTAACGCCCCATTCCGACCTTGGCGGGGCGGTAAGTCCCCAATCCCCATTTACCCTTCCCCATTCCCATTTTTGCCCCATAGGGCATAATGGGAGTGGGGAAGGCGTTAATTACGCCACCGTAAATTACGGTGGCGTAATTAACTCCATGGTCCCTTAGCGCCTTGGATTTTAACACCTGCTAAAAGCAGGTGTTAAGTCCGCCATGGCGCTAAGGGACCTCGTACTCAGGCGGTAAGGGTCGGCGCTGTTAACGCCGCCGTAAAACCTTTACCGCCTGAGTCAATGTGTCCTGTAGTATAAATAGGTTGTCCCCAAACAAAAAATCAATTGTATTATACAAAGACAAATGGATGCAAAACTTGTCTCCAATCTTACTCTGGTTTTATTATTTTGACTTTGAATATAGATTGGGCATTAATTAGGGATTTAAGCTGTCCTGTGATGCAATATGTTTTTGAATAATCTTATGCACTGTGTGGCCACTTTACACTTTAGGGCGTCTACTAGACCAATATGCACTTTAATTGGATATGCTTAATATTGATTGTGTGTTTTTATGCTGTTTTTATCATGATTTCAGCACTGTGGGCCTCATTACACGGATGGCGGTAAGGATTTACCGGTACCGGTAAAATACCGGTACCGGTAAATCCTTACCGCCTTACTACAAGGTCCCTTTTCGGGTTGGGGGATTTAACGCCTGCTTTTTGCAGGCGTTAAAAACCAACCCGCAAAGGGACCCAGGGAGCTAATTATGGTACCGCAATTTGCAGTACCGTAATTAGCGCCTTCCCCATTCCCATTGAGCCCTATGGGGCAAAAATGGGAATGGTGAAGGGCAATAGTGGAAGGGGGAATTACCGCCCCACCAACCTTGGAATGGGGCGGTAATTCCCCTTTCCGCCAAGGCGGTGCCGGTCTTTTACCGGCAGGAACCATGGCGCTAATAGCGCCATGGTTCTCCGCCATCTGTGTAATGAGGCCCTATGTGTAATGTAATCGAATATGTGTTTATTAAAGATTAATTGAAATTTTGTATTCGCCTTGACCTGGTCTATCCACTCATCCAGCGCCTATACAATGAGCATTTAATTCGGTTGATTTATTCAATGGTCTGATTCACGTGAACCCCCCTCTCTTTCTTGTGCTTATTGTGAAACGTCATAATGGCATGGGCGAAGTATGACATTGGCACATGACAAAGAAATGCACAAATACACTTCTTTGCAATGTACTGCGCTGTTTCCATTGACGGACCAAATAGAAAATGACACTGCTACATCAGTAGCTGCATACTGTGATAGAAAGTTATGCAAGAGATCGGAAAGAAACGCATGAACTGGGCAATGCCGCCTTCATCGCAAACGGCACTGGAACTCCAGTATCATGCTGTGCAATGTTCCCTGCACAATGAACAACAATAATGTCGGCATGTTTGCGTATCACACGCACAAACCAAAATCAGGCACTTCATTGTACCTAGTCCATAGCAGTACACATGTGCATCATAGATTGGTAAATGAGTACAGAATGCACAGTGTTTTGCATTCAGTTTCACTGAATGTATGTCGGCATACCCTGAAATCCGCACGCTGTGCCTCGTAAAAACACACACCCATAACGGCACCCTCTGCATTTCTGTGAATAAATACACAGTGTAGCTCCATCGGGTCGTACACACCACACCCACAAACTTCATTGCCCAATCCTGTAACCTCTAGAGGCCCATTTCTATGGGTGTCATCTGCAAAAGAGGCGTATGTACCTCGTGCCACCCTGCAACTATCGCAATATTTGCAGACTTTTCATGCTGCACGTGCCCGGGAGTGGGGGAATAACTTTGTACCAGGGGAGCGCATGTCGTTGGGTGTGGTGTCTCTTAAAAAAACTTTTTTTTGCTGTTTTCATACGTGAATGTGTGTTTTGAACTGCAGCTCACAATCTTATAGTAGGGTCTTCAGTGCAGTCTGCAGATTCTGCACGAACATGTCATTGCCACTAGCCGACAAAGACATGCCATTTCCTTTGAAAAGGTGTTGTTACGCTCACCTGGTCTCTACAGAGATGTTGGGGCACGGTTGCAGTCCTCCCGGGGGTGAGTTCGCTCGGGTCCGACTTCGCCGTCTGCGCTTATGTGGTGACTGGTGGTAATAGGTAATGCAGCTCTGGACTGCTCCTGCGTGGAGATTAGGGGGCATGAGTATGCCAACTTGTGTGCCTGATCCCCTTCCAGACCCCTTTTCCCAAACTGTGGTACCCGTGGGATGCGCTGTCCCTGGAAAGCTCACCTGTTGATTAGTTTTGGCGAGCACTCCGTACTGCTGCTTCTGGCAGGGGCGCTTGTATGATCTGGACCGAGTTCCTTCACTGGTCCCTTGCATGTGGTAGTCCAGTCCTGCTGCGACTAAGCCACTATACTTCAGGTAATCGTTCCTGTTTGCCTTTGTCTTTCCTTGTCTGTTTTTGTTGTATTGTAAAGTTTGTTGTCTTTTATTGCTGTCCGTTCCACTTTTGATGTTTGCTCTTTTGCTTTCTTCCCTTGCAGGTGTTGTTGCCGGCCCGGCAGAAGCTGCGGAGCTCGAAGCGGCGGCCGGAGGGAATGAGGAACAAAGCTGCAGTGGTACAGTAGCTGGTAAATTGTTAACTAGGGGGTGCGCAGGGTTCAAAACCGGTGCGGCCCTAGGACGTATGATCTAACCTTGTCTTTCTTCTTCTTCACAAAGTCCGAGTTCGTGGATGTGGATTGCGGTGCTGCGGCGTCGGGATCAAGATCACTGGATGTCAGGAGATGAGTCTGCAGATGAAGCGATGAAGCACCGGTTTCCTGGAGGTGAGTATGCAGGAGAACGTCTGGTTTCAAATTTAAGCAAACTGGTCCAAGCGGCAGTGACCGTCACGTTGCACGTGAGTGCACAGTAACGCGAAGCACCAGCCTTAAGGATGGAGCAGCTTATATAGCTGAGCTTCTAAAGCCACACCTACCAGGTTCAGCCTGCCTGCCACACCCGATGAGTCATCACATGAAGACCAGGCCTAGGGAGCCACAACTGATGAGTCAGCACATGAGGATGTTCTCTGGAATAAAGGCTTTAAGCTCCTGGAAAGTTATTGTAAAATAAAAGCACTCCTGCACTGAAATAAAGTAAAAGCACTGCTGTACTGAAAAAAAGTGTTCCTGCTCACATCTCTATATGAGCCTGGACAGGGCTCCTGTGTTTATGGGTCCCAAAGGGACATAAGTGAGTCAAGTGACCCATTGCACCCATCACTAGATGGTGTGGATTTTGAGTTCTGGGGCCTGTGGCCACGACATCACACCCCCTCAACGCCCCTCTCATGGGTGGTTTCCCCCTGGCCTTGGTTTAGTGGGGTTATTGCGGTGGAACTGCCTGATTAATCATGGAGTGTGGACATGCTCACTGGGTTCCCAGGTCCGATCTTGGGGTCCATAACCTTTCCACTCTATAAGGCAGTATAACTTGGACCGGACCATCTTAGAGTCTAGGATCCTTTTAACTTTGTATTCTGGTTCTCCTTCAACTATTTCAGGATCTGGTGCAGTATCAATCCGCGTACCTGGTCTCTCTAGTTTTAGAAGGGAGACATGAAACACCGGGTGGATCCGCTTGTGGGCCGGTAATTCAAATTTCATGGCCGTAGGGTTGATCACAGCCTTGATAGTGTAGGGTCCCAGATATCTGGGATAGAACGCCTGTGGTCCTTTCAGGGGGATGTTTTTGGATGCTAACCAAACCTTGTCTCCGATTTGGTAGTTGGGAGCTTCCCTTCGGTGTCGATCCGCCAACTGCTTCTGTTTCTCTTTGGCTCTGGCAAGATGCTCTGCTGCTTCCTTAAAAACCTGGGTGATGGTTTGGTGTAAGGTCATTACAGCGGGCATTTCTAATGATTCGAGTGGGTCGAAAACGGATGTCCGCGGATGTCGACCATACACTATGTAGAATGGGCTTTGTCCCGTACTGGTGTGAATGGAGTTGTTATCTGCTAACCATAGTATGTCCTTCCAGGTATCCTCGGTTTGTTGCAGCCTGCACCTTATGTATTGCTCGAGGGTCTGGTTAGTCCGTTCAGTCTGGCCGTCGGTTTGGGGGTGATGGCTTGTAGATAACCAGAGGTCGATTTGGCAATTTTACAACACCTTTTCCAGAATGCAGAGACAAACGGAATTCCTCGGTCTGATATCAATATTGATGGGAACCCGTGTAGCCGGACGATCTGTTCCAAAAAAACAGTAGCCAGAGTAGAAGCAGTTGGGAGACCTTTCAGGGGAATAAAATGGGCCATTTTGAAAACAGATCTACGACGACTAAGATGGTATTGTATCTGTTACAGGAGGGAAGGTCTATATTAAAAATCCAAGGTTAGCGTATGCCAAGGTGCTGGGGGTACTTCTAAGGGACGTAGCAGACCTGCAGGACTTTGTTTTCGGGACTTGTGTTGTGCACAGGTGCCACAGGTTGCGATGAACTGGACAATGTCCTTTCGCCAAGTTGGCCACCAGTAATTTTTCCTTAATTTAGCTTGGGTTTTGTGAGACCAGAATGCCACGGGATGCAACTGACCTGTTTTGGAGTCTCGTTGTGTGTGACAGGACTGCTCCCATTGCTATGTTGGAAGCATCAGTTTCAACCACGTACGGTAGTTCTGGTTAAGGATGCCGTAGAATTGGTGCTTTGGTAAATGCTTGTTTTAGCTCCTGGAAGACTTTCTCTGCCTCTGCGGACCAATTAAATTGTTTATTTTTCCGTAGTAAAGAGGTGATTGAGTGGACGATCTGGGAGATGCCGGGTATGAACCGGCAATAAACATTGGCGAACCGAGAAACTCTATGTACTGCCTTTATGGATGTCGGTGAGGGCCAGTTAAGGATAGCGTCTACCTTGCACGTGCCCATGCGTACGCCCCGTGGTGTGAGAATAAAGCCGAGGAAGTCTACCTCTGTCACATGAAAGAAGCATTTCTCCAATTTGGCATATAGCTGGTGTTGCCGCAGTTTCTCCAAAACTGCCCGGACATGGTTGACGTGGTACTCCTTGGTGGTCGAATAGATAAAAAATGTCATCAATATAGACAAGAGCGCAGACGTCCAATAGTTTGCGGAGCACGTCATTCATGAAAAATTGGCATGCCGCTTGGGCATTAGATAGTCCAAAGGCCATAACCTGATATTCATAAAGGCCATATTTCGTGCGAAAGGCCGTCTTCCACTCGTCTCCTTTTTTGACTCTTACTAGATGGTAGGCCCCTCGTAAGTCTAGTTTTGTATATATCTGAGTGTTTTTGACTTGATCGAAGAGCTTGGCGATAAGCGGTAACGGGTACAGGTGTTTACTGTGATCTGGTTAAGTGCTCTGTAGTCAATGCAAGTTCTCATGTCTCCCTCCTTTTTAGGCACAAAAAAGAGGGCGAGGATGCAGGGGCCTTGGATGGACGAATTAAGCCATTTGCCAGATACTGATCGAGGTAGGTTTTTAGATGCTGGTTTTCCTGTTCTGTTAGAGCGTAAATCCGGCTGCAGGGAACTTGAGTTCCAGGTACCAGATCAATTTGGCAGTCATACAGTCTGTGCGGAGTTAGAGTGTATACTTGCTCTTTTTGAAAGACATCTTGGTAATCCAGTTATTCAGGTGGTAGTGAACTGGTGAGGCCCAGTATGGTTTCCTTCTTCGACAAACCTGGGTTGGTAAGACCTTTTAATGTGAATCCCTTGCTATAACAGGTGTCAGCACAGTTTTGGGGAAAGGTCAGAGCTTGTTTACGCCAGTCAATCATGGGATTGTGGGTCTCCAGCCAGGGCATTCCCAATATCATCCGGAACTGAGGAGCGCTGATGAGATCGAAAGTGATGTCCTCTTGGTGACCGTCCTGACACAGATTCATGACCTTCTCGGTGTAATGCGTCACTGGGCCGGATGATAGCTGAGATCCATCAACTGCTGTGACGTTTTCCGAAACCTGCTTCTGTCAGAGAGGAAGGCCTATCCGGGTAGCCAGATCTTGGTCCATGTAATTTCCCACAGCCCCACTGTCAATGTATGCCTCCAAGCATGCATTTTCGATGGTTGCTTGTGGTTTACCAGGAGCACAGGGATGACTAGATGTGAGGTCTGTATAGGTTCCTTTTCACCGCTCGACAAGTGGACCCCTACGCTTGGCGGGCATTGGAGTTTCCCAAGTCTTGTTCTTCTTCTTCACCCTTGTCAGTTGCTCCAACTGCTTTCCTGGGTGGTTTCACTGGGCATTCTCAGAGATAGTGACCTGCCTTGCCACAGTACAAGCAAAGCTGCTGCTTTCTCCTTTTCTCCCTTTCTGCCTTGGTGAGTGGGCTCTGCAAGCCTCCGATTTGCATTGGCTCGGACAGATCATGTGATTTGGTTTGATTCTCATGGGGTCACACGTAGACCGACCGCCCCTCGGCCTTGGCCCGATCCATCTTCCAATCCTGCATTCTGTGATCGAGCTGCACTGTCAGGTCAATGTATTCAGCACATCTGTCCGGGGGATTTACTACTTGGGCTAATACGTCCTTAGGTTCCCCTTGCAAGCCTCGGTAAAAGAGGGTAGTTCTTTTCTCCTCTGGTCAGTTAGTTTGTGCTATCAGACGATTGAAGGACGCAATATATGTTATACCCTGCCGTAGTGATAACAGTTAATTGTCCAGAGCCCGCCCTTGAGTATGCTGTGCAAATAGTTTCTCCATTTCACACTGGAAACCTCCGAAGTCTCGAAGCAAAGGATCATCCTTGTTTACCAAGGGTATTGACCAGTCCGCTGCACTACCTCCCAAATATGAGAGTACATATGAGAGTACAACTGCCACTCTCGCTTGATCATTGGGGAATGCCCCAGGTCTACACAAGAAATCTAGGCGACATTGATTCATAAAGATGGCGTACTTATTCGGATCGCCTGTGAAGCGTTCTGGTGGGGCCAGGGGAACCCCCTCTGGAAGAACCACATGTACTGGTGTGGGCTGTGGAGGCACGGCAGAAGAGGCATACCCCGGCAGTGGGGCTGGCCTGCCTGTGCCTGGAGCATTTGCCTTGCTATTTCATCTGTCCGCTCCCGGTTCACAATTAGATCCCTCCTTAGGCCATTGGTTTCCTGTCTTGAGGCATGAACTTCCGCCCGTAACTGTCCCAGTAATCGGGCCAACTGGTCCGTTTCAGAACTTTCCATAATGCCCAGGCAGAGATTCGAAGAGTCTTCGCATTCTGTTACCCTCGCCTGGTCTCTGTGGAGGCGTTGGGGCGTGGTGCACCCCTCCCGGGGGTGAGGTCACTCGGGTCTGTCTTCGCCCTCTGTGCTTATGTGGTGACTGGCGGTAATAGGTGATGCTGTTCGGGATGGTTCCTGCGTGGAGATAGGGGGTGTGAGTATGCCAGCTTGTGTGCCTGATCGCCTTCCAGACCCCTTCTCCCAAACCCATGGGATGCGCTGTCCCTGGAAAGCTCACCTGTTGATTAGTTTTGGCGAGCACTCCGCCCTGCTGCTTCTGGCAGGGGCGCTTGTATGATCTGGACCGAGTTCCTTCACTGGTCCCTTGCATGTGGTAGTCCAGTCCTGCTGCAACTAAGCCACTATACTTCAGGTAAGTGTTCCTGTTTGCTTTTGTCTTTCCTTGTCTGTTTTTGTTGTATTGTAAAGTTCATTGGGCCTCATTACACGGTAGGCGGTAGGGGTTTACCGGTACCGGTAAGAGCACCGGTACCGGTAAACCCCTATCGCCTTACTATGAGTTCCCTTTGTGGGACCCGACTTTAACGGCTGGTTTTACAAGCCGTTACAGTAGGGTGCCGCAAAGGGACCTCGGAGCTAATTACGGTACCGCAATTTGCGGTACCGTAATTAGCACCTTCCCCATTCCCATTATGCCCTATGGGGGCAAAAATGGGAATGGGGAAGAGCCTTGGTGAATGGGGAATTACCGCCCCCGCTCACCTTCGAGTAGGGCGGTAATTCCGCCATCCACCAAGGCGGACATGGTAAAATACCGGCGGCAACCATGGCGCTATTAGCGCCATGGTTACCGCCTACCGTGTAATGAGGCCCATCGTCTTGTATTGCTCTCCATTCCACTTTTGATGTTTGCTCTTTTGCTTTCTTCCCTTGCAGGTGATGTTGCCAGCCCGGCAGAAGCTGTGGAGCTCGAGGCGGCAGCCGGAGGGAATGAGGAACGAAGCTGCAGTGGTACAGTAGCTGGTAAACTGTTAACTAGAGGGCGCGCAGGGTTCAAATGCGGCGTGGCCCTAGGACAGATATTCTAACCTTGTCTTTCTTCTTCTTCACAGGGTCCGAGTTTGTGGATGCGGAGTGCGGTGCTGCAGCGTCGGAATCAAGATCACGGGATGTCAGGAGATGAGTCTGCAGATGAAGCGATGAAACTCTGGTTTCCTGGAGGTGAGTATGCAGGAGAATGCCTGGTTTCAAAGGTAAGTAAACTGGTCCAAGCAGCGGTGAGCATCACGTTGCACGCGAGTGCACAGTAACGCGAAGCACCAGTCTTAAGGATGGAGCAGCTTATATAGCTGAGCTTCTGAAGCCACGCCCACCAGGTTCAGCCTGCCTCCCACACCCTGACACAACCGATGAGTCAGCACATGAGGGTGTTCTCTGGAGTAAAGGCTTTCAGCTCCTGGAAATTTCTTGTAAAATAAAAGCACTCCTGCACTGAAATATAGTAAAAGCACTCCTGCACTGAAATAAAGTGTTCATGCTCCCATCTCTTTATGAGAGTCCAGCCAGGGCCTCTGTATTTATGGGTCCCAAAGGGACATAAGTGAGTCAAGTGACCCATTGCCCCCATCACTAGATAGTGTGGTTTTTGTGTTCTGGGGCCTGTGGCCATGGCAAGAGGATGTATCGGGAAGCAATGTTTTCATTCTCACAGGAGAACATCCCAGCAGCATTCAAGAAGTCAAACATGTTTCTGTTGATGAGAACCCTTCTGACCTCTGGCTGCTTCCAGGAAGCATTGGAATAATGCCAGACGATTCTCTGTAGTATACATGAGAAAAGCACCTTGGTAGTAGGAAAAATGTGCTGCACTGCTTTCATCAAAATCTTCAGTTGACTGAACACACGAGAACAAGGCATGGGACCCAAAAAGAAGCCTCCAAAATGCACGATCACAAAGTGTACAGTTGCCGAAGAGGTCACGTGTCGACATTCTTCAAGCAGTCCGCCGACAGAGCACAATTCCATACCACTTCACAAAACGTCCACTCCCTCCCAACTTAAATTGCTAGACAAGTCTTCTTGGAGGGCATACACGCACAGATCTTCCACAAAGTAATCACCCACGATGAAAACTGTGCACCTTGCCATGTTTACCAACTGCAGTACACACATTTCTGTAAAAGTGAATACCTCCCTTTCCTGTGACGCACACCCCGAGAACCTGATTGGTCAAAGGCCATAGTCCCATTTTTATTGGCCAGCATGGTTGGAAGGGCAAAATGTGGCACGTGCCTTTCCCTTATCACCGTGAGGGAGGCGCCCCAGTGAAGCAGGAGGACTTCTTTGCCCTATTGGTGCTCTTTTTCTGTAACGTACACCCTGAGCACCTCATTGGCCAAAGGGCATTGTCCCATTTCTATTTGCCAGCATGCTCACAAACGCAGAATGTGGCACGTGCCTTTCTCCAAGTACCACTAGGGCCACGCCCCATCATAGCCGGAGGAGTCCTTCTTCCTATTGGTGCGCATTTTTCTGACGCACACCCTGAGCAGCACATGATAGGGCCATCGCTACAGTCCCATGTCCATAGTCCAACATGGTGAGGAGTGTCGAATGTGGCATGTGTGAGTCCCCAAGTATGTCGAGGGCCGGTCCCCAGTGCAGCAGGAGTCCCTCTTGCTATTACCGCATATCCTAAGCAACTCATTGGACAATACCCACAGTTTTGTTTTCATGGCTGTCACCTGCAAAATCCCTGCATGTGACTTTCGCGCTGTGTACGGCTGTGGGGGAATAACTTGCAATCAGGACAGAGGGGTTTTGTAGTAAACGGCGACCCTTAAAAGCGTCTGTTTTTTTTTTAGATCGTTCTACAAAAACACCTTTTTTGTCTGTTTTCAGTAGCTTTTGAGTTTTCTTCTACGCACATTAGTTCAGTAAACTCTTCACTGCATCCTGTAGACGAGCAAATGAAACTGCTTTGCCAATGGAGGACAACAAAATGCCATTTCCTTGTTAACACTCTGCATGTCCACAAGTAATAAGGTCACTGTTGCAGAAGAACATTCCACGAGTGGACAAAAAGTGTACATGCTTCTGTTGAAGTGACACCTTCCTTCGTCTGGCTCGGCACAACATCCATGAGCAGTAGGCCATGCTCTTCGCGGTATTGTAGATGAGAGAAGCACCTTGGCGGTGGGAAAAAGCATCCGCACCACACCCAGCAACCTCCTCAGTCTACAGGACAAATGTAAGCAAGGCAGGTAACCCATATGCATGCCGCCGTAAGAAATTACGGTAACATCTACTACTGGAAACGTGGCGAGGTCTTTGCAAAGTGCATGCATATCGACGAAATGGCACTCATACACACCGTTCCACAATGCGTCCACTCCTTCTAAACCAAAATTGATTTCAACGTTTCTTTGCAGAGCACTGTTGTGCACATCTATTACAAAGGGAGCACCTACAGGCAACACAATACCTTTCGCCATGTCAGCCACCCTCAGTACATAGAATAAAATGTGCAACTGTTTCCCCTCCCCTTCCTGTTAACCACACCCACTCTACTTGATTGGCTAATCCCCACACTGCCATGGCTATTGGGCAAGGTGGTGTAAACGGCACAGTTTGCCACGTGCACCTCCCAAAGTTGCGCGTCAACCGCACCCCTGTAAAACTGGTATAGTCCTCCTTCCCTTTGCACTATTTTCTCTGCAAACAGGCACACACACATCCACCAATCGCATTAAAGGCGCCATCATCGAACACTGTCACTGCTGTACAACACTTGAAATGTACCGTTACACATTCACAGTATAAATGTCGTGCCATTTCAAAGCAGGTCCACTGCAAAGTTCAATGAAAGTATGCACAATTTCTCCATCCGCATACATCCACATGGCCATCCTGAAAGTACAGCGCAATCCACTGTCTTTTCGTGATATTGAAGATGGCGGGGGGTGGGTGGTAAACAATTTGAAACTAGGCAGGGGATTCAGTCTTCCAGCGTATATATGTGAACGTTTTTTTTATTTTTACTTGCGTGCAAGCAAATGCTTTTTGTATTTTCTTTTGGATGCGTTTCTGTTTGCCTGTCCTCACATTTTTAGAACATTCTGGTCACTGCTTCTTGCACAGTGCGGAAGAAAATGGCATTGCCAATGGCGCTCAAATAAATGCCATTTCTACGGAACCACTGCATATTTTGCGACCTCATGATCTCATAGTGGGTGGAGAACATGCCAGCAGTCTGCATAAACCGACCCATAAATCTGTTTATGGCGTTGTTGTATGCTGATGATTTGGTTCTTATATCGCAAATACCGATTGGTCTGCAAAGATTATTGGATGATTTTGATGGTTTTGAAGTTTATATTGATCATAATGAATTGAAAATCAATACCAAGAAGACTCAAATCATTTAATATACACCAAAGAAATGCAATCGCAGATCATACCAATGGTCGATTAACAAAATTAAGCTGGTGGTCGTTCCCATGTATACATATTTGGGAATGATATTTGAATCTAACATCAGTGCAAAAGGTCATTTTCTCCCAATGGAACATAAACTGCCCACAGGTATATCCCAAGCCAAAATTATACTATATCGCTTTGGCAAATTTTCTATAAAACCAGCCTGAACATACTGGAAACAGAAGACAATACCATGTTTACTATATGGACTTGAAACAGTAGCGCCGATATATCTGCACAAACCTTGAATAAGTTAGAAGCCAAATTCTGGCGCCAAATCTTAGAGCTACCACAGTGCATTCCTATTTCTTGGTTGCAATATGAACTGGGTTTAATATCGCTGAATGCTGTTTATCAGTGGAAAATGTGTGCATTTTTAAGGAAATGTGTGGTGTCCACTAAGATGTATGTGTTGCTAAAAACACTATCGGCCTACCTCTTTTCCTCTCAGCATGCTTTTGTCCAGATCTGGTCAAAGGCCACTTATAATATTCTTGTTATTGCAGATATCTCTATAGAAATGTTGATTAATGACCCGGTTAAGGCCAAGAAAAAGATATATACAATGGATTGGATAAACAATAGAGCAACATGCTTACAGTATAAGAATGCATCTGTGATATTTCCAAAGCGCCATTGATCTCTGTGGCGCCGTTGGACACACAGACGCGTATCATCAATTTTTCCTTGCAAGATGGCGGCACGTATCAGAGGCGACAGTGCAGTTTTTCCTTTAGCTGGAAACAGGAAGTCTCCGCCTTGTACGCAGTACACAGGGTATCAACCCACCGTAACAATGCAAGGATGCGTTGCTACTCCGTTTACCCAACGCTCCGTGAGTTTGATTTCTAGACATACTTCCTATCTCTGTCCTTCCCAGTTTTCTATGTGCATACATTTAATTTTCAAATCTTCTTTCCAGACTGTTCCAATCCACGGACCAACATCGCTTATCTAGACTCCCCTTACACCGAACTCTGTCTCCTTCGTTCGTCCGGCACTGACCCGCGAGATTCACTTTCACACAGCCTTGTTCTTCCAGCGGCTACCCCGGATCGCTCTTACAGAGAGAACTCCCACAAGCATTCTCCGGCTTTTGGCTACCCCAGATGCTTCTCACAGCGAGGCTCTCTCATTCCCCCTTTCCGGGTACTTAACCATTTCTTGTAAATCTCTTTCGCCCCTACTTCCAGGACTCACTATTCTATTTATCTTTTACGCTCAGCATTGCCACGCTAAGCTTCTCTCTCCCGAATACTGACGTCTTTTCAAAGTACCGTCCACTCCAAAGGGTATGTCACTCTAATTCACTCACCTCTTGTAATTTCCAACTCTGCCTTAAGAAACAATCTAACTCCTACTTTCATTATTACTCAGACAGAATATTCTCTGAAGACTCCTGAAGGAATCCTCATGAAGGGTCATCACTCCTGAGTTGACGGCATCCCGGATACAGGGTTTTTTCCCCAGAGGGTTTCCCTGGAACTGCTCTCCCCCTGCTGACTAATCTAGTCGTTGCAGGGGTGGGAAGAGGTTCAGGGAGATTCTCTATATCTTCCCCCTGCATTAACCCTTCAAACACAACCAGACCCTCACAGATTTCCAGTTTTGGGTGAGTACTATGCTATGGTATGCTCAAGCACTTTATCTCTGCAATAAGTGTGATAGCATCAAGTCAAATATTTTGGCCAAAAACATGAGGAGTGCTAGAAAGATATCTTTTAAAGTGTCCATCGAAATACTATAGACAGAGTATACTTTGTTTCCTTTGCAATTTATGGCCTACCAGAAATCTGGCCTATACACGTCAACAAATACCTCTGTTAGCCAATTTCTGTAGATTTTGTGAAAATCCCGGAAACTGTAGAACATTTAGTTGCTAATTGCTGGTTTTGAGGGAGCTAAGAGCTATTCACTTCTTGAAATATTGTCACTATTTGAGTTTTTTGGATAATAAATTGTGCTGGGACTATTTGACAGCTACAGCATATGTGCCGATACAGATTGCAGTGATATAATTTTCAAATGCATTGAAACTTCAGATAGAAGTAAAATGAATTTTCGTTCACTTATTATTTGAATGAAATCCATTTGTAGAAGATTGTGAGATTTCATTTTTTATTCATTTTCAGTTTAGTAAGAATTATATTAATTATGTTTCTCGATTCTGTGTTTTATTGTGCTTCGTATGTAAATTTTAATCAATTTCTTTATAATCTTTCCATAATCGTTATTATGTAATTTCCTGAACTAATGTATTTGAAATGTTTTTATGTGATCAAACTAAATTGGAAAAGTTGATTAAAATCAGCTAATTTCAATTAAAAAAAATCTGCTTATAACACACCTTCTGACCGCTGGCTGGGGACAAATTACACCGACATGGACCCACACTACTCTTGGTGTGATGCATGAGAAAACCACCTTGGCAGTAGGGAAAATATGCATCACTGTGTTCAGCAACCTCATCAGTAGATGGATGAATCGTCCACACGACATGTAAACCAAATGTGCACTTCCATAGTGCACCACGACACACTCCACGTTCATGACGGACGCCACATATCTGTAAAGGCGAACCATCCCGCCAAAACTGCAGCCACCCTGACAGACCCAGTAAGCGTCCACTCCTTCCAACCCTAAATTAAACTAAACAGCATGATTCACTGCGCCAAAAGAGGACGCCCAGGCTCCACTACTATTCTCAAGTGGGCCTGGGCGTCCTGGTAGATAGAGCACAACAGTGCACTGTGTGGATTGCGCCTGTTTTAAGGTGTTACGGGCGCAATCCAATCTCGGCAGCATTTTTGTAAAATAAGGAAATATTCGTTACTTCACAAAAATGCTGCCGAGAACACAGATAAACACGTTCCTATACACCAAAGTGAGCAGCTTCAACATTGTGGGATATTGAAGCTGCTTACTTTCGTGTATAGGAAAGTGTTCATATATACCCTTGTGGTGTATATGAACACTTTCATTTAAAGCGAGCAGCTTCAACGTTGCATCCTGTAACGTTTAAACTTTCATTTAAAGCGAGCAGCTTCTACGTTGCATCCTGCAACGTAGAAGCTGCTCGCTTTAAATGAAAGTGTTCATATACACACGTACGGTGTATATGAACACTTTAATTTGCAACAAAGCGAGCAGCTTCAACGTTGCAGGATGCAACGTTGAAGCTGCTAGGTTTGGTGTAAATGAAAGTCTTCATATACACCCGTGTGTTGTATATGAACACTTTCATGTACACCAAACAAGCCTTCTTGTGGCACTCCTTCAATTTAACGGCACCAAAAGGGTACCGTATATGTAACGCACATATTAAACTGGCGAAGTGCCACGAGAATAGGCTTCCAAAAAGCCTATTTCCGAATTTGGCGGTTGGTAGGTTGGGTTCCAACCCATCCCAGCCACCACCACATGTATTCCAAAAGTGGCACATTCCTTTCGACTTCAGAGGAATGGGCCACCTTCAGAATAGGTCTTAAGTACCGAAAAGGTTGTTGAGCCTTTTAACATCCTTTTCGGTACTTAACACCTGGATAAGAATAGGGCCCTGAGCCTGTTGAAGTGAGACTGGGTAGGGAGGGGCAGCGCCCATGCCTGCTGTGCGCTCAGTGAATACTCACAGAGTGACTTGCTTAAATTGTACCTTGTGCCTAAATACACTTGCATGAAAGTCACTGCATATGCCTAGTGGGCATTCTTTTCTTTTACAATCAAGCAACATTACACCTCCGTGGTAGTGTTCTGGTTACAGAGAAATTAGTAATCAATATTATAAATGTGGTGTACTATCTGCTGTGATGAGAAGCAAAAAAGAGGAAACACTAAATACACGGGCTTTTAGGGACGAAGATGTATTTCTTAAAGATTCATGGTCATGACCTCACATAAGCTGGGACCTATGAGGATAGGCTGTTCTGAGGTCATGCCCCCCCTGACTCATTAAAACCCTTCTCTACTGTTTCAAGTTCTTGTTGAAACTGTTAACGTTACACATTGAAAACATTTTTGTACATTACATTTTTTCTTTACTGTTGGATGAGTAGATAAAGAAGATGAACAGAAAATAGGAAGCTTCTCAACCCACAGTCTGCAAGGCACACACAGACAGCAGGTTCTTTAACCAACTGAACTATATCACCAGCTTGAAAAAAAAGTACAGTTTATACTTGTCTATAGCTGCCAGGTTTCCCAGTTCTATGCAAAATCTTTGACCCAGACCTGTTTTTTTAAAATTGCATGCTGGGACGCGTAGTCCCACCCTTGCAATGGGAAAAAACGAAACTACAAGTTCCAGTATGCAATTGGAAGCAAAACCCAGGACTGGCTCGAGGTGTCACGCATGGAACTGAGAGGAGGAGTGAGGAATAAGGATAGGAGGTTTGCAAGAAAAAGTCAGAGGACAAGTAGGACAGGAATAGAAGAAGGAGCTGAGTACTCACGGACAGGGCCATGATCACAGCATCTTTGCCAAGGCTCAGAAGCGTTCGGAGACGGGCTGCTGTTGCTCAGGCTTGTGTGATAAACATCATGATTTAGGCATGTAGCTGCTGGCTACCAAAAGTCTAGACTTTTACTCTTTGTCATCAGAAGGTGTAACAGGCTCCTAGCAACCCAGTGTAGCAGGATTTGTGACAAGAGAAATTGCGCCCGACGCAAAACACTGTGGAAAAACCGAAGAAGCAGCGCTGCAGTGGGCGGACTCCTGACTCCCCTGAGGAGCACCGCCTGGAAATCAGAGGTATGCGGCCGTGGCTCTGGGGAAACCGGGAGGAGGGCAGTGAGTCCCAAAGAGACCACAGTGCCGGGTGAGAGGAAAGATAACCCATGGTGGGGTGAGAAGAAAGAGACCCCAAGGCAGGGTCAGAGGAAAGAAACCCCAAGGTGGGGTGAGACCATGGAAGCCCCAAGGGGCTAAACGCAGAGAAACCCCAAGGCGGGAAATACCTGAAGATGCCACAAGGCAGGGTGTGAGTAGAGAAAACCTAATGTGGGGTAAAACCCAGGAAGTGCCCAGGTGGAGAGACCCCCAGGAATGCAGGGGGTGGGTTATGAGCCAGGGGTCCCCAAGTGGGATAGAAGAAAGAGACTGAGATAAAACCCTGGTAGACCAGAGGGAAAAGAGATAAAGAGATAAACTAAACACTGCCAGCAGATCCGAGAGGAGAAAGACTGAAGAGACATTCCATATACTTGGTTGAACAGTGGATCTGGGCGAGGACCCCTGTTTGATAAACAGACACAAGGGTGAGGTCAGAAAGCAGTCACGGTTCTTTTTTTTGGGCAAGGGCCCTGAGTGTACCTTTGTTGAATGTATGTTTCTGTTGCAGTAGTAGGGACAGCATTCAGGTTAACATAGTATTCTGGACAGAGGAATTTACTTGTTTTTTAAGACATCCTGATGTGCACCCTTTTATGTTTTCCTTTGCAGAGATGAGCAGCGAAGCCGTCGGAGGTTCATGGTGACTGCATGAACCTCCCTCCAAGAGAAATTGTGGTTATTCTGTCCTCGGACCTAGGTCAGGAGCCCTGAGTGCAGAATAGTAGGAGTAGCGGGACGATAGCGGCACAATCCAGTGATTGGTCATGGCTTCTCAGGCTCCTCACATAGGAAAAAACTTCATCTTGTCTCGCATTCTTCCTAATAGTAGCCTAAATTCAATGGCCCTCATTACGACCCGGACGGTAAGTGAATAACGATGCCGGTAAAGGATTACCGGCATCGCCTACCGCTCTGCACGATTAGGAAAGGACAACCCACTATTTGCAGCACCGTACTTTACGGTGCCGCAAATAGCTCATGAGTGAGGGCACGCGACCATTCACGCCGGAAATAGCGCCATGGCACAAACAGGGGAACATCACGACTCATGCGGACATGCAATTAACGCCCTAGTGAAGGCCGTAAAGTACCTTACCGCCATGATGCAAATACCGGCATCGCGGACGACCCGTAAATGGCCATGTGCAGTGTTCCCAACTGCCACAGGTGCACACAATCAGCACTGGTGGAGGCAATACAGACTGGACAAGCACAAAAGGAGCACGCCCCACCACTTCCCACACCCAATTACACTCCACAATGATTCCAATACTACTAACAATGCTGGGCCTGGAGGACCTGATTGCAGTGGAAGTGCTATAACAACAACAACAACAACAAGCAGCACAGAGGAGACGCAGGAGGAGAAGGAGGGCAAGGCAGGGCCAGCATGCCCCACCAGTGCAGCCAGTGGCACCACGCAGGCAGCCCCCAATCCCATGCATCAGAGCCAGTCCATTCAACATAACCGCTGAGCAGATCCACACCCTGTACCGTCTGGACCGGGACACCATCACCACCATTGTGGACATGATACATGACGACATTGTCAGCCTGATTGGAACACACACTGCCATCCCACCCCTACTGAAGGTAGTGACTGTGCTCCACTTCCTGGCCACAGGCACCTACCAGCACACAGTGGGGCACATGCATGGCATTTCACAACCATTATTCTCACGTACGCTGAACCAAGTGCTTGATGCCCTCCTCAAGCACAGACGACCACATTTCCTTACCACGATCTGCCCAGGAGTTCGCAAACACCAAAGTAGGTTTCCATTCACTGGCCGGCATCCCTGGTTGCATTGGCGCCATTGACTGCACCCATGTGGAATTGGTGGTCCCACATGCCATGGAGCAAGCGTAACGCAACCGTAAACTATATCACTTAATCAACGTGCAAATAGTATGTGACTCGAACAGGATCCTCACACATTGTTATGCCCGATTCCCCGGATCAACCCATGATTCAATGGTCCTGCGGAACTCCACAATACCACGCTACATGGAGCGACATGCAGGGCAGAGATCCTGCCTTCTTGGTGAGTCGCATGTTATGCCCATGGAAATGTGATGTGGGTAGGTGATTGAGGTATAGATGCATACTTCACCTGGCTGAGATGGGGGGGGGAGATGCATACTTCACCTGGCTGCGAGTGTCAGAGGGAATGGAGCATGCTCATACCCCAAAGCAGCCCAGACTGGACCTAACGCCTGACCACATAATGCAAGATGTAAGCAGCCCTACCATGTAAATGAAGCAGTGTCACAACCATTCCACAGCCATCTGCATGTGCACTCTACCAAATCAGACCAAATCCCCCTCAACACAATGCAGCTACAAGCAATGACTATAGCCAATACACAGCACCAAACACCATCAACTGAAAGGACAGTCCCCCATTACTGCATAGAAAGGAGTCAGATGAGGGTCAAATACATCAATACACCACTACACTGACACAGAGGCCCATCTGATTGTATGACACCATTTGTTGTGCGTAGTGAGATCATCATGAGGTGGACATCATCGGTGCCAGGATGAAAGCATACAAATTACTGGACATCAGCCAGATCACAGAAACAACCGCCGTGGACTAACACATTGCATGAGCACTCACAAGGAACTGGACCCCCCTGCGCCCACTAGTTGATGGCATGCACACCAGTCCATAAGAGGAATACACACATAGCAGTCACATTGTGTGTCTCCATTCATGCATGCAAATGGGGTTGAATTGAAGAAATAAATGCACGCCATGGTGTCACTTAATGAGGTCCCATATGATGTGATGACTTACACATACATTGTTGCCCACATGCAGGTGATGCAGGCTATCCCTTGAAGAGGTGGCTCCTTACCCCAGTCCGGAACCCACAGAACAGGCACGAGGAGTACTATAATCGTGCCCATACACGAACCCGTGTGGTGATTGAGCAGACATTTGGCCTCTTGAAGGCGCGGTTTCGCTGCCTCAGCAGTTCTGGTGGGGCACTCCTGTACCGCCATGAGAAGGGGGCAAAGATCGCCATGGCATGTGTCATGCTACACAATATGTGCATCAGACGGAATGTGCCCCTGCCCCCCGACGCTGAACTGCAACCACCTGACGAAGAGGATGAGGAGGGTGGGGATGGGGATGGGGCAGCACCTCAGGGAGGCAGCGATGCACAGGAGGGATGTGACATGCATCAGACTCTGATCAACCAATGTTTCTAGCACACATGGACGGGGGTGTTACATGGAGATGGCACTCGGGGCACTGGGTGTGTCAGGGACATGGACACTGTAGACTGTTAACCAATAAAGCATACATACGCAATAAGCAATGTCCACACATGTGAATTATGAGTAACCAAAATGTGTATTGAAGAAGCATAACTAAGTGAACAAGCCCTCCACCCCACACACCCTCTCCCCCCTCCCCACTCAACTCCCCCACACACCCTCTCCTCCCTCCCCCCTCAGCTCCCCCACACACCCTCTCCCCCCTTCCCCCTCAACTCCCCCACACACCCTCTCCCTCCTCCCCCCTCAACTCCCCAACACACCCTCTCCCCCCTCCCCTCTCAACTCCCCCACACACCCTCTCTCCCCTCCCCCCTCAACTCCCCAGCACACCCTCTCCCCCATCCCCCCTCGACTCCCCAACACATGGTGTGCAGTACTTTGCACCAGTGGACCACATGGCACCAGTATGTAAGGCTGTGCTTACTGGCATCCCCCTCTTCCGGCACCAGGTGCCCCCCTGTCTGATCGGCGCAGGTTCCTGCCAGACCTGCGCACGGGCCTGGTCCTGGTGGAACTAGCAGCTGAAGATGTACTTGGTTGCTCGGATAACTGTGGTGGACGCATGTCCCGCATTGCTGCCACCATCTCAGACAGTACGTGCCGCACTGCGGCCAGTTCTGCACATATGTCCTTTGAGGATGACTATTGCTGACTTTAGGGATGCAGCACATTCCCGGATGTCGTCCCTTATACTCCCACATTCAGTTATGTGCTGCGTCAAGAGGCCAGTGAGCTGCTGCTGGTGCTTTAGAATGTCCTGGATCCCCTCTTGGGTGTTTGGGGCTGCGGTGGATGTTTGAGGGGTTCCCGAAATACTGTGTTCCTCGGGCACAGTTGGGGTGGGGCTGGGAGTTGCTGGCCATGAGTTATCCGGAGACAGCCCGTGCATGCTGGTGTCGGGCAGGCTGTATGGGGATGGGAGTGGGGAATGCAGGGGGCCAGTGGAGGGAGTTGCAACATGCAGCACATCCCCTTCCTCGTCAGAGATTGCTGCTGTGGCAGCTCTTTCGCCAACTGTGCTGCTTGCAGCCGATGCAGTCCCTTCTGCCGCCAACACTTGGGTGATGGTGGCTGTTGTGGGCGCCATAGTGGGGTCGTAGAGTACATTGGTGCTGTGGCCTGTGGTGTGGTCTTGGCCTTCCGATGTCGTGCCGGTTGGCCTATGCCCCTTGAGGTGGAGGGGCGGTGTTGTCCCTCCTCGGCCCTGGCCTTCTTCCGTGATGTGGCACCGGTGTCCTCATCAGCGCTGCCAGAATATGTGCCTGTGGGGGGCCAAAGGAGGGAGAGGTTTAGTGATGGGTCTACAGGCATTGAGCATGCATTGGGGTGGCTGCATTGATATGGATTGGTAGATGAGTCACACTGGGGGGAGTGACATACAGGTTGCCTCACTCTTGGGTGGATGATGCATGGAGGCATTTGGGTTGCAACACAAATGGGGTGCATCATGCATGTGGACAAGGTGATGCTCTGCACTGCCTGTAGGTAGTCTTGAGCTTATGTGTCTTTTGGACCCTGATATACATCATTGCACTGTCAGTTCAGGTGGACATCACCGTGGTGGTATTGGCATTGTTTGATTGGAGACACCTACCTGCATCGGCTGATGACGGGGCTCCTCTCTCTATGTCCCCGACTCCCTCTATTGACTCGGTGCCTATGGTGGAGGCACATATCTCCTCCCATGGTTGGAGTTTTATGGGCGACTCTGCACCTCCACCTGTCGCCATCCCAAGGTTTTGGTTGGCCGAGAGTATACTTTGCACACGTAGACGTAGGTCGTCCCATCGCTTGCAGCATTGTTTTGGTGTGCGGGGTCTGTGTTGTCGCCCAGAGAGTCAGTGTTGTGGTGGTGACAACACTGACTCTCTGGGCGACCAATGCCCAAATCTGCTTTTTACGGTGCAGCGCTGGTCAGGAGATGTCATTTGCAAACACCAAGTCTGCATGCTCCTTCAGTGTCTCTGCCAACATGGTGAGCTCCTCTCTGGAGAAGCGCTCCTGGCGCACCCGATCTCCAGTTTTTTTGACAGCTTTTGGCATCCTAAATTCAAACAGGTGGTGTTTGAGGTGTGTGGGAGTTCTGGGGGTCAGATGGCTCCTGGTTGTGGTGGATGGCAATGGATTGTGTTTTTAAAGATGGCCGCCGTGCTCTTTCCCGTTCCTGTGCGATGACGCTACTTCCGGTTCCGCTTATTTACGGTCACCGCTAATAGCGGTTACCACTATTTGAGGTGACCGCTATTAGCGGTGACTGCTAATGCCAATGGCTAGGATGCCGGAGGTGCTATTTCCACTGCAGACGATGCCGGAAAGGGGGATTTTTCGAGTTTTTGCGGCATGGCGGTGAGTTCATCACCGGCATGGAGCAAAGCTCGTGCCCGCGAACTCGCAATGGGCCGCTTTTAGCGGTCTATTGCCAGCACGGACACGGTAATTGCGCCATGCTGGTAATGACCGGTACTTACCGCCACGGTCGTAATGAGGGCCAATATCCTTTATGTCATGGAACACCCGTGATAATAGCCACCTCTTTACTAACCTGGTAGTTGGTGCGTTCATAAAGTCCAAACTGATCATTAAACTTCAAAAAGCCTGGTTAATTGAACTTCCTGTTATTGATAGATTTGATTGTAATTTCCAGTCAGCAAAAAAGGATTCTCAGGGTGGTCGGCCGTCTGGAGGGTCATTGACCTTAGTTGAATCTAGCCAGTTTTACTCAATTATCGAGACTATAATTCATACATTTGGCTTTATAGCCACCTATGTTAGGTCATCTTTTGGGAGTAGTTGTGATATTCTGGTCATTTAATATTTACTGGCACTTAGGTTGCAGTAATTTAAACACTTTTACCTTATATTGAAAACAATTAATGAGTGGCTGGACAAATGGGCATGGGATTTGATCTTGCTTTCTGGACATAACTAGAGGTACCATCACAGGCCCCAAAGGGAAGGACTATTATGGTTACGTTTGGGTAAAGGTACTCATGGGAGTGAGCCTAGTGATGTTGAATGGGGCTGTCACAGGTGATGTACCGAGCCATTTCACTTGGTTTAGTGCATCCCTCACGTCCACATTAGATTACATATTTACTAGTCCGAAGCTGTTCAAGAAATGCAGGTCTATGTCTGTCCTCCCTACTGAATTTAGTGATCATTGTGTCCTGAATGCAGATTTGAAATTGGATGAGTGTAACAAAGGAGAGTTGGTTCAAATGGGCACAGGCATTCATCTTAACGACCTGGGGAATAGGTTTAGTTGGAACCCTTCAATGGTGTGTTGTGTTTGTAACTATAATTGGTTATTTATAATGCACTTAATACCTAGAGGTTTCTAAGCACGTATCGGGGATTGAACTTTGCTTCCAAGGCGAGCACGTTGCCCCAGAGCTATCCTTCCGAGACAAATTCCAGCTTCACAAGTTATCTTCAAACCATTTCTTCAGAGGAGTGGAATGATTATTTCTCGATTGAGAATTTTGAAAGCTCTGTCTGAGATTTAATAAATACCTGCTTGTTTAGACCCAGTGCCCCTGTCGGGGGGGCGAAGGGTAATCACAGGCACCTTTATGATGTAGAAGTAGCAATAAGAAAACTAAACATGCAAGTACAAATAAGAACAATCAGTAAAACCCTTACATTATCGCTAAAAGCAAGAAAGGTGTCAATCAGTAAAGTCAAGCAGTTATTTAAGAATTGGCTGACGTCCACTCGTGCTGTTAGGTGTTAAAGACAAGCGGAAAAGATGTTTCAAACCTTAACCAACAAAAACACCCAAGTGTTTTGGCACCTGCTTAAAGATCCTGAGAATTCCCTTCTGTTACAGGAGGCTAACCCAATCCCTGAAGAGTCATGGGTATCTCATTATACAAATATACTTGCCAATTGGAAGGTTATGTTTGTGGTGAGTGTGATCTGCCCTTGATTGACATCACTTGGAAGGTTCTGGTCTCTTCTGACGGGATTGAAGACATTATTAATCGAATTAGCATCTCCCAGCCACCCGGGCCTAAGAGATTACCTAATTTGTTATTGAAGGGAAGCCCTCATATGTGGGTCGAAATTTTGGACAGATTGCCATGACGAAACAGTTCCCCACTACTTGGTCAACTGCGTATGTCGTGCCTATCTTCAAAAAGGGGAGTAGATCGGACCCCACGAACTATCAACCCATTGCAATCCTGGATGCCGACAGCAAGGTCTGAGCAACCTGCTGTTGGAGTATCTAGAGGATTGGCAAATAGCGGTTGGTAGAATTTCCAAATGGCAGTCGGGTTTCCGTAAATCTATGGGTACCTCACTGAATGGTTGTGTATTGAACTGTAAAATGAGTCAGGTATGGCTGGCTAAATATGATTCTGTTTCTTTTGCAAGTATTGATCTGTCGGCAGCATTTGACGTTGTCGACAGATCACTCCTTGGGGCCAAATTACATCAATGGGGGATCCTGGATGGTCTGTTACGGCTTATTTCTGGTCTTTATGAAGGGTTCAATGTGAAAATTCATTTGAACCAACAGGTTTCGCTCTCTCGTCGGATAAATCCCACCTGTGGAGTGAGGCAGGGTTGCGTGTTAGCACCCTGCCTTTTTAACCTGTATATGTACGAGTTGGTAGAATGTTTGTTGTCATCGGCGATTGCAAGTCCAAAAATAATTTAAAATCTTAATGTGATGTGGCTGCAATACACCAATGACTTCCTTTCATTTGATTGCACCCAGAAAGGTCTACAAAATCTGATTAATGCTTTTTCTAATGTCACAAATCTAATGGAAATCAAGCCGATTGAGTTGGTTGATCATTTTACTTATTTGGGCTTTCCAATTCAGAATAAACACAAAAAACAGCTCAATAGGGAACGGCTTAAAATATGCATGACTGCCTTATTAAATCAGTTACGTCAAATTGATTTTAAATATGGTAAATATTAATTGCTCCTCGTACTAAAATTCTTCGAAGGAAAGGTGGTTACTAAAATTCTTTATGGGATCATATTGGCAGATTTTTTAATCCTGGATTACTTATCCGTCTTGGAGGGAATAATGTGGAGGACGATTCTGCAGGTTCCTAACAGTGTGCCCATTTCGACCAGAGGTACGAGCTTGGAATTTCCTCCCTAAAAGTTAGGGCCTGCTGGAGGTATTTAAGCTTGTACAGAAAAATTGTCTGCCCTACCAACAATTCCCTGTTTCTGGATTTGAAAACTATTTGGAAACTTTGGGGGACAGGTATATTAATGCCTTTTCTTTGTTTTGCCTGTCGCAACATACGATGGTTTGGTCAACAAATGTGGACCTGGTTACCAACCCATGTAAAGTAAAGAGGCTGTTATATTTACATGACTGATCCAACATTGTGGACTCTATGCAGTCTTAACAAGCTCTATATCATCTGATCTGGGATCATAAAAAGTTGAGGATGTTAGCTCTGTATCTCTCAATCTATCCGCATAGGGAAGTAAGAAGAGGTTTCTTGCCTTTCGATGGAATCTAATCTTAACCAAAAAAAAGTATTGATTAGATGCAGGCTATTGGGCCCGGATCAAGGAGATTATATACGGGGGAACAGCACAAAGAAACATTAAGACACATTGTAACAATATGTGCAGCGAACCATGGGAAAAGGTGGAACTGTTTTAAAACAAATATGGTGATTTGTTTTTTGCAGGCGATAAACTAGCTATGTGGCAATATTGTGTGTCAGGGAGAGCGGTTGCATGTCATTTCATTGCGTGATGTTTTTTTGCCGTTTTTTTTACTGTGAATGTTTTAACTCAAAAACCCATCACATTTTTTGAAAATTATTTTTGGGGAGCTGTCCCCACAAGCCCACCATTCCCTTGAATTTTTTATCTATTCCCAAATACCCACACACCATATATATAATGTTCTAACCCTCCCTAAAAAGTGTGATGGGTTTTTTCGTTAAAAAATTCTCAGAATAAAAAGCAGCGAAAAAACATCCCGCGATGAAAGGACGTTGTACCAGGAGAACGACTGCGATAGTATTGGCTGTGATTGGTTTTTTGGACTCTTTGGAAGAGGCCTACCTACATCATAATGCACTTTAATATGGTTCTTGGATAAGGTTGACCATTATGTCATGTGAATTACTGTAATATTGTTAGGCACTAGTCAAAGTCACTGTTGTCAGTTGGTTGATTTATTGGAAAAGAATTACTGTCAGAAGAGATGTGACCACTGACTTAAATTTTTTAAAGAACTGCTTTGGGATATGCTGAATGGTAAGCAGGTCAATTATATGATTCACTTTATTTTCACATTAGCTGAGACTGAGTATGTAAAGATGAAATGTATACCCTTGTCCCCCCCTCCTTGCATAGTGGTGCCTCAATGCACTTGGAAAAACTGCAGAATCGTCGTCATACCTATTTGCTTTTATCTACACTGTTAATTGTATTATTTGCACTTAGTCTGCCTGTGCAGATTTGTATCGTTCAGAAATTCAAGGGCTCTGAATGAATGTTGTTTTTTCCCCTCGTTCCCTCCCTCCTTGAGCGCTTTGAAACACTTGCTTTGTGTATAGGTGCTTTACAAATAAACATTACCATACTGTACTATACTGATGTTTTATTATGAGTGGATTTTCATGATATAAATATGTGTTGTAAATGAACTAATGTGATTTACTATTTTTTAAATGGTTGTTATTAAAAGTGTTATATATTTTAATTATGAGGATGAATTTAATGTGATTAATAGTATTTAGAATTGGTTAAAAATGTGTTAAAGGTCATTGTTTTAACCAAATAACAATTAAAAAAAGAAGCCTTAGGCTTAGGGACAGCTTGGGCCTTGTGTTTTTTATAATGAAGAAAACTTCAGCTTAAATGCTTTTTTGGCGTTGCTTTCCACCTTCTATCCTGGTGGGTGCAGGAGAGGATGATGTTTATGCCGTTAAGTAGAACAAGGCCCGGCTGAACTTGCTTACATGTGCCAATGCAGTAGGGACACACAGACACAAGCCATTAGTGGTGGGTAAATTCAGGTGACCAAGAGCATTCCAGAGAGTTGAGTACAAACCCAACTTAATGCATTGGATGAAAAAAGGAGAAATGTCTGCACTGGTTTCACCATGTGCTTGTTTCCACAGTGAAAGAACATCAGAGGTAACCTAGAAAAACAGAAGGTGCAAATGTTATCCTGATTTTAGTTAACTGCAGATCACACCCTCCTGAAGATGTAATGGTCTCTGGAGATATTATTACCATCTTTCTGTCTCCAACAGTAACCTCACTGGTACAGCCTAAGGGTTCAGGAAATTGAAGCCTGAAATCCCTTTATAGAAAGGATATTATGGGGAGGCTCTATCCAAGAATTTCAATAGCACTAAACCATCAAAGATGCAATTTTCAATGTGGCAAGTGGCTGATTTGCTGTGAAGAGTAGAACACTGAGAGGGTGCTAGAAGAAAATGATGGCCCGCTGTGTTGTTTGTAGGGGGTTCCTTAAGGGAAGAAGATGTTTATGTTTTGAGGTTGAGGACACAAAGAAATTCCCTACAAAAGATTGTGGATGTCCTTCAAAATGCTGATTGCCCCCACCCTCCACAAACCTCCTCACTGAACTCAGCGTCACTGGTCTTGAAGAGTCGATGGACATTGATCACTACCTGAATGTTACCCTTGCTCATGATATAGATAAGATTTGCATACCGGGGGAGGCAGTATTTGAACAAGACTCAGAAGAAGACCACACTAGAGATCTTAATGTGCCCAATGCAGTGCTTAATTTGTGGGGGTGGTTGCCGGTGGCCAACACCGGCACTCTTTTTTGGGCACCGGAACTCATGCGGGGCCAGCGCACGTGCAATTGCTTTGTTTGTTCTTCTACTTCGCTTTGCTTCGATTATAAATCATTGGGATTTGTCATTCTGATCTCGATCTCTCTCGTGCTTGCAGGTAGCAGGCCATAGCTGGCTGGGCCTGGGAGGGGCCAGCAATAGCAATGAACAACAAACTGTTACAAATAACAACCAATGAAAACTACCATTCTGTTGTTACTATGCAGTATTTTATACATTAGTATATAGTAACACAGAATGTGCAGTTTTCATTGGCTGTTCTTCTGAGCCAGTGAAATTACATGGTGACGTGTTGTTGTTGCCACAGGAGGCAGCGCCACCTTCATTTCACAAGTTACTGTGAAGTGAAGGTGTCGAGGCGTGGCGTAGTCAGTCCTGACTTGTAAGAGAAAGAGAGCCTGCGTGGTGTGGCCTAGTTGCTTCCTAGGGCGCCCTCTGTCTGCTTTTTCATTTGTGCGGGTGCCAGTGTGCGCACCCGGCCCCTCCCCCACCCTGAGGCCCTGACAGGAGAACAGCTCCCAGTCGGCAAAGCAGGTAAGTCACTTGTTGTTGCGTGCTGTGCAGCCTGAGCCTGTCAGTCAAGTGATCAGGCAAGGCCCAGGTTGGGCCCGGGTGGCGGCATGGTCCCCTGGTGGTGTCCTGACTGTGCAGGAGCCAGGACCCCACCAGTGGCCCATCCGTGCCCGGGCTTCTGTCTGTGTGACCTGTGTGCAGTGTGCTGCTGACTGCAGTCAGTGCCAGGCCCAGGCCAATTTCTGTGACCAGGGGCTGCCGCAGACTGAGTCGGATGACTCTGCCGCGGGAGGCCGGGCCCATGGATTGTGCCCAAAAGTAAGTTTTTTACTTTTTTCTTTGAAAACCTGACCTTCCGTGGGGCCGGTGGCTGGGGCCTGGCCCCATGGAAGGTAGGTTTTAAAAGAAATAACTTATTTTGAGTGGCGGCTGTGGCCCATCACTTCGAAAGTGACGTGCCTAGCCACCCAAATATACGTTTTTTCTTTTAAAATTGTACCTATTTTTATCATCATTAGGCTCAGCATGGCCGTGGCGGCCCCACGGAAGGTAGCCTAAGTGATTGAGGCAAGGCAGGGCACGGCCCAGGACCGGGCTTGGCACGGGCGGCATCGTGGTCCCACTAGTCTGTCACAAAAGGAATGAAATGTTGTTTGCAACTTTGGCCACTTTTTCATTGGTGCCGAGCCCGACTTGAGACAATTGTATGCCCCAGTCCCACCATGGATAGCATTCATCTAAGCGAACCATGAACTGTGAAGTTTTGCCTGGGTGTTTCCATTCTTCCTTTTAATGTTATCGGTCTCATTATTTCACAAATGAGCTTCAGCGAGGGGACCCGGAACGGTGCACATATTGGGCCGAAAACCGAACCGGCTGCACTTTGCGAGAAAAGCCCATGCAAAGACGAACTTCTGAAATGCCATTTCAGGCTTAAAGATACACACATGGAAACTAGACGGGGATAAACATGGTGCACGTGCCCACTAATCTGTCGTCATAAATAAAAGCACTAGTTGAGTATTTGTGTATAATTCTCAACCGTCTTTTGCTGTCATCTTTTTACATAATTCCAGCGCATATTTTCTATCCTGATGTGTGGTTTATACACCAGATTTGGCCCCTTAACCTGGGTACAATACACTCCGACTATGTGCTCCGAATAAGAGCACATGCAATCCTCAGATAGGAATCATCAGATAGAGGTGGGTGTCTGTTACACCCCGCAGTTTAGTGAAGCATGTCAAGAACATGTCAGTGGGAAGGAGATTTCCAAATATGCATTCGCCTCTGGCTCCTGAATATTGGGTGACAAAACCTATTTCGTTTTTTAATATGCGTTAAGGTGGAAAGAGGCCCGAAAGCAGAAGTAGCACAGGCCGTTGATTTCACAACAATGTCTTGCAGAAATTACTTTTTCCAAGTTATTCAACACCATGCTCCTGCTTGAAGGAAGGGTGAAGGGGGATGCATTTATCAGATGTGATGACTGGTAAGGGCCTGAGAGTAAATTGATTACACAAAACACCTGGATGAGGTGACTGAGGAATGGGCAGAGGGGGGAGGGTGCTCTTCCTGAGGTAACCGATTAACAATACTTGGTGTACTTTAACAGACTGTCAGATGGGGCAGAAGGGCTACAAAATTGACAAATAAGATAACATCCACAGGTTTGCAACTATTTTATCAAATGCATTATCACTGTGAGGACAGCAAGTATGGTCCAGACGTCTACAAGTGTGGTCTAGAACTTAGAAGTGTATTCAAATGCACTCTTTTGCCTCTGGGTTTGCCGGAATGCTGGAAACACTACAACTACCATAAAAAGTGTTTTCGATCTTTAAAGCATTATACTTTCTCAACCCATGTGTGCCCTTACCCATCCATCCGACTACTAGCCTGTGCCAGCAGTTGCTATAGCGCCAAACATGTGACATGGAGCAGCAGCAGTGTGATGGGCTGGTGGTGGGCCGATCTAGGTAGGTCTAGCACTGAACTGGCGTGGCCGGTGCGCCCGCACTGCGGGCGGCGCCGCGCCCGGCATTATGGGGCCAATATTTTTTGGGCACTGGCACTTATTTTTTTACAAATTAAGCACTGGCCCAATGTCTTCAAGCTTTCTTGAAATTTGCTGAGCAACTGTCTTATTCTGCTCAGGATGCGATACAGCTTCATATTGTTCACAACCATTTCTTGAAAAAAAAGGCAATCGGCTTACAGGCAGTTTGACGTTTGCAAGTTGTTTCAAAGAGCTTTGTTAGCCTGTGTCAAAAAGCCCAGATCCTTCTACACCATCAACTGCAGCATCAGGTTGAATTAATGTGGATGATTCACTATGAAAATCTCAGCTCAATCCTAATGCACAGACTGCATGGGTTATTTCATTGATGCTCACCTCCTCCTCACGAAAACACTCAAGAGCTGGCTGTTCCCATTCCATCCTCAGTCATAAGCCTATCCTCAGTTAAAAGCTTATCACGCATTTCTTCCTCCTGGCCCCGAAGGTCTCTTATATTCACCCTCAACCCTCTCCTCCTCCTTACTCCCAAATCATCTATCTCAATCAAGGCCACGTTTCAAGACTTTGTCGACATATTCTGTTTAGAGGCTACCTAATCTCATCCGAGACAAGATCAGCATCAAGTTGGTAATATTTTGCTGAGTCGATTCACCCACAGGAAAATCCATCTCAGTACATACACGATTGGGAAGATTCATCTGGCTTGGCTCGTCGGCATATTTCACTAAGGGCCGGGAAGACACAATTAGTCGATTCCAGAGACTGACCCCGCCTACAGGGCCTTGCTTGATCTTCAGCTCTCTCTTCTCCTGGTCTGATCTACTCTTCGACAAATGCAAGGATACAATCTCTAGCACATGGGGTCAATGACCCTACACTCCTTTTTTCTCCTGCATCCTATACATGTATCCTGTAAAATAAGTGTCCTGTATTCACTATGTTTTTAATGTCATTAATCTGCATTTTATCAGCATATTACTCCTGCATATGCTCACTGTGTGGGGGCACTACTAAGCCTCTGTCAGTGGTCCTAGGACCCTTCCAACCAGGCCAACTTCCTCTCTCTATCACCACTATTTAAAAGAGATGCCACATTATTTTGGGGCCGCTATGTCAAGACCTAGGCATGTTTCATGCATAAAATAAGAGTTCTCAAACCTTGCTATTGGCCCTGGCGCTCAGTAGACACTGCATTCCTGCTTCCTTTTTGCATTTTTCTGCAATGCAGAATTTATGACTGAATCCCACGAATAATTCAGCTCTCCAGCGTTACCTGCTGTTTCACCTTCTCCAACTACAACATATCAAACTCTTCTGCTGCATATACTGCTATGCTTATTTATTTTGCACTCTCCACTGTAATCTCTAGAAGGACCAACCACCCACAGCACTTCAACTCCATTACATATAGCAGAGGGTGCTACAAATACAAGATAACATAATATAACATAACAAGTAGAATCCCATTCTCTTGATACAGAAGACCAACAGGCAGGGCCACATATCATTGATATAGATGAGCAATAAGAAGGGCAAATGCCATTGATGTAGAACATTTACAGGAAGGTCCACAGGAAGTGCCACATCCTAATGATTTGGACAGTCTGCAAGAAGACTAAGAACTCATTAATGAAGAGGAATCAAAGCCAGAACCGCAAGACAGGGCACAACCAAAAGCAATGTAGGCATTTTGCAAGACCTTCTATTGATGTCTACACAATTTTCTATAAGTCTTCTCAAGTATGAAGAAGGCCTGTAGCGCCATTTTGCCTTCTTGCAGGACCTCGATTAGACTCATTCTGATGTTAAAGTCACATCATTTAGAACAGTATTACAAAATACTGTCACTGTGCTGTATCACATTATCTAGTAGTGTCATTGGGGTTTGTTACCTATCTTATTTAAAACCATACCATAGTACTGTAAAACATTTTAAGCAATCTTTTTGTCAATAAGGTGCAGTATAACACTGATAAAGTATATAAGTGGCTTTGCAAGTACCGTACAATAAATTGGAACTATGCATAGTTCCACCGGTAGCACTGACAGGGTAACCGCCAAACCCATAATGAGGCACACTCTCTTAGTCCAACAATTTAAAGGTTTTTCACAAAGATTTACCTTAAAACTAGAGCATATCCCAGAAAGGACTACCAAAGAGTCAGTACCTGATGAATAGTCCATGGTTCACAAACGGCGACACATGTTCACCAAATCTTCACTACCAGTGTGGAAGAATTCAAAACCAAGCCATGTAAGTATGGATACTCTTTAACCCAAAACAAACACACGCAAGACACATTTAAATAGTCTATCCGCTGAAACATAGGGTCAAAAAATTGCCCATACTAAAGTCCAGGTCAAATGGAAAGAAGTACAAAACAAATGAACTTGTACATACTAGGTCTTCTGTGCCAGCTCTCAGGCGTAACAAACCATGAAGAGACCTCAGATTCTCAAAAGCAAAATCCAACCTCAGTATCTAAGAAAAGGGGAAACACATGAACAATGGTCTTTTTTTATTAATATTGCTATGTACAGGCGATGGCAACTCAATGATTAAACCACATAACATGCCATAATAGAATGCATCACTAGTCCAAATCTGGCTCATGCCTACATCAAAAGCAATCCCATCAATAGGTTCGAGGCAATGCACATCAATCTGATTCTATAAGGTCTAAGGTATACTTTCAAATGATACAGCTCACAGAAATTACCTTTACAGGAGACTTTACATTCACCAACATGCCTAGATCGTCGCCGACACCTCTGGTCACTGCCTTAACCTTTCACCTGTTCCAACAAGGGTTGACACAACACTAGTGATAAAGATCACAAAGTTAGGGCAGGCCACCCAGCTCAGTACAAAACACCGACCAGTGGTTTTCTTTACCCAAACACCCAGAATCATCATTCTGATGTGCCAAAAGTATCAAATAACTAGCCTGTAAAAAGACTGCCCCATCAACAGCAGCAGCAACACGCTCAAATCACTCCAGAGCCAAATAATTTAATTTCACTGGAAAATGCAGAAAAACTCTGCGATTCCAAAACTGTTAAACGTGCGCAATAACATCATTGCGTGCATGCAAAATGTCGTCACTATGCGCGTGCGCGATGCTGTCATGTTTATGCAAACTGGAAATGAATGCCGAAGCAAATAGGAGTTAGCCCTTTCTCAGAGGCAGAGCTGCACCCCCATGTATAAGGCTGGAACTACCACCCAACATTTTAGTAGTAACAAACCATATTAGGTCAACAACCAAAGGTGCCAGGTATAGTGATGATATCTCCACTGGCCCCCATGTATGGTTCTACTTAAATCACAGCACATATGGCAAAATAGTCAAGCTTCAATCAATGGTAAATAAGCTTGCATTAATCATCAACAATCTTAGCCTAGATGCTAGGTGCTGGTCAAAACTGTCGCCCAAATCAACAGCTCACAGGATTCACAGTGATTAACATCACCAATGCAAGTAGTAGTACCTCATATATAGACTTTCCAAATTGAACTCCAAACCCATACAGTGACATATGGATAGGAAATAGGGTAACACAGACTCATCTATCCATAGTTGCACTCAGAATTTATAAAGACACGTTGTGCTACTCCACATTTTCATTAAGACCCAACAGGTGAAATTTGGTGTGACAAATCAAATTCTGTCCCAGATTCAACAATTTACGATTTATCTCCTGTAGATTGTTGCCCCTAACCTTTTTCAAAATCACTCAACGGATGTCCAAATAGGTATGGGATTTATCAATGAAGTGTTTAAACAGCGGTGCTTGTTTAATTCTATTCTTTATGCAACTCTGATGATCTATTAGTCTGGTTTTAAATTTCCAGTTTGTTTTTCATATATAATGCAAATCACGAGGACAAGTAAATCATATATATGACATGTTCAGTGTTACAATTAGTGTGTTCCTGAGTACTCCAGGGTTTATTCAGCCCAATGTCCACTGTGAGTGATTTACAGGTAAAGGGACACGTTACAAGGATAATGCCCAACCACCGGGGTCATCTCCCACAGTTTGGTCTGTTTGTTCAAATGTGGTCGATTTTGCATGATGTCATTTCTAATAATCACATTCCTAATGGTCATACTCCATTTGAACGTTACAATGGAAGGCAGTTTTGCTGAAGGCATGTTTCCAATTTCTTTGTATAATCTGTTTGATCTGGTATGACTGATTGGTGAATTGACTTACAAAACCATACAGTCATCTTTTTTCCACTTCAGTTGGTGCTCTAGAAGGGCCTCCCGATTGTTATTGTAAGCTTGTTTGGCCGATTATTTTTACCAATTTGGGAGGACAGCCACGAGCCTTCAATTTGGATGCTAAATTGTCAGCTGCTACTTCAAAAGATGATTTTGTGAAGCTATTCCTTTTCAACCTAAGAAATTGCCCAAAAGGCAAATTATCTTTTAGTTCCTCCTGTGAGAAAGGTATGGTATTAAACAATAAGGCAGACACAAGTGAACACAATTCAAGGGTGTTTATTGAACTTCAAGTGGGTTTGAAAAATGCCTATCTGATCCTAAATCTAACGATGGGATCAAGCTATGACCATCAAAGAAGAATGCAGTCCTAATCGAGTCTGTCAAAATAAAGGGGCCTATACTTATAAACCTATTGCCAATCCATACTTATAAAAACAAATAGTGTGGGAAACAATGTTATGCAAATGAAAAGTGTTCAAGAAATGATATGTCAGGATATTCAAGCCGTTGGCTTCCCTTCCCCACGTTTTCAGCACGGGACAAGGCACATACTAGAGCTTAGCACACTCTCTGGCTTCTCTAGAACAAGGATGCAGTTCAAAACCTCAACATAAGGGCCTTCTGTGCCAAAGTCTCTTTGCCATTCAAGGTCTCTTATTTCAGAGGGCCTGACGAAACACGACAAACAAAGTTAATTTCTTCTTAGGATTTCACATTTATAACTTCTCAGGTGATTTAGTCCTCCTCTGCCGGGCTCAAACCCACTTTGACACAAAATCTTCAATTGGAGTCCCTCTGCCGGATTCAGACCAAATTGTTCACATATACAACTTCTCGGGTGATTTATGGTTCACCCTGGGTCCCCCTCTGCAATGCCAGCCCCACTTTAACACAAAACCGTCAATTGGTCTCCCTACGCCGTGCTCGGACCAAATTTCTACACTTCATCAAAATCGAAGACTTTCGACTGTGCGCAGGATTTTGCTTGACCCATCACAAGACCACTTCAGTTCACAATTATTTGTTCTCTTCTTGATATAACCATTTTCTCACTTTCACTTTTGCCACTTCTCAGCTGGATACCTTACAGAGACCACGCAGTGCCGGACCACTCTATCAAAGGTATTGTATCTTGCTTTTTAAAGTTCAGTCACTCATCAGCAGTTCAACTTTACTTGCATCTTTTATCACACGCGTTTTAACAATGTTCGTTCCAGCACTCGCCATACAATGTTGCTGCTTGCAACCTTGGCTTCAGACCAGCCCGGTCTTGTATTGGACTCCCCAACTCACCGACTGTGTTGATTTCAATGATACTGATTTCTGCCTGGAGCCAATGACGGTACCACAGCGGCTGGTGATTCTTCTTCCCTTGATTATTGATGCAGGAGAGCCCGGGTATCTCCGGCACACAATGCAGGATTCTTCAGCCTGGTTTCCTGGTCTTACGCTTTCTATTCTCGAGGTCTCTGGAAAATAACGGTTCCTTGTCGAAAAGGTCAAGGGAACTTCACTTCATGTGATCCCCTTCTGTTTTGCCGTCTTTCCTCTCTCGTTCAGCTGCCGTCTCAAAACTGCTGTTTCGTCGTGTGCTTTGCCTCGCTCAGAGTGTGCTCTCGTTCTCTGCTTTTTCTCTTTGTGGGGTAGCCTAATGGAAGTAGCAAAACAAAAGAGTTGATGGCCGGAAGGTTTAGAATAAATCTTGACCTCTGGCATTGCTCTGGGCAACCCTTCAGACCATCGTTCTTCGCCTGCCAAGCCATTACAAAAGGGGAAAACCATATGCAAATCAGGCTTGGTCCCACCCCCAAAGGGGTAGTCCAGCCTGAACCACTAGGTCACATCCCTTCTGCACGAGACCACAAGCATCCCCAGACATGTTTCAGCCTTGTTGGGCGTCATCAGTGAGGAGTAGCTTGGGTCTCTAGGCCCAACAGGCCAGGGACCCACGTCTGGGCATACCCTTCCCACTCGGGGTGACAATAGCAAAACAAAAGAGTTGATGGCTGGAAGGGTTAGAATAAATCTTGACCTCTGGCATTACTCTGGGCAACCCTCCAGACGATCGTTCTTCGCCTGCCAAGCCATTACAAAAGGGGAAAAACCATATGCAAATCAGGCTTGGTCCCACCCCCAAAGGGGTAGTCCAGCCTGAACCACTAGGTCACATCCCTTTTGCATGAGACCACAAGCATCCCCAGACATGTTTCAGCCTTGTTGGGCGTCATCAGTGAGGAGTAGCTTGGGTCTCTAGGCCCAGCAGGCCAGGGACCCACGTCTGGGCGTACCCTTCCCACTCGGGGTGACAATAGCAAAACAAAAGAGTTGATGGGAGGCTTTTAATGAACTCTATGTGTGAATTAAGTGCTGATGGGCGATGGTTTTTGTTTCAGAGTGGTTAATTTACTATTGTGTTCTTTTTATTGTGTTTGTCTTGTGTTGTGTGGTTGTGTGTTTGTGTTTTTTTCTCTTGTTTTCCTCTGATTTTTGGCTAGTTCTCATTTCAAATTAGGTTTGTTGCGATTAGTAGAGATAATTGATAGTTTTTTCTTATTTATTCTGTACTATTTGTATCAACTTGTATAATGCTTTTTTCGTTTTATTTGTCGTTTTCTTGTTATCATAATTGTTGTTTTGGAATGATATGTATTTCTTTTGATAAATCTTTAAATAAAGTTGCCCAAAAAAAAAAGAGAAAAAAAAAAAAAGAAGAAATCTTGACCTCTGTCCTTACTGTTTGTCTCACTATGTGAGAGAGGGTATGCCCAGACGTGGGTCCCTTGCTTGTTGCGCCATGGGGAACCAAGCTGCACCTCACTGAGGAGGCCCAACAAGGCCGAAATATGTCTGGGGTTGCTTGTGTTTCTGTGCAGAGGGGACCTGGCCTAGCAGTTCGGGCTGGACTGCTACCATTGGTGGCAGTACCAGACTGATTTGCATATGGCTGGTCCCCTTTTGCAATGGCGCAGACGGGCTAAAAAACGGTGGTCTGGAAGGTTACCCAGAGCAATGCCAGTGGTTCAGATTCATTCAAAACTTTCCACCCATCACTTTTGTGCTTACTGTTTGTCTCACTATGTGAGAGAGGGTATGCCCAGACATGGGTCCATTGCTCGCTGCGCCTTAGGGAACCAAGCTGCATCTCACTGAGGAGGCCCAACAAGGCCGAAACATGTCTGGGGTTGCTTGTGTTTCTGTGCAGAGGGGACCTGGCGTAGCAGTTCGGGCTGGGCTACTACCATTGGTGGCAGTACCAGACTGATTTGCATATGGCTGGTCCCCTTTTGCAATGGCGCAGACGGGCTAAAAAACGGTGGTGTGGAAGGTTACCCAGAGCAATGCCAGTGGTTCAGATTCATTCAAAACCTTCCACCCATCACTTTTGTGCTTACTGTTTGTCTCACTATGTGAGAGAGGGTGTGCCCAGACGTGGGTCCCTTGCTCGCTGCGCCATAGGGAACCAAGCTGCACCTCACTGAGGAGGCCCAACAAGGCCGAAACATGTCTGGGGTTGCTTGTGTTTCCGTGCAGAGGGGACCTGGCCTAGCAGTTCGGGCTGGGCTGCTACCATTGGTGGCAGTACCAGACTGATTTGCATATGGCTGGTCCCCTTTTGCAATGGCACAGACGGGCTAAAAAATGGTGGTGTGGAAGGTTACCCAGAGCAATGCCAGTGGTTCAGATTCATTTAAAACCTTCCACCCATCACTTTTGTGCTTACTGTTTGTCTCACTATGTGAGAGAGGGTATGCCCAGACGTGGGTCCCTTGCTCGCTGCGCCATAGGGAACCAAGCTGCACCTGACTGAGGAGGCCCAACAAGGCCGAAACATTTCTGGGGTTGCTTGTGTTTCCGTGCAGAGGGGACCTGGCCTAGCAGTTCGGGCTGGGCTGCTACCATTGGTGGCAGTACCAGACTGATTTGCATATGGTTGGTCCCCTTTTGCAATGGCTCAGACGGGCTAAAAAACAGTAGTGTGGAAGGTTACCCAGAGCAATGCCAGTGGTTCAGATTCATTCAAAACCTTCCACCCATCACTTTTCTGCTTACTGAAGCCTAATGGAAGCTAGGTGTGTGTGATGGTCAGTAATTGCCTGACCTTGCCTGACCATTGTATTGGGACATGTCATTTATACTGCTCAGGTGTTCGTCTGTTTTCTCTCATAGCAGGCTGTCTGTAAGAAAGTGTTTGTGTTGTAAAAGGGCTGGTAGAGTTCCTAAATATCCTACCTGGTAGGATGGGGTAAAGGTATTACAGGGAAGGGGATACTGCGTCTCACCATCTGATGTCCCACTCCCACTCCCCGAAGACCCTTCACCCAGGTGATCCTCCCGCACTGGTCCATCCCCAGGAACTGGATCCAAAAGCAATGGGTGTGTCCTGGCCACCTGGATGACCGATCCCTGGGGACTAGCGGGTGAGACAACTTCTAGACACCTTCTAGTTTCTCACATGCCCTTCCCCTATGTGATGTAGCCACATCTTTTTCACAGGGAAACCGAGAAAGGAAATCAACGTTCCCCATGCCTTTTTTCCTTTTTGTTGCTCCACAGTAAAACAGTAGGGTTGCAGGTCTAGGAACCATCGCATGACTTGAGGGTTAGAGTCCTCTTGTTGGCTTATCCACACTACTGAAGAATGATCTTTGACGAGCATGAACCTCCTTCCTAGGAGATAGTATCTTAGATGGGTGATGGCCCATTTGATGGCAAGTGCCTAAAATTCTAACACAGAGTAGTTTTTTTCATGTGGGAAGAGTTGTCAACTAGTGAATAGGATAGGGTGTTCTAAACCTGTAAGAGAGGCATCAGTTTGTAGCACAAACTCTTTCGAAAAATCTACTACCTTTAGGATCAGGTTCTGGCACAGGGTTAGTTTTAAGCTATTGTAACATACATCGTCCTCGTCAGTCCAATGAATCTACTTGGGCTCAGCGTTCTTTAATTCGTCTGTCAACGTAGCTGTTCTGTCTTAAGAAATTAGGGATAAACCTGCAGTAATAACCAATTAATCCTAAGCATTGTAACGCTCACCTGGCTCCCACGGAGGCTCTGGTCTGGGTTGCTGTGGCCTCTTCAAGCGTGATGCGCAGAATTCGGACCACCGATTGAACAGGACCCCCAAATCTTGCTTGTCTGGCCCGTAGGAATATCCTTCTGCAGATGAGAAAGGGGATTAACTGTCTGCTGAATTATGTGCTTGCTCCCCCCTTTCCCCGTTCGTTCTCCTCTGACTTCCTCCAAAACCCCCGGTTTAAGCTCACCTTATGGTTTGGAAGGATGAACTCTCCATCCTGCTTCTGATGCAGGGGCGCGCGTTCGTCCAGTTACTTCACTGGTTTTCAGAATGGCGCTGGCAAATCCACTTGACTTTACTGAGTGATACGCCGTAAGTAGGAAGATGCAAAAGTTCAAGTGTGAGCCTCCTTTTATGTTGTCTTTTTCTGTCCTTTATTTCAGGTGCAGAACAAAGGCGATGCGTTGAGGGGTTAAATTGCCGGGGTAAAATCAGGTGAGTCAGTGATGAAGGCGACCCCTCTAAATGTCTTTATAATTCCCCAGTAATGTCTTTTGTCCTTTCCCCACAGGGGCCGGGGTGCGGTACCTGCCAGAGATGTGGCGCCAACCCGAGATGTGGAATGGCTCACCAAGAATAGCCGGGAAGTAATATGGCTGAAAATCCGGCTTTCTTCTTGTGTTCCCTGGCTCTCCTTTTGTCTCTTCTTCTCTCCCTTAGGTGCGGTGCAGAGATGTGGAGACCGGCACTGAGAGCCGCGATGGAGCCGGGCGGCGTCTCGGGAACAGGTGAGTGAAGCGCGGCGCTGCAGCGAGCAACGCGGTGCTTTTAAATGGAAGTCTTCCTTCAGGAATGCTGGCGTGAAGATTCCGGATGCAGGTAAGAAGGTTGAAATAGTTCTTGGTTTTCACCTTTCTCTTCTCTTATTCCCTTACAGGTGTTCCAGGTTCGAGGCGGGCGTGGCTGGAGTCCAGGTGCAGGAGCAGACACGGTGAGCGTTCAGCTGCTGGGATGCAGAACAACGCGAAGCACGTGTGGCTGTCCGGGTGTGGCTTAAATAGCCTTGGAAGAAGTTCCAGGTGAGTATTCTTCCACAGCCCCACCCAAGTAACAAAATAGTTCCTTCAGAAAAATAGTCCCTCCTAAGCCTCATTTGGCTTGGTTCTTCATGCAGCATGGTCTGCATCAGGTGAGTGTGCAGCATGGTCTGCTTCAGGTAAGTGCACCAAACACTTCCCTTTAAGAGCCTGGCCCCTATGGCGCCAGGACTGATGTCCAACATGAGCCTGGCGCCAACGGCACCAGGACAGAGTCCAAAGAGCCTCTATAAAGGGCCGCTGGGCTTTTACCCGGGGGCGTGATGCCTGCTCCCGGGGGTGCTGGGCCTGGCCTGGTGCTCCGGCGGTAGGCATCATGACAAGCATGCTCTGAGGTCTCTCTTGGTCTTAGGCATCAGGGTATCTAGGATGGCTTTCACTTTTTCTCGTTGAGGTTGGAGACTTCAATTCCCTACAAAGAAGCTGAGGTATTTCACGGTTGATTGAGCCAGCTTGCATTTGGATGGAATGTCAGTTAAGCCGGCTTCTCTGAGTGCTCCTATAATAGTAAAGCGATGGAAAAGATGGTCTTCCCAAGTCTTACTATAAATTACTATCTCGTCAATATAAGCCCCACATAAATCGGAGTACGGCTGTAATATCCTGTTCATAAGCCGTTGGAAAGCAGTGGGGGCCCCATTTAGGCCAAGAGGGAGGACTTTGGACTGGAATAGCCCCAGGGGCGTCGAGAAAGCTATGTTTCTCTTATAAGGTCATGTACTGGGACCTGCCAATATTCCTTGGTTGAGTCTAGGGTTGATAGAAAGGTGGCATTTCTGAGTTTATCGATGCACGTCATAGGATAGGCATCTAGGATGGAGATGGTATTAGCCTGTCAGAAGTCTATGCAAAACCTCCAGGAACTATCTGGTTTTATGACCAACACAATAGGGGTGGCCCATAGCATTTTGTTCACTTCCTCAACCACTATCTGTCCATGGGCTTCCAGGAGTCTATATGGTTTCAAATGAACTAATTTTCCCTTTGGTGTTCTGATATAATAAGTGCTGTGCACTCTCCTTGGTTTCTCGCAGAATACATCAGGGAATGCCGTGACTAAATCTTTTAAGTCTTCTTGTTGTTGACTTGAGGAAATAAATAATTTTGAATTAATTCCCCCGGTACCAAACAAGACAGTGGGCCTCATTATAAGGGTGGTGGTGACGGTATGAACGGTGCCGGTGCAATTACGAGTTCTGCTTGCGGGTTCCTGACAGCACGCCAGGTCTTACATGGTGGGCTGTGCGGCACCCGCTAGCAGAACTCGTAATTGCACCGGCACCGTTATCAACCATATTATCAACCATAACCCATTGGTAAGAATGGGGGTCGGGACCCCAGCAATACCGTCACCCGCAAATGGGCAATTACCGGCCCATTCATCTCGTCATGGGCCCGTTATTGCCCAATCGCGGGAGGCGGTGCCGGTAGTGAGCATGGCGGTAGCTGTGCCTGCCATACAGGCTTGGCTACAGCCATTCTCGTAATGAGGCCCAGTATCAAGGCACTCTTTTAAGAAATGTACGTTGTAGAGGTGGGTCTTTTGTTTCCTATCAGGTTGGGCTATTTTGTAGGTGCAGGTCCCTGTTTGCTTTAGTACTTCGTATGGCCCATCCCACTTTGAGACACATTTATTTTCAGAGGTAGCTAAGAGGACTAATACCTTTTGTCCTATTGAAAAAGATCTTAAGTTTACCTTAAGGTTACCTTCTTGTCGTAGGCGGACTTTTATTGTGCTTGGGCTTTTTCCATGTGAGTATAGACTAGATTTCGAACAAGTTTCATATGCTCTCGCAATTGGTTTGTGAGAGGGGAATAGGTGCTTCTTCTCTTACCGCCCAGGTATCCCGCAGTATGTCTAGGATATCTCTTGGTTCTCTACCTTAAAGTGGTTTGAAAGGAGAGAATGGAAGCCTGGGGGGGTCTTTCTTACTGCAAATAGGGCCTAGTGAATAATGCGATGCCAGTCTTTCCTGTCTGTGTCTTCCAACTTTCTTAGGATCATCTTAAGTGTTTTGTTAAATCTTTCTACCAATCTGTCCATTTGGGGTGGTAAACTGAGGTTCATAAGGTAGAAATATGGAACAATTCCTCGACTTTTCCTATGTGTTTGCTCATGAAATTGGATCCCTGATCTGTTTGAATTTCCTTGGGCAAACCAACTGTGCAAAAATATAAAGATGTTTTAGAATGTGTTGGGTTTTGTCGTTCCGCATGGGGAACGCCTCTGGGTATCGAGTAGCGTAATCAACAATTACGAGGACATATTTGTTACCCAGTCTAGAGGTTTCCAATGGTCCAATAATATCCATCCCAATTCGGGAGAAAGGGACTTCTATTATTGGCAAAGGGTTCAGAGGGGCAGGCAAGAGAATATGCATAGTAGTTTTATGACATATTTCACATGTCTGAATGAAGTTCCTCATATTAGCATGGATACCTGGCCCGTAAAACCTCCCACTGATGTTTGCCTGGGTCTTAGATTGTCCTAAGTGTCTCCCTGTCAAATGAGAATGTGCAATCTCTAGCACGCTTTTCCAATGGGTTTTTGAGATTACTAACTGAGTTTTACTTAGGCCCTGTCTGGAGGTTTCCTTTCTATACAGTAATCCTTGCCTTAGTAAAAAAAAAGGGACATCCCTTCTCTAATCCTTCCCCTTCAGAAATCACCTGCAAAAAATCCTCTGTGAGTGCTGGGTCATTTTGTTGGGTGGAGGCTAGATCAGGAATGGTGGTAGGTTCTTCTTCCCTCTTTGCCTCAGTGGTAGATGGTTCATCAGCTTCCCCAAAGCTTAAGGTACCTCTCTCAGTTTCATCTGGTTCACTCTCTATAAAACAAAGAAATAGAGCCCTTTCAAGAATTCCTTGTGCAATTTTATCCCCAAGATGTACTTCAAATGGAGTTGCGCAATGGTTCTGTAGCAGAACCTTTATGGCTCCCCAGAAGTCGGGATCTATGACGCCCACTAGGACATCCAGACTGAACTCCCAGGTAAGGCCAGATTTTGGAGCCAATCTTATATAACACCCAGGAGGTGGTATTAGGGCTAAGTCTGTGGGAATCATTCCTCTTTTCCCTGGAGGGATAGTAGCTTCTCTTCTGCTACAGATAGCAAATCCTATTGATTCGTTTGTGGCGATAGAGGGATCTGAGGCTCTATGACTAAGCTTTTGGAATGTAAGTGTTCCCCAATTTGTCTCAATTGAGTCGCATCTCACTCCTGACACCATATGTAAGGAAGGCATGGTATCAAACAGTAAGACAGACACAAGTGATCACAGTTCAAGGGTGTTTATTGAACTTCCATTTGGGTTGAAAAACACCTATCTAATTCTAAATCTAAAGATGGGAGAAAGATACGACCATCAAATAATGACGCAGTCCTAGTCAAGTTTGTCAACATAAAAGGGCCTATACTAATAAACATGAAAAACGGATTTGTCTGTCCACTGCGCATGTCCCTCAAGACATCTATTGACAGTTGAGTTCAACCAGATTGTTACAATAATCTAAAAGTGGATATCTAACCACTTATTGGTACCTAATTAACACTTTATATATTCTCTTTCAACAAACACATTTATTTTTAATTTTATATTTATTCCATTGTGGTGATTTTCTTAATCCTACCAACACATGTTTCGACCTCAACGTGCATAGGTCCTCATCAGGGCTGGTAAATCACCTTTATACATGTCACTATAATAGACAACATGGTACCAATAAACACAAGAAGAATATCCCAATTAAATTTTCAATACCAACCAGGTCATGAACCAGAGGTTTGTTCCACAGCATGGGGTAGAAGATAGAAATAAAAAATATATACAAACACTGTATGAGCAATTTGTCATAATAGTACACTCATATCATCTTACATTGTGAGTTGAAGCCTTTTTAAAAAAAACTTTATTTAACTTGCAGAGATTGCTACATTACATTACTTTCAATTGCGTTCATAAGTTACATTGGTTCTATTAATAAAACATTGGAGTGTGCCCAGTTTATTTTCACAACTCTTCCCGTTCTTCAGCTCCTAGACTCTTATCTGCCAAGTATTGCCTGTATGCGCCCCAAACGTCTCTCGGGCGACATGTCATAGGGAGTAGTCCAGAATATACCTCTTCGATGTCATTCGCCCAGGCCATGTCTTTCTCCCATTCACTCAACGTTGGTGGATCCCTGTTCTTCCAATGCATTAATATCACACATTTCGCTAATAATAGACTGAGATTCAGGAATTTGTGTTGGATTGGGCTCATCTTGCTCACAATGCCTAGCACACACACTAGCGGGTCCGAATCTATGGGATGGTCTGACATCTCATCCACTGCTTTGCATACATCAGCCCAATAATCAGTTAGTCTTTTGGATGACCACAATATATGGAATATTTCTGCCTCATCACTTCCACACCTCAGGCACTTCCCGGACACTGTGGGATATATGTTCTTGAGTCGGGCCGATGTGAAATGTACCCTGTTAAGTATCTTATAGTGTATTAGCTGATACCTGGAGTTACTCGATATGTTCTTAGTCAATCCGCATAGTTGTACCCAGTGAGCGTCTGTGAATGTGATTCCCAGGTCAAGCTCCCATTCCCCTTTAACATCTGACGTCTGGACTATCTTGGTTGTAAAGTGGGGAGGCTGACTTCTTCTCGGCGTTAGGGGTGAGTGTATATCCCAGGCTAGGGTGTGGTGTGGATTCTTCAGGGAAGCTTTCCCATGTGCTGCCCATTGCCGAACGAGCCTGAGGTATTGCAGCTTCTGCGTTGGGGTGTTGCCTATAATCTCTTTAATATCATCCCATTTAATAAATTGTTTATCGACAAAAAGATCGCTGAACCTATTTATGCCCTTCCCTCTCCAGTGTGTGGCTAGTTCTGCATCTTGTGTTGGGAGTAGGTATGGTGCGTCCCATATGGGCATATAGGGGCTATATAGCATGGTGTGTCGGGGGTTTCCCGCCAGTCTGGTCCATGCTCTGCATGTTACCGCTGTTGGGCTCACGGAGTTGTCTCCCCTCAGACCCCCTTCTGCTAGCCTGTGTAGGAGCCTTGTCGGGCCCTCACCTTGTGTCTCAAAAGCTGTGTGTGGTGCATCCAGGCCCCCCTCTGCCCAGTATATCGCATAATAGGACTGTGCTGAGGGGTAGTACCGTTCAGAGTTGGGGGCAGCAAGTCCCCGCTGTTCGTATGGTTTTGTCAGCTGCTTCCATCCTACCCTACGATGACTCCCCCATATGAACGTTGAGCATGCTCCTTGGACGTTGGTGAGGAGGGATCTCCCCGGCCAGACCGGGATCATGCTGAAGAAGTAAAAATGTTTGGGGAGAAGGATCATTTTGATCAGCGCTAGGCGACCCATTACTGAGAGTGGTAAATGGTTCCAGTGGTTGAGTTTCGCGCAGAGTGTGTCCGTTAATTCACTGTAGTTCGAGGTGCGTGTGAGTTGTGTGGTGCGTGCTATCTCAACGCTCAGGTACTTCACCTTCTGGGGTGCCCATTTGAGTCCGTGCAAATTAGGGGGTTGCTTAGACATATCTGTTAGCGGAAATGCCTCAGATTTGGCAGCATTCAACCTTCCCCGAATTCCTGCACCGCTTTAAGGATCTTTAGCAAGTATTTCTCTGGATATCTGAGGTACAGCATTAAATCGTCCGCATAGAGAATTATAAGCTCTACCCTGTTAGTTAGCGGTATCCCTGCTCTACTGTATCTTGCCCTCAGTAGGTCAGCTAGAGGCTCAATCACCAGGGCAAACAACATTGGGGACAGTGGGCAGCCCTGTCTTGTGCCCTCGGCCAGTTCTATGATCGATGATAGTGTTCCATTGATGCATACCATCACGTAGGGTTGTGTGTACAGTATACAGATCCACTTTATAAAATTTGGGCTGAATCCATAGTTTTTTAGGACTCGAAACAGGAACGGCCAGGACATGGTGTCAAAGGCTTTCTGCATGTCTAAGGCCAACGCTATACCTTCGGGATCTCTTGGGATTTTCGCCAGAATATTGTACCACCTGCAGATGTTAGAGACTGTGGATCTGCCCAGCACGAAGCCTGCTTGGTCTTCATGGACCATGTATGGCATCAGGGGGTTTAGACAAGTGGCTAGTATCTTAGCAAATATTTTCGCATCAGTGTTTATTAGGAAGAGTGGGCGATAGGAGCCACAGTCCTCTGGTTGTTTCCCAGGTTTGAGTAGCAGATTATAATTGTTTCACGTGTTGTGTCCAGTAACCTCCCCATTTCTAGCGCTTCTGTCCATACTGCGAGAATGTGGGATGCTAATGTGTCTACGAATTCTTTGTAGAATTCTGCTCCTAGCCCATAAGAGCCAGGTGCTTTCCCTCCGGGTAGAGATGTTATGGCTTCCCTTATTTTACCCACTATCATTGGGATATATAGGAAATCTCTGGTTCCACCAGACAAAAGAGTGGTGGGTATTTTAGCTGGATAGTTGTTGATCTCGTCTTCCGTGGCTGTGCTCTGAGGGGAATATAATTTAGCATAGAAATTGTGGAAGACCTTGCTAATTTCTTTTTGACCTGTTACAACAACTCTGTCCGTCCTAGTGATGCACGGGATATTCGTGCTGCCTCTTTGTCCGCGTACCATCTGTGCTAGCAGTTTGCCAAGTCTTTCCTGTTCACCATATCTCCAAGCAGCTGCTGACCTATCGAAATAGCATATTTCTCGGTCCGCCGCTGCTCGATTCGTCTAGCTGTTTTTTGACAGCTTACGCTGTTGACATTGACGGGGTAGTCGCATATTTCTCTTGGAGTCTGGCTATCGCTTTTTCCCTACACCCTAGCTCTCTGCATGTATCCCTGAGTACAACCAGTTCAATGGACATGGCGGTGCCATTTCTGATATAGGCTTTAAATACCTGCCACGGTACAGCCTGACTGCCGACCGGAGAAGCAATGGTATAATCCAATCAGTACCTTTTAGAGTAGGGCCAGTGATTCCCACTCTTGTGTTCACGTTCGTAGGGCTCTCTGTGCTCCCTACGGCCTCGAGTTGCCACAGTGTTATTACGGGGCCAGTTTGTTGCGTTTGCCGTGCTGGTCGGATGTTATCCCAGTTACCTTCTGCACGCTATGGTGCACGTGTGTTCCGTTTGGGTATCTACTGCAACTTGATCCTCTGTCCTCTCATTTCCTTTGGGTATGGTTTCACCGGTCCCCAGGGATAAGAGGCAGCGCTGTGTGTTGTTCTGATCCGTGTGACACTCCGTATTCTACATGCAGACCTGGGCGGCCGGGTGTCATTGTCGCAGCGTTCCCTTGTGAGGGTAGTCCCCTGTGTCTGCTGCTTTCCTCAACGGTTGGCCCACAGGCGGGAGGGCCTTCTCTCTCCTACCGTTCAGTGTGCTGCTGTTCAGGTCGGGTCCTCCCCAACGACTCTTGCTCCGAGCATCAGATGCGGGGGCCACCAGTGTGTTGCTCGGATTCTCCTCGGATGTCTTCACTGGGCTTTGTGAGGCAGAGCCTACGCTTGCCAGGCTTCTTCTCAGGATGCCTGCCGGGGGTGCATCTTCAACATGCCATAACTTCTATTCGGTTCATTCGTTTCGTACGATTATTTGTATGTGTCTGGGCAGCACCTTCATACGTCCTCCTGCAGACTTTCAGTGTAAATCGGGCTGTTTCCAGAAAGTTTTAAGCCCTGGACCCCAGGTTGCACCAGAGCCTGCACTCAGAGCTGCATCTAGCCAAGTATGCAACAGCGCCCCCCGAGTTGAAGCTTTTTAATGTGTGCAAACTCTCTAATATGTTAGCCGACAAAATTCACCTGCCGAGCATCGGTGTGTCCACCACCACTTGAGAAAACAAAAATAATAACCAATCATCAGTCCTATTGAACCTTCCTATTAACCGGCATGTCCCTAAATCACATGCACAAAAACTGTTATGTGAGTCAATAACTACCTTTACACCAATATGTCTCTAAGGCGCATGCACCTACAATCTCATGCGTGTGTTATGAATTAACTAATCACCTTACCTAAATTCTTAACCAATTGAGCACCAATTCCATTGCTCTGTTCGCTCTTTTAATATATGAGTTAATCTCTATCCTAGATTGAATTGCCGCTTGTAAAGCCTATGGCAGAATATATATATATATATATATATATATATATATATATATATATATATATATATATATATATATATATATATATATTTATATTACACAGCCACGGTAGGGGCCGTGCAGTTATGGTTATGTTGCTGTTTCCATAGGAAGAACACTTTTTGGGCGGCTTATAACTCCGCTCCCCCTGGACGAATCCTCACCAAACTTTGCAGAAAAAGTATATTGCCCACTCTGAATTGTTTTGCAAAGGTCGGTGATGTTTGGTCTAGGGGGGGAAAGTTATAGGGGGGTTCCAAAATGTCTTTTTTTCCCATAAACTGAATAGGGGAAAAACTTTGCGCATGGCTACAGGTCAAACCGCTGGACGTATTTTCACAAAATTTGCGCCAGGTATAGGGGCTTGGTCCAGAAAGCGTGCTTTTGTAAATTTGGTGACAATCCGTCAAGTATTTTTCTTTAAAATTACCAAAAAGTATGTCTAAAAAAATTAGTGATATCTATGTCCGCTCTAATGTCATACTTCCCTGTTCGCTCCGCGGACAAGATAACGATTGGCTAATGGGTCCGCATCATGACACGTGACGTCTCTGCAAATTGGCTGCTGCGAGACGTGTTCTGCATCAGATTGTTTGGCTGCGCCCGACATCTTGGATCCGCCGATAGCAGAGCAACAACTAGCGTACACATGCTATATTTATAAAACTCTTTTGCTGTGTCACACAGCGTTGGGACAGGTTCAGACAGTAAGACATGGGTGATCAATGCATTTGTTCTGGGGGTCGGTCTTCACAATGTATTTTCTATGGCCACCTTGTACGCACAGAAAATGAGGGGTGTAATAACGGTAGCATTTCAGTCTATGGAGTGCACAGGAAACTTGTTACTGTTGTAAGGAGACGCATAGTGGTAGCGAACATTGAAATTGACAACATGCCATAATTGCAATACTTTTCCCTATGGGTATTATTATATTCATTAGTACGCCGCCATGGGTGTGACATGCTACAGTGGTTGTGGCCAGGGCCTAGAGTCTTGGATGCATAGCCGTCGGCCGAAGGCCTTACTTCCAAGACTGTAGGCCCTGGCCACAACCACTGCAGCATTTCACACCCATGGATACACCCGTAGTATTGCTTATCGATTGCTAAGTTGTGGGGAGTGTGTGCAGTCTTGGGTGCATGGACGAAGGCCATGCACCCAACAACAAAGTTGTAAGTACTGAACATCAAAAGCCACTGCACACCCATCCCATGTAATATCTATGGACATACAGCTAGGAGTGAAGCCTCTGGCCAGAAGCAGTGAAGGATACCACACTTATAGAAAAAACCCCACTACCACAAATCACTGCGGTGGTTGTGGGGAGACGCTGCACTCTTGGGTGCATGACCGAAGGCCATGCACCCAATAACAAAGTTAGAACCTCTTCATGATGTATTTTCTATGGCCACCTTGTACGCACAGAAAATGAGGGGACCAATAAGGACAGTATTTCTTCCTTGCAGTGCACAGAGAACTTGTAACTGTTGTAAGGACACGCGTGGTGTTAGGGAACATTGAAATTGCCAACATGCCGTAATTGCAATACTTTTTCCCAATGGGTATTGTATTCATTACTTCACCGCCATGGGTGTCACATGCTACGGTGGTTGTGGCCAGGGCCTAGAGTCTTGGATGCATGGCCATCGGCAGAAGGCCGAAGGCCTTACTTCCCAAACTCTAGGCCCTGGCCACAAACACTGCAGTATGTCACACCCATCCATACACCCATAGTAATGCATATCGATTGCCTGGTTGTGGGTAGTGTGTGCAGTCTTCGGTGCATGGCCAAAGGCCATGCACCCAACAACAAAGCTATAACCTCTTCACTTACCAGCTCACATGGGTTTTATCTAGTGCGGTGGTTTTGGCCAAGATGCGTACTTTTGGGTGCATGGTTGCAGGCTGTATGCCATACACCCAAGCATGCACCCAAAGGAAACTTGTAAGCACTGGAGTTGTAAACCACTTCACAACCATATATTGAAATGTATGGACATACACCTAAGATTTTAGGCCCTGCCCACAAACAGTGCAGCATTTCAGAGCTACAGAGACACCCCTAGTATTCAACATCAGTCCGGTGGCTGTGGGGAGGGTCTGCAGTCATGAGTGCATGGCCGCAGGCCATGCACCAAACAGAACAGTTGTATGTAGTGTACTTACAAGGCACAATGGGTGTGATATGGTGTGGTAGTGCATCACTCAGGCGGCTGTGGGGAGGGGCTGCAATGATGGGTATATGGCCGAAGGCCATTCCCCTAAAAACACATTTGTATGTAGTGTACTTATATGCCGCAATGGATGTCATATGGTCTGGTAGTAGTGGCCAGGATGCAGAGCATTTGAACAAAGTAATAAGTACTGCAGTTGTAAGCAACTGTGCATTTTATATACTGTACACCCATACATTGATTATTCTATGGCCTCAAACTCACGTCTGTAGCCTGTGGCTACAAATTACTGCAACATATCACAGCTATTGGTACACTTGTACTATGCAACATCAGTAAGATGGTTGTGGGGAGGGTGTAGCAATTTGGGAGCATGGCCATGCTCCCAAAACCAACTTTGTATATGGTGAAATGAGAAGGCACAATGGTTCCGATATGCTGTGGTGTTTCTGGCCAGGACCCAGAGTCTTGACCGCATGCCCAAAGGCCATGCACCCAAAACTGAAGTCATAAGCAGTGGAGTTATAAGTGAATATGGGTGTGGTGCAATGCGCTAGTTGTGTACACACCCTAATGTCTTGGCTGCATGGCTGCAGACGGTGGTCCCAACAGTAACATTATAAGTAGCTAATTTACAAGGACCATGGTTTCGATATTCAGCAATGGTTGTGGCTAGGAACTATACTCTTTGTACTTTGGTCGTAAGGCGTAGGTCGTAGGTTACACACTGAAGATGCAAGGGCCAGCCTCCAGCCACTGCAGCATATTACTACGATAGATTAGACGTGTAGATTTGCATGTGTAGAAAATGACTGTCAATATACTTACTCCTTACTTTGTTCAGAATCCACATATATTTTTTAAATGACTTTCGTACTTGCCGGAAGTATCCCTTTTTTAATTTCTGTGATAAAAGAAAAAGGTATGTTAGTCTTTGCATTTTATGAAAACTTACTACATTGCTTAATAGACAGTTTACCTTTTTTTCTACCCTCATATTTAGTTTACAAACTAGTGTACTGTGCATTGTGCTCAGTTTCTGTGTTTGCCTTTCTAATCGTTGGGTCTGGGGAAAAAAAATCCTTGTCGGATTAAAAAAAACCTTCATTTGCTATGGTACTAATTACTTCCTTGTTTCCTTTGAGTGTTTCCATCATCTTTCTGATTAATGTTATGTTTGTTGCCTTCCTGCCGATTTTTAACAACAGTTACATACCTGTAGGCGTATTCTAACTGTGCATTTGTTCCTACAGATCTGTGATATTCATTTATTTGTGTCGTTGTTATATTCTGTTTCCTTCATCTTTCTGATTATTGTTATGTTTGTTGCCTTCCTTCCGATTTTTAACAACAGTTAGATACATGTAGGCGTATTCTAACTGTGCATTTGTTCCTACAAATCTGTGATATTCATTTATTTGTGTCATTGTTATATCCTCTTGGGCAGTTAGATACCTATTGGCATATTCTAACTGTTTGTAGTCTTTCACATAGTTTTTTGGCAATCTTGAAGTACACATTATTTATTACATTTTGGCTTTAAGATGATTAAATACGCATTTGTAAAATTAGCTGGCAAGCTCTGCTTTAGAGTAATGGTGCTATCATTAGATTCGAACCATCCACATTTCTTTTTAATGTATGCAGTGTAGTGACCTGTATTGGTTGTAGTTCCTGCATGGTAGATTATACCTATTGTTGTAAAGGTTTTCTTTCCAAGTGACACTTGACCGTGTGTGAATCCAGTCAGTTTGCAGTTGTTTTTGGTACCATCTGCATTATAACGTAGAAGCATAAGTATTATGTAGGCACTATGTGATTGTATCAGTAAGGTGGAGCGATTGTCTGAATTGCAAATATTACATAATCTGCCATGGTTTGCATTCTCTACAAGTTGCTGAAATGGAATGCCTTCACAATTTGGTATGGAAACAAACACAAATCGCTCATTTTGGATTTCTTCCTGTATCACATTGCTACAGAGAGTGCATGTATGTTTCCACATGTATGAAATCTGGAAGATTTCATTTACAGGTATGCTTTTGTTTTCCAATACTAATAGTAAGTACATTAGAAATTCTTGTGGATCTTCTTGTGAGTTCAGAGTGAATCTCACCATTCCAGAACAGTCGTCCAATTCTTACCGTATTCCATGAACACTGTATGTGTTGTCAGGATTGCTTGTTGCATTTCTATGAAGCACTAACATTTGCAAACACAATTGGTCAGTACTGTGCAAGTAAATATTTTGTAACAATTGGTGGCAATTGAAATAGAATATTCATTGCTACATTTGCATAGCAACTTACCCCACTTTCATTTGCAAATTGACCAGCTAGTTCTGTATATGAGTGCATTTTTCGGAATTTCTGTTCCTTCTTTGCTGACGTCCCTGGTTTACATTCCCTAATAGGTTCTTCTTTGTTTGTGGTAATTGCTGAAACTTTAGCTTCTTTTCTTTTCTTTGAGGAATTTGCTGTTTGATTCTGTTGCATTTCTGTTTCATTTAGTTTTCTTTTACCACGTTTTACTTTATCTGGAACAGGATATTGTTTCAGATGAGGGGTGTACAGTGAACACAGTCTAATGTATTCTAGAATGCAAGGAATATCAGCTTTGACTTTACTTGCATCAAAGTTCATTAGCAACAGACCGTCAAGTGTACGTAAGCGTGATAATGCTACGTAGCTCATGCCTTCCTTAAAGACTGTGTTTTCTATATCTATCAATGCTTTGTCTAGGGTAAGACCTTGGGATTTATGAATGGAACTGCATATGCAAGAGTTAGAGAAAATTGCTCTCTACGTACATATATGTCTTTGAAGAGAAGGAATCGAGCAATTGAGCGCCCTATCCTTTTCACTTCTGAAACTTTATCAAAGCGAATATTGACAAACTGAATGTTGCTTTCACGTGGGTATGATTGAAAGCCAACAACTGTACCTAGTGCTCCATTAACCAGCCCTTGCTCAACGTCAAGGTTACGTTTAAGCATTACTCTACAATTTAAGGATAATTTTAATATTTTTTCCAACCCAGCTGTGTTGGAGATTGAATTTTCTAAACTATTTAGTCTTGTTGTGGCTTGCTCACACATGGGTACTGTCATACCATGTACGTCTAGTTTGTCTGTGGCGCTAATTTCCATTATTGGTTGCCTTTCTTTATTTAACATTGCTTCATTGAATTTGAAACAGCTTGCAAGAGTTGGCATTAAGGCCATGTAATAGAAATTTTTGTGCCCTATTTGTTCCATAACATCAGTTGCACATGCATTATCGCCATAAAGTGAATGAATGTGCCGGTTTTTCAATACAACTTGTGCTTCTTGCGATAGTACACCAACTCTAATACTTTTTAAGATGTTGGCATAAGTGAGATCTGCAGATTGCTGCATGTTCTCAGTTAATTCTCTGTATTGGAAATGTTGCCAAATGTTGATATTACCTATGCTACCAACAGTTCTTCAAAAATGGTGCGCTGATCTTTGTTAAGTTTTGCTTGTTGTACATTTAAGTCGTCTGTATCTTCTTGATACTGATACATGGTATGTTCTACTTCTGCCATAGCTACCTCAGCCTCATTTGCTATCAGTGGTTGTCCTAGTGGTTCTTGACTTCCTGTTACAGAAGGCTGACTACTGTCGGAAGAGTCCTTATCTAGTTGGGCCTGAAGTTCTTCTTCCTGTTGCTGCTCATTGTGTAACATTGTTTTGTACTGCGTAAAGTTCACATCCGTGATAGCACTTTCATTTGCTTTGAAAGCATCTTCATAGCAGTCATAATTATCTAGTATGTCTTCCTCTTTTCCCCATGGTTTGAAAAGTTGTAACAGAGAGATGTAATATAGTTCTTTCTGTTGAGGAGTTTTTAATGACAATTTTACATGATTAATTAAGCTTTGTTTGGTAAGTTCCACTAAGCTCCCTTCACAATCGGTCACTCTATATCTACGTTTGCTTTCATCGGGTTTTACATTTTTTTTGTATGCAAAGTTTTGAGCTATGTGGTATAGACACATGCTTTCCAAAGTGCTACTCCTGTTCAGATAGTATGTGTCCAGTAAATTGTTTTTTAGAATGTCTTGGCTGTTGGGATAATTTCTGGCAATTGTTTCTATGTCCTCATATGATTTCAGCACTCTTTTTCTAGATTTTGCAGGACCAAGACTTAGCCATACTATGTTGTCTGATTTTCCATACAAAGCAGTAGCGGTTAAACGATCTGCTGCTTCATAGGTGCCACATTCTCTATAAGAGAGCATTTTTATGCCTAGGCGGTACAATTTCTGTGATAATGTTTTGTCTGATGCTAGGTCATCCCAGAGGTCTTGAAACTCTGTTTTTTCTGCTTTTATTAAGTAGGCTGTAACATATCGTGCAACCGCAGTTGAATTGTCTGCAGTGTACTGCACATCTATGTTGGCATTCCATAAGAGGGCAATGATTGCATTGTAATCATTGATATATTTTTATTCTTCCCTTCTTTTTATGTAATACGTGTTCTTAGGTGATTTACCTTTAACACTATGTCAAACTGAAGAAATGAAGTTGTTTACTTCACCTGTTTCTGTAACTGGTCTAGGGAAACCAACGCGGCATTTGGTGTAGTGTTTACCTTTGTTTTTGTATTTGCAGCGACAATATTCGCCACATTTGTGTCTTTGAAATTGTAAAATCTGCCCATGCAGCTCACTATGTGTCTCTTGTGAAGGGATTTCACAAGTGACATATTTTTGGATAAACTGCAAAACAGTGCTATCACTGTTGTGAACAAATTTCAGTGCACCTTTGATCCATAACAGCATGTGAATATGTGGTGCTCCTCTCGCTTGATATTCTTTTCTCCAAAAGAAGTGTTGCACTTCTCCAAGCGAAGGAACAGTTGTATTGCAAATAAAGTGTAGCATGGCAATGAAAGGATGATGGAAATATCTTGACACATTAACTGGATCTAGAGAGCAAAGTTCTCCAGGTGTTAATATATCTATGTTGTTTTTGTTGCTGTTTGCTATGTGTAGGAACTCATGTAAATCTTCCCATGCATATTCTGCACAACTTAGCGTAACAAACCAAGTCGGTGGTCCAAGGTTTCTGATCATACAACGCACGTCTCTGTGCCGTTGGAACCAGTATTCCTTTGTACCATGCATGTTTGCAAACAAATTTGTTATACTTGATTGTAAAACCTCATCTTTTTCCTGTACTTTTTGTATTAACTGCTTAGCTGACATATTTTAAAGTGGGCTCCAGATTTCAAAATGTGTGCAACTCCGTAACATAGTGTTGCTAATTCACTTTCATAGAGTAGGTGGAATATGTATTACACATTCTGTCTAAATCTGGGATCTTGCGAATACATTTGTAAAGATCGGTATTCTGATGCCCCAATCTGAGTGGGTCTATCATCGTATCTTCCATATTTGCCAGTAGGAAATAGCAGTGGAAAAGCATGTGCTTCTATACTTTTTTCCCATATAATCATTGGTGACCCTTTGGTTTGTCGCATTTGGTAAGTTTCTTGTGCATCATCTATGCTTTCATTGGAATGCAATGAATGAATTGTGTAATGGTCCAAAAGAATGGATACTGTAGCAGGATCCAGAAGTTCGAATTGTCCAGTTTCTGATGGCTCTTGAATTATTTCAGTTGTTTCCCTTAAGCTTTCATCAATATTTATTTCCTTGTAGTACTCGTTATTGTCTTTTAGATATTGCAATGCTTGTCTAACTTTATGCAAGTCCACCAGTTGTTGGCAAATTGTTTTGTCCTTTGTTGGTACACCATTTACCAAGACTATTAAAGAATGCTCTATTGAACGTTGCACTCCTATAGTGTGTACATTTTCTGTTAGATATAATGGCAAATAAACTACTTTGCCACAAATGTCTTTCACCAATTCAGAGGAAGGTAATTTTGCTGTTTTTGGATGAAGGCGTATAATGGTAGTATTGATTTTCTCATACCCTCATCCACTGCTATGGATGGCAATTGTGTTTGTTTGATTTTGTTTGTATGCTTCTTCATTAAAATATGGTTATGTGGTTGTTGTGTGACTCCATTCACCACCACAAACATTTAAGAAATTATTTTTGTTCACATTCCGTTTATTGCTGAGTTTCTTTTGTAGTTTGGTACTTAGTTTTGTTAGTGCTTTCATCCTATTTAACACTAATATAAACAACTTCCTTTTCAGAAGGATTGCACTGTCCACGAGAGGTTTTAAGGGGTGAGGATGATTTCGGTCCTCTTCTTAGTAGATTCTGAAGGACTCTGTGATGAAACATTTTTGATAAAAGACTTTTTTTACTATGGGTTCTTGTTACACTATCAGGATTAGTAGGAGCATTGTTAGCTGTACTGGTAGCCGATTTTTTGCCAACATTTTTGTGTTTTGTGACACATTTTGATGGAGGAGGTAAAGTTTCGGTAGTTGAAGCTTCGTTTGTTTTTCTAACCGACTGCATTAGCTGGTTTCTTCCAACATTCTCTATAAACTCTACAACAGATGGATGCTTAGATTGGGCACTTTTATTTTTATTTGCTCTACTTTTGCGTTCCTTTCTACAGAGCTGCTTTTTGGTAGGCATTCTTTGGTGTCTGTTGAAAAAAAGAAGGCACACTCTGGTCTGTTGTACGATGTATGTGTGCTGTGTGCATGCATGCATGAGTCTGATGGGGAAGCTCTTTGTCATGGTGTGTGAATGTGCATTGGACTCTTGCAATGATTTGGTAAGGCTATTTTACTGTTTGTATACTATTACAATGTGCTTCAGATGAAAGTACAAAGTGGGCTAGTGCTGACGAGAAGCATTATTAATAAACGAAATGCCATAAACTTACAACAGCAACTTCTTTTCTAAATCTAACCTTTTAAGGATTACGTACGTTATTTGAGTTCCAAACACACAGGGATTTGTGAGCCATTCTGGCTGTTATTCTTTGTTCAATAAATGGATATTTGTAGGTAGAATGATTCAGAAATCAATGTTTGCTTTGTTGTCCAAATTAAACAAATAACCCATGCAGCCTCTTTGAGGAGTAGTTACAATATAAAGGTAGTACTGTACTTACTTTTTTTTGCAAAATGACTAAGTTTCTTCAGATATGTTGTCTGCAGTGTAGATGCTGTTGATTCTCAGGAGAGTAGTTTTCACTGCGATTCAAAAAAACAAAATTAATTACTTTGTGTGTTTACAGCAGTGCTGATACTGCACACATTAATTGTGCATCGTTCGTCAGAGCATTCTCCTTTCATATTTGAACCCAGCGCATGTGCGCATTTCACTTCACTCTGTGCAAGCTTTGCATGGTATTTGCAATATGTTACTTGCAAGTCCTTCAAAATTGCTAACATTTTTAAGGTTATGAAAATGCCTTGTTTTTTACAAGGTGTACTATCTATAGGAGAGAGGTTTGTAAGCGATAGGGCATAGTAGTAGATGGGAAAACATTTTCTACTTGCAATTTAAAAGCACGATGCTGAAAAATCGGGAGATCCTCAGAGGGAGATGTCACCACAGCAATTGGGAACGCTTACTTTTGTCATACGATTACATTGCAAGTAGCATTACTGTAGGCCGTACACAGTATACAACTCCAACATTTTCTAATACAAAATCGAGTTTCGTCCTAAATAGGCATCCTTGCAACGTTTGTATATGTTATGCGGAAGACAGTAAGAAGTCGTGCGGTTTGTCAATGATAAATCGGATATCTTGCACTTAAAAGGGGGAGCGTTGGTATGTATTGCCTATGCACATTTAGCAGCATTAATTTGTTTTAAATTAAATCATAAAGGTTGCACATGTTCTCGGATTTAAATATACATACCTGTACCTATCATGATGCTGTACGTAGAAATTCGCAACACTTGCACAGTAGCTTCTGAAGTAGGTGCTTTGCAATGATATGCGACTTCCATTCAGAATTATCGACAGTAATTTTGAAGTGCGCAATGTTGATGACGGAGTTACATTTAGCAATTTTCAGTGTGATTGGTGGATGGTTGTGTGACTGCTTAGTTGTGTCCAATGAGGGACTCGATTTGCTATCGCTGTGGAAAGGGTGAAAGGACTGGGTAAGAGTTGTCTGCCGCACGTAGGCAACGCTTGTCCGCGGGTAGGGCGTGTCACTTATGGGTTTCTACAGCAAATCCTGCATGGAAAGGTGACTGTAGGCATCAGCCAATCAGATGTTCACATTACTCTTTTGTGTAGAAAGACGGTGCGTACACTGCAGATGGCAGAGGTGGAGAGGGTCAGGGTTTTGGTGCCTGGAGACATTTTTGTCCATGGCTTACAACATTATGCAGAGAGTAGGCATGTGGCACACTATTTCGATGTGAGAGGAGTGGAGGTGGTGTGGAACTCTGAGACTGATGCCAATGATGCGGCAATTCTGCAAGTTTTCAGACACATATGTACAATTACCTCTCCTCATGTGGTGATTTTGCACTACGGTGCTTGCCATTTGGGCTATGTGACTGCATGTACTTTGTTGGCAGATTTGGGACAGTTGGTTCAAGCACTCATGAACATCTTTCTAACTGCGAAAGTAATTTTTTCTGGTTTACTCCCTAGAGTAAAATGGGACAACAATTCTTTTTTGTGTTCAGATCAAAGTATTGGGATGTGTATCATTAATCGCGGCATGTGTGCGTTTATGTTACACGCTGGTATGTTTTTCTGCAGCCACGAAAACATTGTTCCAAGTAATGCAGATTATTTTGAAGCAGATGGTGTTGCGCTATCTTCTTTGGGAAATGTGATGTTCTTTTGGAACGTAAGGCTTGCTTTAGAGAATGTTCTGTAATGGTTGTAGGAGTAAAGTAAGGACAAAAAATACAAAAAAAAAAATAAACAAAATAACAGATGTCTGTAAGGTATCTGCCCAAAAATAAAACAAAACAGATCTTTTCAGAGCCCACCTTAGAGGGGAAAAAGGGGAATAATACTTTAATGTACCGTCGTCACGCTCTGATCCTATATATGTCCGCGGACATGGCGGTAGTTTGCATCCAGCGCACATCACCAACGGGGATTCTGGGGTGGAGACGCATGCAAATGAAAATGAGCAGACCTAGGGATTGGTCAATAAAGTTCAGTGGGTGTGTTCTGAACGGCGAGATTTAGTAAGACCGTCTTCTCCCTGACAGGAGACCACACACCCATGGCTTTGTGTGCTCGCAAACAGATTATCTGGATTTTGGGAGACTCATGGATACATTGGTTGAAGGTGCATGCAGAAAGCTGCAGTTTATCTGCAGATCTCGGATTTCCTCATGCGGAAGTGCACTGACATGGCGTGCGTGGCATGAGGTGGCTGGACTTGGTACCTCTCTGTGTTACTTTACTGACAGAGTGTCCTCCAGATATACTTATCATTCATTGCAGAGGAAACAGTTTAGGCCATGTCCCTAGAATTTCTTTGCAATTTGCAATGAAGGAAGGACTTGCAAAGCTCATGGACATGTTTCCAAATTGTCAAATACTTTTTTCCCGTATTGCACAAAGACAAATATGGCTGCGTTCTTCTGCTTTTGGTCCACAAATGGAGAAAGCGAGACGCAATGTGAATAAGGCTGTTTGTGCCTTTTTAAGAGATATTGGCATGTCCTCATTCCACAATGAAAACATTTTGTTTCGCAGCTCTTTCATTTTCCGCAGAGATGGAGTCCATCTCACATATGTTGGCAATCAGATTTTTCTTCGCAATGTACAAAATGCATTGCAACCTCTTTTGGATTCACAATACCTTATGTGACAATCCATTTTCTCCAATCCACAGTTTTTGACCCACCCAACACACCACCGAAAGGCTCTTTTCGGAGCCACCACTTACTCCCAGTGTACACTTCATTGTGTTTGCTCCGCTTGCACCCTCCTTTTTTTTCCTACGACTGTCCGTGAACTTTTCCACAACTTCGTGGGGGTCTACAACGGTCACTTCATAGTTCTAATGTTAAACTGAGAAAGGCGACTGTGAAAAGAGCCTTTTCTGTAATTTTTGTTGTTTTCAAGTTTTTTGCTTCTCAGCACACGACACACTAGGAGAGGAGGTCAAAGGAGGGTAAGGAAGGGACACCAGCCACGGGGATAAGAAAGGGCAAGTGGACAGAGAAAGATATAGGGTGAGCTTCACTTAGGTAAGGAATAGATCTTCTGGTGCTCCATGACCATAGCCTTAAAAGCACTTCAAAAACTCTTCCCCCTGCAGAGTACTACGTCACAATACATATACACTATTGTCACCTTTGAAAGGTAAGGGTCAACAGCATTGCGAATGGCTTGTGAGGCAGCTGGAGGGAGGCGCTCCCCCACAGGAGTGTCTCTTGTGGTGGGAGGATCGGACTCGGAGGATGCTGTGGAGGAACTCAATCGACTACGCTCTTCACATGGCACCACCTTGCGAATGTCCGCAGTACGGAACAAAGTGAGGTGTCGCCTCATGGTTGTCGTACCAAAGCTGTACACAGCAAATCTCCCTCGACTCAGCACCACCTCGCACTGGTTACACCTTACCAGGTTTGCACGTGCTTTTGGTACGTTCCCATAAACGGAAAACAACCGCCACATCCACGACTCCCGGCGAGTGCTCCTAGTGCAGAGTTCCTCCACTTCATTCTCTTTATCCTCTTCTTCCTCGCTCACTACATCCTCACCCGTATATCTCTCTGCGGGCCCTTGGGGAGGTGGTGGGTGTGGCGGGTTTGGGGGTGGTGCAGAGGCTAATGAACCAACAGCAGCCATGGAAGCCATACCGATTACTTTCCTTTTGGTCACTACAGCAGTAAAGGCAATACACCTCAATCTGCTATAGCTAGAAGGGCAATGAAGATGCGCTTGGGGGTGTGGCCATTTATAGGGGTGGAGGGATGTGCCTTGTGACCGTCTTCATCCCTGCAAAGCAGTGCAAAATTATACACAACAAGTCCTCAGGTAAGCTATTGTCTGGGATATCTGAAATGATATTTTTACACGCTACAATATTTTGCCTTGTGTCTACAAGTTCTTTTGTACTGCTGCGGAAGCACACAAACTGCGCAAATTAGTCCACACACTCAGCGTGGGTGCGGTCACATGATGACATCCTGAACACATCCGCAACAGAAATGGGAGCCCACTGGACAGCAAATGCAGAATAACAAACTTGCGCATGTGCGCAGGTGTCCTATGGACAGTGTTCGGGTTCTCAAACTAATTCAAAGTGCGACACAAGTGAGACGGACAGTTAGGGACAGGCGCGATGTTCGCTATACTTACGGTTGTACTGCGCATGTGCATACATGATATGCTCACTGTACGGACAGGTCCAGTGTCCTTAGGACAACTCCATTTTGTTTGACTACGAACTTGCCGGCCACCCCGCCTGTTCTACAGATGCCACCATTTTGGCTGCGTCTGATACAGACAGGTATACTGTCCTTAACACACTCACATTTTGCTCATTTACGACCATCCCGGACACCTGGTGTTTCTACAAACATGTTTCATCTTGTTTGTAAGCGGCACGCCGAGGTATAATGTCCTTAGGACGCCCCTTTCTGTTTATGTGCGCACAACTTGAACAGATGTTGTGGTCAAACATCAACTCCATCTTACTTGACATTAGGAAGGGTAGGGGTACTGTCTTTACAACACCCACATTCCATTCCTTGCGCATAGGTCGAACAGGCGAGCTGTTCGCGAACATTTTAAGTCTTTTTTTAAAAACAAATGTCCCCAAAACTCTATAACTACAACTACAAAAACATTCCAAACACACACACTTCAATCCAAAGAAATAGCGGGGGAAGCAGATACTGACACAAATATAGGGGAATTCAACACGGGCTGGTTATGAGGAGAAGATTTGTGAGGGGAAGAAGGGATGGATATTTCGTCAAAACGTCTATTTTCTTTTTGAAGGTTTGGGGATGGTTCACTAGGGAATGGCAAAGCCGGGCAGGTACAGGTGGGACAATGGTAACGTACTTTTCCTCTCACACAGTCCTCCACAAACTCCCTTAAACTTTTAAAATTGCCATTCAGTACATCCATTTTCTGCTCAATCCTTTTCATCCTGTCTTCTTCTGTCTCGTTTGTTAGCCTTTCTTCTTTTCTTTCCTGGTGTGTACAAAAAAAAATACATATGTCAAATGCCTATAAAATACTGATCAGTATTTTGCCTACGCAGAGTAGTGTGTACCATTATTGTCGCTGTCTTCAGACATTTCCCCATGCGGAAAATTCTTCTCCAGCCACTCCAAAGTACTAGCCGTTTCTGTGTCAAAACAACAGAAAGAAATTATTATTTCTGCACCACATACTAAAGGAATTACACACATATACAAAAAAATTCACTCACTATTTTGATGTAATTTCCTTTCATCCTACTGCGTCCGTCCACTGTTGGTCCAGGCTGCAGAGTTTCTGTGAAGTGCTTACGAAACGATGGAGGCATCCTTTTTTATTTATGGTACCATCCATTTCATTCTACATGGTTATTAAATGTGTTGTTTTCATTTCACACCTTTAGGTTTCCATATTTACTTATTACTACTTATAATGTCTTTATGTCCTTCTTCTACGTTGCAGATTTTTTGTGTAAGACAATAGTACATTTTCAGATACCCCCTGCATCTTTGGGTAATGTTGATCCCGTCCGCCTGTCAGGCTATGTTTCTAACACATGAATGAGACTCAGAGCCAATACGTAGGTTGTGGATTACAACGGTAATCCTTTCTTTTAATTTTTCAAACGTTTTCTTTCTCTTTCATAGATTAAAAAAAAGGATACGTCTTTTCTTGAACGGGTAGCACTTCAGCAGGAACAAATGGCCGCTCTAAGTTCAGGCCGGAGTCTGGGATGTATGTTTTCCACTTCTTTTCTTTTGAACTCTTCAAGACTTTGACTTAATGTCTCTTCTCTTTCAGTTCTCTCTCTCTTCTTGTTTCTTAAGGCCTTCTCTCAGTGAAACGCCACTGTCTCTTTCTCTGTTCGCTTTCTTAATTCCCTTGTGGATTCAGACCTCTGGTTGGCAAAGGTCTCTTAACTGCTGCCAGCGTTAAGTATTTTGAAATGTCCCTTTACATGTACTCTTTTGCTGAAATCTTCCTGTACTAGCCCCCCCTAAGCTGAACAGTTGAGAGTTTCTCTTTCACTACTTTCACTTGTCAGAGCTTGGTCTTCAGGTATGGTTGCTTTTGCCTCTTACGGCGTTCTCTACAATTCTTCCCTCTCACTCTCTTTCTGACCGGTAACTCTCTCGCCCTTTACTTGGCTTTGCTTGACTTTGCCTTGTCTCCGTAACGTTGGGTCAGATATGTGCCAACTTTCGTTCAGTCCTTACCTCCCCTTCGCTGTCGCACTGTCTCTTTTAACTTTTAACCTTAATACTGGCGCAACGGCGCTCATTTCGTATCTTCAAACTAGCTTGGAGATCTCACTCGTCATCCGTGAGATCATCTCTAAAATGCGCAACAGCGCTAACTTTAACAGCCCTCCTGCGGCAACAGACGCCCGAATCCTCTCTCTTCCTCGCGTTGGACCCAGCAATCTCTCTCTCTGTCCTTCTCTCTCTCCCTCTCACCTCCGTCAGTTTCGTACCTTGGAAATTGGTAATCCAAGCCCCGACAGCCTGCAGTTACTTTGTCTTGGCTCCTCGTGAATCACTTCGTCAGTTTCTCCTTTCGGGGTCAGCCAGCTATGAGAGCCGCGAAGCAACGACTCTGCAGTCCTCGGAGGTTCGTCTCGTCAATTTCAGCTTCTGTTGTCAGCCGGCTTTGTATGCCGCGAAACAACGTCTGTGCCGCTCGCTGGGAATCGCCTCGTCAATTTCATTTACACTTTTCTTTTCTCCATCTCTTCTCCCCTTCACTCCGTCGACGACTTTCTCAACCGCCCTTTCTTCAGTAAGCCCACGTCAACACCTCGTCCTCCGCATTCTCCTCCTCACGAGCCGTCTCCTAGGCAACCCAAAACAGAGTATAAACATTAGAGGAAAGACCATACATCGGTGGCTTCCTGGTCTTCCTGAATGCCTAATGTCTATGTTTTACTACTCATTGATTCTGACGGAGTCTCACTCCGTCACACCGCCCCTGTCCACAAACAGGCGCTCAGTCCATCCCTTTCTAATATCAATAGGGAGGGGGTTCTGTATGTTCTATGTTAAATGTATATCAACTATGTACATTATACTACATATCTCCCACAATCACATGATGACAGTGTATATTCAGCACAACAACTTCATTGACACAATGTTATGATTAAGTTCCCCTTCCAAAAACCTGCAAAATTCACTACAAAATTTCTTTGATGTCCTGGGTGTTAGTCGTAGCAATGCACGTAGATGGTGCGAGTTATGGTTGCTTAGCTTACCATAATTGGGGAATGTGCAGTATTTTTTGGTTTCACTGTGAAGTATAACATCCGTTTAACAAAGTTTTTTTTTACTGAATATACATATATATATATGTGGCAGGGAACGAAAACAAAGCGGCTAAACATGTGATGTCATCAGTGATGTCATCAATGACATTTGTGATGCCATCTTTCATGTTCTGGGTGTTAGTGTTAGCAGTGCACAGTGGTGATGGCAGGTATGGGGGCTTAGTTTACCATAACTGGTGGATTTCAGGGGTTTTTTGGTTTTAATTTGAACCACAATGGGGAGGTAAAATTTTTTTTTTAATGAAGTACACAGGTTTTTGGTAGGGCATCTTAACCATAACGTCCCCTCAACAAAGTTTTTTTGTAGTGATATATATATATATATATATATATATATATATATATATATATATATATGTCCATATGACTGTTATTTCTCCAGTCCATTGGAAAGCACTCCCACAGTCATTCGATGTTGATTCAGGAAATCAGTTTTGAAAAGAGTTTCAAAGGTAAGCTTTATTCAATAAAATCGCGCATCATGTGGCTCGTATAATCCACTAACATCGTGGTTCTCCCGGAACATAAGGCCCTCACATAGCGGAGTTAACGTTTCGCGGTTTCCTCACCGCTTGATCACAACAGGTGATCCATATTACCAAACAGTTAAAATACCTCGTGAGGTACGGTTTAAGACACAGAAAGAGGACTGATTCTGCCGTGTGGTTAGCTATCACCCATATTTGAACGGGCAAATCCTAAACATAAAGAAGGGACTAGTTATTTACATTTGCTTATATTAAGCCAAAAGTCCACCATCTTACCCTGTGAAACCTCTGCTTCAATCATATTAGTAACTTATAAGTGCCTTACCGAATTGTCATATATTTATGCATATTGTTTGTGAAATGCTACGCTGTGCAGGCATGAGTAAACAACAATGCAAATATCATTCTCATTTGTATATATCATAGCTGACAGTGGCATATGGAATTAACATGATTGTGGCTTATTTGGGCAGAGTGAAGTGCATAGTGCAAATCCAGTAAAGTGCATAGTGCATTGAAAGTGCAACATAATCACTTGCTTCCAGACATTCCTATATCAATACCTTAAAGTGCAAAGTGCCTGAGTTATTCCTATGTCCGTACAATAAGGTGTCTAATGCTAGCAGCCATAGAAGAATCCCACAAACATATGCTAGTAGGTAACCACTGGGTTGTAACTACCCGTTATCTGCATCATATATTCAGCGAGTCAATTGCTATTCCAGTAGATGTAATAGTAACAGCCTGCAACAGTAAAAATAAATATAAAACAGTAAAATCACGGCTGACATATTCAATTGGCTTATTAAAATTCATAAGAAAGAACAAAGGAAGAAAAATTCATCTGTAACCATACTTCCTCATTGTTGCCTATTATCACCGTACATTATAAAATTTCACCCAAAATACTTAAAATCACCATATGTGTACCACTATAAAAACTCAACCCTGAACCAGGGTTGTACAAACATCAGGGCTAGCACCATATTTTGTACCCTTACGAAGACTAGAAAAAGCTCTGACCAAACATACCCTAAAGGAACTGATGTACCAACACCAGAGAGGTTATAAATGCAAAAGTCACAGTATACACATACAATACAAAAGTTGCTCAATAAATCAAGATACGCTAAGAACATACTTAATACATAGATTCCATTAAGACGTTAACCCAAGAAGGTATACATTTCTTCGTCTATATTGTGCCCTCTTGGGTATTTGCTCTCAAAGTCCAAGATGCAACATGTCTCTTTTTGGCTGAGTTTATTTTCCCTATCTATCTCCGCCTCTTGGATTGTGTTCGATTTTATGGATGCCAAAGAATTGAAAGCCCTCCAGGTTACATTGATGACAGTCTGAGAAATGTTTCGCCATTGGATAGTTCGGATCCCGGTTAACAATGGCCCTCACATGCTGCTGAATTCTTATTTTCAGTTTGCATTTGGTGCTCACTATATACCATTTCTGGCATGCACATGACAATGTGTAAACCACATATTCGGTTTCACATGTGATTTTCTCTGTAATCATGATTGTGTCACCTAAAATCGGGTGTATATAGTTAGTACAATTCTTGGAATATTTACATATGTTGCATCTTGTACATTTTCGAAAGCCTGGCCTTTGTTTAGTCAGCCATGTTTCCTGCCCAGGCATCGAGTCTTGTGCAAGAAAACTTTGAACCAAAGTGTCTTTGAGAGAACAGTTACGTCTGAGACTGATTTCTGGAAATGTTTTCAAAATTGGTGTAAGGTCTTTATCTGCTCGTAGAATCTTCCAGTGTCTCTGAAGTATATGTTTGATTTCAGAAGTTTCATTGTTATAAGTAAGAATTAGTCTGGTTGCATCCTTATTGTCAATGGAATCATTTTGTGGACGAGATTCTGTCAAAAGGCAAGATATTTCTTTTTTCCTCGCTTTATTGTATGCTTTAGAAATGACTTTCTTTGGATAACATTGATTTAGAAACCCTATTGCTGCAATTTTGCTATCTAAGTCATAGGCCTTCAAGGTTGAGCAATTCCTCCTAATTCTTATAAACTCGTCATACGGAATGCTCCATATCAGATTTTTAGAATGACCACTAGTTGCATGCAAAGGAGTATTACTACCCGTTGGTTTTCCCATGTGATTCCGTAGTCAGTGTCTCATCCACAATTCGAATATAAACATTTAAAAAAGTTAAAAAACTCTTACTGTGTGTTTCTGTGAATCTCAGATTGTGATCACTGTCATTCAAAAGCTTCACAAGACTTATCCATGCCTTTTCGGACCCTTTCCATATTAAAAAACAGGTCGTCAATGTACCTGAGCCATAAAACGATGTTCTCAGTAACTGTATGATTTTGTTCTGTCCAGACCTCCGATGCTTCCCATGCTCTCATGGTAAGATTAGCGTAAAATGGGGCAAACGTTGTGCCCATCGCTGTGCCTTGCACTTGTCTGAAGTATTCATTATTAAAAATGAAAACATTAGTAGTCAGACACAAGTCAATCATCCCCAGAATCATCTTCGTATGTTCTAAAAAGTTTAGAGATCTTGTATTTAAGAAACTTTCGCATTCCTTTTTTCCGTATTCATATCCTATGGATGTGTACATGGAAACAACATCCATAGTGGCCATGATGCAATCAGTTTGCCAAGGTATATTTCAACATGAGTCAGGAAATCTGTAGTGTCTTTAATGTAAGATGGAAGCAAAGACACGAAGGGAAAAAGTGTTTCATCTATGTACTTGGACATATTTTCAAGGGCTGAGCCCATCGAGGAAACTATTGGTCTACCTGGAGGTTTCTTGATATCCTTATGAATTTTAGGAAGAAAGTATGTTGTCGGAATTATGGAGTTTGTTGTTTTCAAGAACTTGCAGTTGTCTTCGGTTAGAATACCTTTTTCTTCCCATATTTCAAGGAAGTCCTTCACTTTGTTTTCTAGGGTTATTGTCGGATTCCCCTCAATTTTCTCATAAAATTTTTTGTCATGCAGTTGTTTGTAGGCGCCCTTGATGTAATCTTCTCTGTTCATCAGTACAATATTTCGGCCCTTATCTGATGACTTAATTACACAATTGCTGAGGGCCTGTAGTTCTTTCACTGCCGTTCTCTCCATAACTGTCAAATTATCTTTGCATCTGGATTTCTTTTTCTTTCGAAACTGCTTCAGATCTTCGATAACCAGTGTCTGGAAAGCTTCAATGTTATTCCCTAGATTGCTGATGGGATTAAATTTGGACTTGGATTTGAGTTTACTTTTAGTTGCCCTATCAGTTCTGATATCATAATCTCCAAGATCCACTGAATTCGTCACCCCTGTAGCATCTGGGTGTGCTTCTCTCTCTAAATCAGCTAGAGCTGTTAAAACTTCCAGATCCTTGATGGTTATTTCTGTTATTCCGCCTTCTTTTGGTGTGCGTCTATCGATGCACTCATTGTTTGCAAAAATCTTTTTTAAACATAGTTTGCGGATGAAGTGGTCAAAGTCGATGCGGGTTTCAACATAATTGAAATGTGAAGTTGGGCAGAAGTTCAAACCTAGGCTCAAAACCTTTTCTTGATGGTGAGTGAGTGTATGATTAGACAGATTGATGATTTTCAAACCTTCGTCCTTGGGCATATCGTCTACTTTCCAGAGCGCAGCAATCTGTCTGGGATATTGCTCATTGTATTGGTTGCCCCTCTGCCCCCTCCTCGTTTTGCCCAGCCGCCTCTGCTTTTTCCCCGACCTTGCTTTCCTCCTCTCGATTGTTTTAGTTTTTTGTCATCCTGGCGTAAAAGTCTCATCTTGTCTAAAAAATGTAGACGTATAGCTGGTTCATCATTTTCACTTATCGTAGCATCTGACTCAGTAGCTGTTGACTCCAGTTTGCCCTCTTTCTCACTTGCTTCCTCAGTTGTTGTTGACTTCTTTATAGAATTTTGTCTTAGATGGTCAAACCTCCGGGCAAAAGTGTAAACACTTCCCCTCTCGTATGTATATAAATAACCGATAAAACTGCGATGTCGGGTTGCCCACAGAAAAGTGTGCCAACCCGCACAATCCTTCCGCAATCTTAAGGTATAAGTTCTAAATTAACGACTAACCTATTAATAACAGATACATCATCACATACTGCCTTTTCCTCGTGTGTTACTCACTATTCATCTCTTAAGTGTCCCATTCATTAAACATACATCATAATGTTTAAATCCACCACTAAACATCGTAAGATCCCTGTGTGGGTATTGTTTGGTAACCAACACGTAGTAACCGTGGTCACTTTCCAATATTGTGTGTCAGTATGTAAAGACTAGATACCCATAACAACAAATTGGAGTTGATGGGTGGTCACCTCCCATCTATACCCTAGTCTTTGTAACACATAAATTACATAAGGATAATTTTTTAAAATGTTATTCCTATAGCTGAATCCCTAGCAATATTTGGTTAGCCCTATATGTGAGGAACCTTCTACAGAGTCAATACCAGCCCTGGTGTGCGCCGGTGTGCCGCCTACAAATGAGGTGTAGAGGTCCTGACCCTTTCCTCTCTCATTACTTTCCTAGATTCTAAAAAGAAAGTGCACACATAATGAGGGTCGGTGTTGGTCTTTAATGCTACTGCCTCCAGAGTGTGTGTCTTATCAAAAAATGGTTCTGTGGCCAATGTGGTCGAAGAGTCGTTAATAAGCTAGTCTACTATTCAACAGACAGTTGGTTAGATATAGGTAGCTATGATGATTTCCTTATACGAGCCCTTTCATCTGTGTATGTGGGGTATCGGAGTCTGGGTTATCATTCCAGTACTACTTAAATGAAGGTCAACCGGTTTCAGCGGGACTGGTTAGTGACTGCTTTCTTCAGGACGGATACTTATGATTATTGTAGTCTGCGTGCGACAATAAATTCCTTTTTTGCAATCTCCAATTCATGAAGGTAAAGAGAATTTCTTCGGGTGTCCAATGGGCTTAATGGGTCAATTCGTGGGTCCTATGGGGTTAAAAAGACAAGAAAGACAAATGGGACTATCATCAGTCTTAGAGTTTCTTCTACTCTTCTGTGGAGTTACTTGCGTCCACATTATATGGGGATAGGTGACTTCTTACCTGTGTTTGATGCAGAACCCTCTATGTGTTCCTGTTGTGAGAGGAGCGATTCTTAGGCTCAGCTAGACTCCTGTGGTGTATTCCTTACTGGAATCTGGGGATAGATGGGTATATTACTAGTATCCCTTCTCGAGTTCTATTACAGTACTACCCCTTGGGGTGCGTGGCAAAACAAAACTAAACAAAACACAACAGGCCTATTTACCTGTCTTCACTGTGTGATCTTGTGAAGGTTCACAGTGAAGCTACAGGATCAGTTCTTCTGTGTTTGAAGTTCATCCTATAAAAGACAAAGTCCTGTGGGGCATTCTGTTGGTACCATCCCCTCCCTCTGTTCCTGGTGACCCTGGGTGACTGTTCCTGCCACCACCCTCTGTATCTTCTCAACTACACTAGCTTTCATCAAAGATCATTGAAAGAAAACCTACCATTCAGACAGTTCCTCCGATTCAGAAGGATCTGTACCACTAGAACTGAGTACGACCAACAATCGGAAAGACTTGCAAACAACCTGAAGGATAGGAACTATCCACACAGAATAATTAAACAAGCCAGAAAGAGGGCAAGGAATATACCAAGAGAAATAACCCTCAACCAGCAGGGCAAGAAAGAAAGAGGTGAAAATATAATCACAGCAGTCTTTAGCCACTCAGCAGTCACCAACCGACTTAAAAAAAAATTCAGAAAGCTTGGCACATACTGAATGTTGAACAGAACAAATTACCTGAACCCCTTTTTGCGATAAGAAGAAGGAAAAACTTGAGAGATGGCTTGGTGCATACATACAAAGATGCCCCACACGCTACAGACACAACAACACTCTGGAATATGTCTAGGCCACTAGGACATACACCATGCAGGAATTGCAGTCTGCAAATTCACCCAATGAACTACGTCCATTGACATAGGCTGGAAATACCCTTGGGAACAGAGGAACTTTACGAACTGTAATACCACGAATGTGGTATACCTGATCCAGTGCCCATGTAATAAAAAATATATCGGAATGACCATGAGGGCCATTAAAACTCGCATTGGAGAACATAGGTCAAATATCAGGACCAAGAAGCGAACAGCCCCTCTAGTGGAACATTACATCGAGATGGGACACACAGAAAACGACCTCACCTGGACAATAATGGAAAAGGTTAAAATACCCAAAAGAGATGGTAACATAACAGCACTCCTACTTAGGAGGGAGCAACAATGGATCTTCAGACTCCAGAGCCATAAGACTGGCCTGAATGAGGAAATTTGCTGGCAATCATTGGCGGTCCAGTGATCGGACACTCCCACACAAGTAACCATTTGGTTACCGATCTCAAAAAATGAGAAATGGGAGCCATTTCCCCATGAGTATGTGGATAAACACACAGTCCCTACTGATCAATGACCAAAATGGGCCCACAAGCCACCATAAGGTGGAATGTATGTGAGCAATATTCCTCTCCAGTGGATTTTTACATACGAGCAGACAAATACCTTTAGCTTATCCGGGTTGGCAAAGCGACACCACTATTCAAAGAACCCTATGGAATCGCCTAAATTAATCTATCACACAAGCCCAAGAGCCAGTAATCACACTAGACGATACCCTTTTAAAAATGTATAAGTGTGAAACATCATTTATAAACATGTAAGACCATATGATCGACAAAACTCGCAAGCAATAGCACATCACATAGAAGTAATCTACAGAAAACAGCACAAGACTACAACTCCCATGAATCATTGGGATGTGTTGTAGTCTCTTTATGGATATTGATGCAGTAACATCTGAGTCTATTGAGAATACGGAGCATAAATAATGCGCACAGTTTGACACATCCGTGCGGTATGACAAAATCCCCAGTTTTGAGCTACAGTTTCCCATAGTTACAAACACGAAAGAAACGCGGTCATGTGACCGAAACGCTCCTTTATAAACAAAAAGCCATCCAAGATGGCGGCCGTAATTACAACCGATATAAGCGACGCGTCGACTTCAGAAAACATCTAGGTAAGCGCTACGCAAACTTTTTTAACAAGCGCTCTTAAGCAGAACGGCCCGCACAGTTTGTAATCGCTGGTGGAATGGTCTGGCGATCTAGCAGGCTACATACATACAAGCAACAGCGAAAAGATGCCACTATGCAAACTACTTTAACAAGCGCTCTCAGGCAGAACAGCCCACCCAGTTTGTTAGTGCTAGTGGAACGGGTGGGCAACCCAGCAGACTATATGTTAACAAGCAATAGCGAAGAAATGCCACCATTACAACGTATTGTTCGCCTTATATAAGGCACAGATACATGGGCTCCCTGACTCTACAAGAACGACGCATCAACTGGCTAGAAATTTGTACCGCGCCGCACCTATGAGTGCACCGTCTTCCCCGCAGTAGGCACAGACAAAGGAGTACCCTTTAGAACAAGAGGGGAAGCGGCGCTCTATACCTGCATCAGTAACTTAAACATTAAAAAATTAAATATCTAAAAGACATAAGCATCCCGCAACAGAATGACATAGGTAACAACTAGGAAGTCCACGTGCTATCCACAACCCAGGCATTAAGGGGTTAGCGGCGCCGTAAAAGGTGGCGGCGCCATTAAACCCTTAACGCCTGATTACGAGGTCCCTTTGCGGATGGCACTTTAACGCCTGCTTTTAGCAGGCGTTAAAAAACCAACCCGCAAAGGGACCTTGGTGCTAAGTATGGTGCCGCAATTTGCGGCACCGTACTTAGCGCCTTCCCCATTCCCATTGAGCCCTATGGGGCAAAAATAGGAATGGGGAAAGGCCATGGTGGCATGGGGAATTACTGCCCCGCCAACCTCGGAATGGGGCGGTAATTCCCCATTCCGCCATGGCGGAGTCGGTAGGTTACCGGCATGGACCATCGTGCTATTAGCACCATGGTCCAACGCCTGGGTCGTAATGAGGGCAGGATGAACTTCAAACACAGAAGAGCTGATCCTGTAGCTTCACTGTGAACCTTCACAAGATCACACAGTGAAGACAGGTAAATAGGCCTGTTGTGTTTTGTTTAGTTTTGTTTTGCCATGCGCCCTAAGGGGTAGTACTGTAATAGAACACAAGAAGGGATACTAGTAATATACCCATCTATCCCCAGATTCCAGTAAGGAATACACCACAGGAGTCTAGCTGAGGCTAGGAATCACTCCTCTCACAACAGGAACACATAGAGGGTTCTGCATCAAACACAGGTAAGAAGTCACCTATCTCCATATAATGTGGACGAGTAACTCCACAGAAGAGTAGAAGAAACTTTATGTTAGTAGCACTCTAAGACTGATGATAGTCCCATTTGTCTTTCTTGGCTTTTTAACCCCATAGGACCTAGGGATTGACCCAATAAGCTCATTGGATATCCGAAGACATCCTCTTTACCTTCATGAATTGGAGATTGGAAAAAAGGAATTTATTGTCGCACGCAGAATATAATAATCATAAGTATTCATCCTGAAGAAAGCGGACACTAACCAATCCCGCTGAAACCGGTTGACTTTCACTTAAGTAGTCCTGGATTGATAACCGAGACTCTGATACCCCACATACACAGATGAAAGGGCTTATATAAGGAAATCATCACAGCTATCTATATCTAACAAACTGTCTGTTGAATAGTAAACTAGCTTTTTAACCACTCTTTGACCACATTGGCCACAGAACCATTTTTTGATAAGACACACACTCTGGAGGCGGTACCATTAAAGACCAACACCGACCCCCATTATGTGCGCACTTACTTTTTAGAATCTAGGAAGGTAGTGAGAGAGGAAAGGGTCAGGACGTCTACACCTCATTTGTAGGCGGCACACCAGCGCACACCAGGGCTGGTATTGACGCTGTAGAAGGTTCCTAAAACATAGGGCTAACCCTATATTGCTAGGGATTCAGCTATAGGAATAACTTTTTAACAAATTATCCTTCTGTCATTTATGTGTTACATAGATACCCATAACACCTTACTAGGGTTGTGCCCATCTGCTTACCTATATTGTGCGCATGTTAGCACTTGGGAACCGTTTATCTTCTTCTGTGTTGATCGGCTTAGCGCAAACGCGCCAACACCTTCTCCACTGTTTATACCGTTGCTAGGAAACCAAATAAAAAGCATCTAACCTAATGCGTTTTGTTAATAACGCAGATGTTACAACCGTGCATGCGTATCCTACAAAGCTATCTCCTTCATCGTTGACATGGCAGTTAATCATTGTTGGTCTACTTCTACAACTATCTGATTAACATGGCATGCTTGACACATTCTCAATGTTGTTCTATCTACTCTGCGTGTTCGCGCCACATTTATGGATCCAAAATTAATAATGTTTCCTTGGCGCCTGGCCGAAGGCGCCCAAAATACTGTCTTGTAATAAAAGTGTGCAAAACATCACTGTGCTAATGTAGTGTACTATAAACTTCATCCTTGGCCAATTCAAAGGCCACTGATAATTAGCATCCATTCAAAATATACCTGGTTAAGCAAACAAATACATTACATACTGATGACAAACTGACCCAAGTATGTAAATGAATACATTCATACCAACACATTTACTGTAATAAGGCAGAGTGTCAAAACAACTATAGTTAAGTTGCTAAACCCATAGGCAGAACACTTTTTCGGCAGCTTATAACTTCGCTCCCCCTGGTGGAATCCTCACCAAACTTTGGAAAAAAAAGTATATGGCCGACTCTGAATTTTTTCACAGAGTTGGGTGAGTTTTTGTGTGGGGGCGGAGTTATAGGGGGGTCCCAAACATTTTTATTTTGCCATAGACTGAATGGGGAAAATCTGCTGGACGGATTTTCACCAAATTTGCGGCAGGAGCGGGGGCTTGGATCAGAAAGCATGCTTTTGTGTGTTTGTTAGAAATCCGACCAGTAATTTATTTGCACATTTCTGAAATGTACGTCCCAAAAAATTGGTGATATATGGGTCTGCTGCGCGGACCCATTTCACTGTTCTCTCCGCGGAACAAACTGTCATTGGCCTGCGGTATGCCGTGCTGTCTGCAAACAGTGGACACGGCCTGTGGTTGGCTGGAGGGAAGCGTGCTGTGTGTCAGAGGTTTTGGGAAATGCTGCCATGGTGTATCGGAGGATAGTGTTGCGGTGTGTGTGCAAGGCTGTAAGCCATTGTGTGCATGGCTGGGCCTCTTGTATGTAGCAGTGTGTGCACTAAAATTAGTCATATCTGGCTCTGTGCTGGCATCCCATTTCCCTGTTCGCAGCGCAGTCAAAACTTTGATTGAACCTCAACAGGCAACTATCTTGTGTGATCATTGTAGGCAGCCTGCATTGTGGCATGCGAACTACAGCAGCAATGTCTTTCTGCCATGAGTGGTGGCAGGAACATTTGCAGAAGGGGAATGCATTCCACGACACATGAGGATTTAAACATAGCGTGTACTATGGTGTGCTGTGTGACGTAAGTCCGTAGCCCCTTGGATGCATGGCTGCAGCCCTACCACAGATAATTATGTGCACTGGTTTAAAAGGTATGTCCACTGGTTGAAAGTAGGTGCCACATTGTTGCTTATTGTGTACGATTTGGCTGCAGTGCACACAATGATAGTTGAATGTGTGTGGTGATTGGTAGAACAACATACAGTTGTCGGTGTATGGGTGGAGATGGTGCAGTGACCAGTCGTGCAGTGTGTCCAATGGGTGTATTAACGGAATAGTGTACGTATGGAAGAGGTCCCGGTGCAAATGTTTGTTCTATGTGCTTGCGTAGTTTCCATTGTGCAGATTAGTAAGTGTTGCAGTGCATTACGCATTGTTGGTTCTATGCAAAAACTAGAGTGGTGGGAGCAGGCTCAATGTTGTGAAGATTGTCTTGTTTGGTTGGCAGTCTTACAATGCTTTGTGATTGGAAGTGGGTAGCAGTGCCAAACACAGCGAGATGTTTCTGCATTACGGTAAGTGGAACATGTGTTCATGTGTCCCGCTTTATGGTGTGGTGTTTGGGTGGAAATGCTGGTGCGTATGTTGCCTTTGTGATTCATGGCACATGTGCACCGGATCGCCTGCATGCTCTGTTATGTTGTGGTGAGTGTGGACTAGGCCTAGACTGTTGGGTGCATGGCCGAAGGCCGTAGTCCATGCCCCCAACAGCCTATGCCTTCATTACAGCCTCTGCAATATAATGCTGTGATGCAGTTGTTAATGTGCATGCATTTGAGTTGGTGAGTAGCACACAACGGTTGCAGAGGATTTTGTGCACTTGGTGGAACAGCAGAAGTGATCTGCTATGCGTACATTACCATATGGTGTACATCATTGCACCTGTTGTACAATAGGGAGCAACATGTCACAATGTGCGTTTGAAATGTGTAGGCCCTTATAACACCCTTGCTTGAGGAAGTGTTTTACCACATTACGTCATGAAAGGAAGTCATCAGCATTAGAAAGTTTCAATATGAACAATGTACACAGCCAGTCAGATACCGTTCTGCACAGGCAACGCAGTGTAATTGAGCCATGTATGTAAAGATGTGACCAGGGTGAAAGTTGGTAGGCGCATTTGCAGATGGAGCCTGCATTACATATAACATGAGAAGTAAAACATAGGTTGTACTAGGGTGTGCAGTGTGTGCTGAGGCCCAACGGTCAGTGATGGTAGAGCAATGGCAGAAGGGAAGACAATGGAGAACATATGAAACTTGCAACGTACACTGCAGTACGGTGTGTTGCGTGTGCTGAAATGTTGCTTTTATGGTTGTGGTGTTTGGTTGCAATTCTTACACTGTGTAGTATATGTCTGAACCTAATGGAGTGACGACTTCTCCTGTGTGTCCTGTGGGAGAAGTGGTGAAGTAGAGGATGCTTAGAAGTGGCAAGGGGTGACCTGCATGTACCTGGCCACTTGTTCACCTGCATAACTATGTTATGTGGAGCTGGGTGTGCCAATGGCTAAACTGTTGTGTCTATGGCAAAAGTCTGTAGCCCGTAGGCCAGTGGCCAAAGACGCTATGCCTGCTGCATAGCACGCCACCATAACGCATACATGCACTTTTAAGTATGCATGTCTCTGATTTTGGTGACGTTGAAAAAATGGTTGTGCAGGACCTTGTCGACGTGGTTGAACAGCACAAGTGACCTGATATGCGTCCGGTACCATATGGTACCCATTATGCCACCACCTTGCACATTAGGGAGCCAAATGGCGCTATTTGCAGTTGCCTTGAGTTGCCCTTTGCACCATCCATCATATGTTACGTTTGTGGATTGTGGTATGTGGGAAATGTTCCCTTTCATGAGGCTATTATGTTGTGCTGGGTGCAGTATTGGGTACATGGCCAAGGGCCGTAGGCCGATGGTTATGCACCCAACAGCCTATCTTTTGACGACAGCCAGCACACTATAAAGCAGCCATGTAAAGTTGCCTCTGTTTCTCTCCAAGGATGTTGACCTTTGAATAATGGGTGCAGAGAGCATTTTACACTTGGTGGAACACCCAAAATGAGTTGCTCTGCGTTCGCGAGCACATGGTGTAGGTAATTGCACTTGTTGCACATTAGGGTGTAGGTTGCCCACAGCTAGAGGTCAGGAGGTGTTTTATAAACAGAAGCATGCGTGCCTTTATGTGCAGTGCTGGGATGTTTAGCACCGACTATGACAGCATTAAGGAGCAAGATTTGCAGTGGGTCCAACGAAATGGAATTTGTTTGCCACTCTGCACACAGCATTGAATACAATCCTGTAGAACTGTAAGAGAAGCGTTGACGTTTACTTCGTACAAATGTGAGGAGGAGAAGGGAACAGAAATACATCGAAAGACATAAAAAACAAAAAAAGTGTAAGCAAGCATGTCCATACCAAAAAAGAGGACAAAAAAAACACAAAAAACCTTTTCTTTTCAGAGACAGTGCTACAGACCCAACTCCTAATCCTGTTTTACATTTACCCCCCAAACCACCCTCCAACCCCCCCACCACGAAAATCAGCAGTTTACGCTCTACTTTCATGCTTCTATCTGCCACATCCAGCAATTTTCTGGATGGGAGCCATGGAAAAGAAACTGTGGAGCAAAAGACACTGGGCCTCATTACGAGTTTGGGGGTAGCCATGCTGTTTTTAGCGGTATGCCTAACCCCAAACCGAGTACCAGGTCCCAGAAATAGGGAATTACCGGGCCATGCCAACTTTTGCGGGCTTTGTAATTCCCATTCCCGGGACACCGCCCCGGTACATCCCCATTCCCATTTGAGCTCCCATAGGGCTCAATGGGAATGGGGAGGATGCTAACAACAGGCCCATTAATGACAGGCCCGTTGTTAGCATCCTGGTCTGCTAGTGGGTCCTGCTAAGGACGTCTGGTCTAACCAGATGTCCTTTGCGGCATCTGCGGCAGACCTTGTAATGTGGCGGCCCGTAATGAACGGTGCCGGTCCCTTACCGGCACTGTTCATTACGGGGCTGCCTGTGTTGTAATGAGGCCCACTGTTTATAAGGTTGGTGGATCAGGTGTGTACTCAAACAGTGTGCCAGAAGGTCTATTTCCACAAAAAAGTGCAGAAGGCTATGCTGGAAGTGAGAAATGTAAGGAGCAGGCACCCTGGGTGTATGCAACAACTGTATGTATTTGTTTGCAGTTAGTAACATGCAAGGTGTGCTGCGTGTGCCCAATATTGTTTGAAAAGTGTGCAGTAAGTGGCTAGAGCAGAAAATAAAAAACAACTTTGCAGTGTACAAGGTAAGTGGCAGGCATCCTACTGTTGTGCATGCATTGTGTGTATGATATCATATGATGTGTGCTTGCATGCTACAGCATTCGTAATGCGCCTACACACATGTCTAGCAAAGCACAATGAGGCAAAGGAGGGCAAACAGAGGGGAGACAGACACAAAGAACCTAGTAGGACAGGTGTGACTTAGATCGCCCAAGTGCATGGGTGGAGGGATGGGAAGATACATTACATGGGAAGAAGAAAAAATGACAATAAGTAAAAATACGGGCCAATTGTGCCAGGTGCACGGATAAGTGTACAAACGATGTGATGGATGCACAGTTAGGCATATAGGAAACAGTGCTCAAGTGCAGGGTTTGTTAGAAAGCCAGTGTAGGGGTTTGCCTGGCATGGGGAGGTGACAAGGGTCCAATATCACAGAGTCGTCAGGTAAGTAGTGCAGATTAAGTGTACGCCATGCAGTTAGCCGGGAAGATGAGCAGATACAGCAGACCGAAGAGAAAGACTTTGAGATGCTTCCGGAACCAGGAATGTTTCCCCTCAAGTGTCAGGGAGGCAGGGAGCCTGTTGCAGAGGGAGGTCACTGGCAAAAAAGTACGTCTTCCAACAACTGTATTTTTGCAGAAGCATGTGATCCTGAGGGAGTTGGAGACGGATGAGGTAAGAACTTGCGCACGCAGATATATAGGGAGTTACATTTGAAGGTATTGTGGTCCCAGGGGCCAGAAGGCCTTCTGTATAATGCAGAGTCTTCTCACTTTATTCCTCGCAGCCACTGGGAGTTATTGGTGACATTTCAGTGCAGGAGAGATACTCTCCCAAGTTGCGCACTCCTCTTGTGGTTGTGTTACAGAGGGTGGTGAGTAGAAGGGGTCAGATTTAAAAAGAGCATGCTGTAATAGTACAGCCTACACAGAAGTGCAGAGAATGATATTTTGGAAAGTTCATTTCACTTGGTACGATATATTCAATGCTGCTATTGATGCCATTTTTTTATTATTTATGTAGGAGGTGGGTTAGTGGGGAAAACATTTTGTAGCATTGTCGGAAGGGAAGCAGGGATTTCCTATGTCGATATGACACTGAAATGGGGCAATGAGAAAGTTGCAAGCACATATCACTAATGTGCCGCCTCATGGCAGGGGATGGGAAAAAAAACAATATGCTTTTAAAGAACGTAATGGCCGTTCAGTGGCAGATACTGTTCTCAGAGGCACATATAACACAGTAATACGCATAGTGCAGAAAAGGTTTTGGTACCTTACATTTGTGGTAGTGGGTGCGGAAGAGGATGAATGTGGATGCACACATTTTTCAATCTATTACTGAAATTTGTAGTGGACGTGCTGGCAAGTGACAGTACACTAGCAGGCTGATTTTCTTACTGTACCTATGAAATGTTGTGTAGCACAGACAGTGTTAGATGGTAACGTCTTGGATGGCATTGGTGGAATTGTGTGTGCCTATTTACCCATACCCAATGAGGTGGTGCTGGACAAAAGGTAGTGGGAAGGGAAGAAGGACTGCTCCTGCTTTACTGGGGTGCGGCCCTCACAGTACTCTGGGCACTGCACGCGTCACAATCTGTGCTTTTTATGTTGCTGTCCAGTGCCCATGGGACTTTTGGGATTATCCAATCAGGTACTGTGGGTGTGGTTTACATGAAGGGGCGTTCAAACTGCTGTACTTTATATTCTGCGAAGTGAGCCTGGCTGACATGGCGAAACCCATTGTGTTGCCTATACGTGATGCCTTTCTACTCGATCTTTACAAGTATGCCCTGGAAAGATACTTTGATGACAATTTCGGGTTGGAAGGAGTGGTCGTATTGTGGAACGGTGTGCATGAGCGCAGTTTCGCCGACACGGATGCGCTCTGCAAAGACCTAGCCACTGCTGGTAAAGGCGATGTTATCGTTATCCACTACGGCAGTATGCATATGGGTTACATGTCTTGTTTAGGCTTGTTCCGTCGACTAAAGAGTTTGCTAAAGCTAGTGAAGAGGCTTTTTCCCACTGCGAAGGTGCTGTTCTCATCGATAACACCTCAAAGAGTGCGGGCTACTGCTCATGGATGTTGTTCCGAGCCAGACGCAGGAAGGTGTCTCATCAACAGAAGCATGAATACTTTTCTGTCTGCTGCTGGGATGTTCTTCTGCAAGAATGACCTCATTAGTTGTGGAAATGCAGAATTTTTCCAACCAGATGGCATTTCTTTGTCGCCCATTGGTAATGCTGTTTTGTTTGCCCATCTACAAGATATGGTGAAGAGTTTACTGTAACAATGTCCGCACAAGAAAACAAAAAATCAAATAAAAAATGAAAAAAAAGGTGTTGCCTAAAAGCATCTACAAAAAAACCCACAAAAAAACTCTTTTAAAAGCCGCCCCTTAAAACAAACTTCCCCTACTATGGTTGCACATTGTGCCCCTACGCTCGCACGCAGCACGAAAGCCACATTCAGTGATTTTTAGGATGGCGGGGATGGGACTATGGAGCCACAGGGATTGTGCAATAACGTTTCTGGGGGGGGTGTTTATGCAGAGGAATGTTGTACAGTACTGATACTGTTACATGGAGAGCTGTTCAATGTCATTAGTGGAGGTGTGTGGAACTTTTTAACAGTACACAATGACGGCGTGCTGCAAAAAAGAAACTGGAAACGGAAGAAGGAATGTTTTTCCTTCATTGGGACACGGCCCTCCCCATCCTTGGGGAAATGCACGTGCACTTACTCCCCTTTGTCGCTAGCTACCCATGCGATTGGGACAATGGGGACTAATGCAGCTGTGGTTGTCCATTATTGTGTGCACTCAGCTGGACAAACATGGTTGCAATTAGTTGCAGACGCACTGTAGCACATCAGATTTGGTGCAGCATTACTTACAGGGCAAACCTATGTGGCCTGCTACTTTGTTCAGCAAAGCTGCAAACTGATTGCTCAACACCTCTTGGTTGTGCCCTTTTTTAGGGTTGCTGTGGATAACTTTCACCCGGAAAGCAGGCCTACATTGTTCCAACCCATGCATACATGTGCAACGGCAAATTGTGGTGTGCCTGTAAGCGTGTACTTTCCGAAAAACTGCCTGTAGTTTTCTGAACCCTGCACTTTCCAGCTGTTCAAGGGTATGGCTCCTGTCCCCGAAATAAGGGCTCATGCCCAGAGTCGGTGCGGTCGCATGGTGATGTCGCCACTGTTCTCCTTTGGGATGGCTGTCCGCTGTATTCGTTTTGGGCGCAATACGTTGTGCGCACGTGCATGAGTGTCCTTTTCACTCCGTTGCCTTTTCTCTACTGACTAAAACTGTGCCACACATGCGCCAAAAATTTAGGGAGACGCTGGGTATTTATAAGGTACAGCAGGTGGGATGTTTATCTGCATAGCTACTTGTAGGACGTGGGTGGACGCCCCGACCTAATTAACGTTCCTTTGCATATGCTGCACAGTGGCGATGTCCACAGGATACAGAGGAACAGACACACATGCGTGTACTTGCACCACGCATAAATGTCCGGGCGTACACACATTGATTGGTGGAGGACAACATGCGGACGTGCGGAGCATGTTGGTGGCGTACGGATACCTCCATTGTCATTGCGGATAGGCCAGACAGCTGCAGTGTACGTAGGACACCTACCTTTTCCTTATTTGCGGTCATTGCAACGAGGACTGTGTGCCGCTGATTCAGAACCCCATTTCAGGTACAAAAAAAATTACCAATCGAACAGTCTGCAACATTCTCATTATTAGCGTTTCCTTGTTCACATGCATACAGCCCATTTGGAAAGGAAGGGGTAGCAGAAGTACTTGTTGTGCGGAAATGGGGATTTGCATAATTTGGATGTGAGGGGAGGAAAAGATTAATGTATTACCATAACGCCTCCCATGAAACGGTTTTTGAGGGAATGGGGGGCTCCGACATGGGGAAGGAGTACACATGCAGGTGTGCCTGTGTTGTGTTATTTTGTCCAAATGATATCCTTGTACGCAACCTTTAAAGCGGCACAATTGTTCACCAATTTCTCCACTTTCACTTCCACGCTGTCCATTTCCCTATGCACAGAATTTCTTTTGTTTCCTATGCCCGAATGCTGTTGTGGAAGGGTTGCCACTTGTACTGCCTTGCTTTCCTTTCCAATATGTTGTTTTACCAAAAAGAAAATGTGTTTGATGTACATGCAGCAATATATATCACATTTTGTGAGGTTCACAGCACTGTGCGCACCAATGGGGTTACTATAGAAAGTACTTCTTCCTGCCACTGTAAGGTACTTGGCATTGCTGCATTACACCAAGACACGTTATGCTTCCATACTACTGCATACTGCAGCACCGGTGCAATTATTTTACAAAGTTTAGGGTCCTTACTACATTGTACTGATGTTCAGGTCTTTGCATTTTCCAGTAGTTACTCTGGCAGTTGTTTCTTTCTTCCCCTTTAAAGTAGCAGTGCGGTTAGATTGTTGAAGTCAGACATCCCTTCTGTTGTTGATGCATTCCGTTATGGTGTACTCCCTATGCCTTTGTCCTGTTTGCTTCATAAGTGCACAATTTGCAAATCTACTCTATTTTCCCTGCCAATTTTTGCCTATGTTGCTGTTTGTCTATGTTATTTGCGTTTGGTGATTGGTACCACTATGTAGGAGAGCACCTTCCTTACTCACCCGGATGGATGCCACATGATCTCTGCAAAGGGATGTATAGTCCGCGACTGCTGTCCATATTAATATGGTGCCAGCAGTTCCACTATGTTGCACAGTTCTTTTTTACACAGTGAGGGCATCCTGCTAAAAACCAATGAAATTCACTGACAAAAAACGTTGTTAAAGGGACGTTATGTTTAAGTTGCACCAGTAAAAACCTATAAAATTCAATGGAAAAACATTGTTACAGGGACGTTATGGTTACAGGTAAAACCGAAAAACCTCAGAAATTTGCCAGTCATGCTAAGCAACCATAACTCACACCATCACTGTGGACTGCTAAGACTAACACCCATAACATCAAAGATGACATCACAAATGTCATTGTTGACATCACTGATCATAACGTCCCTATAACAACTTTTTTCCATTGAATTTTATAGGTTTTTAATAGTGCAATTTAGCCATAACATCCCTTTAACAACGTTTTTTGTCAGTGAATATATATTGGTACCATGTTGGTTGTTATAATGCTTATTATGATGGTACATGAAATGTGATTTTATGTATTGATGTGATAAAATGACAATAATATAATAGTGACATGTATAAAGGCTCATTAGGGGATTTTGAGCCTGTTGTTGGCAGTCTTTGCAGCAACAACATCCCAAAATATTTTATAATTCAAGGCATGGAAACAGAGAATTAATTTAAGAGTTGTTTGCGCAGAGTAGTATCAGTCCCCCCCCCTTCTCGTTTTTGGCTACAAATAAACCTATTCCCAATCCTTACTTCTAAATACAAATACTGTGGGAAACAATGTTATGAAAAAGAAAAGTGATTATGAAATGATATGTCAGATTATTCAAGCTGTTGGCTTCCCTTCCCCACGTTTTCAACACGGGACAAGGCAGCACACTAAAACTTAGCATACTCTCTGGCTTCTCTAGCATGAGGATGCAGTTCAAAACTTCAACATCAGGTCCTTCTGTGCCAAAGTCTCTATGCCATTCAAAGTCTCTTATTTCAGAGGGACTGATGCAACACGACAAACATTAAAGTTCCTTTCTTCTTAGGATTTCACATATTCAACTTCTCTGGTGATTTACTGTTCACCCCGGGTCCTCCTCCGCTGAGATCAGACACACTTTGATTGGTCTCCCTCTGCCGGGCTCGATCCAAATATTTCACATATACAATTTCTCAGGTGATTTACTGTTCACCCCGGGTCCCCGTCCATCGGGCTCAGACCCACTTTAAGACAAAACCTTCAATTGGTCTCCCTCCGCCAGGCTCGGACCAAATGTCTCAACTTCATCAAAATCGAAGACTTTCGACTGTGTCCAGTATTTTGGCTGACCCGTCGCAGAACCACTTTGATACACAATTACTTGTTCTCTTCTTGATATAACCTTTTTCTCACTTTCACTTTTGCTACTTCTCAGCTGGATACCTTATAGAGACCTTGGATTGAGCACCCACGCAGTGCCAGACCACTCTGTCAAAGATATTTTATCTTGCTTTTTAAAGTTCAGTCACTCATCAGCATTTCAACTTTACTTGCGTCTCTGATCACAGGAATTTTAACAATGTTCGTTCCAGTGCTCGCCTTACAATGTTGCTGCTTGCAACCTTGGCTTCAACACAGACTGGTCTTGTATTGGTCTCCCAAACTCACCGGCTGTGTTAATTTCACTGGCACTGCTTTGTTCTTGGAGTCAAGAACAGGTACCATGGCAGCTGGTGATTCTCCCTGTCTTGATTATTGACGCAAGAGGGCCCCGGGCGGGTATCTCCAACATACAATGCAGGATTCATCAGCCTGGTTTCCTGGTCTTAAGATTTCTATTCTCAAAGTCTCTGGAAAGTAACAGTTCCTTGTCGAAAAGGTCAAGGGAACTTCCCTCCTTGCGCTCAATGTCTGTCTTGCCGTCTTTCCTCTCTCGTTCAGCTGCCGTCTCGAAACTGCTGTTTTCTCATGTGATTTGCCTCGCTCAGAGTGTGCTCTCGTGCTCTGCCTTTTATCCGTGTGGGGAAGCTTAATGGAAGTCAGGTGTGTGTGGTGGTCAGAAATTGCCTGACCTTGCCTGACCATTGTATCGGGGCACATCAGATACATTGCTCAGGTGTTAGTCTGTTTTCTCTCATAGCGGGCTGTCGGAGAGAAAGTGTTCATGTTGTAAAAGGGGGTGGTGGAGTTCATAAATATCCTACCTGGTAGGATGGGGTAAAGGTGTTACAGGGAAGGGGATATCGCATCTCACCATCCTGTGTCCCACTCTCACTCCCTGAAGACCCCTCACCCAGGTGATCTTCCCGCACTGGTCCACCACCAGGAACTGGTTCCAAAAGCGATGGCTGACTCCTGGCCACCTGGATGGTAGATCCCCGGGGACTAGTGGGTGAGACCCCTTCTGGTTTCTCACACTTCGCATGCTGACTGCCAGAATTCAATAAAGTGTTTCCATCTGTCATTTTAGTATATGGTTTCACCTGCAGGAAACTGTCATGATGGTAAATACTGATATCTAAGTAGCTCACTTCCACATCGCTCATGGGACCGGTAAACTTAAATAGCGATTCTGCGGATTGAGCCACTCAACAAACTCACGAGCTGTTTCATTAGTTCCTACCCACAACACAAAGATGTCATCTATGTAGCGGAGCCTCTTGATTATTTTGAGTTTATACAGCTTTATTATGGCATAAATAGTAGTCTCTTCAAACATCTCAACATACAGATTTGCTAGATTCAGTGACATAGCAGCCCCCATCGCAGTTCCTTCTATTTGCACAAATATCTGTCCCTGGAACTGAAAAAAGTTATCGGTCAGCGCAGTTTCAGTACATCACATGATGAAAGAATTGCTCACAGGATGATCATCCTCTCTTTTGAGCAATACTTTCTCAATAACTTGCAAGGTAGCTTGTTGGGGTATGCGCGTATATAAAGACTGAATATCCAGACAAGCCAACACACTTTTGTTGGAGTCAAAATGTAGACCTTCAATCTCATTTATTGCGTCTCTAGTCTTGTACATAGCTTTTCATCTTCAATACAAAAGAGCGTAGATATTTGTCCACATAGTTCCAGAATCACCCCAGACAATGGGCCTCCCTGGTCGCTTGATAAGTCTCTTGTGAATCTTGGGGAGCATATAAAAGGCAGGAAATGCTACCCCCTCTCTCACCAGAAAACCTGCCTCCTGTTTGCTGATCATTTCAAGTTCCAACTCTCTCTCAACTTTCTTACTGATGGTAGTGGACAGGGCTGGACTGGGATTTTCAGTTAGTTTTCTATAACTCATCTTATTGGAAAGGAGATTACATTCTTCCACGTAGTCAGCTGTATTGAGAATCACAATGCCCCCTCCTTTATCGGCCTGTCTGATGACTATCTCAGAATTGTTGGACAAACTATGACAAATCTCAATTTTCATGTTTACTCATATCGTGTACAGGGTTTGTTTTAGATTCACGTCTTTCCACTTCAGATACTGACTACTTGGTAGTCCTTTCTGGGCTATTCACTAGTTTTAAGGTAAATCTTTGTGAAAAACCTTTAAATTGTTGGACTAAGACAGTGGGCCTCATTCTAAGTTTGCCGATCCGGAAACAACGGTGCCGGTTAGCTTACCGGCACCGTTGTTTCTGAATTGGCAAACTATGGGTCTGTCTGCCGGAGCCGATGTGCCCGACAGGTCTGACCCTGCCAGGCACAGCGGTCACAGCAGGCAAAGCAGTCATGGAAGTACCGGCACCGTTAACAACGGTGCCTGTGCTTCTGTGTACCCACTCCCATAGAGTCTGAATGGGGAGTAACGAAATTGCCGGCGCCTGACTTCCTGGGGGCCAGACTTGGAATAGCCCGGTGGCACCGGGAAGTCCGGTGCCGGTAATTTATTATGGTTCTGTCGGCAACCTGCCGGTAGCACCGGCACGGTTACTGCTGGACCCGTAATGAGGCCAAGTGTCTCTCTGGTTTGTGATTTTAGCTAAGAAAATACACAGCATTTCGATAGAACACTAAGGAATATATCAACATTCTTTATTGCTCAGCCCCTGAGGAATGTCCTGTATTAAGGTACATCATAAGTACTCAAACATGTTGGGCTACATTTTGTTCACAGATTGATATAAATGTGTTTGATTTAAAATGTGTAAGATGTTCCAAGAATATCTGTTTTGATTAGTATTTTGTCTTGGACAAGGGATGAATGTTATTTCTTTTTTCACACAAGTGCCTGTGATCTTATGAGTTTACCATAAATGTTTTATGAACTTATTAAAGTAAACTTTGTAATACCAGAGAGTGTACTTATCCATTGTTGAAATACGTGGGATCTTTTATCAGAGATCTTTCTTGTCGGTCCCGAAACTAGAGACGCGCCCTTCCTTTTACATACTATAACGGTTTCTTTGTCCCTGGCAATGGGAAGGTGTTACTATAACTGTTACACCCTGGTTCCGTCAGCATTCTGGGTGGCACAGATGGTGAAGTATACATTGCGTCCTTCCCAAGATGGCACCCGTTGCTCCATGTACAGGTCTAGTCTTCTCCTGTTTTCCTGACTCCTTCCTGTTTCCTGGTTGTTCCAGCGTCAGAACAAGTTATATACAGCCACAAAGGAATTCTCAGTGCATCGTTACTCTTGATTCCAGATTCTTCGTAAGTTTGTTCACTCTCCCTTTTCTGTTTACTAACAGTTCTTTAGTCTGCCTATCTAATATCTTACCTTCTTATCTTTAGATCACGTTTGAGAAGCCTGAAACTCTGTTATCTATCTCACCTGTGCATTCTTTTCCCATAGAAACTCTGGTACGTTTATTAACCCGGTCTTAATATATTCGCTTCTCTACCCGCTATCCTTGTATGTATGTATGTATATGGTATTTATAGAGCGCACAAAGACCATGAGGTATCGAGGCGCTAAAGGTGAGAGAGAGCTGATAGCTGAGACTAAAACAAATATGTTTTTAAAGGCTTGCGGAATGGAAGGAACTCATGGAGTTTGCGAAGATCTAGAGGCAAAGTTTAGGGCAAGAACTGAAGAGGATCTTCCTCCAGCTCTGGCACGAAAAAAATCTCGGGACATGTAGCAAATGTTAATTGATGAGCGCAACAGTCAATTAGGGATGTAGGGCAGAATCTTCGAACACAAGAATTCATCCCCAACATTTTGAATAGCCCGATGGACTATACAATGAGCCTTGAACTTAATTCGGCTTCTGATGGGAAGCCAATGAAGTATCCCTGGTGATACTTTGTTCTCTCTATTCAGCGCGACATGGACAGCTAGAATCCCTGGGGTTCCCATGCTGCAGATTACAGAGGGAAGACCTGCTGACACCCTCCCGTATCCGCATCACGATTGCAGAGCTTGAAGAACCGCTGAAACAAACACATACGGTTTTCTGCCCTGGAGGGTTTCCCTATGGTCTCTGCCACTCTGAGTTTCTTTACCAGAGCGTGGGGGGAGCAGCAGAGGCAATTTGGTGGACTTTCACCGCTGCATTGTGCTGTCTCTGCTCAGGTTAGTCCTGTGTATTTATCATATGACTTTCTGTTACTGAACCATATTGAAAGGCAGAACAATAACCCCAAAGTCTTGGGCACACCGTTTATATTTTTATATAGGTTTTGTTATGCTAACATTTAATATATCATGGGATATTGTGTCATGTCCTGTCATGTCATTTCATTTTACTACCAGGTCGCCTTTACACAGCTGACAAGCGCTTTGAAGCAGTCGGAAGGTGACATTTAGCACTCCACAAACTCAGAAATAAACAAATGTAAAGTAAAGTGGTCATTTATAGTGCCTGTTTGCACATCATGTGGACTTACTGTGCAAGGCTCTGTAAGAAAGGAGGGTAGGGTGTGTTAGTCGGATACCGGAAGGCAGATGCAGAATCCTGTGGTGTTGACGTATGCAAGTCGAAAGTATCCATTACCTGTGTGCCGATAAGACAATATCTATGTTGTTTCTGGTTGGTTTTGACTCGGCAGGTAAGCCAAATGGGCAATCCCTCGGATGATTAAGTGTAAAGGTGCAACAGAAAACTCTAGAGCAAGCAGTACAGACAGGCCGGGAAATCCTGCACCCAATAACGGAAATAGTCACAGTAAATGGCAAAGCCCGCTTTATTAACAATCCACATAAAGCAGGGACAGCAGTAAGCACAAATGTCTCAAGAGCTCTCAAAAATTACAATACAGAACAATGGATTATAAATGGAAAATGCAGCATAACTGATGTAATATCACAATCTTAGCTGCAAAACCCTATGGGTAGAGGGATTGGTTAAAGGAATTGTCTACGTATACATTCTATAAGGGTTAGTCTTTTCATTGGACATAACTAACTGATGGCCCCACCTTGGACCAACCCTAAATGAATAAAGGTACGAAAAACATCATCTCAACAATAGGTAATTGGATAGTGCAACAGTTACAGGGTGGCATCCTTTTCAGAGTTTGGATTGGTTGGCAACTATCTTACCAACCTTGAGGACTTCGTAGGTCATCGGCACATGAGCAAAAATAGTGGTAGAGGGAGCGACACCCTGGAACTGCGTCTTCAAATTAAATGAGACACCAACCCTTATTCCCTAGGCCATGAGCCAGGGCATCTAGCTTTGTACTTGGCCTTGTCCGGCATGCCTTGTTTTCGGAATCTGTGGGGAGTCGAGCAGGTGCATGTCTGTGTCTGGAGTTATTGAATGGACAGTGCCCTTCAATTATAGGTCACGTGTGAGAAGACCATGTTTTGAACTATTCTACTTGGCTTTTACTGTGATTTTAGCTCATATTAATACAGGTGTCATTATCTCTCTGCCCACTGGAGACTTGGTCGATCCATTCCTTATGCAATATGAAGCCTTTAATTAGTCAGCACCTGGCATTCAAATGCTGTCTGTTCTCTACTTAATCTAAGACAAATATGTTTTATGCTTGGAAACTATTATCTTCTGTTCTCTTCTGAGCTATCCAAGCCATCCATATTTTGCAGTAACCTTGGAAGGGGGCCGTGCTGCCACTGTCTCGCAAGCACAGATCTGTATTTCATCTAATTCAGCAAGTTTAATCTGTTTATTGTTTGTGTTGCGATTCAGCTTATACATTGGCTATGTTATGTTCTTCATGTCTATATGGTGCAAGCAATATTCTTCTTGTCTAAATGCAAATTTGACCTACTGTTTGTATTTCTTCATAGTGAGTGCATATCTGCTTCATGTCTATTGTGCTCTTGTGTGCCTGTTTGGCAGTGAGTTCACTTACTCTCATCATCTTCAATTACATCAGGTCCATCTCCTCTTCTATTGTTCCAGAATATGGTCGGTATGGTTTATTTATTTTTTATTTTATTTTTGTATTTATAGCAGCACCTATGACCCTCAGGTATCATAGCGCTAGTTATATTAAGTGCGAGGTGAACAAGTTATTAAGTGAAAGACAATGGGCCTCATTACGACCCAGGCGGTAAGTTACCGCCTGGGTCGTACCCTTACCACCATGGTGTAAACTACGTTTACACCATGGTGGATGGCGGATTTACCGCCCCATTCCAAGGTGAGTGGGGCGGTAAATCCCCATTTCCCATTTTACCCTTCCCCATTCCCATTTTTGCCCCATAGGGCATAATGGGAGTGGGGAAGGCGCTAATTACGCCACCGTAAATTACGGTGGCGTAATTAGCACCATGGTCCCTTAGCGCCATGGATTTTAACGCCTGCAAAAAGCAGGCGTTAAAATCACCATGGCGCTAAGGGACCTTGTAATCAGGCGTTAAGGGTCAGCGCCGTTAACCCCTTAACGCCTGACTCGTAACGAGGCCCAATGCATAATAGTTACAGCACGTGGAAGTTGGAAAGCATACTTTGGCAGTGCTGTGCCTCATGGTACGGGGGCTACTGCAGGAATACAGGTAAGCATGTTGCAGACGGGGTGGATAACAAATACAGTGTGGGGCAGTATGAGTCAAAATCAGCAACAGCTACTAGGTTGAATACGGATACAACGCAGGGCTGAAGATGGCAAATCCATTAGTTACTGGTAGATTAACTGAAAACACAGTGCAAGGCTGTAAGATGAAGAAGCAGCATTGGAGAGGTGCACAAATTGGGAAAGCCTCACTTCATGGTGCAGGATATATCAAGTATGCAGGTACAAGTAGGTAAAATACAACATTGGAATGCCTCACTCCATGGTGTAGGAGCTACATCAAGTATGCAGGTACAAGTAGGTAAAATACAACATTGGAATGCCTCACCTCATGGTGCGGGGGACTACATCAAGTATGCAGGTGCAGGTAGGTGAAATGCAACATTGGAATGCCTCACCTCATGGTGTGGGGGGCTACATCAAGTATGCAGGTACAGGTCAGTAAAAAATAACATTGGTTGCCTTATTGCATAGCGTCTCTCACCTTTACGGTATAAAGGCATGGAAGGGACAGTTGTCAATGAATTATGTATTCATCTGTCTCTAGAAGAATGGTTGTTAGTAGACGATGTATAGGGTCTGCATATGTTAAGTGCACTAGACCTGGTGGGTCATCTGAAGGAAGGTGGGAATTGTAAGCATTGGCATCACCCAGTTCATTAAAGGGTCATAATGCCCAAAGTAGACCTGAAAAGGTAAACAGTTATGCAGACTCTTCCCTCTTGCTGAACTGAAGATCCCTCTAATGCACTCTTTTATCAGAACAAGGTAAGTGCAGACCAGCTTTAAAAAAAATGGGGCTGTCTGGATTGTGCAAATTAACTCCCGAAAGACCCAACCTCATCCCAAGACGAATCAAGCCCCCAGTTCTGAACTCACCTCATTTAAGAGTGCCTAGAATTCCTCCCAGCTTTCCTTTCCATAGACCTCGGCAGTTCATGGCAAAGCAAACAAGTAGAAGAACAGTTGTTCTCATGTTCCCATGTGCACTTGTTGGTCACATGCAGGAAGTACAGGATTGCCTCAAAGCTTGACCACCTCATAGCAAATGGGATACTGGTATCCAGGGGCATAGACTTTTGATGTATCCATCCTGTTGTAATTATATGGGCTTTCACGCAGATGTCCTTTCCCGTACCGTAATTGACACCCCTGCTGGTATCACTAGGACTTGTGTGCCAGATTGTCACTACACACAGGCAATACAATGGGTAGTTGCCCTTCCATGGGGTTGTCCTTCAGTGAATATTTCCTCTGCCATAGCAAGCCTGACATGCATTATTTTACAACCTTACCTGAGAATTAATTTCCCTCCGAGTGAATTTCACTGCATCCCTCTGGGGAGTATAATTAAATGGTCCCTCGATTTCTACAGCACCTAAATAGTGGCAGACAGCACATGAACAGCATACGTAAGCAACAACATGATGCACTGACATCAACCTGCTCCTACATCTCGAACAGCTTGCATCAGCAAATTCTCCCTCATGGAGAGGCTTTGTACGTATAGCTCTTGCAAGATGGTTTTCTCTTCCTTGTGCCCACTCCCTCTCCATTTTGTTTATTTATTTAGGACTATTTTATTTTATTAAACAGGGTGCCATTACCCTCTTTGGCCTTTAAAGACTTGCTCACTCCACCTCACATAGGCTTTTGCCCTTGTGATTGTTTAATACTTGGCACTTGCAAATGTCCATGTCTCTCCTAATCTTAGCAGAAATATGTCTTATGCACGTGGTCGATTCCTTCAACTCTCTTTGTGCCTTGCACCCATCTGCCAAAATAGCCTTCTTGATCCTAAGCCAAGGTACTCCCTTATTCTGTACACGAAAACAGCTTCTTCATCAGTGCTGCCATTTGCAATCCTAGGCTCCTCTTTCGAGGTAACAAGGTTGATTCTTAACACAGGCCGTCGTCCATTTTCTTCCAATGGCCGTTCTAAATGTTGTATGTATACCTCTTTTTAGCAAGCTTCTATGTATCTGTTCTACCTTGCATTACAGCGTATTTACAGTTATTGGTCAGCACGCTATTTCATCTTCTTATATTCACAATGACTTTGTCTTTAGGTACATGTTTCTCTTCGTGCTTCAGTTACATTGTCAGTTTTAAATATTCTCATATCGTTTCGGCATAGGTTCAGATATCTCCTTTATGACATTATTCCGTCATCTTCAGATTTTATTTAGTGTTCATCCATATTACTCATAACCACATTCTGACATCTTGGTAGAGGGCACCCTTCCTGGTAGCATCCATCTTCTGCTTCTACGTGAGGGTACAATCTGAATGGCTGTCTGAGTGCATATCGTCTTTCATACATTCAACGCGGTATAGGAATGTTGCATGGATTCATGCATGGGTTCCCAATTGTAACTCTTTGCATGCTACTCCAATAGGATGGTGGTGAGGGGATGAGAACCAGAGGAGAGGCAACCACCCGCTCCTCTATACTAGTCTGCCAAGGCTGCCATGGCAGTTCCATGAAGCATGAAAGAAGTGGGCAGGGTTTAGCCCCCGCTTTATGCTTTTCTCTCGCACATACACATCCCCTGGGAAAAAGACAGGGCACCATTAAACAGGGCCAGAGAACCAGCCTCTCGGGAGAGGGAACAAAATAAGACAGGAAGTCAAAGTGTAATTTGTGGGTTGTTTGGGTGAGGTCCGAGGATGAGAAGGAGACCAAGAGGAAAGAGGAAGTCGTGGAGTACAGAGGCTATTTTATGAAAAGGTGAGGCACTGGTTTAGTCAGTGCAACGGTACTGCAGTGTGAGTGAGGATGAATGTAAAGCAAGTGGTGTTAGTTTATTTAGTGTACAGAGTGCTTGGGAAATGGTTGTGTGAGTGGAAGGAGAGTGGTGTGATAGTAAGTGGGTGGAGTAGTAGGAGTTGAGTGTGGAAGGAGTAGTAGTAGTGTGAGAGGAGGGAGAGTAGTGATGGAAGTAGTAGTAGTGTGGGAGTAGTAATATTGTGGGAGGAGGAATAGTAGTGTAGGAGGATGAAGAATAGTGGTGGGAGGAAAAGAGTCGTAGTGGGCTGAGGGGAGTAGTAGTGAGAGTAGGGGAGTAGTAGTGGAAGGAGAGGAGTATTTGTGTGTAGAAGGAGTACTGAGATAGGTGGGAAGAGGAGTAACATCAAAGGGTGGGGGTGAGCTGTAGGAGGAGAGAAACATCAGAAGGACAGAGGATTGGAGAGAGGAGTAAGAGGAAGGGTAGGTAGAAAGAGTAGGAGCGAAGTGGTAAGCGTGGGCATGAGTGAATTTAGCTGGATCCAAAAGTGAGTAGAACACTAATGAGTTGATAGTGCAGGGAGAGTTAGGAAGTACCTGAGGGAGTCAGTGAGCCTGCATTTAAGGGAGATCTCTAGGCTAAGGTAGCCATTAGAAAGCAGGCGTTACCGTTCGGCAGAACTAACCAGGGCTACGGATGCCTGGGTTAGGGAGGAAATCCGAAGGGAGTCGAAAGAGAAAGGGCTGGTCCTAGTGCCACTTCCCAAGCTCCTTCTGCAGCTGGTACCCTTGATCAAACCACTGATCTGTCTTTGCCCTGAACACTTGAATCACTGCTCAAAAGGAATTTTCCGCAGATCTTGTACAGTATGTCTAATACAAATCTCTGCACTAACGCAAAGACCCATAGTACTGCCATCTGTATCCCCTGGCAGTCCTGGATTATGTCCCTTCCATTTGGCAGAGGGTGCCTAAAAATGCTCCACACTTAAAAGGCTTCCTCAGCATATCTCAGGGGCATCACACTACCATGCTATCACTATTTCTAGATCTTTCTTCAATGGTACCATAAACTGCCATCACTGGAAGGATAGTTTGTTACCATGAGGTTTCTTATCTTTCCACTTTCATGATCAGCTTTCCGTTTGAGGCACTTTCGACCATTGCATCCCCCCCACACACACACACGTACACACCCCTACTTATACAAACACATTTCCTGAAAATGAACCCCATTGTATGTTCCCATTTTGTTAATTCTGTGCATCCCTTTCCTAATCCTTCTTCACACTACTCCTCAATTTTGCCCTTTCTCCTTCCTGCATAGATCACATTCTAGTTGCCCCAGGTGGGTGTACAATAGGCCAAGGGGACAGACAGGGAACAGGCACCTTAAAACCACTACAATGGTGACTGGCACAGTATAAAGGATTTGTGAAATAACATAGCATAATACTGAGGGACATACGACAAAGCGTGGCAAGATACTGAATATCAGCAGGTCCCATGAACTCTCACGTGTACATACCATTCATATGAATGATGTTAAAGCAAACAAAAGTGATACCGGAAATGAGTGCCACTATAGAGTGCATAGAATTGAGGTGAGCTCGTCCAAAGGGAGTCACAAAGATAGGAGGGCCAAACACATCAGTGCCATGTGGCTACTGTGGAGGGCTACTCCTTTACAAAGGCCAGTGGTAGAGGTATAGAGAAAAAAGTAATGGTACTGTGGTCTCAGCAGGGGAGAGGGTAGGTGGAAGCATAGTGCAACATGTGACAAGTGTTGCGCCGGAGCATTCCAATAGTCTAAGTGACTAGTAACTAAGGCTCCTATTACAACTTTACACTTGCACAAGGACATGAATGGACAAATCCTCTATGGAGAATGTTGAATATGGTCGTAAAATGTAGAGGAATGGTAAATAGAAAAAAGGGGGAAAAATGGTGGGACACTGCTCCCGACCGTTCCTGCTCACTTCGATCACTGCCAACGGCCATTGTTTGAGGAAAACAGTGATGTGCTCCTCCTAACAAAATGCCAATCATTTCATGAGAGTCTCCAGGTCATCATCCAAACTAAGGAACAAGATCAGGAAGAAGAGAGGACTACAAAAAGTACACGAGTCCTGAAAAAGGCTCTGTCTTTTGACATGTCAGACAACAAGGAAGGGGGTGAATCTGAAGTGTATGTGATATCACAGACAGCCACAACTCAAAGACACAGAGGTCACACCCTAAGTGTGTTAGGGAGAATTCTCTTATAAGGCTAATTTCCCAAACCTAGTGAGTCCCCCAGCAGCTTTGCTGGATTTTTGGGGTTTGTTTTTTTCTCCTGCTAAGAGTGAGACTCTTTTCCTCCCACTCTTAGGCATGATTTGAGGTATGTCTTTGACTCATGATTTGAGGTATGTCTTTGACTTTTTGTGTGCTTATGGGCTATGGGGTTTTCTTTCTCCTCCATAGGGTATAATCTATTTTTTATGTGTGTGTTACACAGCACCCTCAGTGCAGTAACACAGGGATGTCATAGTGACCCCCAAACATAGACTCCATACCCTGGGACTGACTACTGTCTCCCAGGGCATGTAAAGTCACCATTGACTTTACTAGTCCTAAACTGTGAACAGAACCAGTACAAACCATCATATTGTGGAAGTACTGGAAGGGGTTAATTATATTGCCCCAGGGTCTGTTTTCAAGGGGGCACTGTCCAGTCCCCCCTTGTCAAGTTTCTGGCTGGTGGCAGTGGTTACCACGCAAAATATTCCACCGGAATATTCTCTATGGGATTTTACCATTGATTTTAAACGCACCACTTTTTGGTGCAATGTTAAAGATACCGCTGGTTTATTTATTTAATATTAAATTAACAACTCAAAGACACAGAGGTCACACCCTAAGTGCAAGGTTTTTCTTCAATGTCTAAAGTTACAAGCACTCTTAGACTAAAGCACATTTATCAATGTTATGGCCCAGGAGCAGTTTCAACAGCTGAAGCCCAGACCCAGCTGAAGCCTACATCCACAAGAATTCATAGCAGTATCAACTTGCTCCTACTGTAGGTACCTTCAAGGCTGAGACAGAGAATGGAAACATTAGGTGCTTCTAGTGACCAGTCTGGGAAATGGCAAAGTGAAGACTCAGTGCCCGGTTGCTGCCTCAAGCCAGTGGATATTAAGCCCTGGGGCAAGTCACCCAGGTTTACAGTGATAATTTCGACAACAAAAATGTCGAAAGTCAAAATATCGAAAAAAAAATGTCGAAAAAAAAAATGTCGACTTTTTTTTCAATGCATTTTTTTTTAAATGGGGGGTTCCTCCCCCAACCCCCCTTTTTTAATTTTTTTTTTAATTTTTCCCTTTTTTTAAACTCCCGAACCCCTAAAATAAATATATAATTAAAAAAAACGAAAGTCGACATTTTTTTTTTCCACATTTTTTTGTCGACATTTTTGTCTGTCGACATTTTTTTTCGAAATTATGACCACCCACCAGTCACCCCACCTTAGTCCCCACAACATGGTAGTGGATCATCACAGTGCTGCATCCTAGGCCTGTCATGCAAGGCTATGGGCCTCATTACACGGTAGGCGGTAGGGATTTACCGGCACCGGTAAAATACCGGTAAATCCCTGCCGCCTTACTACGAGGTCCCTTAGCGGGTTGGAGTTTTAACGCCTGCTTTTTGCAGGCGTTAAATACCAACCCGCTAAGGGACCTCGGAGCTAATTACGGCACCGCAAAATTGCGGTGCCGTAATTAGCGCCTTCCCCATTCCCATAGAGCCCTATGGGGCAGAAATGGGAATGGGGAAGGGCAATGGCGGAAGGGGGATTTACCGCCCCTCCAACCTTGGGATGGGGCGGTAAATCCCCTTTCCGCCAAGGCGGTGCCGGTATTTTACCGGCATGAGCCATGGCGCTAATAGCGCCATGGCTCACCGCCTACCGTGTAATGAGGCCCTATATCTTCTTCAATCCACGTCCTGACAACTTGGCCCCTATCCAAACCCCTTTTCAGACCGTGCACGGTAACCTTAGTACACCTCGTTCACAACTTAGAGAGTCCGCAGCTCTCCCTGACTAGATTCAAAACACCAGAAAAGCAAAGGAAAATTTCCAATTTTAACAATAAGGTTTTCCCTCCACTTGTAGATGGTAGCAAGTGTTTGGATGCTGTTTAAGCTTCTTCAGACACATCAAAGAACTCTTCACTGGGTATTTGCAGAACCCCGTAGTGAACTCTACAGAACCACAGAATGTTACGGGTTCCCAAATGCTGAGGGTTCAGCAAAGAAAGAAGTGTTTCAGATACATTCTTCTCTGGCAAGAGATTGCCCTGCCAGGGATACAATGTTGCTACATTCATGCGCATTCCGCAAAGCATAGTATTCCACATGCTTTCCCAGTCAGCAAAACACACTCTGAAAACACTGAAGAGCTCAGCATAGGCAGCTCCCGAGAGTCTCAAAGGAGACAGAACAAAACCGAAGATGAATTATTAATGGTTCCATGTGAGTTTATATCTTTGTCAATGCCGAGCCCTGGCGGTACAAATCAGCGTTGGCATCGAGTACAGGCTCGAAAGTGACCACCACTCGGTGTTAGATATGAAAGGGTCATTTTTGGGGTTGACAGACACTACAATAGCCAATGCACCTACGGACAATACCATTGAATATCACTGGCCATGCCAGATGCAATATTAGGTGGCCAAATTTAGATCGGGACAGCACTTTGCCCAGGGCGTATTTTGACATACTTCCTCTCTTGGAAGGATTTGCTGCTATGGGCCCTGAGGAATGCACTGGCATAAATGATCTCCATGAGGTATTAACTAGAAAGTTGGGTTCAATGTTTTCCAAGCCGTGGAAATCTGTGTGTAACCTGGTGGAGTCTAGGAACCCCTGGTACGACACAGAATGTAGACCGGCTAAGAAGAGCTTGTTGATCGGCCAAGCCAGGCTTCAACGGGTAGCTGGCTCTTCAACCCTGCGGGAAGTTAGTAACCAGTACCGTAAGCTTTTGAAAAACAAGAAAAATGTAGGCGCCGAGGAGATGTTGGAGGCATTACTGTCAGCCATAGACAAGGGCGACTCATGGGGATTTTGGGGAATTATGGGGGCTGGGCAACAAGTATGTAGCAATATTCCCAGCAACCAAGGAATACAGAGATGACTATGGATTCAGCTGGGAACACACAGGAGTCAAATACTTCGGGATCATAATGTCCAGAAACCTCAACGACCTTTTCCGAGATAACTTTGGGAGAGTGGTCGAGGCTGTATGTGACAAAATATCCAGGTGGAAGCACCTTCCACTTACACTGTGGGGCCGCATTTCTATAGTGAAAATGGTCATCTTACCCAAACTACTTTACCTGTGTGCAAATGTCCCCATACTACTGATGCAGAAGTTCCTCCAACAATTACGGAGCCTAATCCTCGACCTAATCTGGGCTGGCAGACCCGCAAGTGTGGCATACACCACACTCATGCAACCCATCGTGAAAGGGGGCCTCGCGCTACCGGACCTGGAGCGCTACTACTGGGCAGTAGTATTCCTATTCCTAGGTCACTGGTACGCCACACAGTTCATTAAACCCCATCTCCAAATTGAACGGGCCCTGATGACCACCAACCTACTGTGTGCAGCCATTATAGTCAAAATCCAGATATTGCCAACAAACCTGAACATTGTACACTCCACCTATGCAGTATGGAAGAAGATAGCGCTGAGATGAAATGTCTCGGTCAGATTATCTCCCCTACTCCCGGCAAGATTCATCCCAGGGATCCCGCTCACTGCGGAAAAGGTATACCTCCAGTGGGCCGACAAACTCTGGATCGATACACTCAGCGACCTATTTGTAGATGAGACCTTTTGCACACCCCAACAAGCACGAGAACGAGGAGCGTACTCCGCCCTTGATACATTCATATATTTTCGTCTTCGTCACACACTTCAATCGCTGTTTCCCACAATCCCGGCACAACCACCTACATGCCAACTTCTACACGGGGTGTTTCAGTCCCAAGGGGAAGGCAGACTAGTATCCTCCATCTATAAAAACCTCCTCACAGACACCACTACCCAGCCGGCGTCCCCCAAAGTGAGATGGGAAAAATCACTGGAGAGCACAATACCAGACGATGAGTGGGCGTTCGTCCTATGGCAAACCCAAAAAGTATCTCTAAACTCACGTTATAAGCAGATACACTCACCCCATCCAGACTGCACAGCCAACGGCCAACCATACCTGCAACAGGCCAACGGTGCAGAGCACTCACAGCAGACTTCATGCATCTAGTCTGGGCCTGTCCGTCCATCAGACACTTCTGGAGGGAAGTTCTAGACCAAACCTCGATAATCATAGGCGAACAACTGGGTCAGAGCCCAAAGGTTGCGGTGCTGGGGTACACGAAAAACATACCATCCTCGGTGAGGAAGCTGGCCGGCTTGTTGCTGGTACTAGCACGACAGAGAGTCGCTATGACCTGGGGAAGGGGCTGCCCCCCCACCCTACAACAATGGCTACAAGATATAGCATGCTGTCAAGACACTGAGACGTGCTATATAAAGACCCTGCTCCTTAATGCAAGAACACCGGACATATGGAGCCCTTACGTCAACCATTTAATGTCTATGCCAAACTGGTTCGGAACACACGTATCTCACCAGCAATCACTGGGTCGCAGACCTCTTCTTTTTCTATCTGGCAACCGCAGCAAGATAAACTGATCGCACAGACATTTGTCTGGTGCACATCCTCACAAATCACCATCGGGGAGGCGGAGGGCAGGCCTCATGTGGCGCAATGTTGGTATATGTTTTATTATGTTTTAAAATACCTAAAATAAAGGTTTTTTTTAAAGTATGTAGCAATATTCAGCAGGCTGTATCACCGCATCCACCTGGGATGATATTTTTTCAGAGTTCTGTACTGAGAGGAGAGCTTTCCTGCAGGGAAATGAGGGTGTTGATGTCTCTGCAGTAAGTGTTGAAGGAGGTGATCAACTACCACTTGTCCTTACTTGTGAGGAAGTTGGAAGAACCCTACATAGTCAAAAGCTGGGGAAGGCTCCTGGCCCAGACAGGGTCCCAATAGATCTTTATGCCGCAGAACCAGGCATTTGGATTCCTTACCTCGCTAAGTTATTTAATGCAGCTCTTAAGCACAATGTTGTTATAACCTCATGGACTCAGGCAGAGATAGTCCCGATTTACAAAAAAGGCTCTAGGGAATCACCAGCTAACTATCGTCCTATTTCGTTTCTGGACACAGAGGGCAACATCTATGCTAGAGTATTTCTAACCCACCTGGAATCCTGGATTTCTGAAAAACATATTGTTAACCATTGTCAAGCGTGTTCTGTGATGGTCTGAGTACGGTTGACCAGAGCCTTCTCTTGAGACTGGTATGTGATAAGTATGCAGTCCTAAGTTAGAAAGATGAGTGTATATGCAATTTTGATCGACCTTCAAACAGCATTCAATACTGCACCGAGAAGCAGACTATTGGATGTTCTCCGTGGCTTAAATAACCCTCTTAACTTGGTGAAAATTCAGAATCTGTATGCGGATCACACAGCTGTGGTACATTGGGTCACTGACGGAAGTACTTCACAGCCGTTCAAGATTGAGAAAGGGGTCCGCCAGAAGTGCGTTCTGGCCCACAAATTATTTTTTTTATTTTTATTAATGGATTAATCACCCCGCTACTAGCTATTCAGTCTGATGCTCCTACGTTGGCAGGTGAAAAATTCCCGGTCATAATGATTGCTGACGACGCAGTTTTATTGTCTTTAACCCTGTGAGCGTCGACAAGCAGCTTGGGGCATTTGTGGACTTCTGAAAGAGAAATGGGTTAGCTCTTAACGTTTCCAAAACAAAATTAATTATTTTTAATTTTGGAAACCAAGAGTAACAAGGCTGGCGTCAGATGAGGGCTCCATTGAGCATGTCGACTTTTATGATTATTTGGGGGTGAGGGTAATGTCTGTGAGAAACCAGAAGGTGTCTCACCTGCTAGTCCCTGCAGATCTCTCTCTCAGGTGGCCAGGGCACAGTCATCACCTTTGGATTCAGACCCTGGGGGTGGACCAGTGTGGGAGGATCACCTGGGTGAGGGGTCCTCGGGGAGTGGGACACCGGATGCTGAGACGCGGTATCCCTCTCTTCCCTGTAACACATTTACCCCATCCTACCCAATGGAATATTTAGAAACGCAACCAACTCCCCACACCCACTTTTCATGCATTAACACTTTTACACAGACAGACCACTCTGGGAGAAAACAGACTCACACCCGAGCCGTGTACATGACATGTCCCAATACTATTGTCAGGTGAGGTTAGGCAATTATCGACAATCACTCACACCTGACTTCCATTACAGCAGTTGAACGAAGGGAGAAAGACGGCCAGGCACGAGAAGTTCGTGAGAGGGACAACACCCTTAACCTACTTTCAAGAAATCTTCAAGGCAGAAAATGTAAAACCAGAAAACCAGGTTGAAGAATTCTGCATTGTGTGTCGGAGATACCAAAGGTCCTCCGCATAACTGACCAAGGCGGAGAGGAGCAGCAGACACTGTGCTATCGCCCTTGGCTCCCAGAACAAAGAAGCAACAGAGAACAACAAAGCCAGTGAGTTGGGGAGACCGATGTCAGACCAGTCTGTGTTGAAGTCAAGGTTGCAAGCGGGAAAATTGTGAAAATGAACATTGTTAAGCGCGTGTGATGAAAGACACAAGTGAAGCTAAATTGCTGGTGAATATTTGAACATTAAAAGGGAAGATACAATACCGTTCACAGAGTGGTCTGGCACTGTGAATGTGTTCAGTCAAAGGTCTCAGTATGGTATCCTGACAAGAGAAATGAAAGTAGAAGATTAATGTGAAGTGTAAATTACGTGAAGTGAATCGAAGTGGTCATGCGACGGTTTAAGCAAAACCCATTGCACATTCAAAAATCTTCGATTCTGGTATCAAAAGGGATCTGAGGCCGGGGGAGTGGGGTCCATTGTCCGAGCCCGAAGGAGGGAGACCAGTCTTGAACTTGTGAAAGTGAAAAACCTGACAAAGGAAAGGAACTTTTGTGTTTTGTTTGTTACATCAGGCCCTCTGCAATAAGAGACTGTCATTGCGAAAGATACTTTGGCGGAAGGCCCTGATGCCTATGTGCTAAACTGTTACCTCGTGGCCAAGAAGTCACAGTGTGTGCGAAGCCCGCAGGTGCCGCCTTGACCTGTGCTGAAAACGTGGGGAAGCCAACTGCTGAACTATGCTGACTTATAATTTCTTCAACACTTTTCTTTTGCATACATTGTTATCCCACACCATTTTGTATTTAGAAGTAAGGATTGGCAATAGGTTTATTAATATAGGCCCTTTTATTTTGACAGACTCCGCTAGTACTGCTTTATTATTATTTGATGGTCGTAGCTTGTTCCCATCTTTAGATTTAGGTTTAGATAGGTGTTCTACCAACCCATTTAAATTCAATAAACAACCTTAAACTGTGTTCACTTGTGTCTGTCTTCACAGTTTGATACCATGCCTTCCTTACATGTTTTCCTGCGGATGAAATATGCATTTGCAGAAGGCAAATGCTGGCAAGATACAGTGGTGCTCTATCTAGGTTCACTGTGGAACAAGGAAATTGTGCTTTCTGCGTTTCCATGGAGGCCTACAAAGTGTTGGGAAGGAGAGCGGGTCTTCCCACCCCCCTAGGCGATTTCAAATGAGAAACAAACGATAGACCGCACTTCAAGAGAGCAAAGGGAGAGGGGTGTTCATGCAGGAGAGTACACAATCGCATAGTGCATGCATTAGGAGCTATGTAATAGAGGCAAGTGCAAATGTCATCTTAGTTATTGGCAGCCATTTTGGAGCGTAGGCCCAATTACAGCGAAAGCACCAAACGTGTTCCTATTAGGCCAGCATTCTTAGCACAGACATAACCCACACCACAAGAGAGCTTCAGAAGCCTTCGTGCTCCGGAAAAGAATGTGCTCGGCAAGGCCACGAGAAGACGGCAGAGAGCCGCTTGGCAGTTCCCATCCCACGATACAGATAACATGGCCCCTCAGCCCCAACACCCCCCTTGCCATAGCTACAGGCTGCCTATGATTTGATCCCAAGAGACCCCCCACATACCACAGTGCCAGCCAGGCCCAGACCACCAACCATAAAGCTGTAAGACCCCTGATCAATCAGAAAGCAAGACTATCTCGCCTTCACATTTGGGTCACGTGATTTGTGCTGCGAGGTGCTGGGTTGGTATGAAATTATAGCCCAAAGCGAGGGTGGAAGACCTTGGGAAGTTGCTGGCGCATCTAGGAATGAGTGAAGTATGTAAGTTAGTATGACATCGGCTCTACCCCAGGGCCCATATCTGTGTCTGGCAGGTGCGCCGTTACAGTGATAGAGTAGCATTGTTTTCAAAGTAACTAATTGCTTATTAGGCCCTGTTCTACTGCGGATGAGCCCAGCAGCACCCACATGGACAGAGACGAACAAGAAGGCTGGGACCAATGGCTTAGCATCCCCTATGGAGTGGGCTGTTCATGTATAGGGTCTCACCAACCAGCTTCACAGGATTTCACTGTATGTAATGACGATATATATGACGCCAGGTGCCCTTTTAGCTTAATGCACACCCCTAATTTGGCAGAACGTTAACAGCAGCAGAGTTCTTTGCTGATGCACTTCTGTTTTGTAGGAATAAAAACTTGTTGTCCTTCCAAGTGGTTTTTGGGCCTTTTTCCATAGCGGGTTGTATTTTTTCTGGTTTGAGCGTGCAGGGGATCGCCTTCATTTGGTGACCTTGAGGTGATCCCAGTGATATCCGCGCCGACAGAGGCTTCCAAACCGCTTCTCCGAAGGGGGCGTGCCCACCTGCAGCGACCAGTCACAGACAAGTCAGTCCCAGAGGTGTGCAGGGGACTCTTTTTTTTTTTACAGAATTCCGGTCTGTTCTTTGAAGTGGGGCCCGGCTCTGGGGAGAGTGCAGGCCATTGTTGGGACCCTGTGACAGAGGAGTTTGTGTGAACACGCATATGTGAATATACTTTTGCAAGTGATAACAGGTAGGGGAATGGTATGTGTATGTGTGTGGAAAATCGGGATTGTGCGCATGATGGAAGGATGTGTTTGGTTGTGTGGTAAAGGAGAATTGTGTCGCTTTTTAATTACGAATTTAAGAGGAATAATAAGGAAGGAAAATGAAGGAGTGTAGGGTGCCTTCCCGAGTGAGGGGAGATGATAGTACCATTTGTCTTGTGACATGGAGGTAAACATGGAGGTAAACAAGTAGGAGCTCTGCATAATTAGTGGGCTTGAATATAGTAGTAATTGTTATTTTAGTTTGTTATTTTAGCGTGTTGTTTTAGTGTATTGCAATTTCTTTTATTTGTAAGGAGTGGAGGCCCATCCCGGGTCATTGTTGGTATGGCATTTTAAGTATATTGAGTGAGTGTAGTGTGGTATTGAGTGAGCGTGATGGGAAGGAGAGTGAACTTTGACTAGGGGCGACAGGGAGGAGGGGACAGAAGACTGGTTCTGACTTTGACAGTTGCAGCGTGGTAGGACGCGAGCGTAAGATTAGGGGATCTGAGCACGTTATTTGCTCAAATGGGAGGAGGGACTCCTTTAGAATACATGTATAGTGTGCTGCCATTGTACAGGAACAAGATTGAAAAGTACCACAAGCAATGGGTGGTAGAGACACGAGGGGGGATGCCCCGCTCCTGGCCAAAGCAGGGCACCCACAATAGGAGAGTGCTAGAACACATGAGTACATTTTTAGCAGTTAAGTACAAAGGCAAGCAGCTGCAAAAGAGAAAGGAGATTTTAGATTTTTGGAAGATGATTGACGACGTGGCGGACTCTTGCGAAGGAGGGGCACGGGATACCCATGTAGGGGCCACTGTAGTAGAGGAGGGGCAGAACATCAACAGAACATAAGGGATTATATCCATTTGCTGCTCACCCAGCAACGGGATACACTAACCCGACCTATGTGCCCACCCCGGCCTCCGCTCCACCACCATCATACATTTCCACCCAAATTACTGCCCCACCTCAAGACTGTAAGGGGCAGAAGGAGTTAGAGGAGGTGCTTGCAGCAGCATGAGTAGAGCTGGCAAGCTTGAGAAAAGCACAGAGTGAGAGAAGGGTGAAGGGGAGCGGACTAGATGAAAGAGGGCAGGAGACATTTTATTTAGATTGGATAGTACGGCCATAAAGGATGTGCAGGGTGATGGCCGGCAAGCAAGGAGCACAGGATATTGTAATTGTAATTGGTTATTTATAACACGCTTAGTACCAGGGGTTTCTAAGCATGGACCCAGGGATCGAACCTGTGTTGCTCCGCGTCATCTTGCGTCCAAGGTGAGCTCATTGCCCTTGAGCTATCCTCCCGAGATGGAGAGTGAGGTCCGATGGAGACGCAGACAGGCAATTGAGGGAGGATGAATGAGACACAATAGACAAGGTCTAGGGGAGCGGACTACGTGAATGGAGGGTGGGAGACATTTTATTTAGATTGGATAGTTCGGCCATAAAGGATGTGCACGTCAAGACAGCAGAGGGCGGGCGAGCAGGGAGAATGGGATATGGGACAGTGAAGTTTGATAGAGAAACAGACAGGGAATTGAGGGAGGATGAATGGGACACAATAGAAGAGGCTGAGGATGATGAAGAGGAGGGACAACAGGCACCAGAGATAACACTGCGAGTGGAGAGCTTGTGGGGGCCAGGATTGGGGAATAGATATAGCCAAGTGGCAGTTGCAAGGACAAAAGAAAGTGTTGGACAGAAGGAAGGGAAGGGGATTGGCCCACAGATGCCACTTTTACACAAAGGTCCGGGGGAGAGCACATTATGTGCCCTGGCCACAGATGAATAAAAATAATTTGATCAAGGCGCTCACGGCCCTTACTGCTGGGGCTGGGAAATGGATTTACGCATTCGAAAAACAGACGGCAGGCGTTGCTCTAGCTGTGGGGGATATGAAAAGGTTACTAGTGCCAATCGTTGGTGATCAGGCTGGGGACATATTGGTCAATGCGGGATATGCAGCAGTGAAATTGGACGACGGTGCACACAGTGAGGCACCCTTCAACAACATTAGGGCACAAGTGCGGGACACGCTATGGCGAACATATCTTAACACCCCAGAACTACAGTCTATTCATTTATTTTAATTTTATTTTGACACTTATAAAGCGCACCATAACCCTGAGGTATCAAGGCGCTATAGCTTAATAATACAGTTATGGTACAGTTCCATTAAGTGCTTCAGTTACAATAGCTGAAGACGATAGGTGGGCAAATACATGGTGCCAACCATGTTACATGGCGGCTACTACACAGAGATGCAGGGTCAAGATAAGTGGGCAAATACATGGTGCCGGCCACATGTTGCATGGCAGCAACTGAACAGAGATGCAGGGTCAAGATAAGTAGGCCAATACATGGTGCCGGCCACATGTTGCATGGCGGCAACTACATAGAAATGCAAGGTCAAGTTCAGTAGGCAAGTACATGGTGCCAGCCCAAAATAAACAAAGACAACTACATGCTAATGCATGGTCAAAATCAACAGAGAATAGTATGGTGCCAGCCCCATTTTGCAGGGCAAAGGATACATACTGGTGCATGGTTGAGATCGACTGACAAAGGCATGGTGGAAGTCTCACATAAAGGGCGGCAGCTACACACACATGCAGAGTAAAATCGGGGGGGGCAATCACACCGACACACATGTGACCAAGAGCGTTGTGGAAAATCACTCCAACGCACATGTGACCAAGGGGGGAGGGCAATCACACCAACGCACATGCAACCAAGGGTGTGGGAGGGCAATCACACCAATGCACATGCGACCGGGGGGGCAATCACACCAACACACATGCAACCAAGGGGGGGCAATCACACCAACACACATGCAACCAAGGGGGGGGTGGGCAATCACACCAATGCACCTGCGATCAGGGGGGCAATCACACCAACGCACATGCGACCAAGTGGGGGTGGGCAATTACACCAACGCACATGTGACCAGGGGGTGGCAATCACACCAATGCACATGCGACCAGGGGGGAGCAATCACACCAACCCACATGCGACCAAGGGGGGGTGGGCAATCACACCAACGCACATGCAGCCAAAGGGGGTCACAGAGACAGTCACAGGGCGGTGTACCGTGGTGGACAGGGGTAGACAGGGCCTTAGGAATGGGCCTTGTGAGGAGGGCTGGCCAGGCCTGCCGGCCTTCCCATTGGGCCAGATTATCAGGGCAATAGCCAATCCCGAACCACCAGCAGCACCATGCCCAGGCACTAAACACAGCCATCTTGGAATGGCAGTTTCAAACAGGGATCGAATATGGCAATGAACATTGCGGTGAAATGGAGCATTATTAAGGCTCCCAGATGATAAGAACTACAGGCTGGGAAACAGGCCTGTGCAGGCAGAGTCATAATAACAATTTAGGTCCCATTTCAAGGTGCCGTCGCTCGACGCTCGTTAAGCCCAAAAGTGAGAGGCTTACCTTTCTTGGTGTCCGCACTACGAGTGCAAAGGAAGTCATAGGCTGAAGGGTGAGGAGAACTGCAGCCTCTTCGGTGGCCACATCTGTGAGGGGAGAGAAGAGAAGAATAATGCAATACACTATGGGAGAGGATGAGGACCCCGCACAGTACATTATCAAAATTAAAGAGATGTTTCGGGTGGAGATGGGGTCCAGTGGGGCCGATCAGTTCCTCTTTTTTATTTCTTTATAAAAAAAGGGCTTACCGAAGAAGGTGCAGAAGGCAATTGACAAAATAGTGGGCATTGAAGCGAATGGGTGGGGAGAGATTCAGATGATAATAATCCACCATAGGAAAATATTTAAGGAGCGCGAAAAGGAAGCAGTGCAGCGGATACAGGCAGAATCAGCGAAACTGGTACAGAAAAAGTTAGCTAAAATAGCTGTAGAAGGGACGGCATCCGCATCTGCGCCGATTGAAAGAACAGGGGGTACACAAGCACCTGCAGATGAGAGGATAGCTGCGTTTTGGCCAGGAGGACAGTGGTGCAGGGGGACATCAACACCCTGGCCCTGAGCGGCAGCAAGGAGGTCAGCAGCGTGAAAGAGGCGTTTCAGAGAAGGGAAGGAGGGATTGGAGGGTTTGGAGGTATGAGACATCGAGGTGGTGGTATGGGGCCCCCACAGTGTTGGAGCTGCAGGAAATTGAGGTACTTTGCAAGAGAATGCACAAGCAGGCCGGGCGGGATATAACCCATACAGGCAGTATTGCCCACAGCCCCAGCCACAAGGACAGTTCCAAATATCAACTTCTATACCATATGAAATCCATCAGGCATATACCCAGTTGCCCCCTTGACACCAGTTGCACAAATCCAAAACCCACAAGTTGCCCAGCCACATATGCCCCCAACCAACGCTTTACATGGAGGACACATGCCTGCAAATTATGCTGTATCTAATGGCACTGTGGTACCTTACCAGGGGGCCAGCGCCATGGGAGGTAACCCGTTTTCATTCCCCAGTACAAACATCTACCCTGACCTGGATACCCCACAGAAATCACTCACGTGCCCAGTACTATCCATGACAGTCGAACCCTGATGAGTAACCCTTGGTGGGTGCTGGGATAGGAAATTAACATTTCATCTTTATGGTTGACACAGGTTCCACTAACTCATGCTTCAGTGGGGGAAACTTCCCACTATCAGGTGAAACTCTTGGCATGCAGGGCATCTCTGGGCTGTCGCCACGGTTCCATACAATAAAGAGGTTGACATTAAAATAGGGGGGAAGGTGGTGGGGGCTCCCCTGTTGTATTCTGAAAGTTCACCAATAAACTTGCTGGGCCACAACCTGCTTAGCAAACTGAACATGACTATCTCCTTCACAAATAGTGGGATAGTATGTGCCAGCCCGGGACTGTGTGCAATGAGAGCAATGGTTATCATATATGCAAGAGGGGAAGATGTAGTAGTACATGGAATTCCCTTGGACCCAGCCATGTTCATGTACAGGATTAGAGTGCTTCTAGAGGCGGTGTCCCAAATTGGCAAAGGTTGCTGCCAAGTGCCAGCAAATTTTATTTCTTGCCCTGTGGGCACCTCCGAGTTAGTGGCAGGAACGATATTGTCCCTCGATTTGCAAGGTCTGTTGGTTTTGGGAAAGCAAATTGTTGTCAAAGGGATTGACCCTGATGGGTGTGAGTGGTGCACAGTGCTCCGCATTGATCCTACAGTGCCTCTTAGGGAGGTAACTGATGCAGAGTTGAAGATAAACCAGACAATGATGAAATTGTATTGGCTATTTGTATCACCTGTGAAATTATGGTACAGTACCAGAACGTTTAATGTCCCCTCATGGGCCTTGCAGCCCACCCCGCTTCACTGATGGAGGCCTAGAACAGTTTCCCGAAAGACTTTGGACCACAAATGCCCATGGGCATCAAGGTTACAAGGAGTGACACCGGTGTAAATAACACTGAAGCCAGGTGCTGTGCTGCCCCAAGTGAGACAGTACCCTCTATCAAGGGAGGCAGACGAAGGGGTTAGGGACACCATCACTGCACTATTACACCAGGGAATAATAGTGCCATCCACCTCCCGATGCAACACGGCTATCTATCCTATCAAAAAGGCAAGGAGAGGCAGTTGGAGGATGATCTAGTATTCACGCCTCCTAAATGACATCGTACAGGCTGAATTACCTGTGGTCCCAAACTCTGCAACAATACTTTGTAACATCCCTAAGGAAGCGACCCACTTTACTATGGTGGATCTCAAAAACGCTTTCTTTTCTATTCGACTCCACCCTGACTCACAATACCTCACTGTCTTCACACATGGGGGATGGGATTTAAACACATGAGACTGCCTCAAGGGTACTGCGAGTCCCCGATTATTTTTAACAGAATTCTCCATGCAGACTTAGGAAATATCCATGTGCCCAGCACGATCATCCAGTACGTGGATGATCTGCTGGTGTGCAGTGACAGCGAACACCAGTGCAGGAAAGATTTGATAACACTCTTACAGCTCTAGGCCCACAAGGGGTACAAGGTTGACAGGGCCAAATTACCATATTGGCTACAGGAAGCATTGTACCTGGGGCAACTGATATCTGTGAACGGAAAAGGGATAATACCTGATTGCGCTGCATCTGTGCGCACCACTCCACAGCCCACTAATGTGAAGGTGATGCAAAGGTTTCTAGTCTTGTGTAACTATTGTAGGGCCTGGATATTTGACTATGCAGCCTACACCAAAGACTGATAACAAGATTGTATGGACAGAAGACATGCTCACCAATATAGATGCCCTCAAAGAACTAATATGTACTGCCCCAGTGCTAGCCAACCCAGACTACACACAAGAGTTTTACATATTGTCTCACTCCAATTGCCAATTTATGACCTCAGTGTTAACACAAAAGAGCACGATGGACCAAAACCCACTGGCCTACTACAGCAGCATGTTAGACACAATAATGCAGGGACAATTTGCATGTGAGCAGGTACTCACTGCTGCGACATTTGCAATTGAAAAGAGCTCCACTATAGTATTGAGGTACTCCATCGCGTAATACGTAGAGCACACAGTGTTCCCTATCCTGGAACGATCAAAGTCAGCTCTAACAACGCAAAGAGCGTCTGCCTATGAGATCATCCTATCCAGCACAAATATCCACATTGTAAGATGCAAAACAGTAAACCCTGCTACGTTTCTGACTGACATGTGTACAGATGAAGACATGGCCCTACATGATTGTGTATCTTATGAGGGGGGAATGAAAACATTCCCAAAGCAAAAGATAGCACACTAGAAAGGGGGGTCCTCTTTGTTGATGGGTCAGCAACAATTGACTAAGGGACAGGCTTGAGACACACTGGGGCGGCTGTGGTGCGCACAGTGGATAGTGAATACGAAACATTAGTGCAAAAGAGATTGCCAATGCACTTCTCCGCTCAGGCAGCGGCTCACAGCACACATAGAAGCGCTACAAGCAACAAGGGGGTGCCACTTGACCATCTATTCAGATTTGGTGTGCGTCACTACAACAGTGCATGCCGCTCTCGCATGTTGGAAGAGGAAGAGGTTCAGGAGGGCTACCGGGTCCCCAGTTCAACATTCCACATTATTAGATAGGCTCATTTTCGCAACCATAGTGACAGTCGTAAAAATGCACCACCCACAACAATAACACGGACAAGGTCCCTCAGAAACGCCACCACAGAGGCAGCGGACAAAATAGCAGCATATCTTCCAGTACCTCAACCAGCAGAATACCTCGTGTTAACACATAGCATCGAGCAACCCTCTGTGCCCTATAATTCACTGACAACTGCACAAATGATTAAGTTACAGGGACGAGCACCCGAGGAGGAAAAGCAACTGTGGATAAAAATAGGGTGTAAACAATCCCCTACTGATTTATTATGGAGACAGGCGGTAACGGGGAAAGGAGTTATGCCTCATGAGTTACTGGTAGTAGCATTTGACCAGCTTCATCATCCATCCCATGTTTCTAAGCAGCACATTGCCCCACCCTACTGGGCTGTCCGCAAGTTCCATATCAACTAAGCGGATATGTGCGAGCGGTGCAACAGCTCCAAATAATTGATCGTTGTCGTGTGCCCTTTCTCCTGGTGGGTGAAGGCCAGACCTTGTGCACATAAAAAAGCCAATTGTGTAGCTACATTTCTAGTGCATGAGGGTTTTCCTTGATGGGATGTGTGCGATGTATCGAGATCAGACAATGGCACACACTTTTCTAACTAATTGTTTAAGCAAATTACAACATTGCTTGGCATTAAATATCAAATATGCACCATTTACCACCCCCAGGCCAATGGAGTTGTGGAGAGGATCAACAGCCTACTGAAGAGTAAGCTATCCAAGCTTTGTACCAGTTTGCATACACAACCCTGCACAGACCACCATTTATCACCCTATGAGGTGGTCACTGGTCGTCGCATACACATGCTCCTGTATTTTGTTAGGAGAGCATCAGACACACATAGGGCAGCATCTGTGTTAGGAGAAGAATTTAACAACTACTTGTAAGGAAGGCATGGTATCAACAGTAAGACAGACACAACTGACCACAGTTCAAGGTTGTTTATTGAACTTCAAAAAGGGTTTGAAAAACGCCTATCTAATCCTAAATCTAAAGATGGGAGCAAGCTACGAGCACCAAATAATAATAGCGCAGTCCTAGTAGTGCCTTGACAAAATAAAAGGACCTATACTAATAAACCTATTGCAAATCCTTTCCTCTAAATACAAATAGTGTGGGAAGCAATGTTATGTAAAATAAAGAAGTGTCCAAGAAATGTGTCTCTTACCCATGTTTTCAGCACGGGACAAGGTGGCACACTCGAGTTTAGCACAATCTCTGGCTTCTCTAGCACAAGGATGCAGTTCAAACATTAGTATCAGGGCTTTCCGTGCCCAAGTCTCTTTGCCTTTCAAAGTCTCTTCTTTCAGAGGACCTGATGCGACAAACAAACAATATGTTATATTCCTCTCAGGATTTCACATGCACTCAATTTCTCAGGTGATTAACTATTCACCCTCAGCTGGGGTCAGATCATTTTTAGCCCAATGCTCATAGGATTTTCATGTATCCAACTCACCCTACTGTGGCTCCCAGTGATCCTCTACCCACCTCTCTTATTCCCAGAGTCCACCCTCTACTGGTACCTTACCTTACCTCCTTTTTCAACACCTGTCTTACTACCTCTACCTTTCCCTCAGCCTTCAAACACGCAATTATCATTCCTATTCTGAAAAAGCCCTCCGCAAACCCTCTACTGGATTCAAACTTTCGCTGCATCTCCATCTTACCCTCCTTATCCAAGCTCCTCGAACGCCTTGTTTACTCCCAACTCTCTGCTTACGTCTCTAACCTCTCTCTTCTCCCTTTTACTCAATCAGGATTCCGCCCCTGCCACTCGACTGAAACTGCTCTCACCTCCGTCCTTAACTCCCGCCTTACTGCCCACTACTGTAAACACTCTTCTGCCCTTATTCTCCTTGACCTATGTGCCTTTGACACAGTAGATCACTCTCTACCTCTTGACTCTCTCTGCTTGCTTTTTTGGCCTCAATGGCTCCGTCCTTAACTTGTTCTCTTCCTATCTAGCAAACCGCACCTTCGTTGTGTCTTGGGGCGGCCGCACCTCCCCCCTGCTCTCTCGACTTTCGTGTCCCTCTGTACTTGGCCCTTTTCTCTTCTCTCTGTACACCTCCCTCATCGCCCTAATCGCCTCTGCCTTTGAGGTTTCTTACCACTTCTATGCTGACGACACACAGTTTTTCCTCTCTTTCCCATCTTTCACCCCTGACATCCATCTTAGACTTTCATCCTGCCTCTCTGCCATCAAATCCTGGATGTCCTCTCATTTTCTTACCCTGAACACCAAGAAAACTGAAGTACTATTCTTCCCTGCTAACACCCTCCCTCCGCCTTCTCCTCCTCCTTCTATTCTCTTTCCTCCCTCCTATCTCCCTATCTCCCCCTCCGCCCGCAATCTTGGTCTCAACCTCGACTCCAACCTCTCCTTCACTCACCATATCTCTCTTACCTCCAGGGCCTGCTGCTTCCACCTTTACAACCTTTGCAAAATTCGACCCTTCCTTACTTTCCACGCCACCAAACTTCTAATTTCTTCCTTAATCTTGACTCTTCTACTGCTCGGTCCTCCTCTTTGGCCTCCCTTCCTCTCACCTATCCCCTCTAAAATCCATCTACCATTCAGCCAATCCGTTCTCTCTGTCTCCACTCCCACAATGACTCTATCTCTTCATCCCTTACCTCACTCTCAACGTCCTCTGTCTTGTCTTCAAATCTCTCTATGGACTTGCCCCCCCGCACCTCACTTCCCTCCTTTCCTTTTATTCCCCCTCTCAGTCCCTCCGCTCTGCTGATCTCTTCCTACTTTCTGTCCCGCCCGCCCCTTGTGCACAATTCCACTTCCGTTCTTCCAACTTCTTGCTCCACATCACTGGAACCTCCTCCCTCTCTCTCTCTACTCCATCACCTCTTACTCTTCCTTCCGCACTTCCTTAAAATCCCACCTACTCCAGTTACCTGCCTGACAACTAACTGCTAAGTTTGTTCACTGTACAGCTATGTCAAAATTAATTTGCTACTGTTTCATGGTAAATTGTTTTTTGCATTGTTCTCTAGTACATGATTCATGAACTGAATTAATTTGCTTCATATTCTTTTTCTTGTTGTTCTATGTAAAGCGCTTTGGCTAAAAGTACAATATAAAATTCAATAAATACAAATACAAATGTATCCAATTTCTTGGGTGATTCACGGTTCACCCCAGATCCCCCTCCATCGAGCTCAGATCCATTTCAATACAATGTTCAATCAGTCTCCCTGTGCCGGGCTCCGACCAATTTTAATTTACTTTAACACAAACTTGCTTTACCCAAAAGCTTTCAGGTGATCTCCCTCGTTCGGGCTCGGACCAAATTCATCTACTTTGTCATCAATTTTCTTTACTCTATTAACATCAAAGACTTTCGATTGTATCTTGGTTTCAAAGTTCAATCACTCATCTGTTGTCCAATTTTACTTGTGTTGGTTATCACATACGCTTTATACACTGTTTGCTTCAGCGTTCACCATACAATGTTGTTGCTTGCAACCTTGGCTTCAACACAGACCGATCTGGTATCAGCCTCCCCAACTCACCGGCTGTGTTGATTTCACTGGTGCTGCTTTCTTGTAGGAGCCAAGGACAGTAATACGGCAGCAAGCATTTCTCCCTGCCTTGAGGAGAGCCCCGGGTACCTCCGACACACAATACAAGATTCTTCAGACTGGTTTCCTGGTCTTATGCTTTCTATCCTCGAGGTTTCATGAAAGTAACAGACCCTTGCTGAAAAGGTCAAGGGCACTTCCCTCATTGTGATCCCCTTCTATTTTGCCATCTTTTTGTCTCGTGTTAAACTGCCATCTTGGAACTGCTGCTTCCTTGTGTGCTTTGCCTTGCTCAGAGTGTGCTCTTGTACTCTGCCTTTTATCCGTGGGGGGAAATGTAATGGATGTCAGGTATGTGTGATGGTCAGTAATTGCCTGACCCTGCGTGACTATCGTATTGGGACATGTCAGGTATACGGCTTGTGTGTTAGTCCATTTTCTCTCATAGCGAGCTGTCGGTTAGAAAGTGTTTGTGTTGTGAAGGGGGGCTTAAGTTCCTAAGTATCCTACCTGGTAGGACGGGATAAAGGTGTTACAGGGAAGGGGATATCGCGTCTCGCCATCCGCCGGTGTCCCACTCCCACTCCCTGAAGACCCCTCACCCAGGTGATCCTCCCGCACTGGTCCACCCCCAGGAACTGGATCCAAAAGCAAGGCTGACAGATCCCCGGGGACTAGTGGCTGAGACACCTTCAGGTTTCTCACATACCTGACCGCCCTAACACGAGCCATTAAATGTGTCTCTCGGCAGATCGCACCACCCCGATCAGAGGAAACACCAGGTGCTGCAGCTTCTGCACCATCTGATTCCTCACCCACTCAACCATTACTTCCAGGTGAACTGGTCTACATGCAGAATTGGTCCGCAGGTGGAACGACGCCAGGTATTATGGGCCCTACCAGGTCATCTTTTCCACTCCCCTTGCAGTGAAAGTAAAGGAGCTCCGATATTGGATTCAGTTATTGGATGTCCGGAGAGCAACCCAGAGCACACCTCAGTAACCATAAGAGAATATTTCTACGCCCAGAGGCCTTGAACAATTTATACTGGTACATATTGACTGCCTCCTTTTCAACCACGTCATTTCAGTACCACTACAACTCAACTGCTAAACATGACATTTTGCAAGGGAGTGTGCACTTTTACACCATCTCAGACTCTCCCTCTCCTCTCTCTCTCTCTCTCTCTCTCTCTTTCTCTCTCCCTGTCCTTCTCTCTGTTTATGTCTTTCTTTGAATAATATGATTGCTTTTCAGAAACAGCAGAAGATGGAACCAGCGCTTTCAAATGACTTCTTGTATATAAAGAAAAATGTTTGTTATAGCAGTGTGTCTAGATTCTCATACTCATCCTTGTGTGCCATGCATTATATTGCAGGGTTGTTTGCAATTTCTATGTTTGCATTAGGCATTTATTTAGGAGCTGTTTTTATAAGGGGAGCATACATATAAAAAGGAGTGGGGAGTTTGTCTACCAAAACACCACTCTTAATAATGTATCTAATGCTAATATAAATGCAACTATGTCTTTACTGCCCCCGATACGCAACACCAGGGTCGCGAACTTACAGGCCAGCATTAACAGTTCTGTCCCTATGACAGGCCCACTCACTGGTTCGGGGTTTTTAGAAATTATTGCCAGGTCCTTATTATTCCCCAATGTTTTTCACGATACAAGTTTTACTAATGGCACTAGTAGTTGTAAAATTATGAATGGGTATATATATTTATACAAAGCTCTAGGCGCACGAAAAGACAAACAAAAAGAGCAAAGTACGATGCCTACCATGGACTTGGCTAAGATGTTATAGAAGATGTGTGCCACCCAGAACTGTCCAAACGTTGGTATGTGGACATGAGCACTGTGGCTGAGAGAAAAAGTGAATGGGAGTTGTTATGTTTGTTTGTTGATACCGCATGCATCAGGGGCCTCCAAGGTCTTAGTGCCGCAGGAAGTACCCATTCTAGAGGCTCAATACTTGGTCCATTTAGCGCTATGTAGGATACGGGGTACGTTCTAGCCACATAGTGTGAGGCTCGAAGTATCAGATCCAGATCAACTGCAATGCAACAGCAATCCTAAAAGCATCCTATGTCTGCTGAAACCGCAGTTGGTGTTACAAGGACTTAAATATGTGGCGAACAAGTGGCAAGAGATGACGCTGAGTTGTATGGCGGGATGCTTAATAGGGTTTGAAGATGAGGTCCTGGTCCGGGGCAATTCAGCATGTGCACCATCCTGGAATGACCATATCGCAAAACTAACGTGGATGGAGGCAATGGAAAAACCAGTGAAAGTGCACACAGAATAAACATATGGACTTCACTTTTACAATAAAGGGACTGTTTCTGTAGGGGCCAATTAACGTTGTAATAAGACTTTGCTCATCCCAGACCTTAGGAAAGGCACAGCTGCAGTTTTGGATTATTATTGGGTGTGTGGTCAGCAGGCATACTTGCACCTCCCACCATCATGGAGGGGCTACTGTTCGCTAGCTACCTTGCACTCAGCGCAACTCGTAATACCCGAAGAGCATCGCCAAAGGGGGCCAGAAAATTCATCACTATCAATGGCAGTTCCCACCTCAGAAGGGCCTACCAGACACGCATTACAGGCGTTCCACATCCTCCCTTAAAGCAAAAGAAAAGTTGAGGAGGAAGAAAAGAGCAAACTATTTATCTCACGATGCATCCGAACTTCTCAATGAGATACCCGATGAGTACAGGCTATTCAATAGCGCATAAACATTCTTTGCATCACTGTTACTGCCTGGGGTCCAAGCAGCTGCTAAAGCCAAATGGCTCCAGATTGTTCGCTGGCAACTGATAAAGCTGGCAAATGACACGGAACAAGGGTTCAACGCCATAAAAGTAGAGTTGCGGGCCTCACGATTGATGATGGTGCAGAACTGCTACTTTTTGACCTCCGCACAGTGATGGATGGAGGCGCGTGCAAAAAAATCAGGGATTTATGTTGCACGTTCATGATGCAGAGAACGACAGCCTGTCGAAAGTAATAGGAGTCGTACACACCCTGAGAGTAAGCATGAAAAAAGAAGCTGGAATACAAAGTGAGGAATGGTTTGATAGTATTTTCTCCTGGGACCCGTCCTGGATGGGAGCAATAGTGAAGATGCTGGTACTATGATCGTGTTCGTATTGGATATCTTCTGCACCTTTCATCTGGGCCTCAGATACTGTGCCAAAGCAGTCCCTAATAGCGCTATGATGATGGTCTCAATTGGGGTGTCCAATGCACCTCGAGGTGCCACAGAACACGGTACCCAGACAGACTCAAATAAGCCCTGCATGGTGCGAATTGAGCAGCATTTACACCCCCATGGCACTATTTCTACACCCTCACCGGATCCTGAGAACTATACAGAACATTGGGTTGATTTAGCTGGGGATGTGGGATGTATATATATATGACTTGCACCCCTGAGGAGTATGCCCGATCTAGAGCAATCTTGCGCAAACTGTGTAGAGAATGGTTTCCTTAGGAGGGATTGCCACCATATTTGGAAGCTGAAAGGTTACAAGATGTACAGAGATTTGAAGAGGACATTTGTTGGGAGATAAGCATGGGTGACAATGCGATAGAGCTTGTTAATGTTGAATTAATGATAGTGGGAAGAAGAGAGGGTCTTCCCACCCCCTAGGCGATTTCGAATGAGAAACAAATGATAGACCACACTTCGAGAGAGCAGGGGGGAGTGCACACAGGAGAGTGCACTATTGCATAGTGCGTGAATTAGGAGTTTTATAGTAGAGGCAAGTGTAAATGCCATCTTAATTATTGGCAGCCATTTTGGAACGTAGGCCCAAGCGCAGCGAAAGCACCAAACATGCTAGTAGTAGGCCTGCATTATTAGCACAGACATAGCCCAAAACACGAGTGAGCTTCTGGGAGTCACAAGTCTTTCATTGTCTCAGAGGCTGTAGGCCTTCGCGCCCTGGGAATTATGTGCTCTGCAAAGCCATGAGAATGGGGCAAAGCACCTCTTGGCAGTTACCATCCCACGATACAGATAGCATAGCCCCTCAGCCCCAACACCCTCATCCCCATGCCGGAGCTACAGCCCTCCTATGGTTTGATCCCAAGGCCCCCACATACCACAGTGCCAACCAGGCTCAGACCACCGACCATAAAGCTGTAAAACTCCTGATCCATCATAAAAATCAGAAAGCAAGGGTATCTTGCATTCACATTTGGGTCACATGATGTGTGCAGGGCGGTGCCGGGGAGGGATGAAATTATAGCCCAAAACGGGGGTGGATGACCTTAGGAGGTTGCTGGCGCATTTGGGAATAAGTGAAGTATACAAGTTAGTATGACCCTGGCTCTCCCTCTGGCCCATATCTGTGTCTGCCTGTTGCACCGTTACAGTGATAGAGTAGCATTGTTTTCGAAGTAACTAATTGCTTTTTAGGTTCTGTTCTACTGCGGATGACGAGCCCAGAAGCACCCACGTGGACAGAGATGGACAGGAAGGCTGGGACCAATGGCCTAGCATCCCCTATGGACTGGGTCCGCCCATGTATAGGGTCTCGCCAACCAGCTTTGTGGGTTTTCATTGTATGTAATGACGACATAGATGATGCCAGGTGTCCTTTTAGCTTACTGCACACCCCTAATGTGGCAGAACGTTTGGCGGAAACAGAGTTCTTTGCTGATGCACTTCTGTTTTGTAGGAATAAAAACGTGTTATCCTTGCAAGCAGAGTCTTGGGCCTTTTTCCCTAGCAAGTTGTATTTTTCTAGTGTGAACATGCAGGGGATTGCCTTCAAAAGCCCAAGCAACACAGGTGGCAATTTATGGGGAGAGTTATGGGGGCAAGCAAGTACTACTTCCCTATCTATAGTAGAAAACAAATACCTCAAAACCATCCTGGGATTACCCCACCCTGCGCCTAATTTATTTGTATTTTTAGAAATGGGGAAGCATTGCATTGAATCAATCTGCCGGTTGCAAGCTGTCTACTATTGGGTTTGTTTATGGTAGGGTGATTCATTGACTAAATTTAAAGAAGCAGTGTTGGGCGTTATCTCACAAGATGAGGGCAACTCAATCCTCTGGTTTGTCTATATTAAACAAGAACTGCTTACCTTGGGCTTAGGAGAGTACTGGTCCAACCCAAGCAATATAACTAACTCAGTCAAGGTAGCGGTTAAGTCAGCATCCCTGCTCAAGGCTGTCCGCGATATTCACTTCAAGATGGAAGGATCTTCGGTCCTGATTTGCTATTGGAGTGTAAAGATGAACCGGGGCTATGAGGAGTATCTGGACTAAGTAAATCCCAACTATGAGAGAGGACTGTATATTAGACTCCGCTTTGGGATCCTCCCGAATGCCAGTTTTTGTAAAAGTTAAGAAGGAGGAGGTGATAAGATCAGAAAGGTTGGAAGAGAAAAAGAGGATCTGGTGAGAAGTAAGGGAGTACAAGAGGAGATGGTGGTAACATCTGCAGAAGGATGGTGGCAAGAGGATAGGATAACATTAGGCCGGGAGAGGGGAAGTCAAGGAAATGTGATAGGAGTTCAAGTACAGGAGGAGGTGATAAGACCCAAGAAGAAGGAGGACCCACCCTTATAAAGGCAAAAGCCATCCTGACAACTGTATTGTTTGGAGAAGTTACCACTTTTACTTTAAGTTGTCCAACCTTATAACACACTCTTAATAAAAGATAGTGGAAACTGACATCTAGTCTTGGCGTCCTACTAGATCGCAGGTGGAGCCCTGTGACAGGGCACAAAAAGATCTTTGTCTCTGAAAAGTGTCAGGCACCCTACTAAGATGACATACTACCAAAACAGTTTGCGCTGATCCATTTTGCTAGCAGCATCTGCACCTGTGAATTGGATGACATGCTAGAGGCGGCCTCTGCGTTCTTAGGGTTGGTTGCTTGCAAGAGATCGCTGAATCTCAACCCACACATGAAAGAAAGCCAAGAAATAGCTAGTAATATCAGGAGGATTTAATTGAGGTAGTGCAACAACCCAAACCCTTGGTCTCCCAAGTGGCGCTTACAAAGAAGGTCAAGCATCCTGGCGAGGTGCGACTGTGTAGCTATGAACATATCCAACAAAGCCACCCCTGCAAACTTGAAAAGGACAACGTGGTTCTCCAAAGTGGACCTAAGTGCATCAAGTGTTATACCGAGGCTCTCACTACATCGCCATCTTCTCGTCACACTTTGGTTGGAGGAGATAAGGAGAATATGCAATGCAGCTTCTGGTTGTCCTATGTAGTGAACGTTTTTCTTAATCCTTGACGACCTCCAAGGGGTGATCAACATTATTGATCACATTTTAATATTCATGGTCATTGAGAAACAGCATCATGAGTGCCTCTGTGCAGTGCTGCTCCAACTAAAGGACAGGGGCCTGACCCTAGACGGAAACAGGTGAAAGTTCTACAAGGACCTATTGGAGGTTTTCAGGCCCACATTCTGAAACAAAGGTGTGTCAGCTGACCCAAAGAAGGTCCAATACACCAGGTCAGCGTCTGCACCCCTGAATTTGCAGGCGGTGGGCAGTTTTCTGGAAAAGCTGACCATCTGGAAAGGATTCATCCCTAATCTTGCAACCATGCGAAAACGCTCAGAGAACCAATGAAGTAGTCGAGTGAGGGCAAGTGGTCTTCCACAAAAGTAAATGATGTTTATCACATCAAAGACACCTTACTATCAGAGGAGACAAACATGGCCTACTTTGATTAAAAGAAAACGCAGAATTGATACGAGATCATAGATGCTGTGGGATGATTACAATTGTGTTGAAGAAGGAGGTTAAAGAAGCAGTTGGGCCCGCTGCAAGCTGGGTAGTGATATTGTTATTTCGAAATGAAAGCTGTAGCCATACTCTGGGGCTGCTATCACTTTTACATCTACTGATATGGCCTCCCTTCACAATAGTGATAGATCACAAGTCCTCAGTGCCCCTTCACACAGGCTGTGCTCCAATACCACCCCTAAATGTCAGGAAATTGGCACTTCAGCTGTAGGAATATCAGTTCCAGGTAGAACAGCATCCCGAAGCCATCAGCCGAGCCATCTACCTCTCCTAGCACCCCTGACCTCCAAACAGGAGAAAGTGTGAGATGAGAGGCCAATCAGATTGAAGAGCAGTGAAACAGCATTTCGAAGTGTCCAGTATATTGCATTATCACTAGAAAGAATCGAATTAGCAACTCAAGAGGAGCACGTATGAATGCGATTCTTGCACACTTGACAGGAAAATGGAAGAATATGGAGGCCGACAAACATTACATTACTCCTGTAGACTGGACTGTGATTCCAGCTCTCGTGGTTGTCAGAGGCAAAAGATAACCTCAAGATGAGCCAAGCCCTGGTTAAATAGTGGTATGTCCAAAATGCATTACAAATAGGTGGGCTAGGAGGTTCCTGTGATGAAGCCCAATACGTCCAGATCTTTGGAGGTCAAGTGTCTGGCCCGTATACTGTCATGAAAAGGCAACGAAGTTCAGCTAGTTGGTTAACATTGCAACCCTTAGGGATCCTCCCAGAGTATTGTTTCATGTAATTTAGGTGCAGAAATTACTCAGGTGTGAGAAATGATCTGCACTGCTTGTAGCCTCAGACAAGGAGGGACCAATTGAGTCCCTTTGTGATCTGCTAAAAGACAGTCCCACGGGGGCATAGGTGGAAAGAGTAACTCTCCCAACAACTGGCATCAATAAAACAGGTGGAGCATAGAGCTTTTCAGAGCTTTTCTGTCAGGATGCCACCCCTGTTCTCCACGGCACCATGACTTATGTGTAAAACTGACATAGACTCTAGCAAGAGTCTGAATAACAAGAGCTACATGAATTCTGACAATACTGGGTACACCAGGATTGTTGAACCTAGCTGTGATCGAACCCTCTAAATAAGGGACCACGTTCTGCTGGATTACAGAAGCCTCAGTACTTTCCCCAAGAAAGATACTCATCCCATACCACAAGCTGGCAGGCTTGTGGGCAAATTCTGGGCTGCTCACTAATTGACTGCCTTATATTTGACCTCAGGGTACTGGCAAGGGTGGCAATGAGAAAACTGAATTCTGTACACCCGAAGGCGTGTACCAGTTCAGGGTCATCGTGCCCTTTGGTTTGAAGAACGACATTTTGGTGTATGCCAAATCAGAGACGGAGCATCTCTCACGCCTGTCCAAGACCTTTGAACGGCTACGTTTGCTGGGCCTCACCCTGCACAAGGACAAGTGCGAATTTCTGAAGACAACGATCGAGTTCTTTGGGTTCGTATTTAAGGCGGATGGGGTGTCCCTGGATTCCCGCAAAGTGAGGGACATAAAAGAGGCGCGCCCGCCTGAGAATGTTGCAGAGGTGAGGAGCTTCTTGGGGATGGTCACTTACTGTGGCCGCTTCATCAGGAATCTCGCGTCCCACTCTGAGCCGCTGAGATCGCTCACCAAGAAGGATGTCACCTGGCAGTGGGGCCCTCTGGAACAGGCGGCATTTGACGATATCAGAGGGGCTTTGGCGGCGCATGACACCATCGCGTTCTTCGACCCGAGCCTGCAGACGGAGATCGTGGCGGACGCCAGCCCATATGGACTGGGGGCGGTGCTTACGCAAGTGGGGAAAGACCAGGAGGTTCGACCCATAGCATACGCCAGTAAGGCCCTTTCCGACACTGAGCAACGATATTCCCAAATTGAGAGGGAAGCCCTGGCGGTGCTGTGGGGCTGTCGGCACTTCCGCCTCTATATTCTGGGGCGTCCAGTGACCGTGGTCACGGACCACAAGCCGTTGTTGCCGATCATGGCGGGCTCGTCATCTCGCCTGCCGGTGAGAATTGAGCGCTGGATGCTCGCCCTGCTCGAGTATGGAGTGTCGTTGATATATCGTCCAGGTGCTAGCAATGCGGCGGACTACCTATCTTGACACCCCAGAGGTGACTCACAGGAGTCGGCATCGGCGGAAGAAGCCGACGATCACGTCTGCCTGGTCGTGGAGACTGCCACCCCTAACTCCATGCAGGTGGAGGAACTCGAGGCTGCGTCGAGAGGCGATGAATGTTTCGCCATCCTGAAGGAAGCCATGCAGAAAGGGACCTGGAAGACAGTGCTGGAGGCTGTGGAACGAAGGACATGTGAGGCCCGAGTTGCCCTCGAGCAATTGTGGAGAGTGAGAGAGGAACTAACATTCTCGGAGTCGGGGCTGCTACTGAGAGGGGAAAGGATCGTGGTGCCCCAGACCAAAGTAGCACAGGTCATTGCCTTGGCGCACCAGGGTCATCAAGGGGCCCCCAAGACCAAAGCTCGCCTCCGTCAGAAGGTGTGGTTCCCTGAACTGGAGCGGAAGGTGGAAGCGTTTGTGGCCTTGTGTGTGTGGTGCCAGGCTGCAGCACCGGCCCAGAAGGAACCATCCATTGAAGCAATGCCCCGAGGGACTCGACCGTGGGAAGTGGTGCACGCTGACTCCGGGTCCACGTCGAGAGGTACGCACTTTCTAGTGGTGGTGGACGAGTGGTCTAGGTACCCGGAGGTTGAGTTCATAGACTCAGTGGCGTTTGAGAACGTGGTGGTGGCGTTGGAGAAAATCTTTGCCACTCATGGCCTCCCCTCTGTGCTGTGCTCCGACAACGGAGCCCCATTCCAAGGCGAGAGCTTTGCCGAGCTCATGAAGTAGTATGGCATTCAACACCGGCGGGTCACCCCACTGTGGCCTCGCGCCAACGGGGAGGCCGAGCGCATGATGCGCACTCTCAACAAGGTATTCAGGATTGCTCATGGCAAAGGAGAGTGTCTGCAGAGGGCTTTGTACATCTTCCTGCGTGGATACCGGGCCACCCCTCACTCCTCAACGGGGGTGGCCCCGGCGGAAGCACTCTTCCAGCGGTGCCCGAGAGATGTCATACCGGAAGTGGGGGGCAGAGACCCTGCCGTCATCGACAATGAGCAGGTCGAAGAGGGCAGACAGGTCAGGACACAAATGGAGAATATCCGGAGGGGCCTCAGACCCCCACACATTGCGCTGGGAGATGAGGTGCTGGTGAGGAATCGCCACCCACATGGAAAACTGTCCCTCACGTATGAACCCGCTCCTTTAGACGTGGTGGCAGTCAAGGGTTCGATGGTAACAGCCTCAGATGGAACGTCGTCGGTAACCAGGAATGCTTCATTCTTCCGGAAGATCGGCGACCCCAGAGTGGACAGCCCGGACAGCCGAGAAGGAGAAGGTGCTCTGGATGAAGGTGGGGGAGAAGGTCCCGCCGTGGAATCTCCGGCTCGAGGCGGACCCGGTCCAGGGACACCAGCCAGGGACGGTGGCAGGAGGTACCCCCTGAGAACAGGGCGTGGGAAACCTGCCCGTCTCACTGACTATATTACGGACTGAGTCGGCGAGGCTGACCGGGGGTTAATGGTCAGGCCAGGACAGGCACCCACGGGGGATCCGGGGTGGCTGTCAATAAATGGGGGTTTTTGTGGAAACTGACAAAGTTTTGTGTTATGTAGATGTGTGCTAGTTAGATACTCCTGTTTCCAATTTGTTGTTATGGAAAAGGAGGAGTGTGGCGTTGGCCCTTTAAGGGTACGCACGCGACGGAGTGACGTTCACTCCGTCGCGTGCGCTGTTAAATAAAGGGGGCGTTCCCGGTGACAAACACAATCACCGGGGAGCCCACACCGACAACACTGCTGTCTCCGTGTCTCTGTAGCACGGGGGTGGGGGGCTCACGGAGGCGGCCACCGGAGACCGCCAACAGCACCTTCCACATTCAGGGGCTGGAGATCAATGCTACTGAGCTGTAGAGCTTTTCTTTGTCTAGATGAAATAGATGTCTTCACTCAGCAACAGGAGCATTTGCGTAACCTCCAGACTGCAGGTTTTCCACTCAGACCCAGGTGAGAGCCTTTCTTGAACTCACTGGGCACTACAGGAATTTCTCTGGCTTCTGGAAGGAGATTGGAGGACGATGTCATGGTGGTAACTTGCAAGGACTTACCAAGCTCCACTGGGTCCTAGCGCCCCAGTGCGAATGCCCAGCTAACAAAGAGGACGCTGAGCTGCAAGTTACTGCCAGCTCCCAACCCACCTACACCACACCCCCAGAAACCCCTCAGCAACTAGTAGGCATCAGTATAGCGTGCAGTTTCCATGAGGTGTCGTGTTTGTATACATATTTTCATATGTATTAATAATTGCATTGCAAGATTAATCATTGTTCAAACCTGTTTCTCCGACAACTGTCTTTTTTTTTTTTTTGCACTGCACGCGGGTAATGTAAAGTGAGGGGAGAGGCCGGGTGCTGTTAAAGGAACACGTGGGCGAGGCTAGGCTGGGCTACAGTTTATGACGTCGATGCAAATGTGCACTGGCCGCGTGATTGACGTGTCGCGGGCAGGCAGATGCCTCCCCAGCACAGTGGCTCGGGAGCGTTTAGCAGAGGTCAGTGCCCCGAGCACCTCCTTCTCACAGCACCACTGATGTTCTGTGAGTCGGAGACATGAGGGAGGAGCCGGTGTCGCGGAACATATCCGCCCCTGGACGGACTTCACCCACTCCCCCTCCCACCCTGGCGATTTCATTTTCCGGGTCCGACTCCTTCAATGCTTCCTTATATTTGCAGAGCGACTGTGCTGAAGCACGTAGTGGCTGGGATTATGACAACCTGTGCCCGTTTTACCTGTTCAATGTATTACATAAAAGCAAGGCAGGCTCCAGAGACTGCACACATTTCCGTAGCGTATACAGTCAACTAACTCCCTGGTTAGAAAACAGGAGCAAACAATACAACTTTGGCCTTGTTCTAAAGTGATTTTAAGGGTTGCTTCGTTGCAGCCTGTTGGAACTGCAACGATACCTCCATGACCTGAAGGCAGTGGCTGAAGAGCAATTATTGTGTTACACATTTATTACAAAGAAACTAAACACTAAGGGGGCTAGTTTGGCTCTTGACGACATCTTTCGTGGGTTCCACAAGATTACCTCTGAGTTAAGTAGTGGCCACTCCACTTTGAAAAATTCCTCGCTTCGCTCTCGGGTTGCTGTTGCCAAGAGTGGGCGTAAACCTCCCGTGACAGCTGCACCTCGTGTACAGTTTCCATCTTTCCTTTGAATGTTGTAATGACGCGATTGCATATTATACATTACAGAGCGCCGGCAGAAGAAGTCGGCACCAGCCACCTTTAAAAAAGTGCTCGCTCAACCTTGGCATGTCTTTTTTGGTTTGATGTCGTTCTGCAGTGAGAACCATGTGGCCGGAGTCACTTTTGCATCTTCTATTTTTACATCATGCCTTGAGCATTCTAAATATTTCCTCAGTCAGTTTGATGCTTTGCCGCATATTCACTGGTGAGACATGGTGCACTCTCTTTTTAACTTATAAAATAGGCAGGCCCGGCTCGAACAGGGGAGCCAGGCTCCCTCAAGATACTGCTCTGCCCCCCCCCCCCCCAAAGGAGGCTTCTTCTCTGACCAACCAGGAGTTGCTTGTGTACAGTTTTCTTTTCAATCCGTTTATTTGTTTTTTTGTTTTAATTTTGTGTTTTATCAACATGTATTGATTTTACAAAATGTGTTCTGTAAGGTCTGTTGATTAGTTTGTTAATTGTTGACGTTGTTCGTTATACATCGGATGTGAAGTTTTCTGTTTTCGAACACTCAGCTAATGCAGCTTCCAGGATTTTTTTCGTTGCGATCGTCCAGCGAGTTTTCCTTCCACTTAGCAAGCGGCACCACCAGACGTCCTCCTCTCTCAGTATAGATGATTCGAAGAGTGATGTTAGGTATGCTAGGATGGCTGTTTCTGGGCATGTCATCAGAAGATGTCTTACTGATTCTGTTTCAGAACTATTCTTGCACAAACGGCACAGGTTACATAGGCCTCTTAGGGCTCTTATTTCGTTTGTGTGCAGAAGATTAAGTCTGGCCCTTAGGAAAGTTTGTCTTTTGCGTTTGTCAGGAAAGCAGGAGTAGACTTGGTCAATTTCGTTCAGTTTTTTTATTTGTGTTGGTAGGTGGGCCAGGAGTTTGTTTGTAGCGGCCTTGTCTAATGTTTCTATCCAGTCGAGTTTGTTTAAGTTTTTCTTCACTCGTGCTGGATTTTGGATAAGGTCTGCCTCATTGCATTCAGTTTGCTCCAATTGAGTTTTCTGTTTTCGAGCCCAGATTGAAAGCATTTTGCATTTTCCTTGAAAGCATTTTGCATTTTCCGGCGGGGATTTCTTCTTTTATCATTTTGTATTGAGGAGCTGTGTCTGATGATTTTCCTGAAGAGAGCCAATTCGTTCCAGTCGACTGAGCCTTTTAGCGACAGCAGTCCCAGTTCCCTCCTGATTGCCGGTAGCGATGTTGATTTTGGAAGTAGTTCTCGCCAAAAGTGGGCTTCGAGTTTGTGCCACAGACTTGAGGGAATTTTCGGCATACTTTCACCTCTGTATGTTAGAGACGGAACAACTTTCCCTTTGTAGTATTTTATCGCGGGCATCAAGGAAAAGCGGCCAAATTTCCTGTCCAGGGCCTTTGCTTGTGAGGTGAGTTTCTGGGTTTTTTCCCAGAGATTTATCTGCATATTTGTTTCATTGGCAGAGCTGTCGATCATGACCCCTAAGTATTTGAATTCTGTTACTTGGTCAATTTTTGTAGATTCAATTGTCCATTGGTATGGTTTTCTTATTTTTGTAGATTTATCGAGCGTCAAAATTTAGTTTTTTTCTTTGTTGATCTCTAAGTTAATTTCCGTTATATACGTGTTCAAGTTATCCAGTTGACGTTGGAGTCCTATCGGTGTCTGGTCAATCAAGATGATGTCATCTGCGTATAAAAGCCTTGGGATTGCGGTTCCTCCTAGCTTTGGTGGAAATGTTCTTAGAGATTCTCCGGAGTCTTTGTAATCACCAAGGAAAGCTGTAAGGAGGGCCGATGCCAGGGGGCAGCCCTGCTTCACCCCTCTGTTTGTCGGAATTTCTTCTGACAGGGTGCCTTTTTGATTGAGTTTAATTCTGATCGATGTTTTTGTGTGTAGAGCAATGATGGGTTCTAGGGTCTGCTCGGGACATTGCCATCCGATCAGTTTTGCCCAAAGTAGGTCATGGTCGATTTTGTCGAAGGCATGGGCCAGATCGACAAAAGCCAAGTAGGCCTTTTTTTCTTGTTCTCTTTCGAGGCTTTTTATTATGCTCAAGAGCATGATGTTCGTTGTGGTCCCAACGTTCTTAGTGAAGCCTGCTTTTAGTGGGTCGTTGCATGGATGGTGTGTTGCCCAGTCCTGAAAGCTTTCAAGCAGGCAGGAGACATAGATTTTTCCAATTGTGTCTAAAAGGGCTATCGGGCGGTAGTTTGACGGATCAGATTTTTCGCCTTTCTTAAAGATTGCCACCACTGTTGCCGAGGTCCAGGAGCTGGGGATTGACTTTGAAAGGCTGATTTATTTGAACACGGTGCTGATTAATGATGCCCATTGAGCTTGATGGTTTTTCAAATCAATGTTTGTTATCCCGTCTGGGCCCTGCGCTCTCGACGACTTGAGGTTCTGTATTGCTCTTTCTATATCTGCTTTGTTGGAGTAGTCTTTCCACAGTGTTTCGTTCCGTGGGAGGTTGGAGTCCATTTTTTCAGATGGCTTCTGGAATAGAGTGTTAAAGTGTTTTATCCAGCTTTCCTCACTCACGGCGTTGGTTGTAGAAGGGCATGTGGATTTTCCTGCCCCTTTTACAAGGTCCCAGAATTCTCTGGAGTTTTTGCCATTGACTTTTTTTAGCATCATCTCCGAGTCTTGTTGGTAGAGAGTTGCTCGGTAGAATTTTAGCCAGCCTGTGTATCTCTTGGCCTCCTCTTGGTAATGCCTCTTGATTGTTGGTGAGGTTGATTTATTTGCTTGTCTTGTAAGTTTCCGGAGGCCCTGGCGTTTCTCTACCAGGAGACTGTTGTAGTGATGCATACCTTGTGGGGCTGTTCCAGCTTTTTTAGTGACGTCCCTTTGGTATGGGATTAGAAGTGGTTGGTAGTCGGTTGGATGTTGACTTGTAAAATTGCCCTCGTAGCTCAGTTCGTGTTTGTAGAGCCCGGATAGTTCTAGAATTCTTTCATTTGTCATCCTCAGACAGTTGCCTTGGTTGATGACTTCTACCGTAACACTCATTGTCGTTTTTGAAAAGTTGTGTGACCTCAATGAGATTTCCATGACGTTATGGTCGCTTGCTTTGGCCCGTATGACGTCAAAAGATGTTAGTAGGTTTAGCATAGCTTCCTAGGCAAAGACGTAATCAATTGTGGCATTGTGGTTGCCTCTTTCCCATGTTGGGATTTGTTGAGTTTTTAGGGACGTTTTGGGCTGCATTGTAGATTAGTCTGGAATCCATCAGTTTCATCCATTTTTGACCTCTTGAGTCGCTCCGGCGTTTTTCTTTAGTGATGATGAGCGGGTCTTTAGGGCAAGGGCAGGACGCGTTTAGGTCTCCACATATGACAATCAGCATATTGTCCGTGTTGGCTTGGATATTGTCGATTTCTGATTCTATTGTCCTTAGAAATCTTTCGTCTGTTGTTACTTTAGAGTTCCAGTAGACGGTTATTATCACCATTGAGGATTTCAGAGTCTTTTTTTTTGTTTGGTCTATCCTGCTCCACACCACTTGTACCGAGAGGTGGCTTTGGGAGAATGAGCGTTTTTTTGTAATCGCCAGACCGCAGCCAGTTCGTACTGCGATAAGTAGTCCCGCCCACGGGTGGCCTAGTGTGGCCCTTTTTGCTGGTGCGATTTCCAATATAAATCCGTCTATTGCTGGCACTAATGACATCCAGGTCTCTTGGAGTGCAAAGATGTCATTCACTCCCAGATTAATATCTCCTTGTGTTGTTAGGTGTTTGAAACCCCTAGTGTTCCATGATCCTAGTTTCAGTGAGGCTGCTGTGTGATTTATCTCTTTTTCAGAACTTGGGTTTTCGTGTCCTGTTTGCCTCACCTCTAACTGCTATTTGTTGGTCTTTGAAGATGAGGCTTTCGGTAGCCAAGCCCAGAGTTGTTTTATCGGGCCGAAGGAACTTGTATTTTTTCTTTTTTTCTATGCGGGATGGAAGGTTCGAGTGATGGGTAGTTTCTGATTTTTTTGTTGGGATCGACACTTTTTGTTGCATGTGATTCGCGTTGGCCAGGTGGGTGATGCGCCTTGATTCTTCTACTCTTGATGCGTCACAAATCTTTATCGGGCATCGGCTTAGAGGAGTGTCGTTGTGTGTTGCTTGGCGGTGAGAGTAGGTATGTTGCGTCTTGAGATGAGTCCGACGGCTCTCTTGCGATCTTTCTCTCGTGTATTTGTCCGGGGCGGGGTTGAGGTTTTTGTATTCGGTTATGATGAGCCCCTTTTTGAGTAGGATTTCGTAGTCTTCTCTGGACAGTAATGGTCTTGATGATTCCTTTATGTGATTTTAGGCCTTAGCTTTCCTGGCATTGTGGTATGGTTCCACGAGGACGATGTCATGAGGGATTAGTCTTTTAAGGTCTTTTGTACTTCTCAGGATCTCTTCATGATGGTTCCTCTGTTCAGGGTTATTGGTTCTTTGTTTCTGTTTATTTCCAATTTTAGGCTGATCTTTTTTTTTAGATCTTTTGAGGGGACTTTTGGCTGGTCTGAGTTTGTTTTGAGCGCTTCTTTCTTCTTTTTGATCAGAGTTTGTTTGATCCCTATGTTTTTTCAGTGTGGCGGGTCCTTGTGGGCCAGGTTTGTCGTTTATGGTTCTATATTTGAAGGTGTTAAGTTCTGTTTTTTTTTGTTGATGCGTTTCTTCCTGTGGTCGATCTGCGGTAGATGAAATGCGGGAAGGATTTATTGAACTGTTTCGCCTATGTTTTCTTGGTGGTGTTTTCTTTCCAAAAGTGCACAGTGAAGTTGGTTTGCATATTCTCGGAGGGTTTTTGGCTCCTATCTCAGGAGAGGAGTGGAGAGTTATGTTCTTTGTGCTTTTATCCGCCATGAAGTCCTCGACGGACCTTGGTGATTTTTGTATTGTAGTAGTGAGCAATGTGCTGGGATTCGACGTTGCGATTTTCTGCTGGTTGAATACCAGGTAGTTTTGTTTGTGGCAGGTTGCGCTTTCTGCAACAGTGTTTTGAAGGTTGGGCTGATCTATTATGATGCAGATTTCATCGCTCAGGTTTTGGTTATATGTGGAGCCCTCGGCCCCTGCAGGTACAGTTCTGTTTTTTTTGGTATTAGGGGCTCCTTGGTTTCCTGAGAATACAAATTGTGTTGCTCCTTGTTGTAAATTGGTTTGGGTGTAAGCGCGCAGGTGCTTTTCGTCTTAGATGTTTCTGTTTTGTTGTTTTCAGAAGCATGTCTGCAGTTTTGGGAAGTTGGACAGTCGAGGCCTGTTTGCTTGCTTTTTTCTTTTGCAGTGATGAAACCCTCGATAAAAATCAGTTTGGAGTGCATCGTAGCAATGAGTCTGGTGTGGTCTTTTAGCGTCTCGTTAAGAGACTCGTATAACTTCCCTAATGGTGTTAGTCCAATCGTGATTGCCGACATTATTGTCGTCATGTCTGTTTTTTTTGTTGAAGTTTCTTTGGGGTTCGAGGATGTGTTGGTTTGATTTCTGGTTGGTGTCTCGAGTGAGACGTTGAGAAGGAGTCCTCTCCTCATGATAGTTATAGGTGGTCCGGGGTTCCCGTGAAAAGTGCGGGAAGGAGGATCTTCTAGCCGGTCTATGGGTCAATATCCCAGAATCAACCATTCTGCATCAGCAGATATTCTGGGATATTGAGTCAGTGAGACAGTGGATTTTAAAGGGTCTGCGGGCTTGCCTGGCGTGGGCGAAAGTAGATCGTAGGGAGGCACCACTTCCGGAGCTTCGTCATCCATTTGGTGAGCCCCAGATAGGGGCAGCTCCATAGTTGAGGCTTCTTGTTCCTTGCTTACGGAAGCTTGGGGTGTTTTGTTCGTATGTGGGACATCTTTAGGGGTGTCCAGTGAGGTTGTCTCCTGGGTGATTTTTTGGGTTCTTGGGGAGCCCTCGTAAGCACGGTTTTCAGCTGAGCTTTCCTGTGCAGTGGGAGTCGGATTAATTTTGCTGGCTGGGGGAAGACTGCTCATCTTGGAGATCAAGGCAGTTTTTCTTGTTTTTACAACTGGTTGCAGTTCAGTTAGGGCCTCAAGGATTTTGTCGTCTGTAAGTTCTGAAAGTACTTTGTGCTTTCTTTTCCCTTGCCTGGCGAACAGTTCTTTTAGTGAGTTTCAGAAGAGAGTTTTTGAGGTTGTTCCTTCTAGTGCTATTTGGTGTCCCTTCTTAGATTTCCCAGGTCTTTTGACGATCTTGGCGCTGGGTTTTTTGGATTTTTTTTGGAGGTACTTGCCTCTCCATTAGAGGTCTGGACAATTGTTTTTTTCTTTGTCTGAGGCTGAGATCGGGGGTTGTACACGTTTTCCCACTCCTCTGCTGTGTTGTCTGATATGATAGAGTCGTGTAGTTCAATTACTTTTTTCTTAGGAATTCCGTGGGTTGCAAGAGGTTTCCCCTGGAGGCGTCGAATTCCTCAAGTGGGGCTCCTGAGGGACTCTTCCCCCCTTTGCTCCAGTCGAGATACACCAGGGCCCTGATCTCAAGAGAAGCCGGGGCTGCCGCCTTCTCTGGGCCCGTGGACGGCTCACTTGACAGGGCGTAGGTTGCTGTTGCCGCAGCCAGGGGCTCGGCCAGTATGCTGGGGCTCGCCAGGATCTGAGCGTTCAACTGCACTGCAGCACCGTTCTCGGTAAGAGGAAACTCCAGATGGGCTTGGCAGTTTATGGATTTATTCCTTGATGTGTGCTGAACTTCGATGCTTCCCGTTCGTGGCCTGACTCCGGAGAGGTTTGTTCCCTCGCAGTCAGTCCTCCGACTGGCGGCACTGGGGTACCTGCAGCACGGAAGTCAGGCTGGGTGTTTTGAGCAGCTCCACTTTTGTTTTCTTTGGATTCCAGGGCGTTTGATGTAGGAGCTCCTTGGCTCGGTGTTCGGTCCGCTGTGTTAGCCTTCAGTATGTTTGTAATTTCAGAGAGGGGGCGTGGCTTTCTGCTAGAGGCTGTGTGCCCTTCTTGGGGGATTTATATGGAACTAATGCCGCTTTCTTGGTCGCTGGAGCACGCTGGGCGTATTGCTTGGACACAGTCCGGGTGAGGTAGAGGTAGTGGCTAGGAGAGCTTGCGGTCTAAGTTTAATAGAGTGTTTTGGGGGGAACTTGAAGCTTGGCAGCTGGGGTTGCCTCGAGCTTCTTAGGCGCATTTTTTCGTCCTCAGTTTCCTCATTTGAAGATGCAGCCTTATGTTGTTGGTGGTCGTACTCGGACGCCATGTCTCTGCCGGTACTGACAGAGACTCTGTTGCTTTCTGTTGGAGATCTTACTCAAGTGGTAGGAAACGCCTCTCTGTGGCTGCGCGACTGGGATCAAAGGATAATCCCGCAGTCTCCCGGTCGCAGCGGCAGGGTTTGTTTGGGTGCGAGGTGATTGAAGGAGCGATGACAGAGTAAGTAAGGAGTCTGGCTTACTTTGTGTATACTACTGCAATAGTTCTTCACTTCTTCTTTGGCGTGCTTGCAGCCTTGCAGCCTGCACAGACTGCAACGACTGCCAGACTCTGCTTGCCGCGCTCCGCGCTATGGGGCCGTGGTTATAGACTTGCCAGGGCACACCTCCAAAATGGATCAGTAGGCAGTGAAGGCAGACCCTGCAACGACTGCCAGACTCTGCTGTCGGACTCCGCTTGCTGCGCTCCGCGCTATGGGGCCGTGGTTATAGACACGCCAGAGCACACCTCGAAAATGGATCAGTAGGCAGTGAAGGCAGACTCTGCAATGACTGCCAGACTCTGCTGCCGGACTCCGCTTGCCGCGCTCCATGCTATGGGGCCTTGGTTATAGACACGCCAGGGCACACCTCCAAAATGGATCATTAGGCAGTGAAGGCAGACTCTGCAACGACTGCCAGACTTTGCTGCCGGACTCCGCTTCCTGCTTTTGTTTGAACGAAAAGAAAACAGTACACACACTGCAGACATCGCGCAAGGTGGTCACCAGCTTAGTGTAGGGTAATTAGAAGGCATACAGGCGTGCTATTAGATACCAATGTACTTGTATCATTTTGCACCTGCAAATGCTATTCCATGCCTGCAGAAAAGCCCAAACTGTTTGTATTGCCAGTGCTTGTTTTGCTTTGGACCCGCTTTCCATCGCTCAGGGGATTTGCAAATCACTTTTCTTTTTTGTCTTTCCATTGATTGGCAGGGCACCTTGTGGTGCGGAGCTTGCACAGTGCCAAGTGGAATGACGCTCTACAGTGCTTCTATCTCTGGACAAGTCAATTGCGCAAGTCCGTATTTTTGTGTAATCAGGCCTGCTAATGTCCTTGGGTGCTTTACAACCACGCGGCCACGTAGTTACTCACACAGTAGTTATTTTTATTTCACCCACATGCACATCGTCACCATATTTTATTTTGCCCCGCACGCACAGTGTCGCCGGAACACTGCAACATCGTGGTTGCTTTAGAAGAGCTCATTATTTTCCAAGGCTCTGAGACTTGTGGTGCAGGTTACAGGTGAGCTGAAGAGAGTCTTGCGCTCTATTTGAAATGTGCAGTCTTTCTTTTGAAAATCGCAGTTGGCTACGCGTATGCATTTGCAATGAGAATAAGCGTAGTAGATTTTGGGCGCAGAGGAAAGGCACAATTTCGGGGCTTACTGACGACTTTAAGGTAGAGCTTCCGTACTTGTATGTGGGAGTGTTTTAACTGTGGCAAAAATGTATATAATGTATCACCTTATGTGGTTCATTGAGACTTGGGTTAGTTTGGCTCAATAATGTTTGTTTGTTTGTTGATTTTATTTGTAACGCGCACCAGACCCGAGGGTATCGGGGCGCGAGGCCAAGGAAGTTTTCAGCTTATATAGTTACAAGATGCAGTTACAAAGATGCGATACAAAGTACAGCGTAGATTACAGTTCAAAAGTCAACACACGCATGTGATACAGAATGTAGGTTACCAAATACAAGGTCAGAGGAGATACAACAAAAGGAATGCAATTGTAGCTGTAAACTGTGCATTTAAGCTAGGCGTGCTCCATGAGGTAGGATGTGTAAAGGATTTGAAGGTCATACTGAGGTTAATGATCATTTTCTTTAAACCAGTTGATGATATTTAGTCTGAAATGTGGGTAGGTTTGATCCGCCCTTAGGATGGGTGGGAGGGAAATCCAAAGTTGGGTGGCTTTGACAGGGAAGCTATTGCCGCCGATTGTCATCATTTTGAAGGAAGGGACTGTCAGGCAGTTCATGTAGGCAGCTCTAGTAGGTCGGAGCATAGGTCTTCTATTGGATCTTTTTGTCAAGTAGCGAGGTGCTGCATTGTTGAGGCACTTGAATGTTAGTGAAGCGGTTTTTAGTCTAATTTTGTTGATAGGGGAGAGCCAATTAGACTGTCTTCTTGCTGCCGAGATATGTTCTCTTTTAGTCATTCGTAACGCGCTCTCAAGGCATTATTTTGAAGTATTTGAATTTTCCTGGTAATGTAATGGCACTGTTGTGATCGGTCTATAGTTCGTAGGTATGGAAGGGTCGAGCATTTGTTTCTTAAGGAGAGGGAGGACCCAGGATTCCTTAAGGTTGCTTGGGATGGTGCCCGAAGTGAATGATGCGTTGATAATCTTAGAAATGAAGGGTGCTAGGTCCCTTGCAGCATATTTTATGATTTGGGCAGGACATTTATCTCCTCGGCAATTGGACGGTTTAAGTGAAAGTATAATTTTTTCAACCTCCAGTACAGAAGCTTTAGCGAAGTTGAAGCGATGTGCTGATTTGGGTGGAGTAGGTGGTTTGCAGATTTGTGGGGTTAAGGTAGGTATAGAGATTTTGGCTTGGAGAGTAGCAATTTTGTCAGTGAGAGCCTTCTGTATGTCAGTGCACTATGTCATATCTTTAACACAATTATCAGGTACATGGATTGGGTTCTACAATTCCTTTAGCATTGCAAATAGTTCCCTGGTACCTGATTTTGCTTGCAATATCCTGTTATCATAGCTTTCCTTTTTGGATCGCCGTATTTCAGTTTTGTATTTAGTGGAAATATTGATAAGGTTACCCTTGTTTACCTCAGATGGTGCTAGCCTCAAGATTTGCTTTTATGTTTTTTTTCCCTTAGTGATTTTAGATATAGAGTTGCCTTTGTTCTGTCATATCTGAGTGGCAGTGCCGCAAATTGGTCCATACCATTAGCAAGCCAGGATGACCCACTCCTGCAGGATTTCAGGGTGTTTCAACAGGAGATGGAGAAGCTGTTCGCCCGACATACCCAGGGCCAAGCTCTGGGTAACGAACTTCTGTCCCTCTGCCAAGGCAGCCAAGATTTGTTGACGTATATCGCCACTTTTAACAGACTAGTCGTTGAAACTGGATAGCCTGAGGAGAAACAAACAACGTTATTCCATCGAGGATTACGGGGGGAATTGAAAGACGTCCTACCTCAGGTGGTAAACCGGCCAAAAGACTGTACAGAGTTCATCAACCTAGTGGTGCAGCTAGACCCCAGGCTGCAAGATCGAAGGACAGATCGAGCCAGAACGGAGAATCGGACTGTGCATGTACGCTCAAAGGAGAACATTCTGCGTTCATCAGAAAACACTTCAGAACCCATGCAAATTGGGGGGGTACGGAGCCCATTAACCAAGGCCGAAAGAGACAAAAGGAGACAACAGCAATTATGCCTTTACTGCGGGAAATCAGGTCCCCCTAGGAGAACAGTTGGAGCTACAGAGAAAGAAGGAGGAGAACAATAGTTAGAAAACTTCCAGGCCCGGCAAGAGTAGAGGTCCATTTGTCGAGCAAAGGAAAAGAGCCACATGCCTCACACCTTGCCCTGCCTGTGATTTTGATCAGTCACCAACAACTGTCTCGGATGCATGCTGTGGAGGAATACATAGACAGCGGAGCCATTGGTAACTACATAGATCAAGGCCTGGCAACAAGGATGGGGCTTCCCCTCTGTCAGAAAACGACAACTGAGAAGGTCACCACTGTCGACGGCGCAGAGATAGCTTCTGGTCCTGTAACTCAACGCACAGCAGAACTGACCCTTCTCTGCCAAGACTGACATCGGGAAGCCATTGCCTTCGACCTTATCAAGGCCCCTCAGTTCCGGGTGACTCTAGGGATGCCGTGGTTGGTGGCTCACAATCCTAACATCGACTGGCGAGCCAAAAACATTGCCTTCTCCAGTAAGTGTGCTCATGCGTGCTACCAAGTGGAAATGCAATCGTCTGACCCAGAGACACCGGTCCAAGATAAAGAGGCGTTGGTACTAGGTGCAACAAGTACACTACCAAGTGAATATCACGATTTCCAAGACGTTTTCCAAAAAGAACAGGCTAATACCTTACCCCCTCAGAGGCCATATGACTGTCAGATCGACCCGTACCTGGTGCAAATATCCCGTTTAGTCGAATTTATGCACTCACCGAACCTGAAAATCTTCACTTGAAATCATATTTGGACCAATACCTGGCAAACGGTTTTATCCGCCCATCCAAATCCCCGGCAGCCTCGCCCCTATTCTTCATACCCAAGAAGGAGGGGGACTTGAGAACGTGCATCGACTACCGCTCACTAAACCAGGTAACAGTTAAAAACCGTTATCCTCTACCCCTTATCCCAGAACTGCTGGACCAAGTCAAGGATGCCCAAATTTACACCAAATTGGACCTCAGGGGGGTATACCATCTCGTGCGTGTAAAGAAAGGAGGCAAATGGAAGACCGCCTTTCGTACTAAGTATGGGCTGTACGAATATTAGGTGATGCCCTTTGGGCTTTGCAACGCTCTCGCTACGTTCCAGTACTTCATGAACGATGTACTACGGGAATTGATCGACGTATGTGCCCTAGTTTACATCGACGACATCTTGGTGTGCTCCTCTTCTAAACAGGACCATGTCAGGCACGTTTGCTCCGTCTTTGCAAAACTTCGACAGCACCAGCTATACGCTAAACTTGAAAAATGCTACTTCCATGTCACCAAAGTCAAGTTCCTTGGTTTTGTCCTCACTCCCAGAGGCTTCCGGATGGATATGCACAAAGTAGACACCATCCTTAGCTGGCCATCACCGTCTTCAATCAAAGGTGTCCAAAGTATGCTCGGCTTTGCGAACTTTTATCGGTGATTTATCCCGGGTTTCTCCCAGATTGTGCACCCGATCACTTATTTATTACGAAAAAACAACAAACTGTTCCAATGGACAGAAGAGGCGGAAAAGGCCTCCCAGGAACTCAAGAAAAGATTTACTACAGGCCGGTGCTATGACACCCCGCCCAAATCTCCCATATGTAGTGGAAACAGATGCCTCCAGCATTGCAGTGGGGGCTGTTCTTTCCCAAAGGGATACCGAAACAGGCCAGTTACATCCCGTGGCCTTTTGGTCGTGAAAATTTACTACACCTGAACTTAACCATGCAATAACAGATAAGGAACTCCTAGCAATCAAGGCAGTCTTTAAGGCTTGGCGGCATTAACTCCTAGGCGCCAGACATACCATCACAGTAATCACTGACCATCGCAACCAACAATACCTCAAGACGGCAAAGGCTCAATCATCCCGTCAACTCCGATGGGCTTTATTATTCGCAGAATATGATTACATAATCACATACTGACCTGGAGTACAGAACGGAAAAGCAGACGGCCTATCCCGCATGGGTATTGATGAGAACGCATGTTCAACCCCAGACCCGGTGGCCATTATTCCAGGTGACAAACTACTAGGATTTACAACAACGTTATATCTGGACGAACTCCAAAGGGAATTCGGCTCCTAATGAACACCGAGGCTCTACAAGACTGGACCACTCAAGGTGAACATTGCACAACAAAGAACCAACTCCCATATTTCAGAGGGCATTTATATCTACTGAATAAGGCAATAAAAGAACAAGTCATTTTTGGTTATCACGACCCCCTGATAGAAGGACATCCAGGAATTGCCAAGACCCTAGCCAAGGTGAAAAGAAATTATTGGTGGCCGACCTGGCGAAAGGACATTACGCAGTTTATCCTGTCATGTGGCATTTGTGCACAGAATAAATCCCAGATACAAAGACCTGCGGGCCTTCTTCAACCCCTAGAAATTCCACCTGCACCTTGGCACACACTCTCCCTCGATTTCATCACAGATCTGCCTCCCTGTCAAGGATTCAACACTATCCTAGTGGTTGTTGACCTATTCTCTAAAATGGCTCATTTCATTCCGCTTAAGGGTCTACCAAATGCATCCAGTCTGGCAAAGGTGTTTTTAGAGCAAATCGTACGATTACATGGTTTCCCCTCCATCATGATTTCTGACCGTGGGAGTCAGTTTGTGTCTAACCTCTGGTGGACGAGTTGTGCAATTGCTCAAATAGATATTCGTTTGTCCACTAGTCACCATCCCCAAACCGATGGTCAAATGGAACGGACGAATCAGACACTAGAGCAATACCTACGGTGCATGTTACATCAAGTGGAAGAAAGCTGGAAGGATGTGCTGTGGATAGCTGAATATGCTTACAACAACTCGCTACACACCAGTACCGGACAGAGTCCATTCTATACCTTATATGGAAGGCATCCACGTATTAAATACCCCCATGTCCTTGGAAATGCCCGCGGTGAAGATTTTACATACGACCATCACTCAAACCTTCAAAAAAGCAGCAGAACACTTGATCCAAGCCAAAGAAAGGCAGAAAAGATTCTCTGATCAACACAAAAGAAGAGCCCCAGACTACCAGGTCGGAGATGAAGTCTGGTTGGCGTCTCGGCATGTGCCCATAAGAGGAACGCGAACATAGGGCCCTATACCATCAAGGCTATTATAAATCCTGTGTCAGTAAAACTAGCTTTACCACCAAATATGCAGATTCATCCCGTATTCCACGTGTCACTCTTAAAACCTGTTCAGCCTGAAACTCGGGTCAAAACACCACCAAATCCGATACTGGTTAACGGAGAACCCGAATTTGAAGACAAGGACATCCTAGATTATGAGCTCACCAGGCCCAAGTTATATTACTTAGTGGACCGGAAGGGATACGGCCCTCAGGACAGGACATGGGAGCCTAGCGAGCACGTTCATGCACCACACCTGGTAAGACGATTTCATCGGAACCATCCGACCAAACCAGGGCCAGACAGAGGAAATACCTAGAGAGGGGCCTTAGGGGGGAGTGCTGACACGATCCTTGTGTCATGGTCACTAGGCAGGATCCCAGCCCTCCACTACATGCAGGGTCCCAATGGACCCAGTCTTGGCGCCTATGGCACCAAGCTCATTTGAAAATGTGCTCAGCACACAGAATACCAAGGGGCACATGCAGCAGGGCCGGGCGGGGCCCGATTATCACAGGGAAGGCACGTGCAGAAGGCAGAAAGAGGAGATAGGTGGGGCCACAAGGCGGAGCCTACAGGGAGTGGCTGGGGCCAGGCTATATAAGCCGTCCCCACCCAAATACTGGTGCTACGCGTTAGTTTGCTAACTGCAACGTAACGCTTACTGCTGACTCTTACCTGATCCAGCACGTGCGCTCCCAGTCTCCGGAACCTTCGCCAACTACCTGGTTCAACACGCGCACCTCCAGCCATCTCAACCATCTTACCTGAAACGCATCATCGCCGGAAGCATCGCCATCTGCTCCCGACTCGCCAACAGTCATACTCACCTTCCCGGAGTCCTTGACAGGTACAGCCCAGCAACCTTACCTGTTCCGAATTCTATCAACTCAGGACCTTCTTCGGATGCTGACTCCACGTGGATCTTCACCTCCAACCACCATCAGGAGCCGGATACTCTCCTCCAGTCATCGCCAACCTGCCACACCTGCAAAGAGGGTAAGAGACACAAGGTGAGCCATCGCACAGACCGTAACTCGTTAAAGTGGCATTATTGATGAACTTGGTGCAGTGTCCGAAACCGCCCGCTAACCTACCAATGGTGGAAACTCCCGGAGCTGCTTCCTGTGTCGTCGCGCGCTCCTGGGTCATCTTCATTGCTACATGGGAGAAAGAACAATATACCATTATAAACAATATCCCTTGGGACAGTGTCATTACAAAGACACGGGCAATAAGAAAATCATAAACACTTACCTCCAAGACAGAATGGTCGCAGCCAGTCTGGACCTCCGCAATCAGGACCAGTGACGTAACTAGGTCCATCCGCAGCACCCCTGCTGAAGGAAAGCAGGACGGAGAGCTCGCCCTTACATACTATCAGGTGAGTCTGCATGGGTAAACTTCTGCGCACCACATTCTGGCACGAAAGGGTAGAAGGGAACTGCGACTCCACTATGCTAGCCTCATTGTCTCTCATCCTCTCGCCGGAACAGGTCCAGTCTTCCAGGCCCACGAAAAGGCAGCCATTGGGGGAAAGAAGCGACCAGAGGGAGTCAACTCCAGGGAGGGCTCCAACCGTGCGCCAACGCCCCCTCAGAGACCAGTTGAGCGTAACACCATGCCCCTGACCCCCTCGGGTATAACAGCCCCTTGGCAGTAGTGGGGGTAAAGCCCTTCACACTGACCCCAAGGGCCTTAAAACGCCACCAGAAACATACATGGAGTCAGTCCTGGCACCTTTGGCACCTGGCTCATTAGGAATAAATCAATGCCAGTTTTGGACCATAATCCAACATGGAGGCCTATTACACAGCTCAGTTCTTTAGAACCAAGCCATGCGGTCTAGTGTTTTGGGTGTGGCTGGGCCTGGAACTACTTGGCCTGGAACTACTTTACCTGGGCTATTTATACCACACCCAAACAGCAGAACATGCTTCGCGTTATTCTGCACTTCTGCAGCGTAACGCTCTCTGTGTCCAGCTCCTGCTCATCTACTTCTCCGGCGGGCCGATCCTGAAGCCGTAGATCTGGATTCCATTAATAACCTGGAAGAACACGAACAGCATTAGCGGGCAAGAATACTTACCTGTGAAGTAGCCGGTCTTGAATCCATCCTGCGCTTCGCTTACCTCACCCATTGTGATGCTGGAAATGCATCGGAGGGACAGAGCCTCCGTATCCTTGTCCTTTACTGATTTTTATCGTGTGTTCTGTCGTGTTTTCCGCGCCGGAGTTCATGTGGGACTCCTGGCGGTGCAGCGCTCTCTCTTTTGGTTTGGTGAACAGACCCATGGGATACCCTTATGGCACCATGGGTAGGGGTGCAACCATGTGGCCCTAGTGTATGTTTTTGGGCACCTGTGTGTGACCCACAGAGCAGGATACGGGCTGATTGGAGCTCCGTGCTGAAATGCCTGGTGCCCTGAGCGTCCTCCATTTTGGGATGCCCAGGCCCTGTCATTTGGAATCGGTAGATTCCGGATGGAGACAAAATGGCCCCCATGGCCTCTTGCCTTCCATCACCTGTTACCTTGATCTTCCTGAAGTACCGGGAAGCCCTGCCTCTGTCCCTTCCCCCTGACAGGCTGTTGGGTGGAAGTTCCATATATGGTAGTGTGAGGAAGTGCTGACCAGACTGTCTGGAGCCTTCTCAACGACAGTATGTTGTGGGTATGCCTGTGGGTGGGACCTGGGTGAATGGAGTGTGTGACGAATATGCATTCTATGTTGTGGCTGTCTAGTATCTGGTGGTTGACACAATGGTTGAGACAGCCCTGCCCGAAACCAATATGAATGCAGCTTGGAGTGTTGAATGGCTTGGTACTTGTCCCAATACACATAACTTGTTGTGAGTGTCTGGAGAGAAGTGAATGGCCTGAATGCCCCGTGTGCCTGATTGGCTGCATGCCTGCATGAATGACCGTAGTCGTGACGGGATGCTTGAGTTTGACCCAGGCGGAATGAATGGGAGATCAACAGTATATCTGGGTACCTCTCACTGCTAGGAATCGTGTTCAGAAGCTGAAGTCCACTACGACGAGTAACTGGAGTACCTGAAGCTTGATCTTGAAACCCTGCTGGACGAGAAGAATTGCTGTTGGTCTCCTTTGCAATCTGAAAGCTGCTGTGCTTCAAGGACTGACCCAGAGAGGACCTGGCAAGGCGCCCTCTTCCCGAGCTATGAGGGACCATTGTGCACAGCTGATCTTTGCCTAAGCTCCCTGGTAGACAGACCTTCGATAGGCTGCCGACCCGATACGGGATTGCTGCGGAACTCCAAGGAGAAGTGCCCGGACTGCTGTCTGCCACTGTCGACGACCGGCGCTTGCCGACTGGAGCCGCCATGCTCCCGTTGCCTAAGAACTTCATTGATCCAAGGACGCGCTCGTCCGCATCATCGCTGCTGTATCCTGCTGGAGAAGGCCTGGAGCATCCACCGGTGGGTTTCCCGCCACCCAAAGACCACAGAGACACCGACGGCTCGACGCCCTTGCTGGGCCACAGTTCTTCAACTCTTTGCGGTCCAGAACTATCGACACCGAGGTGCCCTGCACGCCTCTTCCTGGCAGGACATTTACGCTTCCCCGTCAACGAGCACCACTAGGAACGACATGGCCACTTCACCGTCATAGTTCGACCTGTTCTCCGCCGGACATTCAACGACCTGTGACTCCTGCCTGAAAGGGAGGACACGCAAGAAGGGCCGTCGTTTCCCCGACGCGGAAGGCTACAACGCCAAGGTACTTTGGGGTTGCAGAACTATTGGTAAGTCTAGTGTGAACAATATATGGACTGGGCTTGTATCTTTCTTCTACAGGTTGCCCAGGTGGAGGGATCTCCACACAGAACTGTGTCTAGGTAACGGGGCCAGTATTCTGCTAATTGCTGAACCATCTTGCTTTCCTCCCTCTCTCTACTGCTGGTTTCCTCTTTATTTTGATCTGTGTGTCATTCTGACCGTATGCACTTTAAATGAGATCTGATAACGTTAGTGGTACCACTTTAGAACTGTATATATTTACCATTGTTGATTTCTGAGTAAAAAGTGAGTTATCGTATTAGTGTACGTGACCTTGAATATTAATTATATAAAGACTGCGTTGTAACCGATACAGTGTGTGGACATTCCTTTGTGGGTGCTTTGTGGGGACTACACTGTACTTAAGAACCAGCCTGCATTACCTCCCGAGAAGCTAGGCCTTGATTGCTCTGTCAGTCTAGAAAAATGGATACCTCTCATGATTGACGGCAAACGTATTTTGGTGGCCAAAGGCCAACCGTCTCATGTACGAAACGATAGAAATACAGGTTTCCGAGTTTTACCAATGAACGGCCACTGTTAACATTGTTGTCTGAACGTGAAAGGACAAGGCCGCAGGGCCGCGAGGCTAATAAGAGTTTGTTGAAACACAACGTAGGCAGCTGCGGGGAATAATGCCCGGCTCCCTCCCGAATGTAGCCTTGAAGCAGAGCCTTAGGGCATTTAATCATTTCACAGCTTGAATTATGCTCTTCTTACGGCCCCCCTTTTGCAAGCCCTGTAGAGCGTGTCGGCTCCCAGGACATGAATAGCACTTCATAGATAGCAAGGTCTGGAATGTGACTCTTCCCCCGTATGTAGCTTGCTTACAAGAACAGAAGCACTGTGTTCTGTTAAACAAAGAACAGATGTCTCCACACTTGCAAGGTTGCATATTGTTACTACAATAGATATTTGAAGGTGTCATATTCGTCGAAAGTGTCCATCATCAAACCGAGTTCAAAGAAACCCAATAAAGGGGGGTGTTAAACATGTCACAGCTGATTGTATGATATGCATTTTGTATATATGTAACTGATGTACGCAATTCGCTCTCTTGCGTCCCTCGAGGTCTAGAGATGCACGTCGCGGGGCGTGAGACCGAGTTGGCCAACTGAGACTATTTGCTTTGCAATAAACCCTAGCTTTGGGAATACAACCTCGTGTCTGGCGTATCTATCGTGTGTGGTGACTTGCCTTGTTTCCATAACGCGAGGGACCCCTAGGGGCCCCTTTCAGCTCGACCATAGCTACCAAATAGAGAATCTTGGCTGGGGTCCTCTGTGCCTCTCCTCTACCATATAGAGAGCAGAAGTACATACACCCCCCTCCAGTCTTTACACCCATCTCCGGAGTTCACCGCAACCTGCAAAGGTAAAGAAACAAGGACAGCATTAATAACAATTCTTACCTAGGCAAGCAGCGAGTCCTGGCAGCACCCTGCGCTTCTCTTACCTCGCCCATTTCCGGGTTTCACTGCAACCTGCAAGGGAGAAGGAACAAGGTCAGCATTAACAAAGCACTTACCTGGGCAAGCAGCACTTCGATCGCTCATCACTCCGGAACATTACCGCAACCTGTACAAAGAAGGGAAGAGAACACAGGTTAGCAATTAGCACCAATAAACAGCGCAGCGCTCTGCACCTCAATATCTCACTGTGGTCTTCGCCATCTCCGAGATCGCAACCATCCCTATGAAAACAAAAAGAGACATTGTTAGGGAACAGCGTAGTGGAGCAAGACGCAGAGAAGACAGAGAAAACAGAGGGAAAGAAAGAGACAGAATAAAGACGGAAAAGACATTATAACTCACCTGGAAGACAGGAAGCAGAGTCGGAGCCACAGACGGTCTGGACCTGACATAAGGGCACACGGACCAGTGAAGCAACTAGGTCCACGGAACGCCCGAACCAACCACGCACCCGTGCACAGAGACGCAGGATGGAGAGTTAAACGCACAAAAACCTAAGGTGAGCAATAACCCCAAGGGAGGGGATTTGGACCAGAAGGAGGTGAGAGTGCACCCATCACAGAACCAGTATCTTAACCCTCCATTCTCCTGTTATAGGCGCTACCCAATGCCTGGCACATAACCAAGCAGAGAGGGGTCCGGGATAGTGCTTAGACCTCCATCCAGTATCGTGTGGCGCCCCCGTTGATACCAGGTGAGCGTAACATCGGCCAAAGAGGGGTGCACAGAACCTGAGTTCGAACCTACATTTTCCCCAGCTACTCCAGTGGTTGGGAGCTGGGCACAGGTGATGCCTCGATCAGCTACGATTTCTAGACATTGGGATATTGAGGAAAGTGGAAGGGAAACTCCTTCAATGGATAGGGCTGCAGAAAGTTTTAGAATAGAGAGTAGTAAGGGAATAACTCCTCCAGCTGCTTGATTATCAGACATATGAAGGGTGGAAGAACGAGAGAGAGTGAGGCCAGCGGCCAAAAAAATGGATGAAGGATTGATAACGAGGGAGGAGGAGATTAAGGCTTTTCCTGCTAGGATAGAGGATAGGTTGCGAGGAACAGTGGAGATACAAGAGCAGGAAAACATTAAATAAGCTCTGAGGCTAGTGCTGCTACGGCGGCAGAGAAATTAAGAGCGGGAAGACGGGAGTAGACAGGTAAGGGATGAAGGAAGGTGAAGGCATGGGCAAGTTATTGTTAGGTTGGATAAATGGTCATCATGAGGTCAATGTGGACATTGAGAACAGGGGTATTGCCACAGGTGCAGACTTTGACCAGGGAGGACGTGCCTGTAGAAGTGTCAAGGGATGTGATAACAGTAGTAGGGGATGAAGAGGAATGGGAATCGGATGTTTAGCAGGGAGAGCAGGGTGTAGTCGCCCTACCTCCCACTCCGAAGCAGCGATGGCAAACACACCATGAGTCTTAGGATGTGCCAAGGTACTCACATGGTCGTAGCAAGTAGCGGGAGAGAGATGGGGGAGGCCCCATAAAGAGCGGGTATAACTCAATTTCCGGTACTCCAGAAGGGTCAGGGAAGGGCGTATTATGTCCCGTGGTCACACATGGACCACAATACCTTGATGAAGACACTCCCTTCACTCACTGCATGGGCCGGCTAGTGGATTTATGCATTAGCGAAACATAAAGCTGGTGTCATGATGGACATAAGCGATAGGAATATCCTATTGACGGCTCTGATGAGGGAGTGGTCAGCCGAGCTTTGGAGAATAGTGGGGTATCCGGGAGTTCAGTTAGATACAAATACTCCTAATGGGGCAGCTTTTAATAATTACAGGGCACAGGTATGGGAGGCCCTGCGGATTATGTATCCCGATACGCCGGATATAAATTCTGTTTTACCAAAGAATTGTGAGATTGGATGCCAGTCCTTCCGCACACATCCTGTTAATTCAGGAGATATGGAGGGCAGAGATGGGAGAAACGTGGGACTAGAGTGTGGCAATTTATTACCACATGCTAAAGAAGGGACTCCCCAAGGAAGTTCATCATGATTTAGATATGGTAGTAGGGATGGAGGCCAAGAGTTGCCTGTAAATTCAAGCACACATTGTGAATTATTTTAAAAGGAGGCAAGAAAAAGAAAAGGAATGTACGGAATAAGCACAAAAAGCATAGGTTAAGCATGTTCAGAAAAAAATTGCAAAGTTCTGTTTAGAAGGGGAAGTAATTACTAACTCTTTGGAGGGACAACAGAGGCACTTGGGACAACAGGGGCATGGAGAAGCAGGTATGACAGAGGGGTGGATGGATGGGTATGCTCCCGGTCCAAGGGAAAAGAAAAGGTTTCTGAGGGGCATGGGAGGATTTCCACGAGGAAGTGGGTAATTTGGTAGGCTCAGAGGACTTGCACCCCAGTTTAATGGGCCAATGGGAAGCAACTATTAAGGGTTCTATGGGATCCAGTGTTGGTCATGCGGAGGGGTGGGGCATGTGTCACGAGATTGTTAGGATAGGTCACAGTATTTTAACATTGGAGCTCAGCAGATGCAATCCCTGACCTGCCACATGTCCAAGGCTCTGTGCAATTGCAACATGCACAGGTTGAACATAGCCCAGTGACTCGGGCTGCACAGACCTTTGGGATCCCACTGACCATGTCAGCACAGGCACTGTTACAGACATGGGAGAAAAATCTGTTCTCCCATGGAATGGTTACTAATTACACTGGAGTAAATGTTTTGGAGCGAGTCAATTTCGCTCCCCTGTTCTAGTATGGATCAGCAGTACGACAGCCCACAGGGGTCTCTTATGTGTCCAGCCCTGTCCGTTACTACCGATCCAGAAGAGGAAGCCCGGATAGATGTGCAGGTAGGTGACCGAACATTCTCCTTCATGGTTGACACAGGGGCTACAAAAACTTGCATTAAGGAAGGTGAGTTCACCTTGTCAGGCAAAACGATGGACACACATGGGGCCTCATTACAACCCAGGCGGAAAACCATGGTGCTAATAGCACCATGGTCCATGCCGGTAACTTACTGACTCCGCCATGGAGAAAGGGGGAATTACCACCCCATTACAAGGTTGGCGGGGCGGTAATTCCCCCTTCCTCCATGGCCCTTCCCCATTCCCATTTTTGCCCCAGAGGGCTCAATGGGAATGGGGAAGGTGCTAAGTACGGTACCGCAAATTGCGGTACCGTACTTAGCACCAAGGTCCCTTTGCGGGTCCCTACTTTAACGGCTGGTGTAGACCAGCCGTTAAGGTCGGGTCCCGCAAAGGGACCTCGTAATCAGGCGCTAATGGGTTAACAACGCCGCCGCCTTTTACAGCGCCGTTAACCCATTAGCGCCAGGGTCGTAATGAGGCCCATGGATTCTCTGGGGCTATCCTGTAGGTTCCTTAAACTGAAGATCTGCGTATTAAGATAAGTACTCAAAATGTATCTGCCCCTTTGTTGTATTGTACAGACACCCCGCCAACTCTTCTGGAAAGGGGTACACCCCCTTTCGGCGCCGCGGCTTCGCCGCGGGCCAGTTCGGCGCGGCCAGATGGCCGCAGCGGCCAGTTCTCCACGCCCATTTCAGCGCGGGAGCCTTTCTGGCGCCGCCGATTTGGCGCGAGGGACGTTTGGACGTGGCTGACATTGCAGCCACGTCTAAACTTCCTCACGCCAAATTTAAAAGCATAATTATTTTCAAATGCAGCACGTTGACAGGAACTGTGCCTGACAACGTGTTGCATTTGAAAATAATTTGGGGTCACTGGGATACGCCTCCTGCCTCACCACCCCCTCCTCCCCCCACCCCCATCTGTGGCTAGTCCAATGGCCCCTCGCGCCAAAATTCTTTACAAATGCGGCACATTGACAGGTACAGTGCCTGTTAATGTGCTGCATTTGCAAAGCATGAACCACCGCGCCTGGGACGTTTATCCCAGCGGGTGGCATGGCCAGCTGCTAAATGCTGGCTTTTAGCAGCTAGCAAAAATTCCGAAGTTTCATTCTCTGCAAATGCGGCACGTTGACAGGTACAGTGCCTGTTAACGTGCTGCATTAGCAAAGCATGAACCACCGCACCTTGGACGTTTATCCCAGCGGGTGGCATGGCCAGCTGCTAAATGCCGACATTTAGCTACTGGCCCGAAAAGTAAAGCGCCAAATGAGCGCAAGAAAGAAATTAAATTATAGATCTGTACAGTCTTGAACTCTGGCTCTCCGGAGTTCAACCTGCAACACCTAACCACTAGGCCAAAGGCAGTACAATGATGTAACATCACCTAGTTTCATATTTAGCTTGTAGAAGACTGAGCTCCCCCCAAAAATAAATAAATAAATAAATAAATAAACAGGAAGCAAGTGGATATTTCTTTATTTACTTTTTTAATATTGTTTGCATCTGTAAAGCACATATAAGTACATGTACACCGAGTATATGTGCATAATATTGTTAGGAACACTACATTATATGAATTAATGTATAAACATAAATAGATATTTTTCTACCAGTGCAAGGGCCCACACTGATCCATTTTTTGGTTGCTACCTGGAGGGCAAAGGTCTGAAGGGGTGGGAGGGGCTGCTACTTTGCTGGACTGTACTGGGCCAATGAGGTACTAATGAGGCCTTTTCCCGCCACTGCCATGGCAGTATTTAGGGAGGCTTGGTGCACTGACATGTTGTTCTTTAGTCTGCTGCACTGACTGGGCTGTGACAGTGTCTGAAGGCCTGAGCAAAAACCTTCCCCCAACTTGTCTCCAGGAGAATGGCCGGCATACTTTCCAAGCGTGGCAAGCGGAAGTTTATCCATGAGGGTTACCAGTATATCTTCGATAGGCACAGCGCCGACCTGTCAAAGATATTCTGGCGCTGTGAGGAAAAAGGCGAATGCAAAGAACGCCTACACACAGCAACGCTGGATGACCAGGTGTTGAGTAGGATGCATGAGCATAGCCATGGCAGTGATGCCGCAAAAGGGGAAGTCTGCCGCATCCTATCAGGGATCAAGGAGCGGGCGGTGGGGACAGTGGAGTCGCCAGCGTCGATCATCAGTGTAGCCCTGCAGGGGACATCAACAGCCGTGCAAGGGAAGATGCCAAGGAAGGGCGCAATTCGCAAGGTGATCCAGAGGTGTCGCAATTCAACCCACGGGGTACCACCTCAACCACAACACCGAGCGGCAATCAGGATACCAGAAGCCTACAGGGTCTACCATGCCACACCGAATCAGCAGGAACGCTTTCTCCTTTGGGATTCGGGGGAGAATGATGAGAACCGCATTCTCATATTTGGCCGTGAGTCGCACAGGGAATGGGCTGGTCAAATGGAGAAGTTGTATGTGGATGGAACATTCAGCCTGGCTCCAGCGCTCTTTGCGCAGATTTATGTACTGATGGCAGAGCGGGGAGGATTTGTGCTGCCGGTCCTCTATGTCTTGCTGCCCAACAAGGAAAGGGGCACTTACCAGCGCATGTTTGAGGCGGTCAAAGACATGTGGCCTAATCTTGATCCGGCATCCATTTCAATGGATTTTGAACAGGCTGCCATTGGGGCTGCAAGAGCAACATTTCCAGGCGCGCAATTACATGGCTGCCTCTTTCACCTATCCCGCAATGTGCGCAAGAAGGTCGCTGCTGGAGGTCTGCTCCCAAGGTACAACAATGAACCGGAATTCGCACTGGCAGCACGCATGATCATTGCGCTTGCCTTTGTGCCAATTCAAGACCTGGACAGAGCCGTGGTCATAATGGACAACGCAATGCCTGAAGAGTTGGTGCCAGTCCTGCGCTGGTTCGAGGACAATTACATGGGCCGCCAGAACCCTGACCGTAGCCGCCGCCGCGCTGTGTTCCCACCAGAGATGTGGTTGGTGTACGAAAGAACTCGCCTGGACCAGGCACGAACTAACAACTTTGCGGAAGCTGCTCACCGCAGGATGGAGGCTGAGTTTGGCATGGACCACCCTACTCTGTGGAAATTTGTAGATGGGGTACGGTTCATACAAAAGGGCAGAGACCAACTGTACGAGGAATACATTCGTGGCGAATTCCCACCTGCAAAGCGCAAGAGATACCTGGACCAGAGCAGGAGGGTGCAGAACATTGTGGCGAGCTATGGAGAGCGTGATGTTTTGGGGTACCTCCGCGGTCTTGCCCACAATTTTTTAATGCAGTAGACACAGATGTATTTCCCGCTACTTTAAGGTGTTTGTGCACATTGCAATAATAAACATCTCATCCGTGCAGTCCTGTGTTGTCGTAATTTCATTGGGGTGTTTTTTTTTTTTATCTGTGTGCCATTTCTTGAAGTGCCCTGGCCAGTGAGACTTTGGGTTTTGGGTTTTGCGTATCCCTCCCTCTTGTATTTGTAAATTCGCTGGAGGTAGCGGCCTTGCGTTATGTTCTCTACCCCAGAGTCTTGCAGGCCATGGTTTGTGGATAAACTGAACCTTTCTTTAATTTCCCCTTTTAAATAAAAATAATGTGATATTTTGCAAATAGAATAGCCCAGCCATGAACCATGGCCTGCAAGATTGTGAGGCTTGGAACTTAACCACAAGACCAAACTGGCCTTGTGCCTGGAGCAGCAAAAGTTACATATTTAACTCCTATGATTGAACAGTCTAATAAAAAAAAAATAAAGCATTTGGGCAATTCACAATAAAAAAGAACCCCCTGCCCACTACCACCTCCCCCCTCCCACCACCTGCCAGCTACCACCTCTAACCCCCTGCCAGCTACCACCTCCCCCCTCCCGCCCCCTGCCCACTACCACCTCCCCCCTCCCACCACCTGCCACCTCCCCCCTCCCACCACCTGCCAGCTACCACCTATAACCCCCTGTCAGCTACCACCTCTCTCCTCCACCCCCTGCCCACTACCACCTCCCTCCTCCCACCACCTGCCAGATACCACCTCTAACCCCCTGTCAGCTCTCTCCTCCACCCCCGCAAGATGCCACGAACCCCCTGCCCACTACCACCTCCCCCCTCCCACCACCTGCCAGCTACCACCTATAACCCCCTGTCAGCTACCACCTCTCTCCTCCACCCCCTGCCCACTACCACCTCCCTCCTCCCACCACCTGCCAGATACCACCTCTAACCCCCTGTCAGCTCTCTCCTCCACCCCCGCAAGATGCCACGAACCCCCTGCCCACTACCACCTCTCGCCTCCCACCACCTACCCACTACCACCTGTAACCCCCTGCCAGCTACCACCTCTAACCCCCTGCCAGCTACCACCTCCCCCCTCCCACCCCCTGCCCACTACCACCTCCCCCCTCCCACCACCTGCCCACTACCACCTGTAACCCCCTGTCAGATACCACCTCTCCCCTCCACCCCCGCAGGATGCCACGAACCACCTGCCCACTACCACCTCTCTACCCATGCCAGGGATTACAGGGATTCGCTGGAGGTAGTGGCCTTGCGGTAAGTTCTCTACCCCAGAGTCTTGCAGGCCATGGTTTGTGGATAAACTGAACCTTTCTTTAATTTCCCCTTTTAAATAAAAATAATGTGATATTTTGCAAATACAATCAAATTAAAAGCTTTAGCCCAGCCACGAACCATGGCCTGCAAGATTGTGAGGCTTGGAACTTAACCACAAGACCAAACTGGCCTTGTGCCTGGGGCAGCAAAAGTTACATATTTAACTCCCATGACTGAACAGTCTAAGAAAAAAAATAATAATAAAGCATTTGATATGATATGATAGTTTATTTATATAGCGCCTATACACAATGTGTTTCATGGCGCTATTAAATAAACTATCATATCGGGGGCGTGGCTAGCAGCCATCCGATGAGGACGTGAGCTCGCGCTGCTCCCGCACCACTGGCTCCATCCTGCGAAATCCTGACAAAATATATCTTCGTGCGAAATCCTGAAATAACCCAGCGGTGGGAGAGACTCTCCTGCACCGAATCGCGGCGCTCCGACACAAATCGGTGTACGGATTCACCGTCCAGACCGTGTGGAAGCGACACGACCCGCACCAAGTGTTGAACTCAAAATGGCCGCCATGTCTGCGCACTAATTGTCGACCGAGGCCGGGGCACGCAAATCCGGGCCGGGCGACGGTGGCATGGACCTATTGGCCGTGGTCCGATACATCCAGCGATGTGGTAAGGAGAGGTGGAGCCGGAGTAGAAGGGGCTGGTGAACGGGCCTTTCCCCCCACGGGCGAGAGACCCCCGGTCGGAGCTGCGACTCCCGCCTGCGAAGACGGAACCTCAGAGCTGCTAAGAGCGGGGCTGCTCGTGGAAAGAGCCAGAGCGGCACAGACACAGTCGGTCGCAGTGCGTCAACACCGGCTGCCCCCCCACGTTTGGGATTAGACATCGGTAGATTGTACCAACACATTGCCGGACAGAGAATGGGCAAGGAGAAACCCAGGAAAACGTCCACCCAGAGCAGGATCGAGCAATACGCGGCGATGCCAGCACCCCGCTCACCAGAGAGAACGCCGCCGGTCACCCCGGACCCCATGGATAACATTTCCCTGAAAGATATCATGAGTGCCATCACCAGCTCCAGGACTTCGATGGAGAAAAAGATGGACAGCATCGGTGCAGATGTGTCCCTATTACGGCACGACCTCCAGAAGCTGACCGCCCGAACGGTTGAGGCGGAGGCCCGAATCTCTGAAACCGAGGATGGCCTACGTGGCGTCAACAGGCAAGTGACGAACATGTTAGCACGGATAAAGACCCTGGAGGCAAGGGTGGACGATAGCGAGGGCAGATCCCGACGTAACAATGTCCGCATAATCGGCCTGCCCGAAAAGGCCGAAGGGGATTGTATGGAGCTTTTCCTGGAGGACTGGCTGATGAACATTTATGACAGAGAGGCTTTCTCTAAATTTTTTTCTATTGAACGGGCCCATCGCATTCCGACTGGCAGAGTGATACCTGGGGCCCCACCACGCCCAGTGATTGCCAGGTTTCTGAATTACAGAGACAGAGATACGGTACTCCAGCTAGCAAGATCGAAGGGCATGGTCACATTTAACGGATCCAAAATAGCCTTTTTCCCCGATTTCACCAAAGAAGTCCAGAAAGCACGCCAATCATTCGACCCGCTTAAAAGACGCTTACAATCAGCAGGCGTCAAATATGGTCTGATCTTCCCGGCCCAGCTCAAAATATTCCACGGTGGCACGTCAGTGCACTTTACCGACCCCAGAGAGGCATGGAACTGGGCCGAGCGGCACATAGAAGGGGATTGGAATGCGGAGGAGAGAAGAAGAGGCAGACGCAACAGCCCTCGACCGGAGCGCCCACCGGAGCAAGGCCAACAACAGCACCAACAGCCTGCTAATCCGCCGCAGGGAAATATTTGAACTGGGGAACAACACGGAGCACGAAACTACGATACTGGGATTTGGACTACTATCGAGTAAACTTGTGCCCCCTCCCCGGGCAGGTCAACGCACGGATTGCAACCAGGCCAGTGGTCGGACGGCCGCCCACCCCACGGGCAAAGTCTAACACCGAGGAAGCCCACGACAGCACCACGGACAGTTGCGTAAGCTATATGGTGCAAAGGCCACTGACTGTGGCTTAGTTTAAAGTTTATTTGTTCTGGTTCAAACTTCGGGCGACAGATACTCCAAGTTGGGTGGGAGTATAGGGAGGGGGGATAGATAACACAACCGGGGCGGTAGATGCCCCCGAGGGAACAAATGTTTGAACAGATGGGAGGAAGAATCTACTCCCGTGTTTGGAGGCTTGTTTTCAGGTTCGTTTTAAATTTTATTCATGTATGGTCCGACAACAGTACACAACCACTTTCACGCGCTTGCACCTCACAGCGAAACACTAGCGCGTGCATCCCCACGGAATCCCACACATTCTGCTTCACAACAACCCGCTCCCCAGCCAGATGACGCATGACAGATATGATACGAGAACATTGCGTTTTCTTACTTGGAATGTCAACGGGCTGGGTAGTGGGATTAAACGCAAACTTGTCACCCAAACATTAAACAGACACGCGCCGGATGTGGTGATGCTCACGGAAACCCATCTAGCGGGTTCCACATGCAACCTATTTAAACGAGGCCACTATCGTATTGCACTACACTCAGGTTTCACCACGGGCTCCAGGGGGGTCCTCATACTGATTCACAAAAGGCTGCCATTGACTCTATCCAGTGTGTCACAGGACAGGGGGGGCAGATTCGTGCACATGACAGGATCCCTATGGAATCGAACCATAACAATAATAGCCGTGTACGCACCACCCGCGCTGCTGCCAAGTCTCATAGAGGACATAACTCCCCGGATAGCACAGGACTCCTCAGACACACTAATCCTTGGTGGCGACTTCAACGAAGTCATGAACCTGGGCATGGATCGCACACACCTAAGGGGCAGGAATCCTGAACTACACACCAAGCTAGCCTCCTTCATATCAGCACTGGGCCTGAGGGACGTGTGGCGGGACCTTCACCCGGGGGAGCGGGAATACTCTTTTCATTCGGGCGCGCACGCTTCCCTCTCCCGGTTAGACTACTTTTTCGTGCCAACCACCGAGATACATAGGGTAACTAGTGCCGCACTACTTCCACGCGGCATTTCTGACCATTCTCCCCTACTAATGGAATTATCAACATCACGACCCATTCCCCCACCCTCATGGCGCCTCAACAATTATTATCTAGGCTTCCCAGAGCTAGTTGAGCGAATACAAGAAACCACAACCAAATACTTCGAGCTGAACGCTGGGTCAGTAGGCGACCCGAGCTTATTATGGGAAGCGTACAAGCCGGTCTTGCGGGGAGAGATCATCTCCTGGATAGCGGCGCAAAAAAAGGCCCACATGCAAAAATTACACGAAGCGGAAGATCAGGTGGAACGGGCAGAAAGTGCGCATCTGGCGCGAGACCTGCCCGAAACGAACCGAGCTTTAATCCTGGCCCAAAAAAAACTGCACAATGTAGCCTTAGACAATGCCAAACAGGCACACGCCACAATGCGAGCCAGATTATATGAGACAGGCGATAAGGCGGGTAAAATGTTGGCCTGGCTGGAACGTAGGGATGAAGGGCACAAACAGGTCAGGATGATCAAACCCGACAATTCAGAACCGCTGTGGACAGACCAGGCGATCGCAGAAGGCTTCGCTAAATACTACGCAGGGCTCTCTGGGTCGCCGGAAGCCCCCATTGATCTCTCTGTGCTGAACGGGATCACCCTACCCAGCCTAACGGACACACAAAGAGAGCTGTTTGAGGCAGCAATTACCGAGGAAGAGCTTGGGGCGGCCATGTCTCAACTAAATCCTGGGAAAACTCCGGGACCAAACGGCTTCCCGGTAGAGACGTGGAAGGGGGTGGAACCGAGTGCGTTAATCCCGCATCTCTTGCAGATGTACACTCACTCGAGGGAGCAAGGGCAGCTTCCCCTGGACCTAAGAAGGGCCACTATAGTGGTGATCCCCAAAGCAGATAAACCACCAGAGAGGTGTAGCACATACAGGCCCATCTCATTACTTAATACCGAGACCAAAATCCTGGCGAAAGCATTGGCAATCCGCCTGCAGAAAGTTATCTCATCACTTATACACCCTGACCAATGTGGCTTTATGCCCCAGCGGTCAACGCGTATGAATATCCACCGACTGCACACTGCGATTGAAAAATCCCCCCTATTGCGGGACCCCCTAGCCCTGCTAGCAATAGATTTTGAAAAGGCTTTCGATTCGGTACACTGGCCAGCATTGTGGGAAATAATGCGCCGAATGGGCTTCGGTGACCAGTTCCTGGGATGGGTACAACTACTATATGAATCCCCTGAAGCTGTGACCAGAGTAAATGGTTGGTCTTCGCAACCGTTCAGACTGGGCAAGGGAACACGACAGGGGTGCCCCCTGTCTGCAATGCTCTTTGCGCTGGCCATAGAGCCACTGGCAATTCTATTACGTGAATCTCGACTATGGAAGGGCTTCCGGTGGACAGAAAATTGGGAGGATAGGGTCTCGCTGTATGCGGATGATCTGCTTTTGTATCTAGCGGACCCCATAGTCTCGTGCCCAGTGGTGATTGGTATATTGAAGGATTATGAATCCTTTAGTGGGTTGAAGGTGAACTGGTCGAAGTCCACACTATTCCCACTGAGAGAGGTGGACAGCGCTGAACTACGGGACTGCCCATTTCGCATAGAAGTTGACCAATTCCGCTATCTAGGGGTACAGATAACGACGAATCTGGCCGAGTATGTAGAGAAGAATCTCCACCCGGTCACTAATCGCCTTGCGGACGACGTCAAACACTGGAACGCCCTTCCACTGACCCTATTAGGGAGAGCAGCGTTATTCAAGATGTTGGCGTTACCTAGATTCCTGTATATACTCCAAAATGCCCCGCTACACATCCCCAGACAAGAGTTTCACAGAATTGACAGGATCCTTCGGAAACTCCTGTGGAATAACGGACACCCAAGACTGGCGCTCCACATCCTGCAGCGCTCCATCTGGGAGGGAGGCATAGGATTGCCGCGTATACAGACATACTATTGGGCGAGTCAAATGGCGGTGATAAACGACCTCCTACACGGCGATTCCTCGCTACCCCACATAAAATTCGATACTCTCGATGGGACCAGCACAACCCCATTAGAATCCCTATACCGGAAAACTAACAGCAGTAGTAACAAAACAATGGCTATTCACCGAACGCTAGTCTGGGAAGAGGCACACAAGCACATACACTGGGAGGGGAGAACCACACCAGTACAGCCACTGTGGGCGAACAAAAATATCCCGGAACTGGGCAAACTTCCAAAATGGCGGAACTGGGTGGCTGCGGGAATTTCCAAAGTAGGAGATGTGTTCCGGGAGGGGAGTCCGGTGACATTTGAGAGGTTAGTGGAGGATTTTAATCTGCCTGCCACGGACCGATATCGGCATGTGCAATTGTGTCATGCTTTACAACAGCATTTACCTGCACTACGAGATATGGCGGACTGCACCCCCATAGAAAGAAACCTGGTTCTGGAGAGCATAGATGTCAAAATTACCTCAGTAATGTACAATGTCCTCACCTCGTTTGCCACGCCGGAGCTTTCAAGCCTAAAATCTAAGTGGGAGAGGGATGTGGGAGCGATATTGCCCGAAGATTGGATAACGATCCTAATGTACCCAAGAGATACGGCCATCTCGGCCAGGCTACGCCTGGTACAACTCAAAATCCTGCATAGAATATATTACCCGCGGGTAGCGTTGTACAGATGGGGCAAGACCACAGACCCAAACTGCTTGCGATGCCTTCAAAACGAGGGCACCTTCTTTCACATCATATGGGATTGCCCACACATCACGACATACTGGCAGCACTGTTGTGACACACTCAGTAAGGTTTTGGGTCGAACTGTGCTCAGAGATCCAAAGCTGATGTTGTTGGGAGTGGAGGAAGAGGGTGAAATGTCTCGCTCCGATAGGCTATTATTTGCAACCTCCACGGCACTGATTAAGCGCAACATTGCCAGGCTGTGGGGCTCGAGCGTTACCCCTGTGCACGCACAGTGGTTGGATGATGTGGAAGCATGCATTGCGATGGAGCGAAGGGTATATGCGGCCAGGGGATGTCCTAGGAAAGCGGGGAAAATCTGGGAAAAGTGGGAGAATGCAGTATGAAATTCTTTAGTAGGAACTAGGCCGACGGCCAGCATGTGATGGCAGAGCAAGAATGTGCATAACGCTGACAATGTGTCCTCAAGATGTTGTAAAACGGACCATACACTCTTTACTGTTTATGTTATTATTGATGGTCGGACCCTTCAGGGTCACTGTTTTTTCTTGTATGATGTAATAAAACCAATAAAAGTGCTTGATCAAAAAAAAAAAATAAACTATCATATCATATCAAATGCTGTATTATTTTTTTTGGGCAATTCACAATAAAAAATACTGAACGACGCAAAACCATGACAATTCCCACCCCTCGCCACCCCCCGCACCAAAACATCCCCGCGCCCAAATGTCGCAGCGCCGAACTGGGCGCGCCAAATTGGGCGCGCCCAATTGTCCTGCTCCGCTGGAAAGAGACCTCTTGAGCAACCTGTGTATGTCGATTCCCTTCACGATGGAAGGTATGGTATGCTCAACACCAGGTTTATATCCAGTAGGGGAAGACTATAATGTCGTTGTTGACGCAAGGCATAATACAACTTTCTGTGTCCCCATGTAACATGGCCACCTACCCTGTGAAGAAAGCAAAGTGGTCCAGTTGGAGGATGGTTCAGGATTTGTGCCCCCTCAACAATATTGCTGAGGTGGAGTTTTAGGTGGTACCAAATCCTAGCACCATTCTCTGTAATATCCCTGCTGGAAGTCCCACTTCATGGTGATTAATTTAAACAATGCATTTTTCTTGGTGCCTGACACCACGGTTCTCAGTACCTCATGGCGTTTACGTATCGTGCCCAGAGATTTGAGCACACAAGGTACCCCGGGGGTACTGTGAATCTCTGAGTGTCTTTAATAGGGTGGTTCAAATGGATTTGGGGAATGTACATGTATCCAGTACTGTGATTCAGTACATGGACAATTTACTAGTTTTGCCTAGGCCCTCTGGGCCCTTCAGGAAACTCCATTTAGATTTTGTGGACATGATCACGAGGTGCAACAATTATTGGAACCTCATTGTGATTGCTTGTCTGTTCTCCTAGTCACTTGAGGTTGGTCCCTGCGTACATCCTGCAGCAAGATTTCTGGTGAGGGAGGTATTTTCACAGTGGGGAATTTGCAAGGTCTTAAAATCTGACAATGGTACCCACTTTTCTAATGCCTTGTTTGCAGAAATTACTTCACTTTTGGGAATCAAGCACAGTTTGTGCTCGCTTTACCACCTGCAGGCCAATGGAATTGTGGAGAGACTAAATGGGGTCCTTAAGGCCCAGTTGGGGAAGCTGTGCAATGGTTTAAATATGTTGTGGTGCTATTGTCTGCCCCTAGCACTGTTTTATGTGTGAAATCAGCCAGGGAATGAACACCATTTGAGCCCCCACAAGATCATGAAGGGGTGTAGGCTGCACACACCTCTCTCACTTACACAGACTGCATCAGATGACCACAAGTATGCAGAGTTCCTAGGAGGGGAGTTTAGGGAGTACCTTACAACTTTAACCAAAAGTGTCAAAAATTATATCTTCAAAGGTTGTGTCTTCTCACCGACAGACTATGGGAGAAAGCAGCAAGGAAGCCGTTAATCAGCACAAGTAACAGTTACCTTCGGGAGACCAGCTTTTCGTCTGGACCTTTGTATGCCATTGGAGTGAGCAGCATTTCCATGGGCCGCACTGAGTTATTTATGCGACTCCGACGGCTGTGAAGGTGGAGGGCACCAGGAGTTGGATCAACATCACTGATATATGAGGGGATACCGGCACCCCTCCAATGGCACAGGAGCAGTAGCAGGCTCAAAGTTAAGTATGCCGTAGGGTTCAGGTGTTCATTCCAGCGGAGAAGGGGGTGCAAACGGAAATCTGGGACTTGAATTTCTTTGTTTAGAAAAAAGGAAATATTTGAATTTTAGGATGTATGTTAGATTGAGTGTTTATATGTTTGCTGTGGTTCTCTTGTCATCATGTTCGAAGATGGCAACAAATGTAAATGTGAAAGGTTTAAATGTATCTAGTTTTATAGACTTTGAGGATGTATTGTCAAGAGTAAGAAGAAGTATTGATGTTGATTTTTTGGATAGTGAGGATTATGAAATAGATCCTACAACAAATGCACATGGTTTCGGAGTGGATAATGTATGGTACAGCCAAATGAGAAAGGTTGGGAGAGAGAGAGATTAGTAGGATATTGCTACATTTGCTCTCTCATCCCCCACGCTTCTGGTTTTTGTTTATCCCAAACAAAGTAAAGATATCCCACACAAAGTAAAGATAGCAGGTGCACCATGCCTAGTGCACCTAGCATTGTGCAGGGTCCGAGGGCAGTTTAAAGGGCAATCAGTTACAGCATCCATTTTACCTATCAATGGCGAATGTTCAGTTGCAGATCGTAAAGAGTAGAAAAATATTCAATGTATACAAAGAGCCCAATTGAGTTTGGAAGTGGCTATTTTTACCAAAAATCGATGGGAGCAAGGGGTGAATAGTTGTAGGAATGAGGGGATTCTCAGAAGAAGGGGTGGCACGATTAAACAAGAATGTGGGGATGTGTGGCGAGATTATCTGCAGCATCTGACATGGCTCAAGGGGCCAAAAAAACCTGTTAAGAAACAGACACTTACAGGGCTTGGTCTGGGCCCATGTAGCCTGGACGTGTCTTGCAGAGCTCCTGCAGGGATCCTTGGAACTGCGGATTGAGGTAGCTGCTCTTAGTTCTGAGCATGAATATAGCTGTGCGGCACCCTGGGCTATAAATAGGCGACATCTGGAGAAAAAACAGAGCCTGGAGAGCCTGCACTACCAAACACTGTTTGGGGTTTAGGAGGAGCCAAGATGGCGCTGAACACGAGCCCGTGAAAGACCTTGCGTTAATGGACAGGAGCAGCGGAGCAATGGATAGTCTTCAATGGGCACAGTGAGAAGCTGGGAGGGACGCAACGATGAAGTGGAATTTGAGATGTGTGTGCAGAGCACCAAACTGAGGGACGTGCTGCCTCTGTTACATGCACAAAGGGATATGAGCCAGAGGAGAGACAAGTGCACTGGAGGTGGTGGAGGTCACTGCGGCCCTGGAGAGGCAGCGGAATGTGGCTGGGAAGGGTTGCTGGCTGAAGGAGAGGGAGACACTGTGACTGCGCTAGCTGACTGCAGGCACTGGGAAGGAGCGTCAATAGCGAGAGGAAAGACCGCGTCTCACACTGGTAAGCACCAAGGTGGTGAAAGACAGAAACCACGGCCAGAAGGCAGCTGAGGAGGAATACTTTAGAGACTCCAACGTTGGGCATGCTGCTACCTAACGGAGCCATTGATAGTGGGGTAGAACACAATGGCATAAACCAATAACTTAGTCCAATTGGAGTAATAGTATAGCGCTCCCACTAGACAGTTGCTATGAGGATACACTACCTGAGTTAGCCTGCAGCCCGAACCCATTCTAATGTGAATGGTTGCTCGGCAAGGGAGAGAGGATGCAGTGACCCCCTCCAGACAGTGTGCATAAGATCCTGCCCATACAGGTGCGAACCCTGCACCAGAATATCAAAGGCATACTGGCCTTACAGATTGATTGGCAAGTACAGAGGCTGTGATTGTGGTGGGCTCTCTGGAATAGCGCTACATCGATTTATGCTTGCTGGACAAAGAAAGTGTGGGTTGGCTAAGGTTGGGTGAGTAAACGAGCGACACAAGGCGACAAGCATCTATGAACGTTGCGGAGGAAAACAGGGATGACCCCCCACCCCCGAAGAATAAGTAGAAGGGGACGATTATGGACTCCTTCTCTGGGCAGCTGAGGGCCAAAGAACTAACACCCGGGTTGGAAACAACGTGCAAAGAGCTGGATAGCTGCAGGAAGAACAGCAGGAATCTAAGATCTTAGCGGCAATCCTTGATCTAAAAACGTCATTGGAGGGCAAAATTGAAGCAGTGGGCATAGACGTACAGCTCCTCCGCCAGGATGATCACTCATTGGCGGAGAGGGTTAAGACTAGTGAGATGACCCTAGAAGAAATAGTCCCCACTGTGACAGACCACAGAGAGAAGTTGCAGAAGTTGGAGGCCAGAAACGCCACATTGGAAGATAGAATTGAGAAGGCGGAAGGAAGATCCAGCAGAAATAATGTAAGACTGCTCAGACTGCTGCAGGGAATTGAGGGCCGGGACCCAACAGACTATGTCGAGACACTTCTGCTATAGGCACTTGGACCAGAGAAGCTCTCTCAAAGCTTTGCAGTAGGAAGGGCGCATAAGTCTATATAACGGAACCCCCCACCGGGTTCCCATCATAGGCCAGTAATAGCGAGAATATTGTATTTCAAAGATCGCGAGGTGGTGCTGCGTTTCTCAAGAGAAGGTGGATCAATTAAAAGGGGAGCTGCACTAGTGCCCATAGATCCATTTTACCCCTTTGGTACAGCAAAGACGGAATTCCTTTATCCCTGTTATGGCTCAACATTCTAAAATGGGGATTAAATACATGCTGATATTTCCAGCACGACTAAAAATCCTATATGGGCAGAAGGCACATTTTCTGGAAACACCAGCGGCAGCAAATATGTGGTTGGACCATAATAGCCTGGTAGATAAAGAATAAGAAGGGGCGCTGAGCGGAGTGGGCAAACGTAAGTGACCATAGTGGATATAGCTGCTGGACCCACGACAGAGCAAGGACTGGACTGAGAAGCAGATTATGGAGCTGATTTGGCCACAGGTGGTCATACCACAGACGGAAATAGAGAAACTATGGATTCTGACTAAGTAATAGCTGCTATGCAGCAGTTTCAATCGGTTTTGTTGAATGCAGGGCAAGCATTGATGCCACTTGATGGTGTCAGAACAACATCAAACTACAAGTTTATTTGTGCCAGCTAGTTGCTGGCACGTGACCCAATACCCAATGGCTAGGAGTAGCTTAAGGGGTACGGGTCAGCCTGAACGGGATTTCACTGTTGGGCGCTATCTATCCCTGACGGTTGAGGTTGTTTTTTGGTTTGTTGTGAGCTCAGAAGGTTGATAAATCAAAATATGAATGGTGGAATTTAACTTGTGCGAAATGGAGAACATAATCAGTGTTGAGTGTTTGGCCAAGAGGGGGAGAGTGGAACACAAAAAGTAGGGGTGAGGAAATGGGAAACACTGACTAATCCACGAACTGGATGGTGGGAGGGAGGGGATAGGTACACAGAATCATGCCTCAATTTAACATTTTATCATGGAATATCAGAGGGCTTGGGTCATACATGAAAATACATTGGATAAGGTCTTATCTAAAGAGGAAACAGATATCTGTGGCTTTGTTGCAGGAAACTCATTTGCTCCTGGATAGTCAGGAGCTATTGGTGGCCCGGTGGGGCAGAATGGGATATGGTTCCACATATTCCCAATATGCAAGAGGGGTCCTTATATGGGTGCATGCGGGGTTCCCGCTACAGGTGTTGGAGGTTGGAACTGATACTGAGGGAAGGTATGTTATACTGCATGGGCATATTGGGCAAAAGGAAATCTGTATAGTGAATTCATATTTCCCCAACATTGGGATTCCGACATATGTAAAGAACATGAGTAGTAAACTTGCTAAAAGAAGGGACTTGATGTTTTTATGGGGTGGAGATTTTAATTGCGTGTGTGATGCTTTGCTGGACCGATCGGTACCCCTGCTGGAAGGACCCTTGAATGTTATGGTGGCCTTAAAGGCTGTCACAGAAGAACTGGAGCAAGCAGATGTTTGGTGGGAAATACACTCGGGAGAGAGGGGATACTCTTTCTATTCAGCCCCACATGGGGTGCACAGGAGGATTGACTATGTATTTGTAGGCCAGGAAAGTTTGGGGGATTACATTAGTGCAGAGTATGTTGGCTGTACAGTGTTGTCAATCTGGAAAAGTGAATACCCTTCATTTGGATGATAGATGTATCTTGATGGCCGAAGGCCAACCGTCTTATGCACAGAATTATAGGAATACAGACTGCTATGCTTGACCAACATTTAAACGTAGCAAGAATCGTCATTTTGCTTGTTAACCATTGCTCATTGCTTTCTGCCTAAACTGCTTCGCAGCTTGCAATTCTTGCGAATTCTGCTTACTCTGCTCAACTGTTAACATTGTTGTCTGAATATGAAAGGGCAAGGCCGCGGGACTGAGGAGTTCGTTGAAACTCCTCAGGAGCAGCCCAGAAAGGAATGCCCACGCTCCCTCTCTGTAGCCTTGAGGGAGAGCTGCAGGGCATTTAATCATTTCACAGCTGCCAGCCAGTCTCGTACTATGGTAGAATATGTTAGAATAAAGAAGCTAAAGGCTTGAATTATGCTCTTCTTACGGCCCCCCTTCACAAAACTCTTTAGAGCGTGTCGGCTCCCAGGACACAAATAGCACCTCATAGATAGCAAAGCTTGGAATGTGACTCTTACCCCGTGTGCAGCTTGCTTCCAAGAAGAGAAGCACTGTGTTCTGTTCAACAACTAGAAGATGCCTCCGCACTTTCTAAATTGCACATTGTTACTAGAATAGACATCGAAAGTGTCATAATTGTCATACTTGTCGGAAATGTCCATCATCATCCTGAGTTCAAAGAAACTCAATGAAAGGGGGGTGTTAAACATGTCATAGCTGATTGTATGATATGCATTTTGTATATATGTAACTGATGTACGTAATTCGCTCTCTTGCGTCCCTCGAGGTCTAGAGAATACATGTCGCGGGGCGTGAGACCACAGTTGGCCAATTGGGACTATTTTGCTTGCAATAAACCCTAGCATTGGGAATTTGAACCTCGTGTCTGGCGCATCCTTTCGTGTATGGTTATTGCCTTGTTTCCATATCGCGAGGGACCCCTAAGGGCCTCTTTCAAAATGGTGCCCGAATAGGGACCCTCCCCCACTTGCCCCTTCGTAGACGTTGTAACGGAGTAAAGGCGGAAGAACGGCGAGGACGGGACAATCGAGGCGGGATCAAGAGGTGTACGGGGCGCCCTGTAGAAGTGAGAAGAGATTCCTTCGCAGATCTGCACACATCTGATCCCTGATCGACGTACCGGGCCAGAGGGCAAAGGAGGCGAGGGTCCCGAAATGAGGCAGAAGCCAGAGAAGCGCAGACACGACGTTGGGAGGGGTTGCGTCAGGACACAGGCGACTTGTTTTATCAGGTGAGTCATTCCCCTATTCAAACGAAACCCTGATTATTGGTAGAGTGTTGATTTTGCAAATTCAAACATCCAGAGTAAGGTTGGTTAACCAAGGGGAAGGTTAAAAACATGCCTGGAGTACTGTCCACTTTAGCAGGGCTTTTCCGCTGCGGTAGACAGTCCTTGGAAAATGGCCAAAGTGCACCGCCTGGGGGAACGCCGGCTTATGACATGTATGCAAAATATGGTGTGGGTGCGATAATATTTTGTGAAATTTGGCATAGGCAAACTAGAAAGCAACAGGACCATCAGTGGCCGATTAATGGTAGCTTTGAGATTGCGAGGATAGATAATTTAGAAAGGGTGTTGATAAGGGAAAAAGCGCGACCCGCAGCTTTTGAGACTATCAAAGATTGGAGGAGGGAAGCAATGCTCCGACTTAGGAGTAGAGAGAAGCATGCGCGTAGGCACAAATCGAAGCTTGAGGTAGCAGAAGAAAAGGAAGAGGAGGAGTGGACGGCAAGTCTAAGACGGGAAGGGAGACGTGAGCAAATGAACATAGAAGGAATATACCCGCAGCGGGAACTACACATAGCAGACGAATTTATGGAACATTTGTTAACCCATACGGGTCGAGGCACAAAACCAGGATCGAAATCAAACACGCCAGTAGTGACTGCGCAGGCCCAACGAGTAGCTCTCATACCCCCTCCCGCAGCCCAAGCACTACCCCTCACGCAAGCATTAACCCACGCCCCCCCACAGCTCGAGACCTCCCACAAGCGCAGACCGCAGACGCGCAATTTCCCAACACCCAGCAAGGCCCTTCACAGATGCCACCTGTGTCACTTGTCCCATACGCACCTCCCGCTCCAGAGACAGATTCAGCACCATCCGCCCCTCCCGAAGTCAAAATTGAGACCGGGGAGGCGAGAGGCGGGGCTGAAGGAACAGGATTTGGAAGGGTAACTCGCAGCGCGATCAGCAAAGAAAGAAAGGTTGAATTACAGCAAGAGGCAGAAATGTACATAGAAGGAAATGATAGGACGGCAGCATTGGCCTCATTATATGGGTACCGAAGAAGCAACGAGAGACAGGTAGTGTTGGAATACATGGGGACATTTTTGGTGGGAGAATGGAAAACGTTACTTGGGAAATTACCGCCACAACGATTGTTAGATTTGAACCAATTAGCATGTTGTAGAATAAAAGATGAAGAAGTAAAGGAACATGTGAATGGACTTTTTGATCTTAAAAATGAGTTGGATAATGATTATGCTGAAATATTTACTGCACCTCGGCACAGGGTTTGGGATATTAGAAGAGATGGGAGAGGGACGGTAGAATCATACATACAGCGGAGACATTCAATGTCATCTGTACAGAGGGGCGACAAGCTGAAAGTATGTATACGGGAAGCGATAAAGTGGATGTCGAATCCTAGTATCCCAACAATGGTCATACATGACATATTTGATGAATCTTCCATGCCAATGAAAAGAAAGGCACTGCAATCGATGGCTGAACATTTAATAGACAAGGATATAAAAACAATAAGGCTAGCCCACCCGAGATACTAGCGGTATACAAGAGAGCATTCGAGCGAAGTACAGGAGAAACGGGCCTATCACTGGACTTAGGAATACTATTGAACCTAAGAGAAAGGGGAGGGATCGTGAGTGGGGCATTTCCAATGAGAGAGGTTCCGCCCACGTTTGTACCGAAAGTAGAGGTCCCTGCGACGGGTACAGTAGAAGCGCAGGTAACACCAGCCCATTTCACCGCCCAGTATGTGCATGTCCCCTTTTCCAGGCAAGAGGTGAATACTATAAAACAGATGATTCCCGATATAAGAAAGAATCCAGCAGGTTTCTACAAGGAAGTAGAGTCAACCCTGAGATCAGCAGTGCTTACTATGAGCGATATAGATTTGATTTTCCCCCGTCATTTTGCCAGCAGATATATGGAAACAGATAAGGACGGTAGATGACGTGGGGGCTTTTGGCGCCACATGGGCGGAGTTACTATTGGAGGACAAAAATAAAAAAGTAGGGGAAAATCCGGAAACCCGCATGGCAGATCTACCAGAAGGGATAATGCGGAGATTGAGAGAAATAATTCCAGAAAAAAGGATTCAGTGGGACAAATTAACTACATGTGTACAGGGCAAGGATGAGCCAGTAATGGATTATTTCAATAGATTTGAAGGAGTATTCACGGACTTCAGTGGGCAGGATGTGAGCACAGAGCCAGGGAAAAGGCTATTTGTTGATAATTATGTGAGGGGACTAATATTACCAATTCAAGATATGTTAATGGTGTCGGAAAGTGCCTGGGCAGCAAAACCGGTGAGTGCGATATTACACATAGCCCAATATTACGAGAACAGGGTAAATGTGGCGAAAGAAAGAGAGATGAAGGATAGAGTAAATTTAAAAACAAGGGTGTTACTGCAGCAGGTAATTGGAAACAATAGAGGTAGAGGAAATGCACAAGGCAGGGGAAATTTGAATAATATGCACGGGGTGTCATTGGGATTAAATCAGTGTGCGTAAAGAGGAAGGACACTGGCGAGCGCAATGCCCGCACCTACAGAATAGAGGTGGGTTTGGTCAGAGGACATCAGGGGTCAAATGGCCCAAGCAGAAATAGCATGCAGCAGCAGCAGGATATACCAATGGAGGTAATCAAAACCAATCCCATGGTCAAAACCAAGCTCAACAGAGCCAGGCATTGAACCAAAGTGTTCCGAGCCAAAATCAAGGCGGGCTGGGCCAACAGAGAAATGATCACAGTGGAGGACACCAAGGGGGAAATGGGAATATTTTTGATACACAGCCAAACACGTATTATAGCAGCAGCGGTGACTACACATCGGACGATGTGTTATTTTTGCAATAGGACAGCCCACGGCAGGGGTCTGAACCAATGTCTATTCCCGTGAATCAGAGAGGACCCTACGTAGAAATGAGAGTCGGGAATAAGGAGCACCGTTTCCTTGTAGATACAGGGGCACAAATATGTTCGATAGACCACCACTTGGTTCCGGAGATCCCACTGTCGGGGCAAAGAGTGTTTCTGTAGGGTTCACAGGTACACCAGTAATTAACCCCGTGTCCGGAGCTGTCCCAATTGCAATAGGACAATTTACGGAACAGTGTCCATTTCTACTGACAGAAAATTTTGGGGAGAACTTGCTAGGATTAAACTTGTTGAGAAAATTGGGGGCAGTTATACATTGTACGGCAGATGGGGTGTTCCTCACGATTTGGCCTCGCGATGCACCGGTGACGGAATTTATGTCAAAAGCGTTACCAGAAGAGCTAAGTAGAGTACCAACCTGTCTGTGGGCAATGCATGATAACAATGTAGGATGCTTGAAAATAGAGCCAGCAAAAATAACTTTGAAAGAAGGTGTTACATTACCACGAATTCCCCAGTATAACATTTCTGCTGAAGGTGAGAAGGGATTAAAGAGTATTGTTACTGACCTGGTGAGATTGGGGGTGGTTGAAGAAATTGCAGGTAGCACGTGCAACAGCCCGATTCTTCCAGTTTACAATAAAGGAGGCAATGAAGTACCACATCATTTCATAATTGATCTGCGCGCATTGAACAAAGTGGTAGACCCACAATTCCCTTTGGTCCCAGATGTCACAACAATACTGACAATGATACCGGCCACTGCAGAATACTTTAGTGTAGTTGATTTGAAGAACGCGTTCTTTAGCATTCCAGTGGATAAAAGCAGTAGATATCTGTTTGCGTCCACTCTAGGAGGTCGATCATTCATATTCACACGCATTCCACAAGGATACACAGAAAGCCCGAGCATTTACAGCAGGGCACTAAAGGAACAGCTAGATATGCTAGACCTACCAACAGGTTGCGCACTCTTGCAGTACATAGATGACTTGTTACTAGCTGCTGACACAAAAGAGATCTGCAAAGAAAGTACTATATTACTATTGACACACCTAGCGACCCATGGTCACAAGGCAAGTTTGAAAAAATTCCAGTATAATCAAAAGGAGGTGTCTTATTTGGGTTACCTACTTTCGAAAGAAGGGAGAAGATTAACACCAGAACGCATAGAAAGTATTTCTAGTATGCCTATTCCAAAAACTCAAAAAGGAGTGAGAGCTGTAATAGGCATGGCCTCTTATTGTCGGCAGTGGATCAGTAATTTTGCGTTGATTGTGAAGCCGATGATAAAATTAACTAAAAAGGATGCAGTGATGCCTTTGCCGTGGGATGAAGAATGTCAGAAAGCGTTTGAATAATTGAAAGTTGCATTATGTTCCGCGCCAGTTTTAGGCACAACAAACTACAAGAAAATATTTAGACTATTTGTGAGCGAGAGTGAAGGATGTGCATTGGCGGTTTTGACACAGGAACAAGGTGGAAGAAATAGGCCGTGCGGCTATTATTCTTCCACGCTGGACCCTGTAGCGCGCGCACTACCACGATGTTTGCGATCTGTTGCAGCAGCTGCTGCGTCAGTGAAACAAACGGAAGGAATGGTATTGGGGCATACTTTAATTCTGATGGTGCCACATACCATAGAACTTCTATTAAACAGAACACAGACGCAACACCTCACCTCTGCTAGACTAACAAGATATGAGCTCATCTTGTTTGCACCCCACATCCAAATTATGAGGTGTAGTGCATTGAATCCTGCAGAATTAATGCCATTGCCCATAGCAGAAATTGGTGACAACGAACCACCCCATGATTGTTTAATGGTCACTGAAGAAGAGACAAAGGGAAGAGTTGATTTGAGCGACACCCCACAGAAAGAGCCAGATGGAGAGTTGTTTTGAGATGGCTCTTGTTTTAAATTACCTGATGGCACATCAACTGCCGCATATGCCCCTACAATTCGGCACAAGCCGCAGAAATAATAGCACTGACCCGAGCCTGTGAACTCTCTAAAAATTTGAATGTAAACATATATACTGATAGTCAGTATGCATTCGGGGTGGTTCATAACTTTGGTCGACTCTGGGCTGAGAGGGGTTTCTTGACATCACATGGGGCCAGGATTCAGCATGGGCCTTTGATTGTACGATTGTTGTCTGCACTCACGTTTCCAAAGCGCCTAGCTATAGTAAAATGCGAGGCGCATAAAAAAGTAACATGTAAAGTGGGAGAGGGAAACGCATTTGCAGACAGGATTGCGAAACAAACAGCCACTGATTTGGGAAATAAAATGATGACAGTACAAACTGAGGAAGTACCTTGTATGATAGAGAATGGAGTTGCGACAGTCAAAGAAATGCAGGCTGAGGCCACGACCGAAGAGATTCAGGGGTGGGCTGGGGGCTCTGCTGAGTTAGATTTGGAAGGATGTTGGGTGGACAAAGAGACCAAGAACTGGATGTTGCCAAATTGTTACGTAACCGCAATGGTTACAATGGCGCATAGCCCTACCCACATTTGCGCGAAGAAGATGGTACAGCATTTATCCACAGTATGGAAAAATGAGCACATAAAAAAGAATGCAGAAAGGCTAGTGCAGAATTGTATTACGTGCCTGCAACACAATGTAGGGAAGGGAACCGTGACTCCAGTAGGTAGTTTTGGCCCACCCTCTATGCCGTTTGAAGTGATTCACTTTGATTTCATAGAAATGGAAAGGTGTCAGAACTATAAGTATGTCTTGGTGGTGATTTGTGCATTTAGCAAATGGGTGGAGGCATATCCTTTAAAAGACTGTACTGCCATGTCGACGGCAAAAGTAATGTTGAAGGAGTATTTCTCCCGGTTCAGGCTGCCCCGTGTCCTGTGGTCAGATAACGGCCCACACTTTGTGGGCGCAGTAGTACTACAGATCTGTGCAGGTCTGCAGATTGACAAGCGATTCCACAGCTCCAGGCATCCGAGTTCCGCCGGACTTGTTGAGAGACATAACGGTATCTTAAAGTCAAAGATAGCTAAAATCTGTGCTGGGAGCAAGTTGAGTTGGGTGGATGCATTACCCCTAGTGCTATTGTGCATGTGCACGTCTGTGCAGGCTAAACCTGGGCTCTCTCCCTATGAAATTATCATGGGGAGACTGGCAAATGTATGATGCGCACAGCAGCCCAAAAGATTATGTGAGGTCGAGCATCCTGTGTTAAGCACGTACTGTGGCCTTTTAATGCAGAAATTGCGTTTGATTCATCAGCAGGTGCAGGAGGCGTTACCAGTGAGGTATACAGGCCCGGGTCACGCGCTGGAGCCAGGAGACTGATTGCTGCTGAAAAATTTTGAACGGAAGATGTCATTAGCACCCAGGTGGCGCGGCCCCTACCAAGTACTTTTGGCAACACAGACGGCCATTCGAGTGGACTGTCGCAAGGCATGGATCCATGCGACACATGCCAAAAGATTCCCAGGACTGCTGACAACTTCCGACGACCAGAGAAAGGAAACGGTCTCGGAAACGAAAGAAACTGTTGCCAGTCCACTGCCACAGCCTGAGCGAGAAGTGAAAGTTGAAACAAAGCTTAAGCGAGAAGTGAAACTCGAAACAGAGCCTGAGGAGGCTGCCAGGAAGGGGAAAGGGCGGAAAGTGCCCCAACGTCGCTCAGCAGAAACAACATCACTGCCGAGTGACACAAACTCTGCATTGCAAACACGAGCAGAAACAACGCGTGTACCCCTTTGGCGCCCACCAGCTTCTGCAAACGCACCAAGGCCAGAGAAAGAAACTACATCGTTGCCACGGCGCTCATCGCTACCCATCATTGTGCCGCAGGCTGACACTGAGCCTGATACTGGAAGTGCAACGCCACTATTCACGGATCATACAATACCAGGAGTGAAACGGTATAATTTGTGGCCTCGACAGGCAAAGTGATCCACAGATCTTTGGTGCTTTTCTTTTGCCTTTGGTTCCACTCACGGACGGAGTAGGAACCAGGGGCGTAGAGGAGAGAAGTGTGAGAGTTGTGCAAGTCGGACAATTCAAGACTCACGGCTCCTCGGTGCGCTTATAATAAAGTACATGTGTCAGGAGCCAGAGCAGGACAAGCTGGACGCACATAAGTACTAAGGCTGATAGAGTACATGTGTCCTAAGCCAGAGCGGGACAAGCTGGATGCACATAGTACTCTGTCAATAAAGAACTGTTCAGAAATCGTCTGAGCAGTGGGAGAAAGAACAACTAATCTTGCTCGGAGTGGATAAGTGATCTAGGCTGTGAAAGGGCTGGCAGAATTGAACTGAGACATTTTCATTGAAGTTTTGGCATCAAGAACGAGAGAGATCTGCGACGAACTTTGTCAGCAAGAAGAAGGAAGATGAAGAACAAATCAAGACCGGTTTCAGCTTACTCCTGCACCGCTGCTGAGAAGATGATAGTTTTAGAGACTGTAAATTTAGGGGAAAAGCATGGTAAAAGGAATAAGGTACTGATTTGGACATTGGTCTTGTGTTCTCTGAGTATGGTAGTACCAACAATAATAGCTATTACACTATGGTTCCTGGAGTCCGCGTACCCATTAGAAACACTTTTGCCAAAAGCAGCTACTGAAAGCCCGGTTCATGTAATCACTGGTACTTTGTCCCCAATGGAAGAAAGACATAGAGAAGGATATGGCAACAATACATTGTTGCTCATCATGAACATGACCCATGCGGTTTTAAAGAAAAAAGATTGCTGGGTTTGTGCCCATTTACCACAGCACAGTGGGAAAGGGATAGACTGGTATGTACAACCGTTATCATTAGTTTATTCATGTGAAGTATCGTTGAGTGCAATGTTCTTTGGGAAATGGAACAAGAGTAATACGGGTCAGCTAGATGAGACCAATATGAATGAATTTGAAGAAGTGATCATGAGACCTGTGGGTTGTTCCATATTCCACAAAGCTTGCGTGTTTTCACCAGATCCCATGAGGAAAAATACACGAAAGACAACAAGACTAGATAGATTACATAGGCAGAATAGACCCACCCCGCCAGCAGAAGAAACATCAGTAATGACATTTCGAATAAGGGATGAATGGAATAAAGATGCTGTGCCCCCTGCCTATACAGTGGATTACAGCCCCAAAACTGCTCCCCTATGTTTAAAGAAAAAAGGTTCCTATAAAGTAGGAACGTCTAGCAGCTGCCTGGACACAGTGGTTTTAAAGCACAGAATAGAACCTGTGTACATAGGGGACCCTGTTTACTTTATATGTGGGGAAAAAGCATATGCATGGTTACCTAGAAACTGGGGAGGTACGTGTTACTTGGGTCTAGAAGGGGGTTGGGGGACAGGATCCTGGTTTTGGGGACTATTGTGGTCCTGGGGATGGAAGCTAATTTCGATACTAATGGTGGTACTTGGTATATTCATAACATGTTGCTGTTGCATACAATGCCTACCAATAGTTTGCACTGAGATAACTGAGGGATGTACTAAGGGATGTATGCACATTGTGTCGAGAGGAAAACAAACGCATGGCCGAAATAACAAAGACACTGATGAAACAAAAACAGTAAAACAATTCATGGCTATAGACATTAATGATGAAGATGATGCTTATGATAACATGAAAGGTTCAGACATAGATACCCCAGACTTATCTTCATCAGAGGAGGATACAATGAATGAATAAGACGTTTGGCATACGGCCAAAAGGAGGGTTTGTCAATCTGGAAAAGTGAATACCCTTCATTTGGATGATAGACATATCTTGATGGCCGAAGGCCAACCGTCTTATGCACAGAATTATAGGAATACAGACTGCTATGCTTGACCAACAAGCGGCCATATTAAACGTAGCAAGAATCGCCATTTTGATTGTTAACCATTGCTCATTGCTTTCTGTCTAAACTGCTTTGCAGCTTGCAATTCTTGCGAATTCTGCTTACTCTGCTCAACTGTTAACATTGTTGTCTGAATATGAAAGGGCAAGGCCGCGGGACTGAGGAGTTTGTTGAAACTCCTCATGAGCAGCCCAGAAAGGAATGCCCACGCTCCCTCTCTGTAGCCTTGAGGGAGAGCTGCAGGGCATTTAATCATTTCATAGCTGCCAGCCAGTCTCGTACTATGGTAGAATATGTTAGAATAAAGCAGCTAAAGGCTTGAATTATGCTCTTCTTATGGCCCCCTTCACAAAACCCTTTAGAGCGTGTCGGCTCCCAGGACACGAATAGCACCTCATAGATAGCAAAGCTTGGAATGTGACGCTTCCCCCGTGTGCAGCTTTCTTCCAAGAACAGAAGCACTGTGTTCTGTTCAACAAATAGAAGATGCCTCCGCACTTTCTAAATTGCACATTGTTACTAGAATAGACATCGAAAGTGTCATAATTGTCATACTTGTCGGAAATGTCCATCATCCTCCCGAGTTCAAAGAAACTCAATAAAAGGGGGGTGTTAAACATGTCATAGCTGATTGTATGATATGCATTTTGTATATATGTAACTGATGTACGTAATTCGCTCTCTTGCGTCCCTCAGGGTCTAGAGAATACACGTCGCGGGGCGTGAGACCACAGTTGGCCAATTGGGACTATTTTGCTTGCAATAAACCCTAGCATTGGGAATTTGAACCTCGTGTCTGGCGCATCCTTTCGTGTATGGTTATTGCTTTGTTTCCATATCACGAGGGACCCCTAAGGGCCCCTTTCAGTGTCGGACCACTCTCCCTTCCTGGTAGTGTGGGAGACTGAAGGCTTGAGGCCCCCGGTTCCAACTTGGCGTTTCCCTGCAATGGTGTTGGAAGATAAAACATTTGCAGATTCACTGCGTGAAAGTATTGGCCAGTACTAAGAAGTACATTTTGGGAGCATAAGCAGTTGGGGCATGGTATGGGAGGATCTGAAGGTAGTGGTGAGATGCGAGACGATGGCTAAGGAAGATGGGATCCGTAAACAACTGAGGAGTGATTTAGAGGCATTGGAAGATGAGCTTGCGAGACTCAAATCTAGGGTAGCCGGGACTGGTAATTCAGAGAGACAAATTGCAGAGATACATGTGCAATGTGAACAGGCCTGAGGTAGGTTGACGAAGTTCGACTATGAGGCAAAACTTGTACAAACGCATAAAGAGGGAGACAAATCTGGGAGAATGCTGGCTTTGCTGTGCAAGCGAGAGCAACCTAGGGTCACAACTACACTGCTCCAAGATGAGACCGGAGCCCTGTGGAGGTCCCAGATGGCTATCAATGATATTTTTAGGGAATTTTATGCACAGCTATATAGCCATGAGAGATTTGTAACCGTGGGAGAGATAGATGCCGCTCCTGAGCAGATACAACGCCCGTGTACGTCAGAAGAGCAGGTAATGCAATTAGATCAGCCAATCACTAAAGAGGAGGTACAGGAGGCGATTGCAGCAATAGCCTGAGGGAAGGCACCGGGTGGGGACGAATTACTGTCGGAATTCTAGAAGGCCTTTGTCCCACTGTTGTCCAAACCGCTATTGAAGGTGTATGACGAGGCTTATGATGAGGGAATACTCCCGCTGGGTATGCGGGAGACATTGGTGATGCTGATACTAAAGCCAGGGAAGCCTCCTGAAAGTTGCGATTCGTATCAACCATTGGCCTTACTGAACTATGATGCTAAAATCCTCACAACCATACTGGCCCGCCGGCTCCCACGGGTGATATCTGCTGTAATACACCAAGATCAGGCAGGATTTATCCCAGGTAGCTGTATGTCACTGAATCTACGCAGACTACAGCATGTGATAGACCGTACAAATGGGTGCTCAGAATGTCTGCTGGTGGCTTCCCTGTGTAGAGAAGGAGCTAAGTACCCCCACCTCAACCATCTCACCCACAGCACCTGTATGTTGGATGCCGGAGTGTGAAACACGTGCAGTACCAGTTAAAATACAGATACCAAGGAGAATCTGGGAAGCAAGTTTCCCATTGAGGAAGCCATATTTGAATACGAGACAATACGATGGTCATTTGAATGAAATCCCTGTAGAAACAGGGCGGTTGAATGATGAAGAAGAATGGTGATGTCATCACCATCACCGTCATAAAGAGCAAAGCTGACGTATAGGAAAGAGATGCAGAGACTAGAGGCTGCAGACAATTCTATAAGGCATCAAGAAAGTATCAAGATGAATGACATCTTGGGATCAAGATGAAAAAACTTATGCTGCAGACATAATGAAGAGATCAAGCTATTTCACACATATACACATGCAAAGAAACGTAAGTAGATGAATCATTCTTAAAGGCTAGCTAAATAGTGAATAGATTGCGGCAGTCACTGACAGGAACATATACATATATATATATTCAGTGAAAAATGTTGTTAAAGGGACGTTATGGTTAAGTTGCACTAGTAAAAACCTATGAAATTCAATGGAAAAACGTTATTACAGGGATGTTATGGTTACAGGTAAAGCCGAAAAACCTCAGAAATTCACCAGTTATGGTAAGCTAAGCAACTATACCTCAAGCCACCAACGTGCACTGCTAAGACTAACACCCAGGACATCAAAGATAACATTGCAACTGTCATTGATGACAGGTGGTGCCGCACAAGATATCGTGCCATAACGAAGGCTGCCTGCATTCTCTGCACAAGGTACTCGTCTTTGGAGCTGCCCACAAATTGGCGCAGTACGCACGGTTACTGCAGGCACACCACCGTCTTCTTCCACCTAATGACATATATCAGATGAACCACTTCTCACTCCCCACCCTTTCCATCCCTTCTTCCCACGACCACATGGAGTAAAGTATGTTTGCCAGGCCCTTTCGGCGCTGCACTCTCCACGGATAGAACATGGCGGCATAACCCAAAATTGTGACGCACAGCACGCTTCTCTCCATCCAACCAGCGTTCGCATCCAATGTTCGCCGACATCACTCCACTGTCAGGACCTCGCTCAATGTTGACTCATCTGCCAGGTGTTTCCATGCTTTATCCACAAAAGGACATAGCAACAAATCTACTCCTCGGAGCGTTATCAGGCGGAAACAGGGTTTACAATCCCTAAACATTAATAAGACTGTAGTAATGCGTGGCTGGCGATTACCATGGCAACGTTGGCGTCCCTTGCATAGGTGCTCTTTGCATGCATATGGGAGAGTGTAGCGCGGGTCATGTGACAATGGGATCTTAAGCCCCTCCTACGATTGCCGCGGCACTTCTGAATCTGTTCTTTGAGTCTATTCTACGCTCCTGTGTTATTTGGCACAGAACTTTGTTACGTTTTTCTGGTTCCTATCCTTTGATTACTTTCCTGTTCTTCGACCTTGCATTTGCCTTTGGACCCTGCCCTGCATGCCGATTTTGTACCTTGCTGCCCACCTGAAGCTCTGACTTGGAATTTGCGTTTGGACCCCGCTCTGCACGCCGACTTTGTACCTCTCTGCCTGCCCGATTACAATGACCCAGACTGCATTCTGTTTTTCCTTCACTTCATGACTCGGAACCATCAGCATCCTTTTCTACGTATCGCACACTCGGACTAGAGACTTCCTTTGAGTGTGCTGAACTTTGGTTAGGCGCCCTCGTGCTGTCGGTTCAGGTTTTCCTGGATTTTCTGGACTCCTACGAACCCCTGCATCCACCCCTGAATCCCTGCATCCACCAGCAGGTTCCACATTCTCAACCGCTCCATCTACTCACCGAACTAGAAACACCTGAACTCTGTGTGTATCGACAATTTTTACGTACTGCCGCAACACTAGCAGTACATGTAATTATAGTCACTATTGATGTACTAACCCACCCATATGCATAATCTTGTGTAAAAAATGTTTTTCTGTGCCAAGGATGGCATATTTCGTCTTTTAAATATTTACTTTTGAAAAATCTAATAAATCTCAACCTTTTATGTTTGAAAAAAGAATCTAACTTCTTTGTGTTCATGTTCAGAGCTAATAGATATGTGCCAATTTAGCTCCACTACCTCCCAAAAAGAATCCTACCAAAGCGTCAATGACCAGGGTAGCTGCTGACTCCACTCTTTTCTCAAAACTTTCACCTTACCCTCTGGAGTCAGAGGGTAAGAGTCTTTTTTTTAATAAAAAAAAGAGGGTTCCTTGCCTTACCTTATACACAACTATTCTGCATGAATCCTTGATCTCTGCATATATCAAAGAAATGTTCTGTCATACCACATGTCCACCCTACAGGCGGAGGTCTTTTCATTAGCTTTTTTCTTCGTACCTCGAGTACTCTATACGTTTCCCTAATCAATTCTAGAGGTTCCTACCTCGAGAGTCTCCTTTCTTAATAAAAGAACTCTAAAAATCCCAAAAGCTCACATTTGTCACCTATCGTTTGCCTGCTCGTGGCAGGGACCATGGTCTCACATTGCCTTCTGTCTGGCAATGGCCTTATCCTGCTCACATATGGCAGGTCCCCCCTCTGACCGGGGAACTGCTATTTTAAGGTCGATTTAGCCGCGTCATTAAGTTTGTCGCCCGAAATATTGGCAGGTCTAAATCCGACCACCTTACTTTCTTACTCCTTGAAAGCTTTCTACAAGGCTACATATATTACCTATCTTCTCATAAATATGCTCCCTTTCCCCTTTTGCCATATTCTATCCTCATCATGTATACCCCTTTGTTTCATCATCTTTTAGTCAGAGTAAGTCTATTTAAAAGACAGCTCCTCAGGTTTTACACTGTGTGAGGCTTTCTTCATGCAATATAACCGTGTACTTTTGAATCAATCATGTTTACCCTTCCACTACGGGACTCCCATAGCTCTCGTGTAATTATAGACTTTGTCGGTCTCGTCCCCAATGCTTTTCGAGTTTGCCTCATCCTCCAAATTTGTTCTTGACTTCATGGGCGTAATTTTAGGGGGGACAGTAGTGTTTGCCCCCCCCCAACTTTCATGTCACACCATGTTGTCCCCATTCATTTGGCTGGGGCACCTTTTCTTCAGATGTCATGTGCCCCCAACATTTTCAGCAAAGTTACTCCACTGCTTGACTTATCTACTTATCAACTCATGTGTCGGGAAGAGCTCTTCTAAGCCTTCCCTTGTTACCGCTGGGTTTAGGATTCATTACTTCCTTTTCCATAAAATCAGTGCTGTGTGCTCTCATGTCTTCAATGCTCTCACCATTGAGTCTGTGCAAACTCTGACCACCCATTCATTCGTTCTGTATATGCGATAGCCCATCAGTTTTGTGTTTTTCCTTCTTACTATGCCTTTAATATCCCGTCTTGTATCTAAAGATATTCTCAGCTATTGTCGTTGCTTCTCTCCTTGTCTCTTTGGACCTTTGAAATCACATCTTTTCTCCCAGTATGTTCCTCTGTACCCTCATAGCTGCTTTGCGCAAATGACTCATTACGCCAGTCTACTATATCCTATTACTGCCTTGAGCTCCCTTAATGGGTACAAGCCCATCCTTCTACTCATTATTGCCGTCTGATGTCAGGCGCGGCGGGTGAAGCGGAAGGCTCCTCACACCCCTATGTGCATATGTTTTACTATTTGATCACTAGGAGGTGACTCATCTTTTACCTCCTGATCTATATATTTTTAAAGCGCTAGCTCACTAGTTGCTTGTCTAACTTTTTGTCTAACTTTTTTTCTATGCATCATGCAAATATGTTGTCATGCACTGCAGAGCTGTCTTTAAAAGGCGATCCCTCTTATGGTTATGACATGCATTTTTCATCTGTGGTTCCTCTACCTTATTCCTCGGTGTACTATCTATGCCCAAATGTGTGTGTTTTCAGCAATGTATAAGTGGAGTAATATCCTCCATATTTGACACGTCACTCCTTGACTGTCCATATTCACTGTTTACTCTTTGCAAAATTCAACATTACTTATTCAATGGAAAACAACATGATATGAGCGTGCAGTATATTTGCAGGCTCCAAACCCTCTATTTACCACATTTTTTACTTTAATCAAAAACATCATCAATACAAATTCATTTTTATTGAGTTAATCTACTTCATCCCAGCAGCCGCTGCCTTTCACCGCTGCTACGACCAAGAGTCCTGCCCTGATCTGCAGCTTGAGCAGATGTGATGCGGCGGTAAGCCTCTCCGTCACTGCCCCCTTCCAGGGAGCACCCTTTTTCAGCCAGAAACGAGCAACAAAGTTTCACCCCTTCATTTCATTACAAATCGACTGAATAAACCATGTGGAGGCACCTAAAATGGCAGGCGCTCCTTCCGTGTTTCCGCGTATACTGGTTGCCTAGCAACCTTCCTTTAACCTCATTGGAGGCTTCACTATTGTTATTTTGCACGGCCTCGCCAAAAGCGGAAGCCGACACCACTGACGAAGGGACCCGGAATAAGGCACAGGCCTGTCTGTACCTGTCCATGCCGATACAGCCACGGCTCCCCCCCCTGCCCGTTGCCCCACGTCCTCTACACTCCTTCAATGACTACCATTACCCGACCTACATGAGAACATAAAGTCAATCAGCATGAACACTGCTTCCAGGATGCAGGCCCCCCGTTTAACCGACTGGGTAAGAAACTTCAGCTATCAGATTTATGAACTGATAACCAACATTAACAGTACGGTACCGTCTGTAACAGTCTGCAATTGTCACTAAAAGGAACCTTTGCAGTTAAGCATGCACAAACTTTAAATAGCCTCCTAAACGTTGTAACCTGTTCTTGTGTAAATGCATGCTACTGTAGCCTGCTACCAACCTAATTAGCGTTACTACCACTACGATGTTAACTTTAAGTTAAAGCCGCCATTACCGCTATCATCACAATAGCCTTCCCGTATGTATTTATCCTAGCCATAGTCTCTGCATCGGACTTGCACTCTTTTCTATGTGACAACATACATGTAACCCCGGCTGCATTCCCTTTTTGCCGATACTTACCTTTGTTTTCTCCCAGATTGCAATTTTGACCACCATGATAAGTTAGCTATGGTTTAACATAAATACTTGTTGCTATAGGCTATGATTGGCATACACTGTTAACCCGCTGGCATATCACTACCTATTGATTGTACAACTATCAAGAAGCCCAAATGTTTGGCACATGTTTATTAACTCAAATATTATCAATGTAAGCTATGCCCATACAGTCAACTAAGTGTCATACCAATGTTCAGCGTGATTGTTGTGCATCTGACCACGATCATTGTAAGTCACGCTCCTGCCGTCTAATTGTCAAAAATTGTCATTCTGAAAACTGTCTTACTACTGCCTTACTACCTAGTACCCTACCAAGTTGCTCATCTCGCACCTAACTTTATCACCGGCACCTGGTATTAACTATCGTATGCAGTACCTTCTATCATCATGCATGCCCTCTTAGGTATACTGCTTACTCTACCATACATATCACTATTGTGGAGCGCAAAAGCATCCATACTATCTTCAAATTATAATAATCTCATAAAAGTACCTAGATCAGCTAGAAATAGCCCTACCCTTACCGTCCAACATCTCCATACCACATCTTGGCCAGCCAACACCACAAAGCTCTATAGCCTTCGGAACATGTTCCCCAGGCATGTATGGCACCACAATACTCCTTCAACCAATCTCCCTGTACTCCCTCCATCAGAAACCTGAGACTCTGAGCCAGTCTATCCAAACTCCATGAATTACCCATCAAATACACCCAATCTAACCACAGCAGTATAAATAACAACACTACCGTGGTAACCCAAATCCACATTAAAAATGCACACTTACCTAGCGCCTCCCTCCACTTACCAAACACATACCAAGCCATCTCACCCATCATACCCACTACAACTAACTGCCATCACATTAAAACTACAATTAAGACTCCACAGAGTGTCACAAAGCGCCCAGACCGCAGAGGTGCCCTACTCAACGCTTGATCTCTAGTAGTACACCCAATAGAAATACAAGACCTGATCACTAACGAGAACTATGACTTCCTCGCTATAACTGAATCCTGGCTCCATGCGGCCGCTGGTCCTGCCCTTCTTCTAGCCATCCCAAACAACTATGACATTATCAGAGCAGACAGAACTAGCGCCAGAGGTGGCAGTATTGCTCTTATCGCTAAATCAGATTTGTCCTTGAGAATCACACCCTCCCCAGATACAAACTCATGTGAACTACTCACAGCTAAGCTCCTCATTTCCAATAAAGATACCCTTACTATCCATCTTATCTACAGACCACCTGGACCCATTGGAACATTTGAAGAGGACTTCTCAGCCCTCCTCTCTGAGAATACCAAATTGACCTCACAAATACTTGTGCTGGGGGATCTCAATTTAGGATTCAATGACACCAATGATCACCAAGCCCTATCCATTGCTAACGTATTAACGGAACAAGGATTTACACAAAGAGTGACCCAAGCTACTCATAATAAAGGTAGAACCCTTGATTGGGTTGCTTATTACAACTGTACCACAGCCATCAAATCTATAACACCCCTAACTGGACAGACCATTAACTGATTTCCTTCACCCTGCCAGCCACCACCCCCAAACCAAAGTCTAGGACTATTGCACCGTCCCTCCCCACAAGGAACAAAAAGGACATTATGGCAGATAAAATCATTCCACTTATCCTACCAATTCTTGATTTACTTCCTAACTCTACCAGCCCGGATAACCTTATAGAAGCATACAATGGCGCTATGACAAAAGCCCTTGACAAAATTGCACCACTTAAGATAAGGAAAGGTAAACAAAAAGCACACTTGAACACATGGTTTACGCCCAATCTAAAATCTCTGAGAAAAGAAAAAAGAAAATTGGAGGCCATGTGGAAAGCTAGCCCCTCTGAGAAAAATAAAACCAACCTGATTAATTTAGCATCCACGTACAAAAAATAAATCATTAATGCCAAACAAGAATCCTATAATGAAAGGATTAATAAAGCCAGCTCAAGTACTAGAGAATTATTTACCATACTCAGGGAATTGGAAGCCCCCATCCATCCGACAAATGACTGCAACAAGGCCAAGCCCACTAGCATACAGAACGCCTTACAAAAACAAAATTACACTACTCCAAAATAAAATTGCAGTTAAAAAAGCCTCTCTACCCAGTACAGACAAACCCAGCTCAACTACAGTAGCCGCAAATCTACCCTCGAATCAGTTCAAATTCTCACAGGTTTCTATCTATGAGGTGGAAAATGTTATTCTGTCTCTTAAACCTTCCAAATGCCAAGGTGACAGCTGTCCAGCACAGATCATTAAAGATGCTGCTAGTGACCTCTCACCATTCATCACTAAACTTATCAACTCATCATTCACTTCAGGCACTGTCCCCTGCAACCTAAAAGCATCCTGGGTCTTACCCCTTTTGAAAAAATAGACCTTAGACCCCTCCATCCCGACCAACTACAGGCCCATCACCACGGTACCATTTCTACTTAAGATCTTCAATAAAATGGCATACATTCAAATTCAGGATTATTTAGAGTCCACTCGTCTCCTTGGCGCCCGCCAATCAGGTTTCAGACCCCGGCACGGCACAGGGACAGCCTTAATCGACCGAAAAACGCATCTCGACGAACTCAAGGACAAAGGTAAAACAGCCCTACTATTACTCCTTGACCTCTCTGTAGACCACCAAGTCCTCTGCAATCATCTATCTTCTGCAATGCACTTCTCACAGAGTGCCATTACTTGGATCAAATAATTCCTGAATAATAGGACCATGCGTGTCTTCTCTCCACTAGTGGCTGCCGACCCTATACCAATAACATGTGGGGTACCACAAGGTTCTTGTGTTTCCCCCACATTGTATAACATATTCACAAAGCCACTGTTCGATGACCTAGATAATCTGGGTGTCACCTACACCAATTATGCAGATGACACCCAGATCCTCGTTCCCCTATCGGGCAAGTATGAAAGGGACCTGGCTTTGGTGAAAATAATATACCTCATCATTCAGGCATGGATGGCCACACATGGCCTTTTCCTGAATGATGACAAGACTGAATTATTAATACTTGGCTCTATGCCTTACCTTTATAATTAGGCCAGAACTACACTTCATTCAATATTGATGGCATCTCTATCAAAGTGGCTTAAGTAGTAAAAACCTTAGGATTTTACCTAGATTCTACCCTCAGCCTCAATAAACAAGTCAGCTCTATGGCCTCTTCCACACCTTACACATGCAAGCTCATCAGAGCATGCAGACCATTTTTTATCCAAAACAAGCTGCACCACCCTTGCGAGAGCACTCATCCTTTCCAAATTGGAATATTGTAATGCTCTCTATCTAGGGGCCAATAAATACCTCATCAACAAAATCTAAACACTGCAAAATAATGCCTTAAGAGCCTCTCTTGGTATACCCAGGAGGGAACATATCTCTCATGTAAAGAGACAAACCAAATGGCTCAATACTACAGATAAAATCCTGCTAAAAACCCTGTGCCTTACGCATAAATGCCTTAACCACTCAGCCCCCACTTACCTATCTGATAGAATTAACAGACATTCCTCGACCCGCTCCACTAGAACCATCAATTCAGCAAGACTTGGAGTACCCAGATTTAAGTTAAAGAAGGCAGGTGGGACCAGCTTCCTGGTCATGGCAGCCCAGGCTTGGAATGCCCTACCCACCCCCTCTGCGTGCCAACCAACCTCTCTACCGCTTCAGGCGCAACATCATAAAATGGCTCACCACTAATGACACCCAAGGCTAGCTCTAGTCCGACTCGCCTGGAACTTAACGCTGCTAACCCTCAGACTGATTTGAAACCTCTCCCACTAGCTACATAACTGTAAATAACTGTATATACTTATTATTGTTGTTGTATGAACATATGCTGTTCATTTCGTTCTAGAAACTGTCTACATGTTTATGTTTTTGGTTTTCTGTGCCCAGTGTCTGGGCTTCTTATTTTATGTAAATGTTTTTATGTCTGCGCCCTTAAGCCTCAGGGTTAATGGAGCATGGTATAAATATAATTACCTTTGTTTTACTCTGCACTTTCATGCATCTGTATCTGTGTTATCTGCATCTGTGTCTACTGTATTTCCTTTGCACCATCTGGTAACATGTAACATGACTCTTATCCTTCTCCAGGTTAGGCCGTAACTAAAGTTGAACATATTCTTGTAATGCATTGTGTAAAGGCACCTGGGTCAGGTGCGCCCTACAAATAAATAAACAAACGAACAAACAATTTCGTCATCATTACACAATCACATAAAACAAACAAACAAACAGACATACTCGGCCGGCCACATGCATTTTGTCTTCTCTCATAATACTCATTTTACCTCTAAATAATACTCCATACGGAGTGTGAACAGCCCTCATTAGGTTCGCCTTTAATCAGGCTCGTCTCCTACGGCTTCCTCAATGGGATTTTAGGTGCTGTTCCTTCTGTTAAAAGCCCAGGGTATACTCTTTACCGTGGCTCCTCCTCACAATACTTCTTAAATTGCTTAGACTCCCCACAAGTCAATGTCTACTCATTTTCAACGCTCATCTTTCCTCAAGTTACATCATCTTTTCCTCTGTTACATATTTTCCCCTTATCGTTCTCTTTACCCACTGCCCATTCACTCTTTTGCCACCTCGCTCAATTTTGTACTCACCATTCATGTTTTTTGAACTTCCGACTCTCGGGTTCCCACGCTTCTTCAATAGCCTCTTCCAACCTTCCGTTCGTTCAGCTTCCTGTACACGCCGGGAGGGGTTTTCGCGGAAACCGGGGAACCCGTCTTACCCTAGCTTCTAGAAGTCTTACTTTACTTTAAAACCGCTATCTACAGGGAGCTTCACGTCCTTTCAGCCAAAGGGCAGAGGTCGTGTGATATTGCCGGGACCCCAAAGCTTACTTTTCTCAATGGGTATATCTAACCATCCTCCGTCTGCTACCAAGTGAACTGAGGTTCCTTCTCAGCCCTTTAAGATGGGTTAGCAATACCTTAGAGATGGATGGTGGATGCAGAGTTTACTCAAACATCAATAATAGAAACAACTCAGGTAGTTGGCAAAAGATACTGTTTTAATATCAATTATTATTATAAAACATCTGACCCTATTCTGTAAAAAGTTTAGATCATCAGAAACTAAACTATTCGGACCACTCTTTGAAGAATGTCAAACTTACAGCACAACTGACTGGTGGAAAACCATGTTCAACGGCACAAATTGAAAAGTCATGTTCAGACTGGCACCGGCCTGTCTTCAGGACTGGGGGAACTTTTGAGCACATAGGTGCTTGTTAAGTGCCAGGCACCTGAAAATAGCAAGACAAAGGATGGAGTGTTATAAGGGAAGATTTAAAAACATAGGGTGTTCAGAGGGAGGCACTGCGGAAAAAGGAACCTACCTAGGGTAGTTGGAGCGTCATGGCTTACGTGATTTGATATGGGCCAGAATCTGGGTAAGTCTCTGGCGAATAGTTGAGTCCAAAAATGGACCGACGGTCTCTGAAACAAGTTGGAAAACCGGGTTGGTTGGGATGTAATGAATTACAATGAGCAATACAGGCAATGGTGGTTGGTGAACAGTTACCTGGTCTGGTCAGAAAATTGAGTCCCAGGTGGTGCTAGATGAGAAGATGTCCCTATCTAGGGAGCTGGGTGAAGCCGCGGTCTGTTGTAGACAAAAGAGAGAAGGGGAGTTGGCCATTAGGCAGCTAGTTGCAGAAGTAAGAAGTGATTAGTGAGACGTGCTGGTACAAGTATCGAGATGCAATAAAGAGAAGGGGTACCTGTTTTAAAGTCCCTAGTTCTACAGGTCAATCTAACAAAAATATCACAGGATTTGAACTAGTAGACCAAATACAAAGATGACGGAGTACACAAGTGGTTTTAGCTTGGTTTACAATTCCCAAGTTTATTTTCTTTAATTATGCAAAAAATGCTATATCAAAAAATATATATATTCGACATTTCATATCATTCTGTGGCCCATGCTCTTAATTCATTCATTCACATTTATACTTTCTTCATCAATCTTTCGTTCTACAATTCATACTTTGAAAAAATGGTCTGTATATAAAAAACAGTAAAAACATCTGTTATCTCTACATATGTTTACAATTCATTGTGAAAAACATCCCCACCAATTTGGGGTATTACACAAGTCTGTGTTCTGTTATTCCCACAGTTCTCACGTCGACACGTGTTTCAGTTGCTCTCAGCGAGCATCAACATTAATACTCTCTTTGTATGGCAACCTTCTTCAGGACAAAACAACCCATTTTTCAGGCACATGTATTGACTTGGGCCACACCATCTAGAAAAATACATAAAAAACTATGTGAGTATTGTGTATCCCCGTCACTCCTTTTCAAGTTATTTAATTGCATATTAATATGCTGTGTTCTATAATCACTAGAACAACAAACCAACTCACCTCCTATCCTGATGGGGTCAGGAGGGACAGTGGAATCTGGAGGCCAATAGTCCTCTCGTCTATGGGGTAAAAAATTGTATCCATTACCTAAGACTGTCTCCGTTTCACTTGATCGCAAAAGCCAACATTTTATTTATAACTTTACAGATCACCAAGGGTGGAAAAGACCCAAGTTAAAAAAGGGGGAGGGCTAAGTCACTTACTCAAGGTAGCAACAGCCACAACTTCCCAGGTGGGTTCATGCAAGACGTGATGTTCTATGGATGAAATGTCTGAGGCGGAGGCTTATAATTCCAAAGCTATCCTTCTGTCAACGCCTTTTCTTCTGGTTCATGAATCTAAAAATAATATATAAACAACAATATATAAACACCATTGGTTGGTTCTATATATTGCACTTTAGCTAGAAATTATTTAATGTGGAGTTATATTACTCCATGCTCATACACTTTTCTTATCTCTTTTGAATTGTCAACACAGAGGGAGTAGAATTAATACCTATCCGCTTTTTTGAAAGTACATCAATCCAAACTAATTTGTTCGGGTGACCAACGACTAGTACTAATTCTGACACATATAAGTCTCTTATGGTTAGAGAGACGTGGATCGATCTAGCAAAACACGCGTTTATGCCCATATTTGTTATTTACAAAGCAACTACCTCCCATTTATACTTGTGCCGGCGGCATCATCTCGTATATCACAGGGGATTCATTTATACTTTCACTCTGATGGAGTGTACTTACCCGATTCTCGCCGTCTCAGATTTTCTTTCCTGCCTGCACCAAAATAACGCGTACAGCAGCCAGCGGGGTCGTGAGTACCATCCACACGAATCCTCGTGTTCATGTTCATAGAAAGCGGACTTGAAAAATATATGCGAGCACAGAGGGACGTCTCCTCAATTTACGCGCTCTTATATCATGTCTTGGTTTTTTATTTTTTATTTTATTTTGTGTGTGATCTCATCATCACGCTTGGTTAAAAAATACAAATCAACGATGACCAAGCACCTCCTAACTTATAAAGGCAATATTTCTATTTCGATAAAAATAGAAATAGAAGACAGACTAATCCAAAGTCTGTTACTAAAGGATTTACATTACCCCATTTATTGTAAGGACGCGGAATAAAACTCCTATTCAGGAGAATATAAATTATCGCCCATCTTTTTTTCTTTTTGTGTAAATGCCGCATACACTATACCATGCGTTGGTAGGCGTATTCGTTACAAAAATGATGGATGTTATCAGTTATTTTGTAACGTCTCTAGGTGTAAAATTCTAATTCGCTGCAAAGTAAAATGTTGCAGGGAACAAAGCTAATTTTACATATGGGCAATCAGATGATTCCATTCCACAGACAGGTTTAGGCCCCGTTTCACTGTATCTAAAGTGTGTATCCAACGTTGTTCCTTCTGATGTAGGAGAGTGCCCATATCGCCACCTCTCCTTGAAGGTTTTATTACTTGTAATACAAACCACGTTAGGTCTGTATCTTTGTGACCGTATCTCCCAAAATGTTCCACAAGCGGCTTATCCGCCACTTTATTCCTTATACAGGATCTGTGTCCTGAGATGCGCTGCCGTACTTCCCTAGTGGTCTTTCCTATATACAAAAGATCACACGGGCATCTTATTACATAGATTGCATTCTTGGTTTTGCAATTAGTATGCATTTTCAGTTGCCATTTAATTTGTCTGTACTCGAAATCGGTTCTCACCTCTGCCAGTGGGCAGGCTACGCATCCTCCGCATTTGTGGTGACCGATCACGGGGGGCAACCCCCATTGACTAAGTATCGTCTGATTGTTTTTTTGTTTCCACATATGTATGTACTAGTTTCTGCCTCAGATTTTGATTTATTTTAAAGGCAAACATTGGTCTCTGATGTAGAGACCCATCCTGTTTCACAAGGTCCCAATTGTGGTTGACTATCTTTTTAATCTGATTACTTATTGGGCTATAGGTGGTAACACAGACCAATCGTTCTTTTTTTACCTTAGGCTGATGGGTTAAACATATGTCCCTATTGGTATTTTTTGCCCTTTTCAGATTGTTTCTGACCAGTCGTGTGGGATAGCCCCTCTCCACCAGTCTATCTTGTAACTGTTTGGAATGTTCCATGAATTCTTGACTGGTGCTGCAGTTGCGCCGTATTCTTAAAAATTGCCCATATGGTAAATTATATCGCAGGCTTGCAGGATGAAAGCTGGTGTAATGAAGCAAGGTATTGCGGTCTGTTGGCTTTCTATAAAGTGTTGTCTCCAATTTGGCTCCTGCTTTTCTAATAATTAGATCAAGAAAACTTACCTCTACAGTACTTGATTCCATAGTAAACCTGATATGGGTATCTTGCCTATTTAACCATTGATGAAATAGTTCCAGGGATTCTGCATTACCTGTCCATGTTAAAAAAATGTCATCGATATATCTATGCCACCCTTTCAGGTGTTGGCATAGATCTGGGATAGTTTTCAGTACATTTAAATGTCCTGATATAAACTTGTCCTCAAAATCTGCCATATACAGATTTGCCACATCTGGGGCAAAAGTGGCCCCCATGCTGACGCCCCTGCATTGTTTGTACAACTGTTGCTTGTGTAGAAAGAAATTTTCGGTCATCGCTAATCTAGCGCATTCAAGTATAAAAGGTGTAGGTGGTTCCTGAGGTATTGTACGGGTGTTCAAAAATTTACCCAGGACCTCAAGGCATTCAAGTTGCGGAATAGATGTATACAACGATTCTACATCCATTGTTGCGAGGATCAATCCCGGAGAGCACTCACTTTCTTGTATGATTTTAATCATGCTCGTGGAGTCCTTGACATAGCTAGGCATCTTTTCAACAAATGGCTTAAGAAAAACTTCCACGTACACTGACAGTGGCTCCAGTAGTGAATTTATGGCAGAAACAATAGGTCTTTCAGGGGGATTCATTTTATCCTTATGGATTTTCGGCAGTATGTAAAATGCTGCCATTTTTGGGTGACTTTTATTCAAAAAACATCTTTCTCCCTCACTGATCCATTCTTCTCTCATAGCATGGTCGGTGAGGCTTTTTATTTCTTCTTTCAATCTCAAGGTGGGATCTTGTCCGAGGGTTTTATAAGAGTCTATGTCCCCCAAGAGTCTTAGGCATTCTTTTTCGTAATTGCTGGTTTTCATAATCACTATCCCGCCTCCCTTATCTGCGGGCTTGATGGTGATGCCATCTGTATCACAAAGTTTTTTCAAGCTGTTTCTTTCAGCTCTAGTCAAATTGTCCGGTTGAAAATTTTTCTTTTTTATGGCTTCCTTCACTTCTTTTATAACCTTATGTTCAAACGCCAAAATCTCGGGCGGGCATGCATAAGGGGGAGGATTAAAGGTGGACTTATTCTTGAGACCCGTTCTATTAGGTGTGTCTTCGTTCTCTCCAGACACTCCTGATTGAGTCCGGTCTAAATTAGGTAGGAAAATCTCGAAATAATGTTTTAGTCGTATATTCCGGAAAAAACGATGAAGCTCTAATTCAGTAGTAAAAAGGTCAGCCTTTGCGGTAGGAACAAAAGATAAACCTTTTGACAGAATTTTCAATTCATTGGGATTCAGAACAATCGTGGATAAATTGACGATAGGTATTTTGTCTTGATTCTCTAATGGTTCTGATACCATTGCCGGGTTCTCATCCCTGGTCCCTGATTGTATCGTCCCTGACTCTGTCTGGGGCGTCCTCTCTGATTGCCTCGGTAAAAACCCCTCTGTTGTTGACCTCTTCCTCCTATATTCGTGGATTCATGATTATTCAGTGACGGATCTGAGCCACTTGATGAACCGGACGTATTGGAGAAGGAAACAAATTTATTATTTCTCCTATAGCTGGCTGTTCCCACCTGAGTAGTGAAGAAACCTTCCTTCAAATACGGATATGTTTTTTCTTCCGAATAGTTAGCCACATCTTTTTGAAATTTAAAGATTTTGCGATCAAGATTGATTTTCCTAAACTTGACAATTTCTATTTCCAGGTCTTCCAATTGTTTTTTCGCATCTTTGATTGTTTTACTTTCTAAAAAGGCTTTTTCCAGAGCGGCCAATTCATCTCCCTGTTTTTTAGTTTCTTCCTCTGCTGTTTCGATTATGAGGATAATCCAGTCCCGAGAACATTTGTTGCCAACCCCACTGAAGTTCTTCTGGAACTTGGGGTTGTCAACAAATATTCTCGGGACGTTTCTTACTTGGAGTCCCTCGGGGATAATCCCCGCTTGTAGATATTGTAACATAAATTTCCCATGTAGATCGGTTCTGGTCAATTTTTTCATTTTTTGTGTAATTTTTTCAATGTCATCTATTCCTTCTACTGCGGGCACTGCCGCAATCACATCAGCCCCTAGTGCTGGTATTCCCATGAGCCTTCGGAAGTGCTCCTCGGTAAACGAAATAACATGTACGTTTTCCATTATTATAGGGCTCAATAGTCACCCACCAATAATAGTTGCCCCTACAGCCACGGGCTGCACTAACAATGCAATAAAGAGAAGGGGTACCTGTTTTAAAGTCCCTAGTTCTACAGGTCAATCTAACAAAAATATCACAGGATTTGAACTAGTAGACCAAATACAAAGATGACGGAGTACACAAGTGGTTTTAGCTTGGTTTACAATTCCCAAGTTTATTTTCTTTAATTATGCAAAAAATGCTATATCAAAAAATATATATATTCGACATTTCATATCATTCTGTGGCCCATGCTCTTAATTCATTCATTCACATTTATACTTTCTTCATCAATCTCTCGTTCTACACTTCATACTTTGAAAAAATGGTCTGTATATAAAAAACAGTAAAAACATCTGTTATCTCTACATATGTTTACAATTCATTGTGAAAAACATCCCCACCAATTTGGGGTATTACACAAGTCTGTGTTCTGTTATTCCCACAGTTCTCACGTCGACACGTGTTTCAGTTGCTCTCAGCGAGCATCAACATTAATACTCTCTTTGTATGGCAACCTTCTTCAGGACAAAACAACCCATTTTTCAGGCACATGTATTGACTTGGGCCACACCATCTAGAAAAATACATAAAACACTATGTGAGTATTGTGTATCCCCGTCACTCCTTTTCAAGTTATTTAATTGCATATTAATATGCTGTGTTCTATAATCACTAGAACAACAAACCAACTCACCTCCTATCCTGATGGGGTCAGGAGGGACAGTGGAATCTGGAGGCCAATAGTCCTCTCGTCTATGGGGTAAAAAATTGTATCCATTACCTAAGACTGTCTCCGTTTCACTTGATCGCAAAAGCCAACATTTTATTTATAACTTTACAGATCACCAAGGGTGGAAAAGACCCAAGTTAAAAAAGGGGGAGGGCTAAGTCACTTACTCAAGGTAGCAACAGCCACAACTTCCCAGGTGGGTTCATGCAAGACGTGATGTTCTATGGATGAAATGTCTGAGGCGGAGGCTTATAATTCCAAAGCTATCCTTCTGTCAACGCCTTTTCTTCTGGTTCATGAATCTAAAAATAATATATAAACAACAATATATAAACACCATTGGTTGGTTCTATATATTGCACTTTAGCTAGAAATTATTTAATGTGGAGTTATATTACTCCATGCTCATACACTTTTCTTATCTCTTTTGAATTGTCAACACAGAGGGAGTAGAATTAATACCTATCCGCTTTTTTGAAAGTACATCAATCCAAACTAATTTGTTCGGGTGACCAACGACTAGTACTAATTCTGACACATATAAGTCTCTTATGGTTAGAGAGACGTGGATCGATCTAGCAAAACACGCGTTTATGCCCATATTTGTTATTTACAAAGCAACTACCTCCCATTTATACTTGTGCCGGCGGCATCATCTCGTATATCACAGGGGATTCATTTATACTTTCACTCTGATGGAGTGTACTTACCCGATTCTCGCCGTCTCAGATTTTCTTTCCTGCCTGCACCAAAATAACGCGTACAGCAGCCAGCGGGGTCGTGAGTACCATCCACACGAATCCTCGTGTTCATGTTCATAGAAAGCGGACTTGAAAAATATATGCGAGCACAGAGGGACGTCTCCTCAATTTACGCGCTCTTATATCATGTCTTGGTTTTTTATTTTTTATTTTATTTTGTGTGTGATCTCATCATCACGCTTGGTTAAAAAATACAAATCAACGATGACCAAGCACCTCCTAACTTATAAAGGCAATATTTCTATTTCGATAAAAATAGAAATAGAAGACAGACTAATCCAAAGTCTGTTACTAAAGGATTTACATTACCCCATTTATTGTAAGGACGCGGAATAAAACTCCTATTCAGGAGAATATAAATTATCGCCCATCTTTTTTTCTTTTTGTGTAAATGCCGCATACACTATACCATGCGTTGGTAGGCGTATTCGTTACAAAAATGATGGATGTTATCAGTTATTTTGTAACGTCTCTAGGTGTAAAATTCTAATTCGCTGCAAAGTAAAATGTTGCAGGGAACAAAGCTAATTTTACATATGGGCAATCAGATGATTCCATTCCACAGACAGGTTTAGGCCCCGTTTCACTGTATCTAAAGTGTGTATCCAACGTTGTTCCTTCTGATGTAGGAGAGTGCCCATATCGCCACCTCTCCTTGAAGGTTTTATTACTTGTAATACAAACCACGTTAGGTCTGTATCTTTGTGACCGTATCTCCCAAAATGTTCCACAAGCGGCTTATCCGCCACTTTATTCCTTATACAGGATCTGTGTTCTGAGATGCGCTGCCGTACTTCCCTAGTGGTCTTTCCTATATACAAAAGATCACACGGGCATCTTATTACATAGATTGCATTCTTGGTTTTGCAATTAGTATGCATTTTCAGTTGCCATTTAATTTGTCTGTACTCGAAATCGGTTCTCACCTCTGCCAGTGGGCAGGCTACGCATCCTCCGCATTTGTGGTGACCGATCACGGGGGGCAACCCCCATTGACTAAGTATCGTCTGATTGTTTTTTGGTTCCACATATGTATGTACTAGTTTCTGCCTCAGATTTTGATTTCTTTTAAAGGCAAACATTGGTCTCTGATGTAGAGACCCATCCTGTTTCACAAGGTCCCAATTGTGGTTGACTATCTTTTTAATCTGATTACTTATTGGGCTATAGGTGGTAACACAGACCAATCGTTCTTTTTTTACCTTAGGCTGATGGGTTAAACATATGTCCCTATTGGTATTTTTTGCCCTTTTCAGATTGTTTCTGACCAGTCGTGTGGGATAGCCCCTCTCCACCAGTCTATCTTGTAACTGTTTGGAATGTTCCATGAATTCTTGACTGGTGCTGCAGTTGCGCCGTATTCTTAAAAATTGCCCATATGGTAAATTATATCGCAGGCTTGCAGGATGAAAGCTGGTGTAATGAAGCAAGGTATTGCGGTCTGTTGGCTTTCTATAAAGTGTTGTCTCCGCGTCTCCGCGTAAATTGAGGAGACGTCCCTCTGTGCTCGCATATATTTTTCAAGTCCGCTTTCTATGAACATGAACACGAGGATTCGTGTGGATGGTACTCACGACCCCGCTGGCTGCTGTACGCGTTATTTTGGTGCAGGCAGGAAAGAAAATCTGAGACGGCGAGAATCGGGTAAGTACACTCCATCAGAGTGAAAGTATAAATGAATCCCCTGTGATATACGAGATGATGCCGCCGGCACAAGTATAAATGGGAGGTAGTTGCTTTGTAAATAACAAATATGGGCATAAACGCGTGTTTTGCTAGATCGATCCACGTCTCTCTAACCATAAGAGACTTATATGTGTCAGAATTAGTACTAGTCGTTGGTCACCCGAACAAATTAGTTTGGATTGATGTACTTTCAAAAAAGCGGATAGGTATTAATTCTACTCCCTCTGTGTTGACAATTCAAAAGAGATAAGAAAAGTGTATGAGCATGGAGTAATATAACTCCACATTAAATAATTTCTAGCTAAAGTGCAATATATAGAACCAACCAATGGTGTTTATATATTGTTGTTTATATATTATTTTTAGATTCATGAACCAGAAGAAAAGGCGTTGACAGAAGGATAGCTTTGGAATTATAAGGCTCCGCCTCAGACATTTCATCCATAGAACATCACGTCTTGCATGAACCCACCTGGGAAGTTGTGGCTGTTGCTACCTTGAGTAAGTGACTTAGCCCTCCCCCTTTTTTAACTTGGGTCTTTTCCACCCTTGGTGATCTGTAAAGTTATAAATAAAATGTTGGCTTTTGCGATCAAGTGAAACGGAGACAGTCTTAGGTAATGGATACAATTTTTTACCCCATAGACGAGAGGACTATTGGCCTCCAGATTCCACTGTCCCTCCTGACCCCATCAGGATAGGAGGTGAGTTGGTTTGTTGTTCTAGTGATTATAGAACACAGCATATTAATATGCAATTAAATAACTTGAAAAGGAGTGACGGGGATACACAATACTCACATAGTGTTTTATGTATTTTTCTAGATGGTGTGGCCCAAGTCAATACATGTGCCTGAAAAATGGGTTGTTTTGTCCTGAAGAAGGTTGCCATACAAAGAGAGTATTAATGTTGATGCTCGCTGAGAGCAACTGAAACACGTGTCGACGTGAGAACTGTGGGAATAACAGAACACAGACTTGTGTAATACCCCAAATTGGTGGGGATGTTTTTCACAATGAATTGTAAACATATGTAGAGATAACAGATGTTTTTACTGTTTTTTATATACAGACCATTTTTTCAAAGTATGAAGTGTAGAACGAGAGATTGATGAAGAAAGTATAAATGTGAATGAATGAATTAAGAGCATGGGCCACAGAATGATATGAAATGTCGAATATATATATTTTTTGATATAGCATTTTTTGCATAATTAAAGAAAATAAACTTGGGAATTGTAAACCAAGCTAAAACCACTTGTGTACTCCGTCATCTTTGTATTTGGTCTACTAGTTCAAATCCTGTGATATTTTTGTTAGATTGACCTGTAGAACTAGGGACTTTAAAACAGGTACCCCTTCTCTTTATTGCATTGTTAGTGCAGCCCGTGGCTTTAGGGGCAACTATTATTGGTGGGTGACTATTGAGCCCTATAATAATGGAAAACGTACATGTTATTTCGTTTACCGAGGAGCACTTCCGAAGGCTCATGGGAATACCAGCACTAGGGGCTGATGTGATTGCGGCAGTGCCCGCAGTAGAAGGAATAGATGACATTGAAAAAATTACACAAAAAATGAAAAAATTGACCAGAACCGATCTACATGGGAAATTTATGTTACAATATCTACAAGCGGGGATTATCCCCGAGGGACTCCAAGTAAGAAACGTCCCGAGAATATTTGTTGACAACCCCAAGTTCCAGAAGAACTTCAGTGGGGTTGGCAACAAATGTTCTCGGGACTGGATTATCCTCATAATCGAAACAGCAGAGGAAGAAACTAAAAAACAGGGAGATGAATTGGCCGCTCTGGAAAAAGCCTTTTTAGAAAGTAAAACAATCAAAGATGCGAAAAAACAATTGGAAGACCTGGAAATAGAAATTGTCAAGTTTAGGAAAATCAATCTTGATCGCAAAATCTTTAAATTTCAAAAAGATGTGGCTAACTATTCGGAAGAAAAAACATATCCGTATTTGAAGGAAGGTTTCTTCACTACTCAGGTGGGAACAGCCAGCTATAGGAGAAATAATAAATTTGTTTCCTTCTCCAATACGTCCGGTTCATCAAGTGGCTCAGATCCGTCACTGAATAATCATGAATCCACGAATATAGGAGGAAGAGGTCAACAACAGAGGGGTTTTTACCGAGGCAATCAGAGAGGACGCCCCAGACAGAGTCAGGGACGATACAATCAGGGACCAGGGATGAGAACCCGGCAATGGTATCAGAACCATTAGAGAATCAAGACAAAATACCTATCGTCAATTTATCCACGATTGTTCTGAATCCCAATGAATTGAAAATTCTGTCAAAAGGTTTATCTTTTGTTCCTACCGCAAAGGCTGACCTTTTTACTACTGAATTAGAGCTTCATCGTTTTTTCCGGAAAATACGACTAAAACATTATTTCGAGATTTTCCTACCTAATTTAGACCGGACTCAATCAGGAGTGTCTGGAGAGAACGAAGACACACCTAATAGAACGGGTCTCAAGAATAAGTCCACCTTTAATCCTCCCCCTTATGCATGCCCGCCCGAGATTTTGGCGTTTGAACATAAGGTTATAAAAGAAGTGAAGGAAGCCATAAAAAAGAAAAATTTTCAACCGGACAATTTGACTAGAGCTGAAAGAAACAGCTTGAAAAAACTTTGTGATACAGATGGCATCACCATCAAGCCCGCAGATAAGGGAGGCGGGATAGTGATTATGAAAACCAGCAATTACGAAAAAGAATGCCTAAGACTCTTGGGGGACATAGACTCTTATAAAACCCTCGGACAAGATCCCACCTTGAGATTGAAAGAAGAAATAAAAAGCCTCACCGACCATGCTATGAGAGAAGAATGGATCAGTGAGGGAGAAAGATGTTTTTTGAATAAAAGTCACCCAAAAACGGCAGCATTTTACATACTGCCGAAAATCCATAAGGATAAAATGAATCCCCCTGGAAGACCTATTGTTTCTGCCATAAATTCACTACTGGAGCCACTGTCAGTGTACGTGGAAGTTTTTCTTAAGCCATTTGTTGAAAAGATGCCTAGCTATGTCAAGGACTCCACGAGCATGATTAAAATCATACAAGAAATTGAGTGCTCTCCGGGATTGATCCTCGCAACAATGGATGTAGAATCGTTGTATACATCTATTCCGCAACTTGAATGCCTTGAGGTCCTGGGTAAATTTTTGAACACCCGTACAATACCTCAGGAACCACCTACACCTTTTATACTTGAATGCGCTAGATTAGCGATGACCGAAAATTTCTTTCTACACAAGCAACAGTTGTACAAACAATGCAGGGGCGTCAGCATGGGGGCCACTTTTGCCCCAGATGTGGCAAATCTGTATATGGCAGATTTTGAGGACAAGTTGATATCAGGACATTTAAATGTACTGAAAACTATCCCAGATCTATGCCAACACCTGAAAGGGTGGCATAGATATATCGATGACATTTTTTTAACATGGACAGGTAATGCAGAATCCCTGGAACTATTTCATCAATGGTTAAATAGGCAAGATACCCATATCAGGTTTACTATGGAATCAAGTACTGTAGAGGTAAGTTTTCTTGATCTAATTATTAGAAAAGCAGGAGCCAAATTGGAGACAACACTTTATAGAAAGCCAACAGACCGCAATACCTTGCTTCATTACACCAGCTTTCATCCTGCAAGCCTGCGATATAATTTACCATATGGGCAATTTTTAAGAATACGGCGCAACTGCAGCACCAGTCAAGAATTCATGGAACATTCCAAACAGTTACAAGATAGACTGGTGGAGAGGGGCTATCCCACACGACTGGTCAGAAACAATCTGAAAAGGGCAAAAAATACCAATAGGGACATATGTTTAACCCATCAGCCTAAGGTAAAAAAAGAACGATTGGTCTGTGTTACCACCTATAGCCCAATAAGTAATCAGATTAAAAAGATAGTCAACCACAATTGGGACCTTGTGAAACAGGATGGGTCTCTACATCAGAGACCAATGTTTGCCTTTAAAATAAATCAAAATCTGAGGCAGAAACTAGTACATACATATGTGGAAACAAAAAAACAATCAGACGATACTTAGTCAATGGGGGTTGCCCCCCGTGATCGGTCACCACAAATGCGGAGGATGCGTAGCCTGCCCACTGGCAGAGGTGAGAACCGATTTCGAGTACAGACAAATTAAATGGCAACTGAAAATGCATACTAATTGCAAAACCAAGAATGCAATCTATGTAATAAGATGCCCGTGTGATCTTTTGTATATAGGAAAGACCACTAGGGAAGTACGGCAGCGCATCTCAGGACACAGATCCTGTATAAGGAATAAAGTGGCGGATAAGCCGCTTGTGGAACATTTTGGGAGATACGGTCACAAAGATACAGACCTAACGTGGTTTGTATTACAAGTAATAAAACCTTCAAGGAGAGGTGGCGATATGGGCACTCTCCTACATCAGAAGGAACAACGTTGGATACACACTTTAGATACAGTGAAACGGGGCCTAAACCTGTCTGTGGAATGGAATCATCTGATTGCCCATATGTAAAATTAGCTTTGTTCCATGCAACATTTTACTTTGCAGCGAATAAGAATTTTACACCTAGAGACGTTACAAAATAACTGATAACATCCATCATTTTTGTAACGAATACGCCTACCAACGCATGGTATAGTGTATGCGGCATTTACACAAAAAGAAAAAAAGATGGGCGATAATTTATATTCTCCTGAATAGGAGTTTTATTCCGCGTCCTTACAATAAATGGGGTAATGTAAATCCTTTAGTAACAGACTTTGGATTAGTCTGTCTTCTATTTCTATTTTTATCGAAATAGAAATATTGCCTTTATAAGTTAGGAGGTGCTTGGTCATCGTTGATTTGTATTTTTTAACCAAGCGTGATGATGAGATCACACACAAAATAAAATAAAAAATAAAAAACCAAGACATGATATAAGAGCGCGTAAATTGAGGAGACGTCCCTCTGTGCTCGCATATATTTTTCAAGTCCGCTTTCTATGAACATGAACACGAGGATTCGTGTGGATGGTACTCACGACCCCGCTGGCTGCTGTACGCGTTATTTTGGTGCAGGCAGGAAAGAAAATCTGAGACGGCGAGAATCGGGTAAGTACACTCCATCAGAGTGAAAGTATAAATGCATCCCCTGTGATATACGAGATGATGCCGCCGGCACAAGTATAAATGGGAGGTAGTTGCTTTGTAAATAACAAATATGGGCATAAACGCGTGTTTTGCTAGATCGATCCACGTCTCTCTAACCATAAGAGACTTATATGTGTCAGAATTAGTACTAGTCGTTGGTCACCCGAACAAATTAGTTTGGATTGATGTACTTTCAAAAAAGCGGATAGGTATTAATTCTACTCCCTCTGTGTTGACAATTCAAAAGAGATAAGAAAAGTGTATGAGCATGGAGTAATATAACTCCACATTAAATAATTTCTAGCTAAAGTGCAATATATAGAACCAACCAATGGTGTTTATATATTGTTGTTTATATATTATTTTTAGATTCATGAACCAGAAGAAAAGGCGTTGACAGAAGGATAGCTTTGGAATTATAAGCCTCCGCCTCAGACATTTCATCCATAGAACATCACGTCTTGCATGAACCCACCTGGGAAGTTGTGGCTGTTGCTACCTTGAGTAAGTGACTTAGCCCTCCCCCTTTTTTAACTTGGGTCTTTTCCACCCTTGGTGATCTGTAAAGTTATAAATAAAATGTTGGCTTTTGCGATCAAGTGAAACGGAGACAGTCTTAGGTAATGGATACAATTTTTTACCCCATAGACGAGAGGACTATTGGCCTCCAGATTCCACTGTCCCTCCTGACCCCATCAGGATAGGAGGTGAGTTGGTTTGTTGTTCTAGTGATTATAGAACACAGCATATTAATATGCAATTAAATAACTTGAAAAGGAGTGACGGGGATACACAATACTCACATAGTGTTTTATGTATTTTTCTAGATGGTGTGGCCCAAGTCAATACATGTGCCTGAAAAATGGGTTGTTTTGTCCTGAAGAAGGTTGCCATACAAAGAGAGTATTAATGTTGATGCTCGCTGAGAGCAACTGAAACACGTGTCGACGTGAGAACTGTGGGAATAACAGAACACAGACTTGTGTAATACCCCAAATTGGTGGGGATGTTTTTCACAATGAATTGTAAACATATGTAGAGATAACAGATGTTTTTACTGTTTTTTATATACAGACCATTTTTTCAAAGTATGAAGTGTAGAACGAGAGATTGATGAAGAAAGTATAAATGTGAATGAATGAATTAAGAGCATGGGCCACAGAATGATATGAAATGTCGAATATATATATTTTTTGATATAGCATTTTTTGCATAATTAAAGAAAATAAACTTGGGAATTGTAAACCAAGCTAAAACCACTTGTGTACTCCGTCATCTTTGTATTTGGTCTACTAGTTCAAATCCTGTGATATTTTTACAAGTATCGAGATGTCATGCTGTTGGTGCACACTTGTAAAATCAATATCGAGTGCCAGTGATCAAGGTAGTTGCCTGGGTAATGAAAAGGCATACTGGTGCAGGCATCAAAATATCTTGGTGCTAGTGTCCAGCGGTCTATTCAATATCGAGTGTCTGTGGTCGACTCGTTGTTTGTAATTGTGATGAACAAAACTTCATGCAGAATAGTCCACTTTAAAAAAAGGGAGGACTGAAAAACCCACCTGTATATTAGCAGTAAAATGAAGCTGTGTTTGTCCAGAACCAGAAGGTGCAGTAGACAAGCGCAGAGAGTGCAGTAAAACTTTCAGACACAGGAAGTTACTTATGAAGACACAAAAGAGCATAAACACGGATTTAACATGCCCATGTATAGGAGAGAGACATGTCTGGGTTATTTTTTGTTGCATTTAAGACAGATAAAGATTTACAAATTGGGGTAAAATTAAATGACAAAATTAAGTAGGACGATTTTTATTTTTTGTTATTAGATAAAGGCACAGAATTTTTTATTAAGATTGTATCGATTAAATGAGAATGAATGTATTATGTTATGTTTAATAAGGATGGCTATATGAGGCGTATCGACAAAATCAAAAAAGTTTATTATAAAGGATTTATATTGTTTTTGTATATTTTTGAAAGGATTTTAGATCCAGAAGTATGGGGTATGTTCAGAATTAAAAAAAATGTTGACGATTGCCGCCTTCGCCATTAAGAGGACTATCAGTGCAGTAATGGGATGTTTTATGACGTTAGTTACTGATTATGTATTATTCGCCATGTTGGAAGAGCCTAAAGGGGCGTTGACATCTCAGAAGGCTCTGCTTATGGGGTGGCGATATTAAGTGTAGTGATTAAAAAGATTGAGTGTAGAGTAATGAACCCTTCCATGTTTGTATTGAAATCATTGGCAGAGGGTGAACACTCATATGATTGAGTTGGCAACTTTATCCCAAGGATGAAGAGAAATGCATTGATAGCCGAGGAACGTCCTTTTATTTTTGAAGAGTCTTTAGATTTGATGAGTGGGCAAAGATATAGGGGATCCACTGGGGTAAAGCACATGGCCAACAGAGAGTTTGAAGTAGTATTCAGTGTATGACTACCATCTCACTTTTTTCGACACAAGCTGCAGAATTAGTGGCGCTGATTGACCCGCTTGAGAAGTATGCAGACCAGGAAGTAACAGTGTACAGTGACTCCACTTTTGTGACGTCGACGGTGCATGTAGGGTTAGCACGTTGGAAAAAGGGAAGGGCCACCTCTAAGAGGGCAGCTCTCCGGTGCGGCACGTATTCTTATTGGACAGACTCCCCAGAGCACTACAACTCCCAATAGCCATTGCAGTTGTAGCATGCGCAGTTCACATTAAACAGGTAGATTTTAATTTATATGGACATTAGAAAAGCAGAGAAGAAAGGGAATGTGTTGTATGTATTGAAGTAGGTATGTTAGTTGAAATATTTAAAAGTAGATGGAAGTAGGATCATGTTGAGTATGTTGAATAATTGTGATAAATATGTCTAAGATTGAAATGAATAAAGGCTTAAGGAGAAGTGCCTCAATATTAAACCCCTCTAAAGCATTGTGGCAAACTAGTGATGCCTGTAGCCTTATTAAGGGTGACGTTGGAATAGCTACACTACCCTGTGCACGTCATTAGGAAAAAATCTTACCGTAACAAGTGTAAAGGATTGGTTTGGTTTTTGCATATAGTAGAATACGTTGCATTTTGATTAGTAAAATGTTTCGTGAGTAAAAAGATTATTACTGGGCACACATTATGCACAAAGAAGGAGTTGGACCGAGATTTAATGATTCCTTTAGCACTTGCATATAGACTTGGATATAAGATCAATTAGGATCTGTACTTCTTGAGTTGAATTAAGTCACCATAGCTAAGAATCATAGCACAAAACATGTTTTCTAGATGAAGAATATGAGAGTTAATAAGAGTCATATTTTAACCCTTATTTTGTGTCAAAGAGAAAGTCTGTGGATACATAAGATTGTTGCTTAGAAAAGGCACAAGTTTTCAATGGACAATGTCACCAGCAGGAGAATAAGGTCTGGAAGAAGACTTAATAGCTTGCTTAAGGAAGAGAATAAAAAAATTAAAAAGACCCTGAAGAAAGGATGGTTCCATTGCCTATCACCGGCATTCTATGCTTTAAGAAATTGGATAGATTTAGGGAAACCAAGAGTGACAAGGAGGCGAATAAGGATATTTCTCACATCTCTATATAGGATTAGGAGTGATGCCCAGCAAACAATAGAATTGTTAAGAAAGGAGCTACCTGTGTCTTTTTACGTGTATTACTTCAAGTGTCTCTGTCATTTCATCTCCACTCAAGTGACAAAGGCGTGGGGCAGCACAGAACACAGAAATAGATGTTGCAACAACCAGAAATGCAGAGTTTCGTGTTTCCAAACTTTTTCCCAGAAATCCGATCATAGACTCACAACCTTTGTTGAAAGGGTGGCACGATTGCTCAAGTTGCCCCTTTATAGTGAAGGACAGTATACCGTCTGCAGTCACGGTGTAAGGCAGACGTGCTTGCACATTCCTTGCTACAAAGTAAAGATCCAGGTTGAAGAACCCACAGCACACCCATCGGAAGCAAGCATCGGGGACGAACCACAGCACGTGCAGGATAAGAAGGACGCAGAAGCAGTCAAGTAAAGGCAAAGAGATCATTGAACTATGGCTTATTTCGAGACACTCTTTTAGTTACTAAAAATAATAGAGTTGAGGGAAGATATTGGTTTCTGAGCCACAAGAGTTTGTTGACATTGGACTGAGGCACACTTAAGCCTTGAGTAAACAGAAGAGTATGCCAGATTTGGAATTCTTGTTCGACAATTGGAAAAGAGAGCAGTCTCCGGATTCCTTTCTTATTGACTTTCTCTTTGGAGGCACCTATGCCCAATGACAACGTTTCACAAATCATTCTTGCTTTTCTCGAGTTTGTATTATGCACATTCCCTACGTTGGTGGGGAGAACTACTAGCTACCTTATTTTCCTGCAAGATCCTAAGAATGGCCCAGTTGTGAGAAGATTGCTTATAGTTATCACTGAACACATTCTTCAGCTTCCTGAGTACAATGGGGTTAACACAGATGCCCCTGTCACTGGATAATGCACATAGACTGGTTAACCTAGTTTTCTACTATTTGATTAAAGAATGTCCACATCTTGTAGGGAGACAAACTGATGTCAGAACATTCCTGAGAGACTTGAGAAATAATGTAGAGCTCAACCGAATATTGAGAGACATTATATACCAAGTGAATGAGTACTCCGAGAGAACCTTGAGGACTGAATGAGACTTGGTAAAGAAGAAAAGTAAAAACGTTTGCTAAATGAGGCCCTTTTGTTTTATACTGAAAGAAAAATGTTCATGTCATCTGGTCTGAGACAGATTTGTGGTATCGATTGGGAATTGGTGTATGTCATTAAAGTAATCTAGACAGCTAAAGTAGACTGAGGACATCCTGAATGAGACTTTTGGAGCAAGAGATCCAGAGCCTACTTGCTGTAGTCTTCTACATCTTGTTGGAGAGGCCTCCACATTTCGTCTGGAGAAAGGACTATTCTTTTTTATACATCAGGAACCCTGTTAATCGTCCTGAGACCAGCTAGTTGCTTGAAGAACCTATTGAGAAAATGAAGATATTACCAGAATATTGCATGATGTTGCCCCATTAAAGTTACTTTTTTCCTTCCTTATATAAAGTATGGGCAGCACCATTAGCAACTTCATCATGGGAGGTCACGAGAGACGTCCACGTTGTGCATGAAGGTTGTGGTGCAAGTTTTCGTACATGTGTGTTATCTATGCCTGCATTATATTCATAGTGGTATTGCTTTGACTCACAATACGTACTGCAATTTTTGTAGAGACACATGAAGCAAAGATTCCTGTGTATCCTCCGTTGCACGAGAAGCGAGACTCTCTATGGCCTTCACATGCTGCTGCTAGGAAATGGCATCAAAGTAGACCAAGGCTTCTAGATCTTCCTCCTACACAGGTAGCACACGTGAATACACCTAGTCCACTGATGAATGTTTCTATGATTGGTCCAGTAAGAAGAACAGATGTTGACATACTTCATGACATGATTACAGAGGCTCATAAGAGAAAAATGAGGCCCAAGAGAAATACTAGGGAGAATGATCATGAATTAAATGATTACCTGGACAGTACAGAACATTTGGGGAATAATCTATGGTACCAGCATATGAAAGAAGTGGGAAGAAGTCTTCAAAGGAGGAATGCTTTGTATGTGCACTCCTGCCTTATAGCACGGGGAAGTCTAAAATCTTTATAGCTATTGAGATAGACGTCCAGACAGCACATTGTCTATCACACATAGCACTTTGCCGTACAAGAGGCCAGTTCATGGGTCGAGATGCCTATCTCAAATGGGCAACGGAAAGTACAGATCCAGATGAAGATGACTATATGCAAGATACGAAGACATGAAATAAGGCACAAACGAAGAACCTTGTGATCAGATATAGAAAATCTGGAGTGAAAGGAGCAGAAATCAGATGAGAAGCGAACAGGAAACTTGAGGTTTCAGGAATAAATCTGCAGAAGAAATTTGTAGATGGAAGAACAGAGGCCAGATGCAGATTTGGGGATAACTGCTATCACCAGATGGATGGGAAGAAGGAGTGGTAATGTACAGAGCCTGGGTGTTCATTGGTCGTTATCAGCCAACCATTGACAAAGTGCAGAATGGATGCAAACCATTGTGGCCAAGAATTGCTAAACTATTGACCTGGGTCGAATACAGAGGAGGACCCTTGCAAATAATACCGTTGGAAAATCAAAGTTGTGCTTCAGAAACAATGGCACAAGAAAAGTCGGAGAGAATAGGAACTGTGGTCGAATCTTTGATGTACCAGGAATGAAACTCGGAACAGCAGTAATTATGGATCATTATTGGATCCAGAGAAAAATATGAAGCTGCCCAAGGACTGGGGAGGAATATGCACCTTGGTGAATGTTCATGTTCCTGCGTTGGTGATTCCAAAATTACCTGAATATTGACAGTTTCACGAAAGCAGATGCTCATCGGAGGAAGAAGAGATCTGTGGTGCTGGTTCATCGAATAAAGAGGGAAAACTATTTCTCTGCCAAATCAATAGAAGCTTCTGACTCTATCCCCTATGAGCGCAGACTGTTCAGCCAGACGTCATCAGTGTTCACAATCATTTTCATATCAAGTATCCAGGTTGGAGCAAATGCTAAATGGTTACAGATAACCAGATGGGAATTGCTGCAAACAATTTACAGTACCATAAAGGGATTCAATGCTATTAAGGAAGAGCTGAGAGACATAAGATGGATGACTCTTCAGAGCAGATATGTCTTGGACATGATCACAACTATGCATGGAGGTGTTTGTGCAAAAATCAGAGAATCATGTTGCACATTTATGCCTTCTCACGATGACGAGAATGGCAACTTAACTGAGGCCATAAAGATGCTAACGAAGCTACACGTCCAGATGATAGACGAAATAGAAGACATTGCTGATGACAGTTGGTTTGGAGCCCTTTTTTCTTGGATTCCACAATGGATAGCATATATGTTCAAGGTCCTTGGAGCCCTGATCTTGTTAGTGTTGCTGGGATTCTGTGTGATCAAGATAATAATAACACAATGTAAGAAGACAGCAAAGAAAGTAATAGGGATGAAAATCATGATCGATGTTGAATCAGGATGGAAGGCCAGAGATGATGAGATCAGAGACTTTGTGAAGGCCAGTATCCATGCACCTGAGCGAACAAAGTTGCTGTATCCAAAGAACCATAAGAAATATGTGGGGAGATGGATCTATTGCAGACCAGGTGGACAGTGCATGCTCATGAATTGGAATAAAGATGAGCATGTGAAATCAGCTGGATTCCTGAGGGGAGTCATAAAGATATGGGTCCCAAAGAAACAGTTCTTCAGAAAAGGATATTTAGAGATGAAGACTGAGGGGAGAGTGGTTGATGAATCGCCCAGAGGGGGGAGTGTAGAGAAGGAGCTAAGTACCCACACCTCAACCATCTCGCCCACAGCACCTGTATGTTGGATGCCGGAGTGTGAAACAGGTGTGGTACCAGTGAAAATACTGATACCAAGGAAAATCTGGGAAGCAAGGTTCCCATTGAGGAAGCAATATTTGCATAGGAGACAATACGATGGTCATCTGAATGAAATCCCGGAAGAAACAGGACTGTTGAATGATGAAGAAGAATGGTGATGTCATCACCATCACCGTCACACCGTCAGTGCTGCCACCACAAGGTCCTTCTAAGGCACTGCTGACATTAACCCAAACAGGTGATGTGACCCATATGAGGTAGAGCGTCCTGGAATAAAGCCTGATTGACCCGATTTGACACATTTCTTCATGTAGGGGCCAAACTTTGCAGCCAGCAGTTTTGTCAGTATTTTATTGTCTAGGTTAATAAGTGAAGTGGGGCAGTTGGAGGAACAATCATCAGCAGATTTCCCAGGTTTCAACAATACTCTGACCACTACCCCCCTCATGGGTTCTGGCAGGTGCCCATCTTGCAGTGCATGCTTACACACATTTAGTAGATGTGGAGCTAGCCTGGGTGCTAAGTATTTGTAAAACTTGGCTGTGCACCCATCTGGCCCAGGGGCTTTCTCAGGCGACAATGCCTTGATTGCAAGAAAGACTTCCTGTTCAGTGATGGGATGACACAGCCATTCCCATTGCCCTGCTTCACACCAGTAGAGTGATACCTCGTCTAAAAAGTAATCCACCCAGAGTGTGACACCCCAGCTTTCGAAGCGTACAAGTGGGTGTAACAATCACAAAATGCCTGTGTAATGTCCTTACCCGCATGCAGCATGTGTCCCTGTCCATCCTTGATGGATGTGATATGTGATCTAGGCATATTAATTCTATCCTTCTTCACCAGGAATTTCCCAGGGCGCTGACCCTCCACACATTGCCTCACAGTCGCTTTCCTAGACAGAAACATCACCTCCCGCTGGGCTGCTTCCTCTAATTTCCCCATTTCCTCCTTAACCAAATTCTGTTTGATCGGGTCAGCCAAAAGACCTGTGTCCCTCTGTAGCCTCTGAATGCGGGCTTCACTGTCCTTCAACGCGCCACATATCAACTTCAGCACTTCAGCACCGCAGCCTCCTTCAGAAATTCATTCCCACCGCACCTGACATTTAAAGGTTTCCCACAACACTGCTTGTGAGGTGTCCGATCCCTCATTTTCAGCAAAGAAGTTATCTATGACATCTGAAATCCCTGCCGAAAACACTGTACCAGACAAACTGTCACTCTTAAACACCCAGGCTGGTCTCCCACCGATTTGCCCCGGCATATCCAGTACCATAACCACAGTTGTGTGATCCGACAGCGTACGCACTAGAATAGTAACCTCCATCACCCATCCAGTAATCCTCTCCCAGACAAAAAAATAATCCAGCTGTGATGCCGACTGATGGACCGAGGAATGAAAAGTATACCCCCAATCATTTCTATGCCTATTCCTCCTGATGTCACTCAACTCCATATGAGGTAGGCATGGCTTCAGAAAGTAGACACAGGCACAAATGAACAGTTTCGAAAACCTTTATTTAACTTTAAAGGGGTTGGCGTCTTCCTAACAGGCCCAATCTCTATAATGGGAGTAGTTGCGACCGTCAAATTAAACTAAAGGTCAGTCTATCAAAATAATAAATATGTCCGTGTCAAACCTAATCTTGCCCTCACTTAATCCCTCACTTAATTCTACAATAATAATGTGTACGGGGTTAGGTCAAAACAAAAGAGTGAGTCAGATAACATCAGGATGGCAATGGAGTTGAGTAAGTGGAGGGAAATAAGTCAAAACAAAAGATTGTAGTCAGGATGTTAAAAGAGTTGAATAACACTCCCTTCCCCAAGCTTGAGTTATAAGAGTGTGTTAGGAGCTTGGGTGGCTAGTTCACACAGTTCAATAGGGCATAGTTCTTCCAGGCTTCCCTTGCCTGGCTCGGAATTCACACAGTTCAACAGCATACAGTTCACTCAGGTTTCCCTCACCTGTTTTAGTATTAGTTTCTCAAGACACAGTTTTCTCAGGCTTCCCTCGCCTGGTTTGGCATCAACTAAAAATATTTCACACTGGGGTTCCCTTCCCCAAAAGTTCAACAATCCTTCAATGTTTTACGTGACAGAGACTGTCACAAATTTACAGTAATCGCTAGCCCTGTGCGGTATCACTCTGTCAGTGAGGCCTTCACACAGTCGTGCCCTTGGCACTTCTTCACTGCATAGCACAGTAACAGAGACTTTCACAAATGCACAGTATCTTGCTCTGCACTGTGCGGGACCACTCTTTTACTAAGGCTGTCTGTACAGTTCGTGCTCCTCGCATTATATTTCACTCGGTTGTGCCCCAGCACTTTCTTTCACAATTCTCCTTATGGAGACCCTCTTCTCAGTTCTCATTATGGGTCTCAGACCCTCTTCCTAATTCCACAAACATAACAGTTCTTATTTCACTTCCTCTCGTGCTTCGAGCCCTCTTTAATTCACAATCTTAATACTCGTGTAAACGTACATGCAGCCTCGTCGTAACTTTATTTATTAGCACACTCTTTCAACAATGGACAATGGAAGCTTTCATCTTCATTTGTCTCTCGCCATATGCGTGTCCTCACTTTGCAACATTGTATTTCACTCGCGCCTCGCGCCTTTCTCAAACCGGGCTCCCTTCTGCTTTGAACTAACTGGCTGTGTTTCTCTTTATCGCTTGCTGCGTGTGGAGGTCAGGATCTCCTCCACTGCCCCTCCGACAATCCCAGGCCTCCACGCACACCCAGGGGAATGAGCACCTGTGCCAGGATTTCTCTCTGGAGTTTGTTTCCTCAAGTGACCCCCTTCTGGCTGCTTGGAAACATGGCTCCCTCAACACACTTTCTGCAGTCTTTTTACCTCTCAGACCCTCATCGTCTCATCGCTTCGTTCTCCGCTGACAGATTTTGGGGTACCTAGGTGACCCAGTTTGCCTGCCCAACCTCCAACTTGTGTTTCTTCTCGGGCTCCAAATAGCACTCTGTGTGACTCTATGCTCCACCTCTTATACTGTAGGTAGCTGTCAATGTGTTTCAGGTGTGTGTGATTAGGACTGAGTCCCTGACCCTGCCTGGACTCATTACTGGGACAGGACCATTGCATACTACTAGTGGTACTCTTCCTAATCTCAGACTTCCTCTTCCTTGTCTCAGTAGTTGGGCTGATACAGAAAGGATGGGAATTATGGAAGTTTTAGTATGCCATAAAGGTAGAGGAAATATGGGGTAAACAATTGTCGGGAAATGGGGGGTACCATGTCTTGCCTTCTGGTGTTTCTTACCCACTCCCCAAGGACCCACCCCCCATCCAGGTGATCCTCCCTTGCTTGTCCACTCAAAGGCTCAGGATCCACTAGCGAGGGTCCTTCCCTGGCCACCTGAATAAGGGACCCCCAGGTATTGAGTAGTGAAACACCCTCAGGTTTTTCACATCCCATTCCTAGCACAGTTCTTGCAACTTGCTGGTCGTCTTCAGGGCAGGGGGGGTGTGATGTCCAACCCATTCTGTCCAAGAGTGGCTGCATCACCGTATATAAGCCCCCCCCCCAGATAACCACCCCTGGAGAGACCCAATCCAGTTGTTGAGCTAGCCAGTCCAATGTTTCCACTGTATCAACATTTGGGCCATACTAATTGACCAAAGTGACCGGTTGCCAATGCACCATACCTCCAACCACCAGCGCCCGGCCCTCCTGGTCCTTGACCATATGCGTGAGCCATAAGCCAACAGAACTGTGTATCAATATACATACACCCCTAGAATAGGAGGAGTAAGAAGAGTGGTAGCGATGGCAGTCCCATCCCTACCTAAATCGTGACTCCCCAGATGTAGTCAACTGCGTCTCATGCAAGAACGCCACATCAATATTTTGGCGTCTCATGTACAGTAAGATCTGGCGTGCCTTGGATAAATAATTAAATCCCCTAATATTACAGGTCATGTATTTTAGCCCCCTAACGTCCCCATGTAGGCGATTCAGATCATCCGCAAGCAATCCATGGATTTCTGCCCCATTAGCCCCTTTGTGAGAAACTGCAGCAACTCAATATAGGGCATCCCCCATTACCTGCAATTGAGTCATTACACAAGGAAAGTGAGCCCCCAGCATCAATGGGGATGACCACCCAAACCACCACTCTTCTTCGTCAACAGGCCCAGTGCCCCATCCCCATCTACAACCCCAACAGACCAATAACGCCGCCAAACCCCTCCTCTTACCTCTTAACAATCCCAACCCCCAATTTCTCCCCTCCACTCTGCCGGCAACCCCAACGAACCAGGCCTGTCCCTCCTACCTGCCCCTTTAGCAAAATGAGGCTTCCACATGAGAGGAAGCTTAGTACCCAGCCACTCCTTACGCCCCTGCTAAGATAATAGTCTCCTTGTAGCTCCTGCCAACACATATATCACATCACTTGTTTTCTGCTGCCAGTGAACAATTGTGGATAGTTTCGAGCACATCATCACTCATTATTGCCTCGTCGCCTGGAAGGCTGTGGCAGTGCTTTGAGGAAGGTGGTGGCTTCATCCCGAGTATGAAAAAATAGTACCCGTTCCTCATGTTCCACTCTAAGTTTAGCGGGAAATAGCATGGCATACTACATGCCCCTCTCCCTTAGGCGCTTCTTCACATCAATCTAAGTTGGTCTGGATGCCTTAACCTTGTCCAGAAAATCTGGAAAAAGATTTATAGTATCTCCCTTGTACATCAACTTTCCTTTCTCCCTGACTTTACGGAGAGCGAGATCTCTATCTCAATAATTCAGCATCTTGGCTATAATCAGGCGGGATTGAGCCCCTGGCACTGGTGTCTTACCACTCGGTATTGGGTGTGCTCTCTCCACTATAAACACAGCCGAGAAGCCCTCAGTGCCCAGATCCTCACGTAGTATAGATTTGACCTAACGGTTCCAAGGATCTCTGTTCCACCGATTCCGGAACACTCACTAGCCTCAGATTGTTGCTTCTGGACCTTGACTCGAGGTCCTCCTGCTTATCCGCCAATTCCTTCAAAGCTTTTTTTTTTCAAATTCAATTTTTATTGGTGCATGTCAAATATCATTCAATGCAGATTTCCTACGTGCATTACCACATTAGAAGACACCAAACCATTTTTCTATATTTTTTCCCCCTCAACAAATTGTTCAAACTCCCCCTCCCCCCACGTAACCCCAACGGTTCACTATGGGCTCCAGGACAAGCACATCTTAGATCACTCCGGGTCTTTAGGTCCTGTCCTTGTGGGTGCATTCTTTGATAGCCGGGTCTCGGTGGTGGTACCTCATTTATTTTTAACGTTATATACCTTTGGTCCTAGTTTATCTCCCCTGTGGTAGCCTATGCTTGTCATCTGTAGGGGGAGTTGGGGCAGTTCGTCTCTACTTCCTATCGCCCATCGCCACAACTGTCTCTTCCCTCATTCTCCTGCGGGTTCTCCGGGTCGTATTTAGCCAAGAAAGTTGCCCATTCCATAGCTCTTGTCGGGGCACGGTTGTGTATTTGCCTGGTCATTTCCTCCATACTGTACAGGTCCAGAGCCTTAGCTGCCCATTCTGTCTCACTTGAGAGTCTCTCCCTTTTCCATCCCCCTGCCAGACATGTCCTAGCTGCTAGTAGAAGGTAGTGTGACATATGTGTGAGCTTCATCCACTCCTCTTCAGACGTGTCCATCCCAAAAAGGACCAGTTGGGGATCTATACTTCTTTCTACTCCTTCCACGCTCTTTATCCACCCTAGCACCTCCTTACAGAATTGCTGCACCTTCTCACAACTCCCCCACCTGTGCCAATAGTCGGCTATTTGTCCACATTTCCTCCAGCAGTGGGGGTCCGCCCCTGGGAAAATGTTCCCTATTCTTGCCGGGTCCCACTGCCATCTATACAGTAGCTTGAGCCCATGTAGTTTGTATTGACAAGCCACTGAAGTGCGGTGGGCGTAAAGACATAGCTTCCTCCAGTGTTCTGTGTCCATCTCCCACCCCAGGTCCCTATCCTATCTCATCTTGAGAGCGGTCACGTCTTCCCCTTTAGCTTCCAGCAGTACCTGGTACATTCTTGAAATGAGATCCCTAGTGCCCTTCGCTGTATACAACACCCTTTCAGTATGTGTCAGTTCCCTCTGGAGTTCTATTTTCCATGCCTCCGCCATTAATACTCCCTTTAGTTGTAAATATTTAAATATTTAAAGACTGAGATGTTCCCTATCCCAAGGGCCGCTTCAAGGTCTGCTATGTCTATGAATTTATCCTTCTTGAAGACCTGTCCCACTCTCTCCAATCCCGCCTCAAACCAATCCTGGAACCTCCCATGGTCTGGTATGTTATACTGTTTGGGGGGCCCATATGTGGCTCAATGGTTCGGCCATGTCGTTACCCCTTCCATCTCCTTTCTGACCTTCCACAACCTCCATAGCGGGCCCAGAATCCTATGTGCACGAACCCTTTTTGGTATAGCTCTAGGCGGGCCAGTAAGAGGAAGTTTTCTATCTCCACCCACTGTTTGTCATTGTCCGCGCACAAATGTGGGACCAGAGCTCTGAATTGTGCCGCCCTATAGTAAGTCTGCATCTCTGTCAGTCCCACCCCTCCTTTCTCTTTGGGTTGGACCAGTAGTTTGTAGGCTCCCCTTTGCTTTTTCCCCTGCCACAGCAATGTTAGCATTTTCTTTTTTAGTTCTGTGAAGTGTAGCTCTGAGATTTCTATAGGGAGTGCCTGGTATAAATAGAACACTCTGGGGAGGAGTACCATTTTCAATGTGTTTAGTCGCCCCAGACAGGATATGTTTCGACCACTTCTCCAGGTGTTCAGAAAGCTTATACAGAAGTGGGGGCAAGTTACATGTACATGTGTAATTCCCTTGGTATTCGCACCCCTAGGTACCGTATGCTATCACTTTCCACCGGGATTCCCAGGTCGAACCATCTCCTAAGCTCTTCTTCAGGACCTCCTCCTAAAGAGAGGAGGGTTGACTTATCAATATTCATCTTAAACCCTCTGCACCGACTCTCCTGTGTCCGATAGGTATAGGAGAATGTCATCTGTGTACATGCTTACTTCCCCCACCTCAATCCCCTTTATCAAGTTGTCTTTCCTTATCCTTTCCCACAAGGGATCCATCGCCAAGGCAAATAATAGATGTGAGAGGGGACAGCGCTGACTTTTCTGATAGAATTCCTGCGATCTAGTCCCGTTGACCACAACTCTGGCTGTTGGCTACGAGTAATTTGCACTAATTGCCCTGCACATTCTCTCTCCTACCCCTATTCTGCGCAGGATTGCAAAGAGGAAACCCCACTCCACCCAATGAAAGGCCTTCTCGGCATCTAGGCTTAACAGCGCTAAATGTTGCGGGGGCTTTACCTGTGTCTAGGATGTGGTTGAATAATTTTACCATATGACTTATCAGTATTCCCGTGTGTTTCTTGTAAAACCCTATGGTATAGCAGTCTTCCCCTGGGGCCTTTCCGTTCGGGAGCCATGCTTTCGCATCATGTACCTCTTCGGCTGTGATTGGGCTGTCTAGATGTTCTACCTCTCGGCGTGTGAATTTAGTCATGTTATACCCCTTAGATATTCCCTGACTGCCCCCTCTGTGCCTTGTGCTTCGGTGGCGTATAACGTCTCATAATATTGTGCAAATCTTTCAGCGATGTCTGTTGGTGCGTGCAAATCTCCGTCTCCCTCCCCTGGGTCTTCCAATTTTAACACCCATCTTTCTGCCCTCTGGGCCCTGAGTCTTGCGGCTAGGAGTGCGTCGGCCTTGTCGCCCTTCTCATAGTACTTCTGCTTCAAGTGTCTCAGGTTCCATAGGGTTTCTCCCATGCCCAGCACCTTTAGCTCTGCCCTTTTGGCCCTCACCTGTTCTCTTAGACACTCTACGTCTTCCTTTGCGGCATGCATTCTCTCCTCCCTTTCCACTATTTCTTTTCAGAGCCTCTCTCCCACCAGACCCCTCTCCCGCTTCCTCCTCGCCCCTCCCTTATCAACAGACCTCTCCAGGTGGCTTTCCCCGCATCCCATACCGTTTCCACACTCACTTCCCTTAATTCAAAATATTCTGTTATCGCTTTAGGCAGGTGGTCTGAGAGGATGGGATCATTCCAGAGCAAATCTTTACACCATCATGTGCCCCTGGGTCTATGGAGTCCCTTGATGTCCAGGGTCATGGTCACCATATCATGGTCGGACCATCCCACCGGCCTTATGTTACTGTCTATAACCCTCTGGCCCAGTTCCTTATTTTTAAGGAGGTAGTCAATCCTCATGTATATCTTAAGTGGTATTGAAAAGAATGTGTATCCCTCCTCCCTCGGGTGCTTTAGCCTCCATACATCCAATAAGCCATGTTGGTCCAGTGCCAAACCCAGGTGCCCCATTTATCCGCCCCCTTATCTACGTTCCCTTCCCTTGCCTCTCTATTCCAGGTTTCATTTGCCCAAGAGTTAAGGTCTCCATTCATACATAAATCCGCTACCCGCTCCTGTATTCTGTCCAGTGCCTTCCTTAAGAATCATTCTTGTCCCTTGTTCGGAGAATTCACTGCTGCCAGTAATATTTTAGCTCCTTTCAATATGGCCTCCAGTATTAGCAGTCTTCCCTCTAATAGGTTTGTAGCTGCACAGTTTTGGAACCGACAGTGTTCGTGGAGTATTATGCCCACTCCTCCTTTTTTGGCTTCCCCCGATGCCCAGTGAACCTGCCCTATTCCCCCTCATCTTAGTGCCTGCTCCTCCCCCCTTGTGCATTTCCTCCAGGAACAAGACGTCCAGAGAGGCTTTCCTAAATTCCCTTACAACTACGAGTCTCTTAGTGGGGGAATTCAATTCTTTCACGTTAAGCGTGCCCACCTTCAAAGCCTCTGTAACTTCACCTTTCCCCATCCCCGGCGTTTTCCTTTGCACTTATCTCCTTTTGACCCGTTGTCGATGCCTCTTTAAGTTTTGCAATGTCCTTTCATCAGAGGATCAAGTGTCCAATATTGGCCAATCTGGAGCAAAATAGCTTACCAACCCTACCATTTAGTGTCATAACTAACAAAAAACCCAACTTAGAATTTTGAACATAAATGCAGGAGACGCCCCCTCTCTCACCTGGGGCCACTGTTAGAGGAATTGGTACTATCCCTCTCCAGCAATTCCCTGGATCTTCCCGAGCATCTGCCCGGTCCTCATGGTCTGAGTTACAGCGGCTCACCTACCCCTTCTGCGGTCTTACTCTGTCTGCTGCTCTTGTGATGCTGGCACTTTCCATGGCAAGGGTCCATTAAGTCTCATGAACTTCCGCCCCATCTGCCCTCTCCTCCTTCTTTGTGGACCCTGTGCGGCTCTAGTTCGTGCCCCGTCTGTGGGTGGGCCTTGGGGGCCTTGCAGGCCTCCTGTCTGTGCTTCCACGTCCGACGTGAGGTGTCTCAGTGCCTGTTCTGCCTCCTCCACCGATGTCAGCCTGTACTCCATCCTTTCAGCTTCGAATTCCAGTTAGAAGGCGTATCCCCATCTGTAGCGGATCCCCTTTTCCCACAGCCATGTTGTGAATGGTCTGCAACCTCTCCTTTGCGCTAATGTAAGATTCGAGAGATCCTGATATATGGATACTGTGGAGCCTTAAAATTCTATTTCTTTTTGTTGCTTCGGCTCTGTTTCAGACTTCCGGTCTGTCCTTATAGCTTAAGAATCTGGCCACTATGGAGGAAGGGGCGTTCTCGTATGGCTTCCTCCTCTGTGCGCCTTCTCGAGTTGCATCGTCTTGTCCCCCTCAGTTTCAAAAAGTTGATGTATTAGCACGTGTACTTTCTCTTTAACTTGACGTGGGGTCTCTCTATCTGACTCCTCAGGCCCAAAATCCTTATGTTGTTATGTCTCTCCCTATTTTCAAGATCGTCAATTGTGAGCCTTATCTCCTCTTCTCTTAGATCTAGCTCTGTCATTCTTGCATCCAGCCGCATTGCTACTATGTCCGCATTGAGTTGGTTGTGTTCAATTTCTTCAATTTTGCCTTCCATTGTAGACACTCTGCCTGTCAGGTCCGCCAGTGATGCCTGTATGTCCCCCCTAAGGGCCTTTATCTCTGCTAGGATGTGGCCAATGTCTTCTTTGGTGGAAAATTTGGAGAGACCCATTCCCGTTGCCATTTGCGCTTTTGGGTCTATCTTCTTCTGTTTGCCTTTGCACTGTGGGAGGCGTCCCTCGTCCTTGTTGCTGAGTCTGTCAAGGCATGTGCCGATCCGTTCTCATTTAGTGTTGCGCTGGTTCGTTTCTTCCCTGTGTAGCGCTTGTCTTCTTTTCTCTTTGTCCATCTTCTGTGGTCCGCTACCCCTGGGTCCCCTGACTCAATCGTTTTGTTCACTCTCCGTTACTTGCACTCCACAGCAGCACGTTCTTGTGGGTTCCAGTTTGTCATTTGGGGTCCCTCCAATAGTGGGCTGCCTCTATAGTTGGGTCTCATACGTGGTCTGGTCGCCAGCACTGGGTTATCTTCCATGTTTTGTGAGTGTTCTAGGGGACTGCTATCCCAGTGTTTCCCTTGACACATCCACTACTGAGGCGCTGGGGCCCTTCCCTGCTTCTCCTGCGCTAGCCCCACTAGCTTGTGGGCATTAATTCTCAGTCCTTCTTCCCCCGTCCCACTTGTGTGGGCCCCCTCCGCTGGGTGGTGGGGGCTAGGGAGGGGAGCAGGCTGCTCCCTGTTATCTTGTGGTTCTCTCCCCCACTGCAGGTGCCCCTGTCCCCTCCACAGTGTCCCCCTTCTGATGTCACAGTAATGGCGTGGTACCTTTATCTCTATGCAGGCCTCATATATGTTGCACTGTTTGTTCGCTTGGCGTGGCCCCGGGTTGAATGGGTCTCACCCCGCGTGCACTTTACATTCAGTACTGGTGGCGTGTATGTGTTGGGTTTGGGCTGATTTCCCTTAATGTCTCCTTGTCCGCCGCTCCCCGGTTCGCGGAGATTCCCCATTGTGAGGAGTTTGCTCTCCGTTCCAGGGTTATTCGAGTTGTGGAGAGCCAGTTTTAGTCCGTACTCCCCTTCCCCTCACACTGCATACTCTCCTTCCAGCTGCCTGTCAGCTCATGGGTTAGCTCTCGATTATGCCACAGGCCCCGACTTTCTGGGCCCTCCACCCCTATTTCTGGCCTCTCCCCAGTGGGGGCTCATGCACAGTCTCTGGGCCCAGTGTTATTGGGGGCCCTGACGTACATGGCTTTTTAGATGGCTTGTTGCACTGCCCTCCGATCCGCGAGCACTAACTGCCCGCCGCCTTTGCAATGCTGGGTGTCTCTCTGCAATGGAGCGAACCGGCTGCTCCTCCTCTGGTGGCTTCCTTCGCCTCTGCCCGACTTCTTTCAGGTGAGTCCACACTGTGAGTGGGCCACGTTCCAGCCGGGACCCTGCGTCCCGCTCCTCGGGGGTTTGGGCACTCCGCCAACCTCTCCTGGTGCGATGTAGTGCAGGTGGGGGTTAGGGGGTGGGTCCGCACCGGCAGTCGCCCCTCCAATACAGGTGATCCAGGGGTGGAACTCTCCTGTTACATGCAATCCGACAACGTGTGGCAGTTAACACAATAAGGTCTCCATCGGGGGCCGCACCACCGCTTTTCTCCCTTTCTCATGGATCTCCGACCTTGTGCTCGGGTGCAGTGAAGTACGGGTCAGTTCTCTTTACACCGCTGCTTTTAATTCTGCTTTTCCACTGGTGTAGACGCTCTATCTCATTGCAATATCGCTGGAGGGAGCAAGAGCTGCATGTTGAAGCAGCCATCTTGTCCCGCACTCTCTAGTGGTCTCCCCCCATGAACAGATTTTAATATAATCCTTCAAAGCTCTTTGAACTTGTACCAACTCTCTGGACGTGGATGAAGACTCATCCTCTACTGTGGAAACATGCCCTTCAACCTCATGCAACCTCTCCCATTGTTTATCTAGACAGACCTGCATATTGTCCACCTTACAGGTCAGTGTGTCCATCTTCCCATCTTACGATTGTGTACTGGCCTGCAGTTGACTGAACATCTCCTTAATGTCATGAACCACCACAGAGGTATCCTGGGAGGAGGGTTGGGAGCTCGCACCCAGTCTGTCCTCAATTGTCTTATGACTCTTGGATTGGGCTGACGTGTCAAATTGTAGTTTATACTGCTGCTTCCTGACCTTGCTTACTTTAGACATCCTGCTATGCTTCTAACCCAATGCCAGTGGTATGCTGTCAGCCTTGTCGGGTCCATCAATCCAAACTCGTGAAAAAGGAGCACAGCACTCTCTGCTACCACTCGTCCATCTGTAGTATGTGCCCACTCCTAGCAGTATGTCCCACAACCGCAGCTTCACTAATATATCCCCAAATCCAAGGTGACCATCAGCTCCTCGCGACTGACAGCAAATAGCAACACTGCAGTTCTCGGATGCCACTTCAGGCTTTCCTCGCATCTGGGATCCAGCACTATGTTGAGGTGGCTCAGGCTTGGTAAATCCTGCTTCAGGGAAGTCTGGAGGATCTTCCTGGCGCTCGGGTCTGACTTAAAACCGATCCACTCGATTTGGTGTTACGTTCCTTGGCACTTCGATTCCAGCAGCAGTGGAAGTACAGCCTGCTCCGAGAGGATGTCCAAACAAGTTCACTTTGGGGTTGATTGGTCCCACCAACCCAAGGGGAGAAGTCGTCCTTGCAGGGCTACTCTAGTCGAAATGAATTTGGAGCTTCAGCACAGCAGCAGGGCTTCACCGGGCAAACCAACGGTCCAGGAGTTGCAGCAGGCGTCTCTTCCAAGTTCTTCTTCGGATGCCTTCATCCAGTGGTCGACCCTGCCTTCCAAGCTAAAAAGCCTTGCCTTTTATGCAGGTTTCTCCCATTCATTCCAGCCTAGCTGTCAATCACATAGCAGGGTGGCTGTCCTTGCCGGACAGCCAGCCGGCCAATCACCTTTGGGTTCATTCCTGTAACCAAGGGGATTAAGCAGGGAGTTTTGGGCACCTCCCTCACTTCCTGCCGCTGCCAGACATACTGGAGCCAGAGGCGGGCTTCACTCTTGAATCACTCCAAAGGCAAAATGAACAAAAGGACCAAACCAGGTTTGGCGCGCAGAGTAAATCTCAAGAAGAACCTTCCTGACAAGAAATGGCAAATAAAGACGACCGCCCCATTTTGATAAAATGGGCACCAATGGGTGCCTTACTGCAGCTGCGAACGCAGCCCGCAGTAAAAACACACAATGGTAGTAAAAAGTAAATCACTGCCACCAGCCATTAATTGCAGAAAGGGTAACATAAAAATGTTACCTTAGAAACTAGACAAAGGGGATATACTAAGTAACCCCTATGGTATGATAGGGTGTGCTGGGTCTAGAAAGTTACAAAATGTAAGTAAAGTCAATTTCACTTCACTGCTCTTGGAAACCGTAGTTTCACCAAGCGAAGGTATTTACACCTTTGGGAAATCTAAGAGACTTCCCTGTGCAACTGCACTGAAGGTGCTGTGTGTCACAATGCAAAGATGATGCCTATGGAGTTTGTCAGACTCCAAAGTCAAAAAAAACACAGAGTATAAATCACAGAAAAAATACATTAGAGAGTAGGAAAAAAGGTCTCACTCTCTCTAGGTTAGAAATTAAAAGTCCTAATCTCCAGCAAAAGAGCAGGGGGTCTCTAAGGTAGAAGGGAATTAGCACATTTCTGAGAATTCTTCATAAAACAGATGTATCTAAGTTATTATCTAAAGTCGTTCTAAATTACACAGTATACTGGTGTATTAGTGTGATTTATTCCATTAAAGCGTTCTTTTACCATTTGTGCTGCATTTTGGCGTATGGTCTCCCTTGTAATAGTGGGATAATTCCCTCTTTAACAGAATGTATCATTATCTTAGTATTAGTTCCCTTGGTTTAACCACATCCTCTTCCAAGGTATTTTAGTAATGCTCCCCATAAGAACTGAAACCAACATGGTTTTAAGGTCTTGTTCTCCGTTATACGTGAAATTCATTATGCATTCTAAGGTCTTGTTGAATACATAGCCAACCACTTTTAATGACCATTGTTGCATCTGTTCTATATTATATTTAACCAGTCCATGTTCCTTGTCAACATGGACATAGTATTCTGTTGAACCTTAATTCACCTCGAGCAGTCTATCGCTCTCTGTGTCTATACGCTGTGTTCTATTATCAGTCTTAATGCTTTTATCAATACGTCACACATCTAATTCATATCAACCTGTCGAACCTTAAAATTCCCCGTCAAGCGCTGTATCGCGCTCCATGTCTATATGCCGTGTTATGTTGTCAAACATAATTCCTTTATCAATACGTGACACATCTAATTCGTATGAGATTGTTACTATCCGACCCCAACAACTCCTCGCATATGCTGTAAGCCGAACGCTTACCTGTCACATCTGTTTCATCGTCCTTCTGCGTTGGCTCTCGCATTCCATCTGAGTAGCCGACGCCATTGCATTAATGTTTGCTAGCGTTTCCGTGGATACCTGAAGGCGCACACCGTTTTCAGTTTCTATTATGTTTATATATGCCATGTTTTGGGATCACTCGCATGGTCCTCTATGGGAGTACATAACATGTGCCTAACAATGCACACTATACCATATTTAATGTATTTTTAATTTGCTGATAGCATTCCATACCAAACCCCATATGGTGCGTTTCGCTTACTGTTCAATTCAATAGAGTAACCGTACCATAATTAATGCGTATCACAAATATATGTAAATATTGTGCTTTACTGATCACTTACGATATCTGACCGTAGTGTGCTCAATTTGATAAATATTTTATTTTACTTAATTTAATTATACTTAGCCTTCCGACCCAGACCAGATTAGGTCAGTTATACTGCAAATACTGATTGTGCTAATCAGACATAATGTCAAGACCTTAGTAGTGAGTTTGAACTTTATAAAGTTTCACTACATATCAATCATCGTGTGGGCCTGTTTAAAGACGCTTATCTTGGCCCTTGTCCTATGTTCAAATTCTTTGGAGTTGAATAGATTGTGTTGTCGTCTTAGGCTGGATTCACACAGATCTGATTAAAAAGATAAGTCATAATGCCCACTTTAAACATATAAAGTTTGTTATTTACACATAATACTTGGTGATATCTCCCAATGCAGGTTCTAACTACAGTACAGGCCCAATAAAACATCATATTACTCTCGCGGGACATATCCTATCATCCTAAGTGTTACCATATTTTCTTATTCTTATCTATATCATTTATACATTAAGCCTTGGTTACCCCTGGTTGTTCATATATGGGGTGAAAAATTTCTTTAAAATTATTATTCCAGAATGAGGCCATTTCATTGTTCGTATTAAGGCCGATTTCTGTTGCCTTGAATCTGCATATTAATCTCGCTTCTGTCTGTCTGAGCATCCTCTCTCTATTTCCTCCTCTTTTGCCAAGCTTCACCTTCTCTAAACCTACTTATGCCTTTCTAGCTGTCTATGTGATGTTCTGTCTACCAGTGCTGAGCTATAGGGAATCTCGGGATCTGGCTACCTATAGTTGCCAGATATGCCCTTATCCTTATCCTCAATTCTCTGATCGTGCTACCTATGTAGATTTTCTTACATTTACAGATTATGCCATACACAACATATTTTGATCGACAATTTATGCCATCCATAATTGTGGTTCCTATTCCATTAACATCTATGAAGGTGCTTGTGCTCTCATCCGCATATTTACACATTGTGCAGGTACCACATTTCCTAAACCCCGACCCTTGGTTGGGTGTAACCATGTTCCATGTTCTGGGTATTTCTTGTTCCTCAGGTAGTTGTGATGGGCTTAGTTTATTTTTGAAGGTTCTCGCTCTCTTGTAAATGATTTGCAGTTTCTCCTCCACATGTTCACGCACATACAGATCCAATCTCAACAGATACCATTGCTTTCTTAAGATTCTACTTATCTCATAATGATTGCTACAATATTTGGTCACAAATCAAACCTTGTCATACTCCTTCTTTTGTTGTTTGCCCTTCTGATTCACCATCTGGTCTTGTGATCATGTTTGTGCTTTCTCATATACTTTATTAAATCTCTTGTTTGAGTACCCTCTTTGTTGAAACCGCTTCGTTAATAATTCACATTCCTTCTCAAAAACCTGCAAATCCTGGCAATTCCGCTGTGCTCTTATGAATTCTCCTGTCGGCATATTTTGTATTGTGGGCTCAGAATGACAGCTGGTAGCATAAAGTGTCGAGTTGACCCCTGTTTCTTTCCTGTATGCATACATTTCCAAATGATCTCCGACAACATGTATTGTGAGATCTAAAAAATTGACATTACTCCCACTACTTTCTCCTGTAAATTGTACTTCAAATTCATTTGTGTTGAACTTCTGGTAAATTCGTCAAATTGCTGTACTGTCCCTTTCCATATCAGAAAAACATCATCTATGCAACGTGTCCATAATACCACTTTGTCAAAGAAAGCCACATCTGTATGTACCACTGCATCTTCAAAGAAGCCCATAAATAGGTTGGCTAGGGAAGGCTTATATTTAGTACCCATCGCTACGCCTTTTGTTTGCTGAAAGAAATCTTTTATTGAGGATGCATGTTACAATCCTAGCATCTCCTTAAGCATTTCTACTTGATTCTAATGTGATGCTGATTCGTCCTTGAATGTATAATCTATGGTCTTTATTGCTAAATCATTTTTGATTGATGTATAGAGGGCTTTGACGTCCAAGGTAGCCATAAGGAAACCATCCTTCCATTCAACTGCCTGTAGGTTCTTAATCACATTAGTGGTATCCTTCACATATGATTTCAGCTTGCTTGCTGTTAGGCATAATATGTTATCCAAATGTTCTGATATTCTTTCTGTCGCCCAACCTATCCCAGTTAGAATTGGGCGTCCTTCTGGAATTCTGTCAAAATGCTTGTGTACCTTTATATTGTCGGTATAGTTGGTTCTTTAATGAGCATATATGCTCTCTCATCATCTGATAGTAGTCCTTTTCTATGCCACCCCACAATCAATTCCTCCAAGTTCTTCATTATGTCATTCTTAGGGTGACCTTGCAATATCTTGTAACAATAAGGGGTCTTCAAATGGTTATTCACAAACTACATATAATCTTTCCTGTTCATTACTACGATATTTCCCCCTTTATCTGCTTCCTTAATTGTGATTGTTTTGTCACACATCTAATCCTTAAGAGTACTTGATTCTCCATCCGTCAGATTGCTCTTGCCTCTCCTGTATCTCTTTTTTTGTTGTTGTTGCCTGTCAGCTATTCTGTTAATATCCTCAGTCACTGCTCTGTAAAAAGCATCAATCATATTGTCTGGTGGTAATTGTGGTATACACTTTGACTTGGGCTTCAGTTTTTCCATCCCTATGTTATCTGGTGTTAAATGCAATTTTTTCAATACATTCCTAATTTCATACGTTTCTGGTTCCTCCAATGACCTGATTAGATATGTATTCTCAATGCCCTGGATTGATAAGGAACTCCTGTCCACCCGAGTCTTGGTTATGATTGACCTCACTGCTTGTGTCGCAAAGAATTTTTAAAGCTTCAATTTTCATACAAATTTGAAAAGATCTATCTGGAATTCTATGCTGTCATAGCATGCTGCTGGTGCAAAAGGAAGTCCTTTGTTCAACACTGACCTAAATAGAGAACACGTTTCTCAAAATGATATTAGAAAAATACTTGTGTGAGCTCATAAGTGAGTCTCGTGAACAACTGAACAAGAAAAATACCAACAACTCCACCGAGAAAGAAAAAAGTAAAAATACGAATATAGACAGCCATAACATTGTTGTATGTAAAAGTGATCTGGTAGTAATACAAGGAGTGCAACAAGTAGAAGAGTGTCAAAAGGAAAAAGCAAATAATATGCAGGTACAGGCGACTAACACCCTTATTAGATCTATTAGATCTATTGACACAATTGCAGTCCCTGATAAAGCATTGAATATTGATGCCAGTAGGCAGACAACAAATAGCGACATCCAAAATAGTAATGAAAGTAAAAGCTTTGTCACAATAAAAGAAACCATTCCAATATAATAAGAGCATTACAGATACGAAAGACATCCTCCCTTAAATAGAATGGCCATTTTACGAATATTACATGAGAAAGTACCACGTAAAGTAATAACAACGGAAGATATCCTCATTGTAGATCAACTAGAAGATCAAAATAATGTAACTTCCAATATCTGGCCAACGCCTCATTTTATAATGGCTTATATCCTTGCAGTATGAGGACAAACTGTTTAAATTGGGATATAGTTGCAAAGAAATTGAAATTAAAAAGCTAAATACCAGTCTGAAAAGCTAAAGGCTATCAGTAAGGCAATTACCAGCAATTTCCTAGTCCAATTTAGCAGTGGTTCCCTGTCAAAAAGGCATCAGACGAACATGATTGAAGTTTTCACACTTCCAAATGTAGCCACAAAGACAGTACAAATTGATGAAGAACATGATAAAGCAGGATATTGGCAATGGCTACCCAAAGCCTTTAAGGCCATCTTCGCAGAAATATTGTGTTACAATTAGTATACTGTGTACATGTAACACAAGAGGTTTTTCTCACCTATCAGTAAATGGAGGGCGTTTAGAAAACATTGATTTGTTTAAAATAGTGGCCCTTCAAGAGACATGGATGACTGAACCCTGTGAGATCGATGGTCGAAGCAGACTCCAAGTACTAGCAACTAAGGGTCCAATGGGTAGATCACGTGGTGGGCTAATTGTGACAGTGCACCATCCTTGGCTACTCTCATCGATGCTGAACACACCCATGATACAAACAGTAATAATTAGTTCTAACACACAAGGTGATGAGCGAATTTCATTAGTAAATGTCTACGATCCTCCGAATTATGAAGCAACAAAAATCAACACTGCAACAGTGAAAAGAATCCTCCAATCATCGAACAGCAATATGCCAGTGTTAGTTCTGGGAGACTTTAATGCCAGAATGAATGCCCCCATTGATTGTCCATTTACGCAAAGTAAATCAGGACCCCCTAATACTTGTAAAACCAATAGGCAAGGTAAAAGCTGACTTGAGATATCTAATCTCTTAAATTCTTCAATGCTCAATGGTAATTCTAAAGGTGATCCAGCCAAAGTATTTACCAGAATTGGTTGGAAAAGTGCTTCAACAATTATATTTACTAATGTCGTGGGAAGGAATATTGTGAATGACATGGCCATACTACAATGCGAATAAAGCAACCACCTTCCACTGTGTGTATTGTTGGATGCATGTGAGACCTAGAGTGAAGTTGAACTAAATGGTGACATCATTCTAAACTCGCACATGCAGGAATCCAGTTTACCTAGAGAAAGCTTGAGTGCTAGTTGCGAGATCTCTCCCTTGCTTCACTAATCGTTGGAAATATAAACCTTAAACGAAGGGTAAATCCATGCTAATCGATATGACCATTGCATCCAAATAGCAAAACAAAACGTTAAGGGGCGATATCTCACTGGTACTAAAAAATGGACGGCTTTACAAACTACAGTACGACATCCTGAAAACTATTAAAAATCTTTAAATGAAATATCGTAGCTGGCTGCATAGACACAAAGCAAAAAATAAATGCAGCTTTGGATGAAGTTAGCACATCATGCAAAGACTAGCAATAATACTGGGATCTGGACCACACTGAGAGGGACTGCCAAGAAAAACTTGCCAATTAATAGTGTGCCGGAAGAGAGTTGGCGTTGCCACATTAAGAACACCTTGGGGGCCACTTTACACTGAGATGAGGAACACATAGTGGATAAAGCAAAATGGATCTGCAAATCATCTATTGATAATATCTCGATGATGATAGCAGATTACCCAGATCTCGTGCAATAGGCCCCGATTGGCACATGCAACGTCCTTCTTAAGCTCTCCCCCGACACCCAGGCGAAAGCTCTTCATCCTCTATTTATTGAAATAGGCTATGGTGGAATAGTGCCAGCCTATTGGAAAGAGAGTACAATCCTCCCTGTGTACCTGAAAGGCTGCTGAAAATTGCCATCTAATTATCACATGCTGGCCGTGTTAGATATCCCGGCAAAAATGTTTGCACGTGTCCTACTTAATGTACTGAACCAATGGATAAATCAAAATCAGATCCTACCTCCTAACCAGACAGGCTATCAGGCAAAATCGAGCACCAGCCATAATTTACTATGCCTGACTTCAACCATTGAATATGCTTGGGAAAAGCGTAAACTTCCTGTATATGCAGCATTCGTCGATTTTAGCACAGCTTTTGACATGGTCATGAGGAATAAACTGTGGAATAAATTAGTGACATGGAAAATTCCTCATGGCCTGTTACACATAATTCAGCTGCTTTATACAGAAACCAAAGTCTGTGTCCAAACCAACAGAGAAGGCCACATATCTGAGTCCTTTCCTACAGAGCGGGAAGTAAAACAGGGTTGCAATTTAGCTGTCACCCTGTTTAACCTCTATCTGGCTGACTTAGCAGAGGCGCTAAGACTAGAGGAGGCACGCCCAGTAAAACTCAGTGCACTTAGTTACAACTGGTTAGGTTATACAGATGATCCCCTGCTCTTGGACTACACTCCTAAGGCTTGCAAGTGTTGCTAAATGCCCTGGGATAATATGCCACAAAAATGGTCACTGCATAAAAATCGAAAAAACGAAGATTGGAGCATGTCTAGGCAAAATGAAGAGTAAAAAGGCACCCAACCTAAAATGGACACTGGATGAAAAAGAGGTTGAATATGTAGAGTATTACAAATACTTGGGGATACTCATTGATAACAAGCTGAGTTAGTCATAGCAATGGATAGCAAACAAGGCTAACTGTATGGGAATTGGACATGTCCTAGGCAATTTCATTGGAAAACAAGGATGTTCTATTAAAACTATCGTACTTCTCTACTCCTCTAAATTTATTCCATTTATGATATATGGAGCAGAAATGTGGAGTTTCAAATTTCGATCAGAACTCACCAAACTTAAGGCTAAAATTTTGCGATTATTATTCAGGATGGCTAAGTTGTTGTCCATTGAGTACATCCTAGTCTGATCTCTTGAAAGTAATGGGAGCAATTGGCCACAAAATTGTGATGGGTTACGAGAAACTGCAGCAACTTGAGAATGGCACTATATATTTTTTTTAAACATTTTTATTGATTTTATTACAACAAACAACACAAATAAAACTTGCAGTGCATCTAATAACATTTAAAATATACGTCACATCCTCCGTGTCCACTGCTCCCCCCCCCGAGCCTACTTTCCATCATGTTCTAGTTCTTATCTTTCATTAGGGATTCCTCTTCCATGGTTTCTGTTGAGTCCTGCTTGCTTGCCCAGTCTTGCGCAGGCCCCAATAGCTCAGTTGAGTTGTTTCCAGGCTTTCAAGGTTTCCGCCTCCCACCCCCCCCCCCCAAAATGACTTGCTTCCTGCCAAACTGCAGTTTCGGCCTCAGCCCATTTCTGTAGGTCCTTCCACCATACTTCTATTCTCGGTCTATGGCATGCCTTCCACCCCATAGCGATTCTCCTTTTTGCGAGTACGTACGCCAGGTCTTTTAGTTTACTTACATGCTTGAGTTTACGTGGTCTGGGAAACCCTCCCATCAGGTAAGCCCACACCGTATCCACCACCATCTTAATCCCTTTTTCTTCCAGCCTTTGTGCTACTTCACCCCAAAATCTCTCAATTACTGGGCATGACCAAAACATGTGCATCATTCCGGCGTTTTCCTCGTCGCATTTGGGGCATGACTGCCGTCCTGCATTCTTGAATTTGGCTATCCTCTTGGGCGTCATATACGCCCTGTGGGTTATATATAGTTGCACCTGCTGCAGTCTTGCATTTCTTGACACTTTTTTATGGTACCCTTGGGCTCGTTCCCACATCCCATCACTCATCGGGGCTCCCACTTCCTCTTCCCAGTCTTGCCTCAGCTGTACCACTTCTTTCCCCACTTTGGACATCATGAGCTCATATATTCTAGATATCTTGTGTCCCCCTTCCCCTATATTATATGAGAATGGCACTATAATGACTAAACTCATGACTGCCTTCTTGGGAATAGACAATCACAAAAAATGAAAGACACTTGAACTGCTGCACGAAATACATAGTTGCTGGTTTTAAAAAAAGTGTCCCAGTTGAAATTCCTGATCCCAAATGATGCTAAAGATGAGAACAAAGGAAAAAATATAAGATCTATAAACCGAAATTGCTACGGTTAAATTAGCATCCAATGTTAATAGTGGCCCTTTTATCTTATATTGGATGGTTAAGAAAGACATGGGGCCTCATTACGACCCTGCCGGTCCGCAAAGAACGGTGGCAGTAAAACCGCTGCCACCGTTCTTTCTGGACCGGCTGATTAAGAGTATTGCAGGCAGGAGGTGTCACTCCCACCAGGTCTGACCTGGCGGGATTTACACCACCCGCCTGCAGGCGGACATGGAAACACTGGATCCGTCATAGACTGAACCAGTGTTTCCATTGTCCCCATCCCCATGGAGTCCCATGGAGTCCTATGAGACTCCATGGGAATGGGGACTTACAAAATTCTGCCTCCAGAATTCCCGGGTCACCGGGGTCGTAATGCCCCGGTGATTCCGGGAATCACAGAGGCGGAATGGTAATACGGGTCTGGCGGTAACCTGCTGGTTTTTCTGGCACGGTTACCGCCGGACCCGTAATGAGGCCCATAGATGCTTACCCCAATAGTACCACCATACGTAACTATTTGCTCTGCACATTTAACCACTCTGAGGTTCTTGAAATAGCGGGTGCAAAAATCAGCATACCGCGTGATGAGCATTATTGCCGCTTGTGTGGGGAGATTACTATTGAAACAGTCGTACACATTTGATGGAGGGTAATGATGCAAACTTAATCTATCATACAATAACATTTTATGTAGAATGTATGAAGCTTTTAGAAGAATTAACTAATGAATAGGGCAAATCAATTTTAGTGATTAGGTTGCAATTTCTATCAATGATGAAATGCAATGATTACAGCTTTTGTAATTGTTCTTAACCCATGAAGTTTTATGATTTTTGTAAACTGTGTGTTTTATACAAAGTCAACATTGGCTATAGGTATAATAAAACATTTATTAAAAAAATAGTTCCATCCAGTTGGTACATCTACAGATCTACTGCACTTTCATACACTGTAGTTAGCTTCCAGAGCTCGCTTTGCTTTATAATTATGATTGCATTATATATTAGCACCCGCAGGAGACAGCTGGCCAAACTGTTTTCAGAGCCTGTTTATCATATCTATTTATTTGTGTCCATTCATCCAGCTAACCCTTCACATTTTACAGACACTCATCCACGTCTCACAAAGTCTTTTTGCCTACTCACATAGTTAATTAGATTTTATGAAGGGCGAGTACCATTTGCAAGGGATGTTTGAAACATTTACTGACCATATACTTTGTTTGCAGTAAATATCAAATACATGTTTCACTGTGCATGGCTGGCCACTGGGTGGCAGGAGTGTGCCAAACATAAAGCGGGTTTGTATTTACATGCACCATGTTACAGAAATCGCATTTAAATTTGTTGTTATCCGTTCTATCGATTAAGTGCTAAATTTGCAAGCCAAAACTGTTCTCACTAATGTCTTAAAATGATGTATTGTTGTCCATTTCATGTCTTAGGTACAAATAACTTCTGGTGATATTAACAATATTAGTACAACATTGCTAATCAAATGGGTCTGTTTGCTAATCAATACAATTTTAATTAGCAAACTCTGCTAATCAATTTTTGAAAATGAATGTATGCCTTGTAATGGGAGACAACGAGGTACAGGTTGGGACTGAAAAGGTGGCAGAGAAACAGATTATGAATGTCCCACCAAAAAAGAGGCAAACCAGGCCAAAAACTGACCATATAGGTCAGCGGAAGAGAGACTGGAGACCAAGGTGGGGTGGTCCACAGTGTAAAATGCAGCTGAAAGATCTAATAGAATAAGGGCACCCCCACCCTGGTCCACTAACTGCGTCAAATCATCAACTACTAACACCAAGACAGATTCAGTACCTCGGCTTGGGTGGAAACCTGATTGAAAGGGGTCAAAGAAAGAAGATAGTTCAAGAAAAACGCCTAGAAGAGGAGAAACCAGAGACTTGAGTAGTTTCATAAGAAATGGGAGCAGGGAAATAGGGCGAAAGCTAGAAAGGATCAGCGGATCCAAAGATGTTTTTTTAAGAAGGGGGATTACAAAGGTGTGTTTTAGATCATATTGGATAACCCCTGATGAAAGTGAATCGATGACTGCCTTGACCAATCACAGGATGATTGCACTCAACACATATTTCAATATAGAAAGCGGGACACCGTCAGAGAGTGACGCCGATTTTAGCCCATTTATAGCAGCTAAAATGTCCTGGACTGTAAAAGTAGGAAATGTAGACCAGTCAGCTGAAGCTCCACAGTCGCCCACAGATAGATAGGGCAAGGTGGAATGCGGAAGGATAGTAGTAATCGCACTACCAATGACAGCTATGTTATCATCATAAAACTTAGACAAGAAGTAACAAAGCTCTTGCGAAGGGGGAACTGGGCTGAGACTCAGGCTGAGCGGTCAGCAATTGAACTGCCTCAAATAGAGTTTTAGGTTGATTGATAGCTTGCTCAATTTTTCCACTAAAAAGTAAACAGTCATCACCCCAAAACATTAATTAAAAACATTCCTTATGCGGAAATCCTGAGAGTAAAAAGAAACTGCTCCAAGAAATCCGATTTTGATGAAGAATCTATAAACATTGCCACCAGATTCGATGGAAGGGGGTATCAAGACAGACATAAACATTGCTCTTCAAAAAGCCAACAATACTGACAGAGGACAGTTGCTTCTAAACAGCAAGAAAAGCAAAATGAAAGTGGATGAAGAGGACATAATGAGGTTCATTACTCCATTTTTTAGAATAGCAGACGATCTCAGATCCATTTTGAACAAACATTGACCTATACTCCAAGCAGACAAAGACCTAGCCAGATATGTGGGATCACATCCTAATATTACTTTTCCCAAGGCTGAGTCGATTAATGAGTTAATTGCACCAAGTGACTCTTTTAGGAATAATCGAGATAAATGGTTGAAAGGCAAAAGCGGATTCCACAAGTGCCATAACTGTAAAATGTGTAATCAGGTTATAACGGGCTTAGATTGGACTTTGGTCCCTTGTACCACAAGGTTTGTGGTGTATGCAATACTCTGTCCCTGCAACCTCTTGTACATTGGCTCTACGATTTGTCCACTATAGATAGGATTTTTGCAACACTATAGACCCATCAAGAACAAAGATATGACTTATCTTTTGGCTATACACTTTGAAGATAAACATTGTAGTGATGCCTCTCTGTTAAGATACACTGCCTTGGCCCATATTCCAGAACATCAGAGAAAAGGAAATGGAGAAAGACACTTAAGAAAATGAGAATCTAAATTGATTATTAAATTTAATACTCAAAAGCCAAGAGGCCATAACACAGGCGAAGAACTGGTGTACATCTGATGGACGATTAAGTTTTACGAACAATCACTTTGATTGAAAGAGAGGATTATCAGACACAGAGCGAAGTTTGTCTATATTAGTGGATCTAGCCGCTCGTGTTTTGGGTGGCATAAGCCAATATGTACTTTTCTTGCCCACTGGAGCCATATTTAATATGTAGAACAGATAAATTGAAAGCCCACTTGGACTGTTAAGTATTTGGCAGCAGCACAGCACGAATGCTGGCAGTCACAAGTATTGTTTTGCCTCCACGGGGTCCAGGATTCTGACCCCCGAATTTCTAATGCACAATCATGTTTATATGAATGGCTGCTGAAATGTAGCCACTGGAAATTATTTTACATTCTTTTCAGGCCAGTATGTTAAAATGAATAATATGGTTCTTTTTAACACCCTGATTCCTGTATTTTGGCATTTGCCCATATTTAGTTCTCCATATACTTTAAAACTTTAAATGGATAGAACTTTTTGAATGATTTACTTTGTGGAAAGCTCATTCCAAAATGAACTTGTCTGGTGACCTGGGTGTGCCTTAAGGGAAGACCATAAAAATAGAGTCTGAACAAGTTACAGTGAAATTACACCTGACGAAGCTCTGATGTAAGGGCGGAATGTCTGGTGTCTTTAGGAGAGAATGCTGACTCCTAGACCCATGATTCTTGCAGTAGGTCCATGTCTAACTATGGTACTTTTTATTTACTGAAAATGAATACTTTTTTGAATATTTTTTAAAAGTGCAGATCATGTGCCCTGGTTTTGTGTTTCAATACTCACCTATTCTGATTTTATGTATACAGATGTCAGGAGGTGATTGTTACTAGTGTTTTGTTTTTTCAGTGGCAAGTTTCTGAAGCCACCCAGGAGGCACCCACGTATAGAGGCTGAGTGCCATTTTTTCAGAAACTGGTGTTTTGTGATTACAGGGCCTGCGGTAGCGGCCCTGTAGTTATGGTTAAGTTGCTCAACACATAGGAAGAGCACTTTTTGGGCGGCTTATAACTTTTGCTGCCCCTGACAAATCCTTACCCAACTTTGCAAAAAATGTTTATGGCCCTGTCTGAATTTTTCTGGCAGGTTTGGTGAGGTTTCATCAAGGGGTGGCAAAGTTGTAGGGGGATCCCAAAATTTCTGTTTTTTCCATAGACGCAATGGAAAAAAATGTTTTGACCTACTTTTGGGCCATTTTGAATAAAACTACTGGATGGATTTTCACCAAATTCGCGGCAGGAGTGGCAGCTTGGTCCCGAAAGCGTGCTTTTATAAATTTGTAGTCATTTTTTTAAAAAAACAGCTCCAAAGTAGGTACAAAGAAATTAGTGATATCTGGGTTCGGTCCGCGGACTCACTTCCCTGTTCGGTCCACGGACAGGCCTCCTATTGGCCAAGAGGACGACATGATGTCCGCGGAGATCGGAAGTGCCACTGATTGGATGGTGAAAACCGTGAAGTGTGTCAGATTTTTGGAAACGCCCACCATGTTAGATTTCCGCTGGTGTCCGTGAACGTCATGGTAAAAACCTATTAAAAAACATAGCATTGCATTTGTCAAACTCATCAAACAATCTCTGGGGAGGTGGGGGTGATGAGGATTGGATGGGATATGGCCGTAAGAAGCCAAAGAATGGGTGTTTTTCATCCCTGAAGTCTGTGAACGATCCGAATGTTCGGGTACAGTCCTGGAATGTTTGCCAACACTTCAGATGTTCAAGGGCATCTATGCCTATTTCTGCATTACTGGGTCAGTGAAAAGCAGTTTTTGGATGGTTTATAACTTTGGCGTCACTCAATGAAACTGCATAAATATTGGACCTGGTTCTGAATGGTTTTGGAGCTGTTTTGTCAAGAGGGAACAAAATTACAAGGGGGGTCCCTAAATATTGTAAAGGCTTATACATGTGGTGCCATTTGATGAATCTGCACAAAGGTTTGCAAAACTATCTTAAATCTAGATATAAATGTTTTTGCAAAGCTTGGTGGGATTCTGTCAAGAGAGGGTAAAATTAGACGGGGGGCCCAAAATATTGTAAAGGCTTATCAATGTGGTTCCATTTAACGAATCTGCACACAAGTTTGCAAAAAGATTTTAGATCTAGATATGCATGTATTTGTAAAGTTTGGTGGGCCTTTGTCAAGAGGGGGCTAAATTAGAGAGGGGTCTCAACATTTTTATATTTCTTATAACTTTGTTGCCGTTAAACGAATGTGGACAGATGTTTTCAGAAAGATTATAGACCCAACCTTGAATGTTTGTGTAAAGTCTGAATGGATTTTGTCAAGTGGGGCTAAGTTATATGGCTATTGTTTGTACATACATTTTGACACTTTTGAAAAAATAAAACATGTGCGGGTTTCCAGTAAACTCGTGTAAGGAGCATTTGCAAGGACCTTAAAGCATGGTTTTGCAAATGTGCCGGTTTCTTTTTTGACAAGTGTCATAATGTAGGTACAAAAACTAGTGATATACTTTTGGTGACTGAGGTATAGCCTTTGGCCATGGGCAGTGGTCAGATTGTCTGGGTCATGGCATAAGGTCATGATCCGGACAATCTGGCTACTGGCCATGACCACGAGGGACGACTAATGGGGTTAAAGTGGCCATGTCCACCTGGGACTGGCTATATGGTAAAGTTTTTCGAAAGTGGGATAGGTTTGAATGGTGATTGTGGTAATATGGTCATAGCGTTCTCTCTTCGCCTTCTGCAGGCTGCCATGGAAAGGTTAGAGGGACACTGTACAGAGCCCCGCCTTCCCTTTCTATGGTGGCTATCTTGGAAAAGGATTTTCCTTCCTACAACGGGACACTTTCCAAAATGTTAATGGAAATTTTGGAAAATCTTATTGAGTCTATATACTTTACTGAGAAATGTAAAGAAGATGGAGTCTATAAGAATGTTTTTTTTGTTCTATCTTTTAACTCTGAAAGGTGGTTCGTAAAGTGTTGTTTTTTGATGTATTTTTTTTTTGCAGGAGAGGTTAGACCGTAAGATGGGCAGGGAAAGAAATTAGGGAAGAAGCACCAATAACTAATATGGAGGGGCAGGTGGGCAGGGGAAGATGTTGCGTGTTTGTTACTTCTAAGGTAGGGGACATGTTTCTCATGCTCCTTGATTACAGCTTCAAAAACACTTCAAAATTGCTTCTCCCTGCAGAGTGGTGTGTTGCAGTATATGCAGAGAACTGTTGTCTTTCGAAAGATATGGATCAACAGCCTCCTTTATTGCTTGCAGGGTAGCTGGTGGTATTTTGTGTCCCACAGAAGTAGGCTGTGTGGTTACAGTATTGGTTGAGGATGATGAGGTGGAGGAAGACAGCATACTACTTGCTTAGAAAGGAACAACCTTGCTGAGATCATTGCAGTGGTTGGATTTGGTGTGGCGGCGCATGGTGGTGGTCCTGTAGGAGTACTGTCCAGGAAGTCTGCGACTGATTACAAAGTTGCACTCAGTGCATTTCACTTTGGTAGCTTTAGCCTTCAGTATATTTACAACAGTGGTAAAGAACTGCCCCACCCATGATAATCTCTGGGTGCTAGAGGTAGTCACTTCCTCTAGCTCATCTTCTTGGTCCTTTTCATTCTCTTTAGAATTACTGCCCTTTTATTGTTGTGTAAGTATTCCAGCTGGTGGTTTGGTGGCTTCTGGGGAGGAGGGATGGCAATAGCTGATGCCATTTTTTAAGATAAAAAGTGAGTCTAGAGCAGAGTGTGGAGTCTGCAGGAGTCAGAAGTGGTGGGAGGTCTGTTCACCGTGTCTTTTGCCTGGAGGAGGGGCCAGAGAACAATATATTACCCTCCACTGGCCGCAGAGCGGGCCGCGGAGTGTGGAGCAGAGTGTGGAGTCTGCAGGAGTCCGTGGGACTCAGTTGCTATCAGTGTAGGTAAGAAATGTACACAGTTTACTTCAATTGCTGGCTCAAATTATACAAAAGATAAGTTTGTATAGGCGGAGGGTGGGCGGTCTTCCCGTGGCCGTAGCCAGTACAGCGAGTTTGCTGCAGTCTGGGCGCAGCAGAACAGCTCACGAAGACCAAGTTTGAATCAGAGGAACACGAAGCATGCCTTGATCCGCTTTCAACTATAACGGAACAATGCCCAAAGCAGCGGACGTTCAAAAAGCCCAACCAATAGAGAAACTCCCTGCACACCAGACGAGACTGCGAGCAAAAAGAATTTTGGAGAAGTAATCCTAGGCACAAATGGATAACAACAACAGATCAGCGGAGTACGATAGTCCCGCCCTGTGGGAGGCTTCTAAGGATTCCCAAGTTAAAGAGACAGTGTCTAATATCAGCAAATACGAACAGACAAAAGAAGTAAATGACATATCTGTGCTGAATGGAAAAGCGGCTGAAATGATTGGTAACAATGCACCAAAAACCTCAAGAGCAGTTACGCTAAACACTTCATATCTGTACCAAGACACAGAGGATTGTATTGATAACATTGACTGGACTGAAGGGAAAACTTGTTATAAACATTATGGGGAAAGGAGCAACCTAGTATGAGTGAACAAACTCAAATTAGTGAAGCAAAAACATACATACAGGTAAATAAAAATGACATCTTAACTAATCCAGCGTATGGGAATGAGAATTGTGCGGCCTCCATGGAACCGCTATAACAGAAGGAGAAAGCCATCAAGGCTAAGGAGAAATGGAAACAATATTACCAAAGAGCAACAAAATCAGAACATCATAGGAATGAGTCTGCACCATTAAGCCCACGCTGACTGGAACGACTTTCTCTGGATTTGACCGAAATAGAAGAGCTCATGCAATTGCAAAAAACGAATAGGAAAAATAAAAGACTGGCCAATGAATCCGGAATCAGTATGGAGAACAGTGCTAGGGGCAACATAACCCTGGCTAACATTGATACAGGGGATGTAATCGCAAAAAAGATACAAACGTCAAAAGTTGGATCATATGACAGGAAAAATGCTTTTAAGATGGACGAATCCACCTGCTCCTGTACTATAAATCCAATACAACAACAGGAGTCCATCGCTAATACAATGCTAGATCTTCAAAATATGTTAATAGCTGTAACTACGCAAACAATGACACCATAAATAAAGTTACAGGAAGTAAATATGGAGACCATTAAAGATCACTCTAAGATCCTAAGCTCCATTTTTGATAAACAAAAAAGCCTTGAACAACTCATATACAAGATCCAAGAACGGCTTAGTGTAGAAGCGGAAATAGCTATATTTGGCAAAAACGGCTGGCCAATATAGCGAGGCAAGACCGAACGGATAAAGCCTCATTAACTGAAGCCTTAATTACCATTACTAAGACATCACTAACGAACAACAGAGACAAAACACAAAAGAAGAATTAATTGCCCGATGAAGATTTGAAAGCTCAGCCAACTAACCAAAGAGCTTCAAATAATCAAATTAGGAATGGCAAGAACCAACTAGATAATTTGAACCCTGAAGAGGAGACACTTTTGATTGATCTGACATCTGATGCTTTACAGAATAAGATGAACAAAAAGAACCCCAGTCAGACCCTTGATTCAACGGAAACAAATCTTGCGAATACGAAGCAACCTAAAGGGAGCCAGAATTACAGCATATTTGAACACCAAGCTCAGAACACTTCTAATAAAGCGAGAACAGAGGCTTTGAAAAAACAAACCAAAAAACAGCAGCGAGGCTCAAGAGCTTTTCTTAGAAATTTGGTACATAGCAACAAGGAAACCACTAAAAAATCCAAGCAGCCAGAACCGAATGTCTCGAGAACAGCTAAGGTTACTAGAAATGAGGCCGTGAACAGAATTGGAGTGAACGAAGACACCACCCAAAGTCAAGGAAAGAGGGAAACGAATCCAGTAACAGAGATCATAGAAGCTAGAGAAATAGAACAAGGAAACATCGACTTGTTGATGAACCTGTCTACTTATTCGATACAAAACTCAGAGATCACTGAGAATGAAAGCCTGCTGAGAACTATGCAATTGGAACAACAAACAAGTATGACTTCAATGATCATAATTGACTGTTATGAGGAAACACTCACAGGATCGCATATATCTATAGAGCTAACATGTGAAGAGATTTCGATGATGAACTGTACTCTGAAAATTGCACTTTGTCTTCAACAAGACTGGAGAGATCAGATTACGAGCAGCAAACAGAGGACATCAGTTGTACTAACACTGAACACTCTGATTGGAATGAGAAGCAAGATTCCACAGCGGCATGCTCGTACCTCGAATGCCCAAGGTTTGTGGATCTCCACTGGAGGCCAAAAATAATCCGCCTGAAATTAGAAGGAAAAACAGATAAAGAGTCCAAAATCATCATGAACAGAACTAACACACTACGCCTTTTCCAGGCGATACCTAAATTGAGAAAGCTGAATACCAGCGATCTCAAATTAATTGAGTTCCTAGACAACAAAAGACTTGATAAAATATGGATATATTGCCACAAAACAGAATTGAGGAGACAAATAACATCATGTGCTAAAGAGATCAAGTCACTAGGGTTTACCGTGACTTCTGAGGGTAGCCAAAACATCAGGCCCGATGACACCGCCACCATGACCTGGCGAGACAATGGTAGAATGTATTCAGACATTAGCAGCTGTACAAGCAACATGTGCAATGAGAATGTAGAAAGGAAAACAAACAGGGAAGAAAAACGACATACTGTCTATCAAAAAAGTACTAATTACCCCTCATTCACTACTGGATTGCCGCGCAAGCCCAGCACGCAACACACTGGTATACATTTTCGGACCCTCCCCCCCATGTCAAACTCGAGCTCCTTGCCTGTGAATGCTCGCCCCAAAAATGTGTGGACAGAGTTTTGTAGCTACTTGAACAACAAAGCTGACCTATAGCTCCTATCCTCGCCCCCGTCGCCGGACCGGGTGGATATGCAATCCAGACCCTGAGCAGATCTGGTAGACTTAATTTGCCCTCTGTTAATGTGCCCGAATGCTACCCATGTACTGTTCATGCTAAATGTTTTAAATGTAAAAGGCTAATTGCCCATGTAATGTGTTCTGCACCTGTTACTGTTCCTTGCCAATAAAGAAATGTTTAAAAAAAAAAAGTACTAATTACCAACATCAGGTAGCCAAAGAACCTGCAAGATGGAAACATGAAACATCTCCCTTTTGGCGAGATACCAGCTGAGCGATGGACCGGCATAAACAGTCGGTACTTTAACAACGAACAGAAAGTAGCAAACAAGCAGTCATATTATGTTCGTGCAATACAAGGGGACACCAGTATCTATTCCAAACCGACGAGCTACAATTGAACAAAGCAAATATCATATGTCTACAAGAGACATGGCTGATCGAACCACCTACATGTGAAGCATACCTTACCTACACGAATCCTGCAACCGCTAACAGAACGGGTAGACCGTCAGCTGGACTACTTATTCTAATAAAACAAGACTTGCCGTTTGAAGTCATTGAATATTATAATATCGGAGGCTGGGCCCAAAACATAGTATTGAAAACGGATACAACGACACAGCAACTGATTTCAACTATGACAACCAGTTCTAGTGGGAAACATCTAAGCATTATAAACATTTACTGAAATCCCAGAACATTCAAGGAGGAGACGGTAATAGACTCTATAATGACCATGATAGACTCCACTTCACAGAAATATGAATGCATAGAATTCATTATATGTGGTGACCTCAACCTCCATTTGTTTGATGATGAAGGGAAAATAATGGAAGAACATTTACTCGAGCATCGAGCTCGCAGATGGTCAACATAGGAGTCTTGATTGCTGGGATGCATTTAATACAGCAACGAATACACCAGTCCCCACATGGTCACGTGGAAGAACCAAATCAATCATTGATTATATCTACACCACAAAAGAAATTCCTCAAACTTTGACCAAAGCGGTGAATGTATATAGCAAGCACAGCGATCACTACATCCTTAAGCGCAAGTGGGAAATGCACACCAATGAGCGGCCCAGAATAAACATACCACTGCTAACCCTGTCGACCAGGATGAATCGACTCAAGATCACAAAGTAGACTAACAACGATTACTGAATCTCTTAAGAACTCGAAGTTAGAAGATAACAACAGAGTTAACTATGGATGGCTACTCAATCAATTTCGATTGACCCAGGTGCAGAAAGATCAGCCACATTTAAAACCCAAATATATATATATAATAAAGCAATTGCCGAAAAGAAACAGGTAAAGAAAATTGCAATAAAGAGAGCCAAAACTGAATCCCCTTGTACGAAAAAGCGATTGATAAGCACAGCCAAACAAAAATTCAAAAATTGGTTTAAAAATGCAAACATGATGCAGGAACAGGAAAATGCAGAACTCATGTTGAACACACTTAAAAATAGCAATACCAGACAATTATGGGAACTGCTAAAATCGAATAAAAACACTGAGGAGGCAATGAAAGTAGATGTCCCCGAATCTGTTTGGGTAAAGTACTTCACAGAGCTGTATCAAGAAAGAACATTAGGGAGTCATAAAATTACCCCTCCCATGGAAAAAATATGGAATGTAAGTTACGATATTGAAGATCTTACCAATTCAAAAAAGTTGAATGCATCAAGAGCTCCCGGACCGGATGGCATGTCAAACGCCACATTAAAAAAGAATCCGGAAATTTGGGCCAGGTTTTGCGGAGAAATCATCAAGCTTATTAATTGTACTAAAAGGGTACCGGATTCCTGGCAACTGCCATACTCATACCGATATACAAACAAGAATCGACCAAGGACCCGATTTATCGACCACTGGCACTTTTGGATCCCTTGGGGAAAATGTTTGCTATTCTTCTACTTACAAAATTAAACATATGCTCCAAACAAACAACCCATTTTGCAGTCCGACAGACCGGATTTGTTCGCAATGTTGGCAGGAGCGCAAATCTGACAATTTTAAATATGCTGAAACATGAAGCGAAGAGGACAAAAACACAAATATTTGTAGCATATGTAGATCTCAGTCTTGCATATGACAAAGTCAAGCGAGACCTGCTGTGGGTCAAACTGGAACAATGGGGATGCCCCAGTGATGTACTCCAACCCATCAAACTCTTGTATACCAACAACAGAATACAAGTAAGAATGACAGCCGATGGTATTGTAACCAACTTAATCAATACTTGGCACGGCCTAAAGCAGGGTTGTCCTTTGGCAGCAGCTTTATTTAGTCTCTTTACGTCAGATTTTGAGACTGCGACAAACAAACCTAGTATAAATCCGCCGAAATTAAATGCCACAGCAGTGTCCTGCTTAATTTATGCAGACAATATCATCCTTCTGGCAAAAACACTGTGTGGGCTTCAAATAGCACTTAACAAAACACAAGAATATATGGACCAAAACGAACTTTCAATAAACATAAAGAAAACTAAAATCATGCTGCTGACATGTAGAAAGAAAAAAGGAGAAAAATCCCATGCATATTATTTACAAAAAGATAAATTGGTACAGGTTTCCACTTATAAATATCTAGGAATCTGGATCAATCAATCGACAACTGAAATGCCATGAATACAGCATTTGAAATCTAGAACTAAAGCACTAGCACGGCAGGGTCATATGATACACAGAAAATTTGGCAAATTTTCTCTCAAACCAGCACTAACTTTCTACAAACAAAAGGTGACAGCTATCCTTGCATATGGAGCTGAATCAATGATCAACTTGGACCAAACAATATGGATACAGCTGGAGGCGATATACTGGCGAAGAATCTTGGGATTGCCGAAAGCTATGCCAAGGGCCCGCATACGCTATGAGCTGGGACTACAATCTCTCCAGTCAATAGTGGAATGGAAAACATTGGACTTATTCAGAAAGTTGAACAGCGAAGAGAAGATCTCCGTCCTGGACCTCTTGAGAACCTCAGATCTAAAAGTAAATGACACGGTAATAAATAAATGGAAAGAAGTAGCTATGTGCTTATGTATGAAAAAAGAAATTTCACTGGAGACATTGACGCGAATGCCTCAGATTGCTAAAAAAAAAGCTGGCTCGGCTAGATTGGATCGAGACTCAAGATAAGAAAGAGCGATATAAAATGAATTTAAAGTGTGAGGGAGAATCAAGAGCACTCAATCAACTACCACACTACCTCAACCTGTATCCTGATCGAAGAATTCGAGACACGTTTTTAAGATTTAGGCTGAATCTTCTTCCCACAAGAGAAGTCTTGGGGAAAAGGACCCAAAACAAAGCAACCACCAATGATTGTAGATTTTGCCTAATTTCTGGGAAAACAGGAACTATATACCATGTTTTAATGGAATGTGAAGCACTTAACCAGAAACAATTAATATACAGTGGCAAATATCAAAGTGCCCCCACTGAATTGGAAACTAAGGAAAGATGGAGCCAAATATTAATGGGTAATAATAGAAAAATGGTTGCTACCATCGTTCATTTGTGGGAAGCCATTACAGCTGAAAAGTGACCCAACAGCTAAGAGTTTTAATGGAAAAGACTAAATGACAATTTTATTCTGTAGAATTATAAATGTAAGGTTTAAGATACAAACCAAATACATTTAATTAAAAAAAAAAAATAGCAGTTTTGCTAATATTCTTCCAAGTATGTGCTTTGTACTAGATTGTTAATGGATAATTAGTAAGAATAGGTGTAGGAGCTGTGCAAGGGTACATTTTGAGCTTGAAGGTTCCTAGATCAGTAGAAAATACAGTTCTGAACTGTCCTCGAAGGACCCGATCGCGAAGTGCAGATGCGTTTGCGGACACATGATCATGCTGCGCATGAGCGCATGGTCATGTGGCACTGTCCGGAAGGTCCGCGATGACGTCAGACTTTCGCAGACATCGACTTATGCTAGAAGGTGGGAAATGGCAGAGTTTTAAGACAAAACTTTGTAAATTGGACAAAGATCTTGCTATATTGGGGTAAGTATGCTATCAGTAAGTTATAGGAAAATAGCATGCACTGGTGAAAACCCAAGAAATTCACTGAAAAAAACTTTGTTAAAGAGATGTTATGGTTAACTTGCACTAATAAAAACCTACGAAATTCAATGAAAAAACATATGTTGTTTTTTGTTTCTTTTTTTCCTTTTTTCCCAAAGTTGTAGCATTGAGCAGTTTATTGTGTTTTTATTTTTACAGTGTGTATTTGTTTAGTATTTTTGTATTGTATTTGTGAAAAGTCATTTGACTATAACACAATTAAAAAATTAAGCAACGTTATGGTTACAAGTAAAACTGAAAAACCTTAGATTTGTGATGTCATCTTTGATGTCCTGGCAGTTAGTCTTAGCAGTGCACAGTGGTGGCGCGGGTTATGGTTGCTTAACTTACCATAACTGGCGAATTTCTGAAGTTTTTGGCTTTTACGTGTAACCACGTCCCTTTAATAACATTTTTTCATTTAATTTCATAGGTTTTGATAGGTTTTTATTAGTGCAACTTAACCATAACATCCCTATAACAAAGTTTTCTCAGTGAAATTAAAAAAAAAAAAAAAAGGTAAAATAAAAAAATAAATAATAAAATAAAAAGAAATATATATATATATATATATATATATATATATATATATATATATATATATATATATATATATATATATATATATTGGTGGAACTAAATGTTTACTTTATGAGCATTCATGGCATGTGATTAGTATAGAGCTTTAATGAAGAAGTATATTAAGGCCCTGGTTCATGGAATTATCTGTGCGGAAAATCAGGACTTTGTGTGCCATTCTGTGTGCAAAACCCTGTTCATCGAATCATGGAATTGACTGAGCTGTACTTTTTCTGGGACATGCGTGGACTTCGCGCATGTCTGGCCCACCTGTGCGTCCAGTCGAGCGCATTGCGCGAGACTCCTCGCAGAGTGTGGGTTGGGCACACACAGAGTCCAAAATATGGGGCCAAACATACAAAATGAGTAAGAACAAGGGAAAATGTGGTGTGCCAAGGAATGGCCAGCCGCAAGGAGATTGCACACCCACAACTGCGCAGAACAAATCGTATTCACATTCCTGACCTGTGCAACCTCACGTCGGGGAAATCACCATGCAAAGCTCCCGATCTAACCACCAACCGAAGGCCGGCGTACAGACACCTGTGCATAGGAATCACTGCGCAGAGGTAAGATTGCATGTTGCATTTAGTGGTGCGTGCATGCAATTGGGGTTCCGATCGCACTTAGGGGTGCGCCTAAGCAGTGTAGCGGAGTGCAGGCACTGTTTACGGGGGTTCTCACACAGACTGGCCGTGAAATTACTCGAGCTACAGAACACAGTGCGCATGTTTTTGGGGTGCTGTCAACAGTTATTGGGGTCCATACACAATGTCGCAGGGGTGTTGGCTTGGTTGTGCGGGTCCCCACAACAGATTATTGGTGTGAACGAGTTTGCGCCTGAGGACCGCGCATAGGTAGTTATTAGTGGATACATGTGCTTTGCAGGGGGTGTGTGAGGGGTGTTCTTGCCGCGACTTGCACATATGGTTACTTAGCAGGAAGGATACCATAAAGAGGTGGATCACGCACATGCTTCTCATGTGTGAGGGGGCACACAAAATCATTCTTGCCACGCAAATTGTGCGGGTTATATGCACACTTTTCTATGAATCGAGCCATAAGTATTCAGTGAACATTTACATTTTAAAAAAGGCCTTTGGCAGTGTGCATGCAAAGTTGTTTAATAAGTACTAATGTTACACATAGACGTGGGAGTAGCTAACCGATCTTTGTGTGCTCAATTAAGACCTGAGGTTAATCAACCTCAACGGGTGATTAGTTAGGGTGTACAATGAGCGTGATTTGTCATGTTTAGTAAGTTACTTCTGGCACCAAACCTGAGAACGCGTAGAGTGGTCTTCTGGCACTAAAGGTGCAGAAGTGGGGAGAGATTATATGGCACTAATGGTGCAGAGGTTGTTGTTGGAATGTGGCATCATTGCACATCAATAGTGGAACACCATTAACATGAGAAAAAGGAGTGTTTCTTTACTGTTTTTTTTAAACTTTAACACGAGCATGGGGGTTCTTTCTGTATGCCCATTGTTTGTGTGTTATGTGTATGTTTCTATTCTGCATGCACCTTTGTTCCGTGTGTTCTATGTCTTGTGCATCCGCTCTGCCACTATTTTCCATCTTTTATCTGTTTTATGGGTAGGTGTTGTGGTGTGCATTCTTACCTAGGTGTTGTGTTGTTGCTATAGTTATCTAGGAGATATGTTGTTGGTATACGGATCCGGGTGGTAGGCCCATTTAGATTGTTAGCATGTTGTCAATCAAGATAGGAAGCCCAAGCGTACATTATTGTTATTGAGAGTGGCAGTCTCAAGATCTGCAAGTGGCGTTTCCAGATAAAAGGAATTTCGTTTATATTGGTTGGTGTGAAAGGTAGATTTATTAGCTCTGTTTGGAGCTGGTAATGCATGAGTGTGACAGACTCTTTATCCATTGTGTGGCAGGCTCAGATAGGTGATTGATTACACTACAGATGGTTATGTGTGTAACAAGGTGTCTCAGGTGTGCTGTTATGTTGTGGTAAGGTTTTAGTTTGATTGCAGGCTCTCCGCCTGTATTGGTATGTGTTGTGTTTATAGTATGAGAAAAAAATCATACTTCCGCTTTTTGTGTTTGTGAGGGAGATGTGTAGTATGTTGTGTTGGTTAAGAACCTGGAACCTGGATGACCTCCATGTTTCATATGTGACAGTTGAACAGGGCTGCTGCATGGGAGCCTGTACCAGAAGGATGTGCTCCCCTTTTTCCTCACACTTAACTTTCTGCTGTAACAATGAAGAAATAGAAAGTAGATTTTCGTTTGTACCTTCCTTCTCCGCTTGGTTCCTGCTCATGTCTCCTGTGGGGAGGTGTTGTGAATGAGAGTGGAGAGGGCGCCAAGGGGTTTCCAGAGAGATACAGGAGGACAGCTAAAGGGGAACACATCCTTCTGGTACAGGCTCCCATGCAGAGGCCTTGTCCTCCTGTCGCATATGGAACACGGGGTCATGCAGATTCCAGGCCAACACAACATTCCAATAAATATTATACAAGCATACTACAGGATGTGAAGGAACATTTCTTTTACCCTTTCTGGTTCACTGTTATAGACAACCCGGGAACTGATCTAAGAGGTCTTTGATGTCTTGGACTGGGAAAGGCCCGCTGGTATTAAATTGACCCCATCTATTTCTCCCGACAACAGGCTTGCCATTACTGCTGATGTGGATTCAACAGGATCTTCCCTCCAATCCCTCCACTTGCCTGTCCGGGAAAGCATCTTATGCTCTGGAGTTGGAAGAGGCACAAGGACCTTCTGGCCAACAGGAAAAGATTGTGTTACTACCTTTCTATCACAGGTGGTTTTCTGCTGTTCTTATGTCTTGCTCAGGTGAGAATGGACTATAGATCTTACCACTGCCATATGCTCTTTCAGACACTGGGCAGTTTGAGACAATCATAATATAGACTCCTCCCTTTCCTCCCAGGTCTCTCTCAGCATGTCTAAAATATCTGTGGGTCCCGCCCATAAAGAAGTTCGAAAGGTAAAAAGCCGAGGTAGGCTTGGGGTACCATTTGGAGGGCAAACATGCCCATGGGATCATCATGTCCCAATTTCTCGCATCAGCTTTGCCCAACTTCTTAAGAAAGCTTCTTAGTGTTTTATTAAAGCGTCGACGAGACCATCCATCTGAGGATGATAAACAGAGGTTCTCAGAATTTTTATCACTAGAACTTGTTTAACCTTGGCCATTAACCGGCTCATAAATGTTGTTCCTTGGTCTGTGAGGATATCCTTAGGGAAACCTACCCAGGACAGGAATGAATGAGAGGTTTAAGTAGCTGCTGCAAGGTGTTGTTTCGCATGTGGAAGGCCTACGGATATCGTGTGGAGTAATCTAATATCACTACTATAAAGCAATTCCCCAACTTGGATGGCTCTAAGAGTCCTACAATATCCATCCCAAAACGTGAGAATGGAACATGAATAATTGGGAGAGGATGTAATGGGGCCGGTGGAGGTGTTTGGGGCATGGTTTTCTGATACAAGGTGCAGGTTAACACAACATTCTTCATGTCAGCATACACCCCATGCCAGTAAAACTGACTTATGACTTGCTCTTGAGTCTTACTAGTCCTCAGATGTCCTGCGATAAAATGTGCGTCGGCAATCTCCAAAACCATCCTTCGATGGCTTTGGGGTACCACTATTTGGAAACGAGGGATCCCTTTGGCACTAACATCTCCCTGATCTAATAAACCCTGTTTTATGGAGAAATAAATGGACCTTCCTTGTTCCTTCCTCAGAAGTAACTTTGAGAAATGCCTCTGTTATTCATTATGTTGGGCGAAGGCAAGATCAGGGATGATCTCAGGTTTGTCCTCGCTAGATGTAGGCTTTAGGGTCCGAGGGATTGTCTCAGTTTCTTGGTCAGCTTCCCCAAAACCTTTAGTTCCTCTTCCCGTAGTTACAGTTTCAGGTACTTCCATGAAATTGGGAAATAAGGCATTCTCCAGGAAGCCCTGTGCAACCTTTTCCTTCGGTTTAATGTGATAAGAGTTTTTACTATTGTTTAGCAGCAATATTTTAACATCCCCTCTATAGTCAGGGCCTACCACCCCTTCCATCACTTCCAGGCCACATTTCCAAGCAAACCCTGATATTGAGGCCAGTCGTATGTATGTTCCTTTGGGTGGGGCCAAGACCAAATCTGTGGGAATTAACGGTCTTTCCCTGGGTTCTATAGTTACCTCCTGGCTGCTATAAAGGTCAGATACTATGCATTCTTTGGTGGCAATAGAGGGGCTGGTCGCTCGTTCACTCAATTTTATAAACCTAAGAGTCCTCCAGTTTGGGTCAACTAGGCCAGATCCCACTCTGACACAATATGTAAGGGTGTGGAAGTAGGAGACTGACACACAGGTGACATGCTTTTGGCTATAATCTTTTATTAATGAGGAAATAAAAGAGAAAACCCTGTTTGACCCTAATGTCATGATTCCTGCCCCTCATGTCCCCAGCCCTCCAAAATGTCAGGCTGGAACCAGGCAGTGATCATCTACATGGCCCTTAAGGGCCTCTTCATCCCTCCAAAGACCCACTTGGAGTCAGACTTGGCGCCTGTGGCACCAGACTCACACATAGGATGGCAGTGAGCATTGGACTTGTAGTGCATAGGTGGTACAAGATGGATGCCCCCACATATTCCGGTTCCTAGAACTGCATATGCAGTCTAGCCTTTTGGGAGTGGTTCAGCCCAGAGACACCTGGGATACCCAGAGACTATTTAAGCCACGCCCAGGCTGAAAAAACACGCTTTGCGTTTCTCCTAACCTACAGCGTGACACTCACCGTGTTCGGATCGGTCTCCAGAAGCCCTGCATCTTTCATCTGCGCTCAGCACCTGCAAGAACAAGAACACCATTAGGAATAGCCTTACCTTGTGGACAATCCGCCCATCATCCATTGCTCCTTCAGTTCTGCGGGCACCTTCGGCGGTGTCATTTTCTTCTCAGCACGCCTCTCCCTAAGAAAACGGAAAAGTGCAGAAAGAAGACATTAGTAAGCATTCTGCAAATCTTCACTTACTTTAAAGACTGTACTAGATTCAAACCCTTACTTGAATCCAAGCCGCTCTGGGGGAACTTCATCTCCGGAGCTTCTCATCCATCTGCAAGTGGGAAAAGACACACCAGCGTGGGAAAACATTCAGAGGGGCCACATATCGCGTTTACTCACCATGTTTCTTCTTCCTAACTGGCATCCACGCTGAAAACATTGCGGCACCTAAAAGACACAGAAAAACTAACTCTGTTCAATACAAGTACGAAGAGGTCGCATCGCGAATCGCGCTCTCACTCACCTTCAGTGTTACTCACCTCAAGCAGCACGCCGTCATCCCCCGGATGCCGGCCATCATCTAAGGAAGGAAAGGAACGAGAGTTAGAGAACTGTTCATAGAGACTCTATATACTCACCCATGGGACTCTCGCCAGTGAAGTAACTAGGCAGCAACAAGCCTGCATCAATAAACGCACCCCTGCGCTGAAAGCAGGACGGAGAGCACACTACACAAGAAAACAAGGTGACGTTAGACCCCGGGAAAGAAGGGGTTCGAGCACGCAGAGACAATAGAGAGTTAAACCCTACCAATCCTGTGTTTCAGGCCCAGTCTCCGGTCGAGTAGACTCCAGGGAAGGGTTCGAGGTCGTAGGAGGTCAGAACAGGCTGAGTGACGTCCCCGTGGATACCAGGTGAGCGTTACACCTAATTCTAAGAGTGGTTTCCCTGTCTCACCCAATACTGATGAATCTGTCAGGTTGTCTGTCTAAAGCAAAAGAGTTCACTGTCCTGTGTCCACCAAAAACCTAAGTAAGAAAAAGAGATGGTCTTCTTGGTCCAGAGGAATGGCTCACTTCTTGACAACAGCTCCATTCTAAAAATGTAGAAATTAAATGTTCTCAGAAATTGCAAATCAAAGTTTCCAAAAAGGATGCCTCAGGTTGGGTATTCCAGCAAGAAACTCTGAACAAAACGTTGTGTATCTTCACAGTATTAGGGGGATGGCTCCTTACCCCTTTTTGCCTTTCTCAATTTTTCTCAAAAGGCTTACTTCTATGTTCCTGTAAATGTGCAGGCAACAATCAACATTGTATTTTTTAACATTATATCATCTAAGCTAAACCACACTCTATTTTCAAGAATCTCACTATCGCGATGTGCAGCGTAGTGTGTTTGTCATACAACATACGTTTCCATAAATAATCAGAATTAATGCAATTTACGTCTGCAGAAAAGCGGCTGAAATAGGAAAGCCTAGATGATAGCAGCACCGGGCATTCAATCAAAAGGTGTCTCAATGTTTCTTTAATTTGATTATTTTTACAGAATTTGCATGGAATAACAGAATCCTTTACTTTGTTTCTTGCTGCTATGATTTCTCCCGTAGCCAGGACATTAAAGCGAAATCTCATAAAGATGTTTCTAGAGTTCCTGTTTGGGAACCGAATGAGATAAGGTTCCAATATGCCCATTGGTTTATAATGAGAGACCAAATGAAAGTATAAGCAATACTTTGTCAATTTTTGGATTGTATTTGCCCAATTTGCATTTTGCAATAGTTGTTTAACTTTTTTTGGTCTAAGAGTTAATGTATGCAAGGTGGATCCTACAGAATGTAATAATTTTTTACAAATTACTGTTAATTTTTTTGAGAAATCTGATCTAGAGATGTTTGACTTCATATGATGGCCCTAGTCACGAGTGTAAGGAATTCACTCCTTCCACCATCAGATTCCGGAAAAGAGAAAGACATTTCCATTCAGTGACGCTTTGTAGGGATTGTAGACCGAACTCATATCTCAGAACGACCAAAGGGACGCATTTCGGTAGGCAGTAGGTCGTTTCTCTTAAGATGATAGATTCCAATTTGCTTATGTCCAGTTTATCTGAAATAAATGGTATTTCTAAACCATAAGACATTTTTGGTATTAATTTTTGTTCATAATATTTTATCATTGGAGCACTAGAGAAAGCGCCAAATTTGCGATCCACTGCTTTCATTTGAGCGAGACTTTGTTTGGCCTTCATGTGGAAGTAATTTCGTGTCTGTAAATAGCTTGGGCCATCATTAATCAAAAATCCCAGATATATCATAGTATGCTTTATTCCTAACTTAATCTTGTCCAGAAACCAATTGTACTTAATTTGTTTCCTCATTCGACTAAAGCGCATTTTATGGGACTTAGATGGATTAATAATTAGTCCATTGAGGGCCATACACTGCACAAATGCGGACAACAATCTCTGGAGTCCCAAAGGAGTTTTGTCAAAAAGCAGGAAATTGTCTGCATGTGAGCACCAGCACATCTTTTTGCCTTCCAAAGTAGTTTGAATAAAAGCTGACTTTGTAAGGCAAATACCTGCATCTGAGGTGTATAAATTATAAAGAGTTGGAGCAAATATGCAGCCCTGTCTAAGACCGTTTGATGTTGTGATTGTGAAGCATAATAGTCCTTCATTGTTCAGGCGTACTTGAATTTTTGAACCTTCATGGAGATGAATAAGGATTGCTAGGATTTCCTTCGGGAGGCCTAGGCCATCTTATTTCCGCCATAATGTCGGTCTATCGACCAAATTAAAGGCACGCAACAAATCCACGCTTTCTAGATAGATCGAGACCCTCCTTTGTTCCACCCAATTTCTTGTAGCAGAGATATGATTAATCCTCCCGCCATGGTTCCCACTCCTCTTCTAAAACCAAATTGCGCAGTATCGATAATTGCATTGGCGGTGGACCAGTCCTCCACTTGTTGTAAGATCAAATCCGCAAATATTTTCGATTCTGCATCCATTAACGCTATTGGGCGATAATTAGGAGGCAAGGATCTATCACCCTTCTTATAGATGGGAATAATGAATGATAGATTCCAGGAATGGGGAACGCACTTAGTAAGTTCTATGTTAGAAAACAATAGAGATAACACTTAGGACCAACTATCAGGGTCATTCCTAAGTAGTATATTCGATAGGCCAATAGGACCCGCAGCTCTAGATAAGCTAGACTTCATGATCCTGTCTCTGATTTGGCCCACTGAAAAGCTACACTTCCATTGAGTAGTTAGCAAAACATCAGAGAAAACAAATGGGGGGGCTCTGGAGGCATACAGCGCAAGGAAGTGCTCTGACCAGGATTGCTCTGAGATTGGATTTAGCATATTCCCCGGGTTTGATTGCATATTTATTAGGTGCCAAAATTTGCGTGAGGAGTTGTCCTTGAGGGCGCTCAACATTGCCTCATTATCCGCTTGAAATAGGGAGCACTTGTAGCCCTTTAGCCAATTTTTATATTTGTTTCAAATATCTTGCCCCCACCTTTTTGGCAATATCTGAAATCATTTGTAGTCTTAGTAATCTTAAAGATCTTCTCAAGTATGACTTCGCTAAATGTACATTTTGATCATATTTGTGAGTATGAGATTTCTCAATACCTTTTCGTTTTACTACAAATAGAGAGGTGTCAATCAATGTCTTCACATAGGGGGTGAAATTAGAATGGGTGAATCTACTTTGTTTTTCTTCCAATGATGTTACAATCTGGTCTTTCCGAAACATATTGCATGCTTGAACATTGCCAGTGTGCCATACAATGCGATTTTTTGCACAATTCAGACCTAGATCTGGTAATGTATGTTGAGAAGAGCACGCACCTCTTGTGAGGTTAATATCTACTTCTAACATTTTGTGGTCGCTCAGAGATGTATCAGTTATGATAAAAGTTTCTACTAAGCTAACAATGATTTCCGTACTAAAAATATAGTCAATCGCTGAGGTCTTATTGCTCAATGACCAAGTAATATAAGGCACTTCCGGTTGTAGTATGGTGTGTAATGAGATAAGAGCCAATGAGGTAAATAACAAATTCCATATTAACAAGTCATTTTTTTTGTATGCCGCCTCTGTGATTTTTGGAAGGAGATCTCCCTTGTGCTTTGACTTTTGTGAACTTTCTCTAGGTGTCACTGATGGGTTTTGGATTACTAAATTGCTATCAGAGTACAAATCACCCCGAGTCATGTTTGTGTTGAGATCACCCATAACCAGTATATGAAGAGCTGTACATTTCAAGGAACATTTTTCCATGATTGCTTCCATTTTCAAAATTAACTTGTACAGATTTTCACCAGGAGACCAGTAGACATTCAAAATCAGCAGATGGGAAATTCTCTCATTGCCCTCCACCTTTATCAGTGAACCCAAAACATACGGGGCAATTACAAATGTTTCGATCATGTGCAAACCAATACCCAGCTTTAAAGAGGTCAGGAGGCCTCCGGATGGACGGCCCCTTAGCCCCTTAATAGCTGGAATATAGCAAAATACAAAGCCATCCAGATGCACTGGAGTAAGTAACCATGTTTCTTGAATACACAAGAGATTCTTGCTCCTCAATTTTTGACATAGTTGTTGCGAGGATAGCAAATGTATGTTGCCTCTTGAGTTCCAACTCAAAATTGCTAATCTGTTGTCTTGGTTAAAGTTGTTGTTTCAATTTTGAAGCTGGGAAATAGAATCTCTTAGTGTCAAGGCTAGCCACCGCCAGCTAGATTCTTGATCCCCATTGAAAGCCCCTTCATTTTTTTGTTGGTTATAATTATCTTGTGGCAAGCATGGTGCAATTTGGTGAATCACCTCATGCTCTAAGTCGCCTTGACCGAAAATCAACAAATCAAAACCCAGACTATTCAGCTGTTCAACCTCTGCCAGAACTTTTCAGAAGACCATTTTTGAGTGGAAAACTAGTCTTACATGATCAAAGCACATAGGATGGATAAAATCGACTCTCTTAATATCCGCACTGATAGATTTTTTAGTGACGATATGTCATTAAGTAAGGCGAGGGAATGTGCTCTGTTCATGGCAGGTTGGTATCCACAGTCGAATAGAGGATACAATAAGACACTAGGGAAGTCGGGATAGGCCGGCTTTCTCCACGTTATATATCGTAGGTCTGTCTGGAGATAATTTTTTGGACTAAACTCTGTTTTTTTCCACCTGTTAGATGCCTACATTTGCCTTTATCAAAAGCCGGAAAGGCCTCGCCTGCGGAGCTGAATACTGGCTCTGTGGTATTTTGGTTGGGAGTTGGTATAATGGGCTGCAGGAATGCCTTTGGGTCCCTCATTGGAGCAGCATTAGCTCCAGCGATTGCATTCTCTTGAATTTTGAGGGGCGGAATAATGGGACCCTCTATATTCGGTAAGTCTGCTACGCCCCCTTCTTTCCTGAGAAGTTCTTCTAGACCGAATAAGAGAATTTGTATAACTTTCATTAGGCCTCCATGGTGCCAAGCGAGACTCTGATTGCGCACTTACATCCTTATCGCTTGTCAAATCAACTACCGGAGTAGGCACATAGTATTCTTCTGACCCAGTTATTAGCTTAGATGGCTGTTGATGGGGGGATAGTATGGAATCAGGTTGTGCTCTATTCGATTCTCTTTCCGCTGGTTTAATCACTAATGCGGGGGTCAAAGTACCCAACACAGCCGCTGCCTTATCAATGGTAAGAATTTTCGATTTTGCGAACAGTTCATATATTTCCCTCTGCTCTCCCTGTATGGGAAGCAAATTCTTAGAATGAAGGGAATTTGAATGTTGTGGGAGAAATGGTTTTGAGCCCTTTGTATCTACTATGATTTTCTTCTTTGCTGCTTTATGGTGCATTTCCTCTGACAAGGTATTATTAGGAATGTCATAAGTACCAATATTTGTTTCGGGGGGAATTATCCCCCCTCCCTTCTTCGCGACTACTATCCCTGGTGGATGAAATATGTCCTTTCTACATTACTGTTATGGAAAACATACATGGGTACACCAGGGAAGATGTTACAGGTTGGGGATAGGAAGGTGTGTTAGGGTTAGGTGGGCTATGGGATACCTTGTTCTCGCCAGGCCATCACCATTCCCATAGGGGGTTTCCCTCCCCATGATATCCACCCACTGAGTACCACCCCCATGTGGTTATTGGCCTCGCCTTCCTAGCCTCATGGTACAGAAGTGATGAAATCGTGGAATTCGTCACAATATGCACATTTTGTTTGATTGGCATAGGTGGTATTAGGCAAATGAGGGCTACTACTATTATGTTGAGGTATAGCCTACTGAGGGTGTACACAGTGCATGCAGGTGCAGGTTGCCTGTTAGCCTGCCTAAGTCGCTTGTTGCTGTCGGTGCGCTGGAGTTTCACTTGCCAACATGGATTGTCATGGCGCACATGGGTGCTTCTCATTTTTCCATGCGTTGGCATGCACATTTCACCTACAGTGCATTTACTACATTTCCCTGTGCCCCCTGGCACATGCGTGTACTTACTGTGCATTTGCTGTGATTGCCATATGTTTGCCCATCCCCTTACCCATTATGATCAGGTCTGCTGGGGGACGCATGCGATTGGCCACTGTATTCACATGTACGTGGGTTCGTATACACTTACCGCCCTCATGGTGGCTTCCTTCTCCAGACATTGCACTCCTGATTCCCTTAATGCCTTCCATGTGGAGGATGGCGATGGCCTTCTACACCCACAGCATGAGGGTGAAGGGTTCCACTGTGCCACTCTCCCTCCTGTGGTGTGAGATCAGGCTACAGACCATTGACTTCAAGTCATTCTTACGTTTGTGGCAGTCCTCCGCGTCACGTGCTATTGCGTCCACAGCCGTCACCTTGTCCTTAATGTTGGACCATACAGCTGCCTTCCTCTGAGCAGAGGTCTTTCACTGCCTGCTCCTAAACATCTCCTCTGCGTAGTCCATGGCTGCATCAGCCAGAGCATTAAACTCTGATTCAGTGACCAGGATTATGCAGCCTAAATTCTGGGAGGCAAGTCTTTAGCTTTTCCTGGGACATGATAATTCCCCAAGTATGGTGTCCAGATGCGGAGATTCGCATTGAGTTTATTAAAAATGGCTACCACTGTGCTGTCCTCTCCAACATTGACGTTATTTCTGCTGGCTGTAATACCACCAGCTGTGCTAGTGGTAACAGTAATACTGTTGTATTTCAGCAGTATTACCGACAGATGATCATTGTCGACGGTAATATTGCTGGACGGTATTACCGTTACCGACAGAGTAGTGTGCGTGTGTCTGTCAAATCAATTTACGGCAGTAATTCTGGCAGGCATCTTGAGGGTAATGGTAATACAGCGAGGGCGCAATAACCGCAGTATTTCCGCTGAACTCTTGATGAGGTTCAGCATCCAGAGGTTTAGGTAAGCATACGCAAGTGGGAGCATACAAAAAGAAACCAGGGAAACCATTCAGTAGCTCTGCAGCAGAAATGTCTGGCTCAACGTTTCAAAGCACCTGTTCCTATGGGCTGCCTGGATGCTGGCCATTCCGAAGTTGTCTGCCTTGCTACTCAGAATTAGCAACTCCTTGACTTCGGCTGCTGTTTTGGAATCTAACCTTGTCTCGGTCCTCCGCCGCCAGTGCACTACACTGCTCGAAGCAGGAATATCTGAATAGTTTCCATGTAGTTTTATGTTGTTTTAAGACATTTGTAGAGTGCAAATCCCTAGGGAGCCAGACATGAAAACCTGTATCTGGGTGCAGATGTCAACCAGAAGGAACCAAAGAACGGCGCAACAATGAGAGACTCAACAGAAGAGGAGAGTTTAGAGGGTTTTTTTTCCTGAAAATAAGCAGAGCGTCAACCTTGTGTAGTTCTATGGGAAGCTTGATCCACAGTGTGGGGCCAATTACAGCAAACCGTCTGTCACCCCTAGAAGAGAGTCCAAGTACACTTGCTAGGGGAACTCTTGGACTCCCAGCACTGCTCAGCACCGAGAATATCCAAAGGGTATCCTTGTCACTTACACTGGCTCTGGGAACCGTTGGAATCAGCAGTCTGAATATCTGAAGGCTTTAAAGCCTGCATTGGTCTGGCCTATACACGATGTGCCTCTCTTGGAGAGTGGAAGCAGTGGGATCCGCAGGCTCGCTGCACCCCATCACAGCGACGTATTACATTCCAAAAAGTGTCCAAAACCTCACTTAAAGACACCGAGAAACCTATAACAAGGAATGAATAGGTAAACCCTGCAACATTCTCTTTTAGGGGATTTTTGGAGAAAAAAGTACTTTGCAGTTTCCTGAGTGATGGTGTTTCCTGGAATGGACTTTGCTAAAAGGGACTCGGAGAAAAATCTTTCAGGGCCACATGCACATAAGCACCTGTCAGAGCAGCATAGCTTTTGTTAATATTAGTGTGAGATTCAAGGAACAAGATGAACGAAGTTACCAAACTGTCTGAGGAAGGGAAGGAACAACCTCGATCCCCGTGGTTGAAAGATGGTCCAGCAAGATGCTGGGGGTTACTTTTATACAGCTGTGGAACACAACGAATGAACATCTGCAGGAAGAATTTAAATAAGGAGACAATGCCCGGCCCACATATAAAGATGAAGAACAAACACGTGAGATGAATCATCTAATTATTCAATGTGGAGAGACTCATTTAGACAAACTGATAGTGTCCCCAGCCAACCCACTGAGCTGGCCCGATTACTAAGGCCCCTCAGGGGAAAAAAAAGGAAAGGGACGAACCCAAGATCTGAGCTAAAACAAACTGAATGGTGGGGAACCAAAAGTCTGGAAGAGACCCCAAAGTGAATGTTGGAGCTGCCCCAATTTGGAAGAGATTCATAAGTGAATGTGAGAAACCAAGGTCTGGAAGAGACCCATAAGTGACTGCAGGGAAACCCAAATGCCCAGGTGTAGATGCTGAGAACATGCAAGGCCTTTGATGAAGGCCTAGCAGGGGCTATACAAAACCCAGCGTCTGGAATATATCTGCAGCAGCTGAGTCTAAATCTGAGGTCAGGAAGAGAACTATCTGATAATTGGAAATATCAGAAGTTGGTGAAGGAACCCAACAACTGTAGCAAGAAACACAAGAGAACAAGCTGGAAGAATCAACGGTTGAGGGTCGCCCCGAGAAGAGAAACAGTGAGAAGCCTGAAGCCCGTAGGAGGTCTTGAGAGTCAGTGTGAAGTGAAAGAAGGATGACCACAGAGGTGTCCTCCACACTGTGAGTAAGCCCTGCTGGAAGAGCTGTCCCAGGAAACCTCTGGTTATTTTTTGTTAGGCCAGGGATGAAAATTTATAAATAGAATTTTTGAACACTTTTGTTGGATATTCCTTGGAATATTTTTGTGTAGCCAGGAGGCTAAGGTCTTTTAAGCTTAGATTTGACAGTTTCTGTTGGCCACCTTCTTATAATTATAAGTGTTCTTGTATAACGTGATTAATACCAAAAAGTGATTTTTAAGCACAGGATCGGGATTCGAATCTGTGCTGTGCTGCGCTGTCTTGCTTCAAAGACAAACGCGCTGTCCCTGCGCTTGGGATTCACTGGAAAAAGACCAGGTTAACACATACGATTTTGACTTACGCCACAGTAAGGTGTGGATACTAGAATTTCCTTTCACTTTACAATGTCCTTTTCTTGAGAATGTTTGTATGCAGCTATCCTAGTTTAGTTGTAAAGTCTTCCAAGTTGCTATATGATTTTAGTCAAACCCTTGTCCTGAAAAGCTCATCAATGAAACCACTTTGTTGAATCCTAAACTTGTATTACTTTTATCATTGCTCAGCCTCTCCACAAGCGAAGACAGAACTGAAATTTCGAGCAATGATACAACTCAACCCATCTCCTATTATGAACAAAAACTGTGAATTCTACGTATAGAGTCTACATATCTGCTTAAATCAGTGAACTTTGGAAGCTCAGGCCCTCTTACGGAGAGCTCAAAAATGTTTTTATAATGAAGGTACTGGACCTGATGAACTGGCATTCGGTCACCCAGGCAAGAACTACTCGCCCGATCCCAGAGACGCGCTGAAGATGGGATGGCCCGAGAGACTGGTCGTTCATAGGACTTTAAACCAGAGGATGCAAGGTTGACAAAACTTTAAGGGAGTACACGTTTTTTCCAGAATCCACCATTTGGGAAAACGAGCAAGAGATGAGCACCAGCCCAGCCAGAGAGAAAAGTGTACACGGTGGATGGATGGGGCTAGATTGCTCAGTGGTCGATCTGTGGGTAGAAGACGCTCACAGGGTTTTCCAACCCGCTACGAACCAGCCCCTCCCTACTTGTCACCAACAAATTGGATGAATATTTATTTATTTATTTATTTATTGGACCTTTGTATGGCGCCTATACACAAGTGTTTCCAGGCACTACAAGACAAGATGGGGGGGGGAGTAGAACAACAAAAAACGGTTATATTGGCCTTGTGCCAATCCTACCATGCAAGTGCAAGTCACAGTGGTAGAGGGAAAAGTGCACAGGGGTATATAGGGAGAAGTGCAGGAGTGAGTCACTGAGAGCTAGTGGAGAGATTTAACAGCTGGAGAGATGTGGTCCCTAGACTTGCGGCCAAGTCTTGCAGTTCTATTCTGGATTAGTTGAAGGGGACGAAGGGAGGAAAGAGGCAGAGTGAGGAAGAGGCTCTTGTAGTAGTCCAGCTTAGAGAGAACCAGGCCATGGAGTTGTTGAGCTTCTAGGGAAAGGTAAGGAAAGGTAGAATGCCCTTGAGGAGGTGTAGCTGAAAGTTGGACTTCTTGCCAAGGTCTGTGATGTGTGGAGAGAAAGAGAGAGAGGAGTCAAAGATGATCCCAAGGTTTTTTGCCTCACAAGTGGGTGAGGGCAGGGGGCCCAAGGAGGCTGGTCAGAGAGTGTTGCACTTAGGAGGGTCTGTTTTAAAGGAAGGAGATCAGCGATGCCAGTGCCCAGTCAGTGATGCCTAGGGTATCATGGAGACGGTTTATGAGGATGGCATGGCTGACTGTGTCAAAGGCGGAAGAAAGATCGAGGAGGATCAGAACAGAGGGAGTGTTTGAGTCCAGGTTAGAGAGCAGGTCATCTCTGGTGTTCAGGAGAGAAGTTTCTGTGCCTCTGGATGCCCTGAAACCGGACTGGTGGTCATGGAGGCAGCCAGCCATTTCGTTCTGGTGGTTTAGTTGGGGGATGACCAGCTTCTCCAGGAGTTTACCCAAGAAAGGGGTGATAGAGATAGGGCAATAGTTAGCCGGGCAAGAAGGGTCAGCAGGTGGCTTTTTTAGCAGAGGGTGCACAAGAAAGTGCTAAGCGGTTGTGAGCAGGAGCCAGGGGCAAAGGAGTGATTGTAGAGGTCAGCCAAGGCTGGGGCAAGAGAGGCAATGTTGTCCTTGTTGGTTCTGGAGGAGCAGGGGAGCACCTGTTTAGGGGAGACTTTCATAGAACAGAAAACTCTAGAGATCTCCTCTGGTGCAATGGGAGAGAAGGAGGAGAGTAAGGGGGGAGGTGGGACGAGGAAGGCAAGAGAAGGGGGGGTGGAGGAGTGAGCAGATGACTGAGAGGACAGGATGTCCAGAGTTGTGGAGGTGAAGTGGGCGGCCAGTGCGGTGCAGAGAGCCGGAGAGGGAGAAGGAGAGGAAGAGACTGCAGTAGGATTGGTGAGTTCCTTGCAGATTTTAAAAAGTTCAGCCATGTTATTGGTGGCTCCAGAGATGCAAGCTTGTACATGAGCTCTCTTCCTGGAGCAGATGGGGAGACGATATTGCCTTTGGAATAGGTGGCAGGTCAGTTTGTCAGAGGATGAGCTACATGTCTGCCATTTCCACTCTGCAGCTTTGCACTTGCGTTTCAAAGCTTCCAAGTCAGAGTAATACCAAGAGCTGCATTTGGAGGCTGGCTTCATGCGGTCCCCATGACAGGGGCAAGAATGTCCAGGGTGTTAGAGATAGAGAGATGAAGATTAGCTAGAACAAAGTCAGAAGGAGAGTCAAAAGAAGGGCAGCGGGATGAAGGAAGAGGCAAAAGCAGTGACTGACACACACTTCATCGGTTGAATGACGGAGAAGGAGGCTAGCAGTGCAGGCGAAGGCATCATCAGGGGACACGGTAGGTCAAGGTGGGAAGAAAGGAGAGGGTGGTTGGACCAGGAGAGAGGGGTAATACGAGGGTTGGAGAGTGAGATATCTGTTGAGATGAGAGCATCCAAGGTGTGTCCGGCAGAGTGGGTTGGGTGAGAGGGAAGGACAGTGAAGGAAAGAGAGTCGCAGAGTCCACAAAAGAGTACCGTAGCCACAACTGGAGAGTTGAAGTTGATGTTAAAGTCCCCAAGGAAGATGGGCTTGGGGGGGAGGCAAGAAGAGAGGAGGACAGGTCCGCCCATTCTGAGAGGAAGAGTGAGGTCGGTCCAGGGGGCCTGTAGATGTTAGCGAGAGTAAGAGAGAAAGTAGGTAAGACAGATAGCCTGCAGAGTAGGTTTTCAAAGGATGGGTAGGTTGGAGTGGGGATGATGGAGGCACAAACCCACTCAGGGAAGATCAGAGCCACTCCGCCACCAGGCCGGGAAGGCCCAGGATTGGACAGCAGCTTGTAGCCCTCAGGGAGAAGAGTGTCAAAAGCAGTGATGGAGCTGGCCTTGAACCGCGTCTCAGTAAGAGCAGGGACGTCAAAGCCAAGGTCTTCAAGGAGGATACAGATGTCAAAGGAGTGTTTTCATAGCAGAGCGAGAATTTAGGGTAGCTAAGTGAAGCTGGTCGCCCCTTTTAAATGATTTTCTAGGGGGAGTGCAGGAGTGGGGTGCCACCATTGGGGAGAGGGAAGATGAGGGATGGAGTGGTGGCAGGAGAGGGGGGAGTTGAAGAGGGATGGGAGACATCTGTCAAGAAGGAGGAGGATGGGCTGAGAGCCCTAGGCCATGATAGAGCTATTATGGTAGACATTAATGGTGCACATGGAGGATGCAAAGTGAGCCAAGAGCACTTCCCATCTGGTGCCACCAGTAATTGGTGAAAAAGAAAAAAAGAAGAGGACAGCAGGACAGAGTAAATATGGAGAGAATGTCAGTGATAGTCTGTCTGGAGGAAGCATTGATTTTGGTGGAAGAAGGAATCGGTGGTGGAAGAAGGAATTGGTACAAGAAAAGGTTGCGGAGGACTTCATTGCCAAAATCACTGACGAAGGAGACCAGGAACAATTGCAAATCAAGGGATTGTCCCTTTTTCATGTTGAGAAACAGCTGGTCACCAAACTCCTATGAGAATCTGCCAGTAACAAAGGGACCACAGATCGACTATGGAAGATCGAAGCTAGCGCACACAGATGAGCTGACCCCATGCCCAATCCTGGCCAGGGGAAAAGCAGAGGCCAATAGGAAAAAGGGAATCTGAATGACAATCTTAAAAGAAACAGCACGTTAGCAGCACAAAAGCTTGGGTGGGAGAAGATTGAGTCCTTGACCCAGGATAGACCAACACCACCTGCTTCAAGGAGAAAACCCAGTTAGAGGAGCACAAATGTGAGGGAAGCTTCTCCGACAAGCTAGAACACGTACCTAGTGACTATGCAATTGTAGTTTGAAGGAATGTGAAAGTTCTCTTGTCAAGTGCATTATTGCTTTGCCTTTATCTGACTTATCTGATGACTAAGAGACATATTCCTACCCATTGGTTGTGCAAATACTGAGGCGCATAAGAAGCAGGACAGAGATGGATTTCTTCCATTTATGTACTTTATTCAACAAAATAAAAGAGAAAAACTCCTAACTATCCATAAGCTATGGGTTGTCCCTGCCTAACGCAAACTAACTAGGGTGCTCGTCAGTCATTGGTGAGTCCAAACGCAATAGCTGTCCTCTCTCCAAAGCTAAACTATTCTGTGAATTCCACTATTAAAATAACTTAAACACAGGAGAATAACTGGTTGTATACAAATTGGTCAAGTCACAATTGCTCGAATGACAATTGACCTTTTCACAATTGCCCGAATTGTTCGGTCAATTGGGAAAAGGTCAATTCGGACCCTTGAAATTAGGTCAATTGTTCATTCGAACAATTGTGTTCGAACAATTTGGGTAATACCAAATAACTACCTTCTCCTGTGGCCTGCTTTTCAGCACAGTCACTTTAGAAACTTAACCATAGGTCTTGGCAACTATTTGGACCGGTTCATATAGTTCAGAAATAGGGTTCTTCCGTTTCTCTCTCGTGTCCTTGGCACCTTGCTTTCCCCTTCTGAGGTTATTCTTTGCTTGCTCTTTATTTTGCACATGGTGCTTCTATAGACAACGTCCACTGTTTCTCCTGGCTGGGCCGGTCATGGGGATTCTCAAATAAGCTTTTGCTCTTGTCTTTCACTTGATAGTCACTGAGACTAGTATGCACATTCCGACTGAGCAACTGAGAAAGAAGCTGAAGACTCCACTATTCAGATAACATCGGCTTCCTTTGCTCTACGGATTCCCCTCTCCTTTTCGCTCGCCTACTGGAATAAGATTGTCACATATGTGTGTCTCTCAAGTAATGTTTTTTTTTCTTGTTATGTTCTATCTGTCTGTGCCCTTAAGCTCCGGTGTCACTGGTGCGCATTATAAATTGATTCAAGTAAAGTAAAGTAATAACAACACTCTGGTATTTACTTCTTGGTTTTGCTAGTGCAAGTTTGAATGTTCCAGTAATGATTCTCATCCGTTTCCATTTCTTTAGTTTTAGTGGGACTAGTATGAGGATACCAGCAATGGTTCTCACTTCTCTCCACCTCTTCTGTATTACTCGGACGAGTATGAGGGTACCAGTAATGATTATCTTTGTTCTTCACTGTTCTTTCTTTCTTATTAATGTCCCCATATAGCTTCCCACTCTCCTTAGGGAATATTGAGTAGAGTTCCTTCCTGGGACTATGATTATTATGCTTGTTATGTGTGTTATCCCTCCTGGGTCTCCCACGTTCCCTGTTACCTTTCTCACTTGGGGTTAGCGTCATTGGGCACGCGTTCTGGACAGGATGCTTCCTTCTGTTCATCAGATTAGCTTCTTGCCTCTCGACTTCTCTCTCTCCTCCATCTTGTGAACGGGCATGTGGTCATTGATGAACATAACAGTCCACCGACTCTTGGTCATGCCACCACTTACAACTCAGTAAGCCATCTTTCCATTCTCGACTATAAAACCGAACAGCTGAAGATCCAGAACCACCTCATGATTCGAGAATTCATGTCTTTTCTCAAGCTCATCCGCGTGAGAGGAGCGTAGTCTGTTACCAGTCTAAACTTTCTTCCAGTGAGGTAGTACTTCAAGTGAGTTATGGCCCATTTGATGGCTAGGGCCTCCAGTCCTATGGTGGCCTAATTTTGCTCTCTCTGAAAGAGTTTTCTACTTGAGAACAAGGTGTTTTATGCCATAGAATTCTTGCGATAACATGGCTCTAGAACCTGTTTTTGATGCATCAGTCTGCAAAATAAACTGTCTTTTGAAGTCCGGAACGTTTAGAACTTGTTAATTACATATGATGTTCTTTAGGCCATCAAAACTACTTTGATCTTGCGAGTTCCACACCAATTTCTGGGTTGGGCGTTTTTACGTTTGGCAGTGAGTCATGCAGCAATGGAGGATCAGTTGGGAACCAATCTCAAATAGTATCATATTAGTCCTGAAAATGCACAAACTTCTCCTTTGGTTTTGTTTGTTTGTTTGTTTATTTATTTGTATTGCGCACCAGACCCAGGGGTATTCGGGCGCAAAGGCAAAAAGAGGGTTGTTCAACTTAGGTTACAGTTACATATCAAACAAGGAGGTACAGCTACAGTTACAAGGCTGTAGACATGTATAGTCAAAGAATCGCTCGCAGATGTATATACAGTAAATTTACAAGAATACACGTGTGACACATAAATAAAGCAAAACAGATATACAAAATATACATAATATCCCAGGTGTCAGTGGGTGGAGGTTAGGCATCATGTTCTTTTAGCCGGTGAATCAGATTGGATCTAAATATCTGGTAGGGGAGATCTTCCCTTAGAGCAGGAGGAAGGGAGTTCCAATATTGTGCTGCTTTAACAGCGAAGCTGCTCCCACCAGATTTAGTGAGTTTGAATCTTGGTACTAACATAAGATTGGAATTAGCTTTTCTTAGGGGGCGAGAGGCTGTTTGTCTGGTGAATCCATCTATAAGGTATTGCGGGGTTGCGTGGTTCAGACATTTGTGTGTGAGAGATGCTGTTTTAAGGAGGATTTTGTCTTTTGTGGAGAGCCAGTTGGTGGATCTCCGAAGGTCTGATATATGGGCGTTTTTAGGGAAGTTTAGGGTGGCTCTCAGGGCATTATTTTGAAGTGCCTGTATTTTGGCGGTGATGTGTTTGTTACTACCTATGTAGAGGGTGTTGCAGTAATCTAGCTTCGACAGGATTAGTGCCCTTGCTAGGGTGCCACGGTTATTGGGTGAGAGGTAAGGCTAGGCTGCTCTAATTAACTTGCAGGTGTAGGAGGTGGCTGAGGCCATGGCACTCACTTGTTTACCAAATGCCAGCGTAGAGTCTATGTAGAAGCCGAGTGTTTTGACTACTTTGGCCACAGTAATGATATTATTGTCAATTATGAAGGAGTCATAGTTGGGACCTAGTTTTTTGATGTTGGATGAGGTGCCTAGAATGAGGAGTTCGGTTTTGTCATCATTCAGGCATAGTCCGTGGGAGGCCATCCATGCCTGGATGATGAGGTAGATGCTATTCACAAAGGCCAAATCCTTTTCATAATCTCCCGTCCACGGGATGAGGATCTGTGTATCGTCTGCATAGTTAGTGTAGTTGATACCTAGACCGTCTAGATCATCAAAAAGGGGCTTTGTGAAAATATTGTAAAGTGTAGGAGATACACATGTTCCTTGGGGTACGCCGCATGAAATAGGTGCAGGGTCTGCAGCTGCTAGAGGAGAGAAAACTCGCATTGTCCTGTTATTTAGGAAGGACTGGATCCATGAGACTGCTTCATGGGAGAAGCAGGCTGCCGTGACCAGATGTTTGCAGAGTATTGCATGGTCTACCAGATCGAATGCGGCAGAGAGGTCAAGGAGTAGTAGGAGTGAAGTCGTACCTTTGTCTCTTAGTGTGTCTATTTGTGCCATAAGGTCTAGGAGTGCAGTCTCAGTACCATGCTTTGGTCTGAAGCCGGATTGTCGAACTCCTAGGAGGTGGTTTAGTTCCAAGTGGTGCTGAATTTGTAAGTAAGCTACTTTATCTAAGATTTTCAGTAGGAACGGCACAGTGGTTATGGGGCGGTAATTGGTTGGGATGGAGGGGTCCAAAGTTTGCTTTTTGAGGAGGGGGAGGACCCAGGACTGTTTCAGGTTGCTAGGTATGGTACCTGATGTGAAAGAGGCCTTCATGAGTTTAGTAATGAAGGGTCAGAGTTCGCGGGTGGCATCTTTTATGATTTGGGCTGGACATGGGTCGCCCTGGCAGTTAGAGGGTTTGAGAGTGAGGATGACTTTCTCGACTTCTTTGGTGGAGACTTTGCGAAAGTAGAAGGGAGGGATGCCCAGTGTGGGTGGTGAAGGAGTGGATTTCAGAGTTGGTAATGAGTTAGTAGTCGCCTTGGATGAGTTGCCTATGTTGACAATATTTGGGACAGTTATGGAAGCTTTTTTTTTATTAATCTTCGTCTGAAGCATTGTTATCTTGTTGACAAGGGCATTTTGCATGCCTGTGCACCAGTTCTTATCCTTGAGGCCGGAATCGGGGGCTTGGATAGGGGATTCTACTTCCTTTAGGATGGCGAACAATTCTTTGATGTTGGATTTGGCTTGGGTGATGCGGGTGTTGTAGGATGTTTGTTTCGCAAGGATGATTTCTTTTTTGTAAAGGGTGGCTAAATTCTTCAGGTTATTTTTATTGATGTCTGAGGGGTCTGAGCTCCAGGTTTTTTCGCTTAGGCATTTCTTTTGTCTGATGTCTTTCTGTAGGGGTGTGAACCAGGTATTTAGGTGTTGGCAGGGTTTGCTCTTCCTAATTTTCAGTGGTGCGATAGCGTCCAGAGAGGCAAGCATCACTTCATTGTACTTTTCTACCATGGAGGCAGGGTCGGACTGTTCTGAGATGGAGTTTAGAGTTGGGAGAATGAGAGGATGAGATTTTCATGGGTAATATTGTTCTTGTTTCTGGTAGGTGCAATGGGAGCTAAGATACTGTTGTTCATGGGTGTGGTAGCTTCTAGGGTGAAGGATATCATGTGGTGGTCAGACCATAACTGAGGCATTATGGAAGTGATAGTAGTTGGGCAATTATGTTCGGCAATCCAATCAAGGGTCCTTCCTTTGATATGTGTGGGATCTGTAATCTTTTGAGTAAATCCTAGTTCCTCAAGGGTGCTGTTAATTTGTAGGGCATTGGGGTCACGTGAGTCATTGAATCCGAGGTTGAAGTCGCCTAGGATGAGACATTGAGTAGAGTTTTTTAAGTTGTCAGATAATAGGTTCATGAGGTCTTCCTCAAAGGAGCCTAGGGGGCCTGGCGGTCGGTATATCAGGTGGATGGTGATGGTTGATTGTTGGCAATGGAAAGTTTAGCTGTGAGGGATTCACAGGAGTTGGTATTATGAAGTGAGGAGAGTCTTAGGGCTAGATTATTTTTGACAATTATAGCAAGGCCACCGCCTCTAGAATTGGCGCGATCCATGCGTATAAGAGTGTAATTGTCTGGAATAGCTATCATGATGGCTGGTCCTGCTGCGGGATGAAGCCAGGATTCCGTGATGGCCAGGAGGTCTAAGTTCTCGATTTGGATTATGTCCGCTATTTCGGTGGCATGGGCTACCATGGGCATGGGCTACCATACAACGGGCATTTATTAAGCTACCTTTTATTCCATGTAGGGTCGATGGGGCAGAGGGAGGTTGGACTTTGTGTTGGCATTTTGGGGGGGAGGTGGATTCTCTAAAGATTCGACTGTTAAGTTGTAGTCGGTGTAGGGCAGTGATGGAGCTGGCCTTGAACCGCGTCTCAGTAAGAGCAGGGACGTCAAAGCCAAGGTCTTCAAGGAGGATACAGATGTCAAAGGAGTGTTTTCATAGCAGAGCGAAAATTTAGGGTAGCTAAGTGAAGCTGGTCGCCCCTTTTGAATGATTTTCTAGGGGGAGTGCAGGAGTGGGGTGCCACCATTGGGGAGAGGGAAGATGAGGGATGGAGTGGTGGCAGGAGAGGGGGGAGTTGAAGAGGGATGGGAGACATCTGTCAAGAAGGAGGAGGATGGGCTGAGAGCCCTAGGCCATGATAGAGCTATTATGGTAGACATTAATGGTGCACATGGAGGATGCAAAGTGAGCCAAGAGCACTTCCCATCTGGTGCCACCAGTAATTGGTGAAAAAGAAAAAAAGAAGAGGACAGCAGGACAGAGTAAATATGGAGAGAATGTCAGTGATAGTCTGTCTGGAGGAAGCATTGATTTTGGTGGAAGAAGGAATCGGTGGTGGAAGAAGGAATTGGTACAAGAAAAGGTTGCGGAGGACTTCATTGCCAAAATCACTGACGAAGGAGACCAGGAACAATTGCAAATCAAGGGATTGTCCCTTTTTCATGTTGAGAAACAGCTGGTCACCAAACTCCTATGAGAATCTGCCAGTAACAAAGGGACCACAGATCGACTATGGAAGATCGAAGCTAGCGCACACAGATGAGCTGACCCCATGCCCAATCCTGGCCAGGGGAAAAGCAGAGGCCAATAGGAAAAAGGGAATCTGAATGACAATCTTAAAAGAAACAGCACGTTAGCAGCACAAAAGCTTGGGTGGGAGAAGATTGAGTCCTTGACCCAGGATAGACCAACGCCACCTGCTTCAAGGAGAAAACCCAGTTAGAGGAGCACAAATGTGAGGGAAGCTTCTCCGACAAGCTAGAACACGTACCTAGTGACTATGCAATTGTAGTTTGAAGGAATGTGAAAGTTCTCTTGTCAAGTGCATTATTGCTTTGCCTTTATCTGACTTATCTGATGACTAAGAGACATATTCCTACCCATTGGTTGTGCAAATACTGAGGCGCATAAGAAGCAGGACAGAGATGGATTTCTTCCATTTATGTACTTTATTCAACAAAATAAAAGAGAAAAACTCCTAACTATCCATAAGCTATGGGTTGTCCCTGCCTAACGCAAACTAACTAGGGTGCTCGTCAGTCATTGGTGAGTCCAAACGCAATAGCTGTCCTCTCTCCAAAGCTAAACTATTCTGTGAATTCCACTATTAAAATAACTTAAACACAGGAGAATAACTGGTTGTATACAAATTGGTCAAGTCACAATTGCTCGAATGACAATTGACCTTTTCACAATTGCCCGAATTGTTCGGTCAATTGGGAAAAGGTCAATTCGGACCCTTGAAATTAGGTCAATTGTTCATTCGAACAATTGTGTTCGAACAATTTGGGTAATACCAAATAACTACCTTCTCCTGTGGCCTGCTTTTCAGCACAGTCACTTTAGAAACTTAACCATAGGTCTTGGCAACTATTTGGACCGGTTCATATAGTTCAGAAATAGGGTTCTTCCGTTTCTCTCTCGTGTCCTTGGCACCTTGCTTTCCCCTTCTGAGGTTATTCTTTGCTTGCTCTTTATTTTGCACATGGTGCTTCTATAGACAACGTCCACTGTTTCTCCTGGCTCGGCCGGTCATGGGGATTCTCAAATAAGCTTTTGCTCTTGTCTTTCACTTGATAGTCACTGAGACTAGTATGCACATTCCGACTGAGCAACTGAGAAAGAAGCGGAAGACTCCACTATTCAGATAACATCGGCTTCCTTTGCTCTACGGATTCCCCTCTCCTTTTCGCTCGCCTACTGGAATAAGATTGTCACATATGTGTGTCTCTCAAGTAATGTTTTTTTTTCTTGTTATGTTCTATCTGTCTGTGCCCTTAAGCTCCGGTGTCACTGGTGCGCATTATAAATTGATTCAAGTAAAGTAAAGTAATAACAACACTCTGGTATTTACTTCTTGGTTTTGCTAGTGCAAGTTTGAATGTTCCAGTAATGATTCTCATCCGTTTCCATTTCTTTAGTTTTAGTGGGACTAGTATGAGGATACCAGCAATGGTTCTCACTTCTCTCCACCTCTTCTGTATTACTCGGACGAGTATGAGGGTACCAGTAATGATTATCTTTGTTCTTCACTGTTCTTTCTTTCTTATTAATGTCCCCATATAGCTTCCCACTCTCCTTAGGGAATATTGAGTAGAGTTCCTTCCTGGGACTATGATTATTATGCTTGTTATGTGTGTTATCCCTCCTGGGTCTCCCACGTTCCCTGTTACCTTTCTCACTTGGGGTTAGCGTCATTGGGCACGCGTTCTGGACAGGATGCTTCCTTCTGTTCATCAGATTAGCTTCTTGCCTCTCGACTTCTCTCTCTCCTCCATCTTGTGAACGGGCATGTGGTCATTGATGAACATAACAGTCCACCGACTCTTGGTCATGCCACCACTTACAACTCAGTAAGCCATCTTTCCATTCTCGACTATAAAACCGAACAGCTGAAGATCCAGAACCACCTCATGATTCGAGAATTCATGTCTTTTCTCAAGCTCATCCGCGTGAGAGGAGCGTAGTCTGTTACCAGTCTAAACTTTCTTCCAGTGAGGTAGTACTTCAAGTGAGTTATGGCCCATTTGATGGCTAGGGCCTCCAGTCCTATGGTGGCCTAATTTTGCTCTCTCTGAAAGAGTTTTCTACTTGAGAACAAGGTGTTTTATGCCATAGAATTCTTGCGATAACATGGCTCTAGAACCTGTTTTTGATGCATCAGTCTGCAAAATAAACTGTCTTTTGAAGTCCGGAACGTTTAGAACTTGTTAATTACATATGATGTTCTTTAGGCCATCAAAACTACTTTGATCTTGCGAGTTCCACACTAATTTCTGGGTTGGGCGTTTTTAAGTTTGGCAGTGAGTCATGCAGCAATGGAGGATCAGTTGGGAACCAATCTCAAATAGTATCATATTAGTCCTGAAAATGCACAAACTTCTCCTTTGGTTTTGTTTGTTTGTTTGTTTATTTATTTGTATTGCGCACCAGACCCAGGGGTATTCGGGCGCAAAGGCAAAAAGAGGGTTGTTCAACTTAGGTTACAGTTACATATCAAACAAGGAGGTACAGCTACAGTTACAAGGCTGTAGACATGTATAGTCAAAGAATCGCTCGCAGATGTATATACAGTAAATTTACAAGAATACACGTGTGACACATAAATAAAGCAAAACAGATATACAAAATATACATAATATCCCAGGTGTCAGTGGGTGGAGGTTAGGCATCATGTTCTTTTAGCCGGTGAATCAGATTGGATCTAAATTGCTGGTAGGGGAGATCTTCCCTTAGAGCAGGAGGAAGGGAGTTCCAATATTGTGCTGCTTTAACAGCGAAGCTGCTCCCACCAGATTTAGTGAGTTTGAATCTTGGTACTAACAAAAGATTGGAATTAGCTTTTCTTAGGGGGCGAGAGGCTGTTTGTCTGGTGAATCCATCTATAAGGTATTGCGGGGTTGCGTGGTTCAGACATTTGTGTGTGAGAGATGCTGTTTTAAGGAGGATTTTGTCTTTTGTGGAGAGCCAGTTGGTGGATCTCCGAAGGTCTGATATATGGGCGTTTTTAGGGAAGTTTAGGGTGGCTCTCAGGGCATTATTTTGAAGTGCCTGCATTTTGGCGGTGATGTGTTTGTTACTACCTATGTAGAGGGTGTTGCAGTAATCTAGCTTCGACAGGATTAGTGCCCTTGCTAGGGTGCCATGGTTATTGGGTGAGAGGTAAGGCTAGGCTGCTCTAATTAACTTGCAGGTGTAGGAGGTGGCTGAGGCCATGGCACTCACTTGTTTACCAAATGCCAGCGTAGAGTCTATGTAGAAGCCGAGTGTTTTGACTACTTTGGCCACAGTAATGATATTATTGTCAATTATGAAGGAGTCATAGTTGGGACCTAGTTTTTTGATGTTGGATGAGGTGCCTAGAATGAGGAGTTCGGTTTTGTCATCATTCAGGCATAGTCCGTGGGAGGCCATCCATGCCTGGATGATGAGGTAGATGCTATTCACAAAGGCCAAATCCTTTTCATAATCTCCCGTCCACGGGATGAGGATCTGTGTATCGTCTGCATAGTTAGTGTAGTTGATACCTAGACCGTCTAGATCATCAAAAAGGGGCTTTGTGAAAATATTGTAAAGTGTAGGAGATACACATGTTCCTTGGGGTACGCCGCATGAAATAGGTGCAGGGTCTGCAGCTGCTAGAGGAGAGAAAACTCGCATTGTCCTGTTATTTAGGAAGGACTGGATCCATGAGACTGCTTCATGGGAGAAGCAGGCTGCCGTGACCAGATGTTTGCAGAGTATTGCATGGTCTACCAGATCGAATGCGGCAGAGAGGTCAAGGAGTAGTAGGAGTGAAGTCGTACCTTTGTCTCTTAGTGTGTCTATTTGTGCCATAAGGTCTAGGAGTGCAGTCTCAGTACCATGCTTTGGTCTGAAGCCGGATTGTCGAACTCCTAGGAGGTGGTTTAGTTCCAAGTGGTGCTGAATTTGTAAGTAAGCTACTTTATCTAAGATTTTCAGTAGGAACGGCACAGTGGTTATGGGGCGGTAATTGGTTGGGATGGAGGGGTCCAAAGTTTGCTTTTTGAGGAGGGGGAGGACCCAGGACTGTTTCAGGTTGCTAGGTATGGTACCTGATGTGAAAGAGGCCTTCATGAGTTTAGTAATGAAGGGTCAGAGTTCGCGGGTGGCATCTTTTATGATTTGGGCTGGACATGGGTCGCCCTGGCAGTTAGAGGGTTTGAGAGTGAGGATGACTTTCTCGACTTCTTTGGTGGAGACTTTGCGAAAGTAGAAGGGAGGGATGCCCAGTGTGGGTGGTGAAGGAGTGGATTTCAGAGTTGGTAATGAGTTAGTAGTCGCCTTGGATGGGGTGCCTATGTTGACAATATTTGGGACAGTTATGGAAGCTTTTTTTTTATTAATCTTCGTCTGAAGCATTGTTATCTTGTTGACAAGGGCATTTTGCATGCCTGTGCACCAGTTCTTATCCTTGAGGCAGGAATCGGGGGCTTGGATAGGGGATTCTACTTCCTTTAGGATGGCGAACAATTCTTTGATGTTGGATTTGGCTTGGGTGATGCGGGTGTTGTAGGATGTTTGTTTCGCAAGGATGATTTCTTTTTTGTAAAGGGTGGCTAAATTCTTCAGGTTATTTTTATTGATGTCTGAGGGGTCTGAGCTCCAGGTTTTTTCGCTTAGGCGTTTCTTTTGTCTGATGTCTTTCTGTAGGGGTGTGAACCAGGTATTTAGGTGTTGGCAGGGTTTGCTCTTCCTAATTTTCAGTGGTGCGATAGCGTCCAGAGAGGCAAGCATCACTTCATTGTACTTTTCTACCATGGAGGCAGGGTCGGACTGTTCTGAGATGGAGTTTAGAGTTGGGAGAATGAGAGGATGAGATTTTCATGGGTAATATTGTTCTTGTTTCTGGTAGGTGCGATGGGAGCTAAGATACTGTTGTTCATGGGTGTGGTAGCTTCTAGGGTGAAGGATATCATGTGGTGGTCAGACCATAACTGAGGCATTATGGAAGTGATAGTAGTTGGGCAATTATGTTCGGCAATCCAATCAAGGGTCCTTCCTTTGATATGTGTGGGATCTGTAATCTTTTGAGTAAATCCTAGTTCCTCAAGGGTGCTGTTAATTTGTAGGGCATTGGGGTCACGTGAGTCATTGAATCCGAGGTTGAAGTCGCCTAGGATGAGACATTGAGTAGAGTTTTTTAAGTTGTCAGATAATAGGTTCATGAGGTCTTCCTCAAAGGAGCCTAGGGGGCCTGGCGGTCGGTATATCAGGTGGATGGTGATGGTTGATTGTTGGCAATGGAAAGTTTAGCTGTGAGGGATTCACAGGAGTTGGTATTATGAAGTGAGGAGAGTCTTAGGGCTAGATTATTTTTGACAATTATAGCAAGGCCACCGCCTCTAGAATTGGCGCGATCCATGCGTATAAGAGTGTAATTGTCTGGAATAGCTATCATGATGGCTGGTCCTGCTGCGGGATGAAGCCAGGATTCCGTGATGGCCAGGAGGTCTAAGTTCTCGATTTGGATTATGTCCGCTATTTCGGTGGCATGGGCTACCATACAACGGGCATTTATTAAGCTACCTTTTATTCCATGTAGGGTCGATGGGGCAGAGGGAGGTTGGACTTTGTGTTGGCATTTTGGGGGGGAGGTGGATTCTCTAAAGATTCGACTGTTAAGTTGTAGTCGGTGTAGGGCAATGTTATCTGTGTGTGATGGAATGTTAGTGGTATGCATGGAATGCCTATTGTGGTTCGAGGCGGATTGGGCATTGGATAGAGGGTCATCAATTCTTGAGAGTCTGGCGCGGAGTCTTAAGTTTCGTTGTTGGAGGCTGCAGGGTTTAGTGGCCATGTTGGCTTGCTCCAGGGGTACACTTCCGTGAGGTAGCTGGTTCTGTGGTTGGGATAAGTTCATGTCATGAAGGGTGGTCAAATAGAGGATGGTTCTGAGTAGAACTGTGTAGAACAGTGGTATATACATAGTCAGCTAATGTAGGTGGCTTGGACTGCTGGCAACCTAAACTTTGATTGTGCAGGCAAAGATAGGTGAGCGCTGTCTAATAGCTGTTTTGCATGTATAGGCAGCCTAAAGTGCAGATTTACTAAATCATGCCAAAATAGGTAGGTTGGTGGCTAGTGGACAGATACAGGCAACCTAAGAGCAAATTACTAAAACAGGCAACCTAAATACGAATTTTACTAAAACAGGCAAAAGTAGGTGGGTTGGTGGCTAGTGGACAGATACAGGCAACCTAAGAGCAAATTACTAAAACAGGCAGCCTAAATGCAGATTACTAGAGCCAACCTAAATATGAATTTGCTAAGATAGGCAAGAATAGCAAGGCATAGGCTAGAAGCTAGTGGGCATTTGTTGTCAGCTTAAATGCATATCTGCTCAAGCATGCGGGTAAAAGCTAAGCATTGGTAGGCAATTATTATGCATGCACAGGCATCCTAAATGCAAGTTCACTAAATCAGGAAGAAGTCAGCAAAGGAGATGCGCATGTTAGCAGAGTGCTGCTTGGCTGTCTATATATATCAATGGATGGATAGATGTGATCTATTGGGTGGGCGGGTTGGTTGCACAAGCAATCTTACATGCGTTTCCGTGAAGTTTTACAGTTAAAAACGCAGATGAGTGGGCAGGGTAGTGAGTTAGCAATCTTTGTGCAATACTAGTAGAGAAATGGGCGTATGATAGTTAAATGCATCGGGGAGGTTGAGCACAGCAATATAGGGCACACATTGTATAGTCAATATATAATCACCATGTGCATACGGGATGAGCACTACTTAGGCACCTATTGGTGCGTAGCGCTATATAGGTGACCAAGCGGCGGTGTCAGCAGATCTTGTAGGTTGGTGAAGGTCCAGACTGATTTATGTGCAGCAGTGCGGATCTTTAGATACGGCCAGGGAAGGGGGCTGGCCCCACGGGTGCCACAGTGCGCAAACAGGGGCAAACAGGTTCAAATGGCCTTAAGAGGCCTTCGGATGGCCGCCGGCTCTTCCGCATGCCGGCAGATGTTTGTATTTAAATATTAATACAAACACACATTGCCTAGCAACGTGGAGGCGTCTCAGCCTCGTTTCCATCCCGCATCGCGCCCGACATTTTGGAACTGTTGGATGTCGGCGTGTGCGGATTTGAGTCAATATTAGGGCCTAAGGGTGTCGGGGAGGCAATGGGGTGCCCAGGCAAGGCAGGATGTGGATGGAGCTGTCTGTTGCACAGCTTTAATTTTCTTATTTTGAGGCTGTAATAAACCATTCCCCCAAAGAAACCCAAGTACTTGACAGCTGATTGGGTTACGTGACTTATTTTGGATTGGCAGTGAATCCTGCCTTTCTCAAAGGCCTGACGATTTCATACAGATGGAATAGGTGATCAGCCCAGTTTTCACTGTAGATTATTATATCATCAAGGTAAGCCCCACAAAAATGGGAAACGGGTTGTAAGGGTTTATGCATCAGACCATGTAACCTGAAGGGTAATACCTTAAAGTGGAACAATCCCTGAAGTGATGAGAAAGCCCTTTTCTCTCTATCAGAAGGATTGAGGGGGACTTTCTAGTAGCCCTTTGTGAGATCAGTCTTGGAGATAAATTTGGCGTTACCCAGTTTGTCAATCAAATCATATATCCGCTGCATGGGATAGTTATGAAATTGTGAGATCGAATTCAGATTCCGGATGTCAATGCAAAATCTCCACGATTGATCAGGTTTTGTGACTAGGACTATTGGCAAAGACATGGGGCTTTCTGATGGCTCTATGGTGTCTGGCTGGATCATACTTTCCACTTCCTGTTCTATGATTTTTTTTCTGGACTCAAATCCTATATGGTCGGAGATTTAAAATCTTTCCTTGTGGGGTTCTGATATTGTAAAAGTGCCTGCATCATACTTTCCACTTCCTGTTCTATGATTTTCTTTCTGGACTCGGAATCGTGTATGGACGCAGATTTACAATCTTCCTTTGTGGGGTTCTGACATTTATTTTATTTTATTTTTTATTTTATTTTTTTCGGATATCTAGAGCGTACGTCAGCCCGGGGGCATCGTGGCGCTTTTAACAGACATATCTTAGTTGCATATACATGGGTAATACATTATTTACAGGAGCAAGTATGACATTTGTACAAATTTACAGTGCAGTATATTTACATAGGTTAGCGAGTGTCACTTATTATTGTGCAAGGAAGGAGGTCTTCAGTTTCCTATGAAAAATCGGGAGTGAGTTCTCCGCTCTAATGTCTGCAGGTCGAGCGTTCCAGGACTTGGCAGCAATGCAGGGGAAGCTTAGGCCACCGGCTTTGGCTTTTTTCATGCGTGGGAAGTGGAGTAACCTGGTGGAACGTGAGGAGGAGGGTTTGGAGATGGCCTCTGATAGATAGGACGGGGTAGAAAGAGAGAGGCATTTGTGTGTGAGGGTGAGGATTTTTAGTGTGATCCGCTCTTTGACTGGGAGCCATTGGGCTGAGTGTCTGGCCTGGGAGATATGCTCTCTTCTTGGGATGCTAAGAGTGGCCCGGAGAGCATTGTTCTGTGTGACTTGGAGTCTGTTTAGGTTTTTTGCCGATGTGCCTGCTAGTAGTCCAGTGTGGCTCCAATGGTTGCTCTGGCTATTGAGAGGCAGTTAGGTTTTGAGAGGTATGGCTTGATGGCGTTTATAAGTTTGGTGGTATGCGCAGAGGAGGAAGTGATTGTGCTGACTTGTCTGGTTATGCATAGTGGGGAGTTTAGGTATACTCCCAGTGTCTTGACAGCTGTGGATATGGGGATGATGGAGTTGTCAATGGAGAAGTTGGCGTACAGTTTGTTCAGTTTGTCTAGGGTGCTCTGTTGACCTAGTATCATGATTGCAGTCTTGTCTCCATTAAGGCAGAGGCCATTAACTGCCATCCAAGTCTGAATGGTGGAGTAGATTGTGTGGAGTGCCTTGGCGTCTTTGTGGTATGATCCTGAGAGAGGTAGAAGACATTGTAAAAGAAGTTGTTAGCTCTCCCTGGTTGATCTATAAAATCGTCTGTAAACCATGTTAATAAGTCTCTGATATCCTCCTGTTGCGAGCACCAATGTATTTTCCTATCCTACCTCTGTGAGTAGTGTGGCTATAGTTACAGAGACCTTTTTGCTGGGATCCACCCTCCATTCCTTCAAGTGGTTTGACATGAGACAGTTGTATTTTTACTTTTTTATCGGGTTTGGAAACCAAATAGTTAGATGGGACTTTATTCTCCCGGCTTTTGTATGGTCCAAATCAGATCTGGTGCATGTACGAGGTTACTGTTGATGAGTAGGTTGTACTTGTTACTGTTTAATGACAGGAAGAGGTGGGAAAAGACTTTGATGAATAGGAACTGTCATTGTAAAACTGGTATGGTGGAGAATTTGTTTTGTTTTTTGCAGCTTTGTACTTGTTCTTTAGATTTACATAAGGGTTCGTCACAATACCCACCATCCCACTCTGAGTGACTCATGGAATTGGCATAAGTAAATGACATGGAGGGGACTCACTCTCTCATGCTTTCTCCCAGACGACACCCCAGGGACACTTGGGTGGTCTATGGAAATCATTTGAAGTGATAGCACGGACCAGGTTAGTGTGCTGCAGTGTAGATCGAGAGGGACTGTTTTTGTTTGATTGACTGTTATTATTCCCAGTAATGTGTCACATTATCATCTTGTTATGGCTGCACATTTTTTCCAATTGTATTCTTTGTATAGTTGTATATATGCAAATGTCTTCATTACAATGCACAATGTCGAGACTTTACATAACGTTTTTTAATAGAATACTGCACAATTGTTTGGTCCCCAATATGCTTTATACCCTTCTTAACAAGCTCTAACTGTAATGAAGACTCAAACAAATCAAAACCCAGTGGACTTATGACCCTGGACCGATAGGATCCTAAGTCCTAGTCAATCAGCCTGCAGTGGCTGGATATCACTGAGGAACATCAGTCAGGAACAAGTCATGGGAATGCAGATGGATGTTTTGCCAATTACAATCTGATGGATATGCTGACAATTAGCCCCCTAAATAACCTAGAAAGGGCAGGCATGGAGACTGAAAGTGCCATCTCACACTTCTGGCGCAAGTCCCTGATAGTTTTCGGTGACCTGGTTTCCAGACTTTTTCGCTGAGGCCTCAACACTACCGGGACTATTACTGTAGCCATGAGAGACCCTTGTGCCATAAGAGTAAGGGTACCTTAAAGGTAACCTATTTGACTCTGTGAGCCTCCTTGCTAGCCGTGCAGAATTCACTGGCTGATGGCTTACTTTCTTTGATTCCCGGCCATATTTTCTACAACAAGCATCGAGCACGGCGGCTGCAATGCAGACCTCTCCCCACCCTGCCAGCATTCAACTTGCTCCGGAGGGGAGCCAGGCAGTGAGGTGAGCCTTCCTGTGTTTGGGCACACACACGGACGCCTCGTTCGTTCGAGGGTGTGTTCATTTGTATTTGAGCACATTGCATGCCCGAAGACACTACGGGCTGACAATGGGGCTTATTGGACCTGGAACTGGATAAAGGAAAGCGCGCGAGGCAGCGACTTCACCTTAACATCATGGCCACCCTTTTCATCGGCACCGGAGTGCCTCCAAGAGTTACCCTGGAAACCATGTAGCATTGCTTCTGATTGGCCCACAACTGCCTTAATCTACCAATCCGGTGCTGGCAGGGGACAAAGCCTCAGTCGGGCCCCTGCACCTCTACAATCTCTGCACATCTACCAGTGAGTGATGGCTGAACCTTTGCACTGCCTCCTCCACTAACAACTCTGAAACAAAAATGTGCCTATCTCACTCTGCCTTCCTTGCCTCACCTAATCTTCTTCTTCTTTCTCTGCATTTTGTGTCCCTTTTTTGAAATTCGAATCTAGGTGTGTGTTTTTAACACCTTTGCACCCCATTTTGCAGTACATTTTGTGCCCTTTGTGTCCTTTTATAACTACCAGGCCGCCTGGTGAATTTGGGCTAGGACTGTGCTGTGCAGCCACTCCTCTTTCCTTACAACTACCCTCTGCCGCCCCTATGGCACTCAACATCTCCTCTATCTTCTCTAACAGCTACAGTATCACCTACCCTCCCTCTCTCACGTAGTCTGGAAGAGAAAAGAACAATAAAGACATCCTGGCCACTAACCCTGGCATACCCATCGCAGTTACAAATGTCTGTGCAACTTCCAGACAGGTCTTCTGATATCTTCTTCTCTGTCCCCCGACAAGATCGATGGACTCCTCATCTCATCTCTCCTCGCTCCACTTACACATCGTCTCCCATTAATGGTGGCACCAAATGGGAAGTCCTTCTGGCACGCTTTGCATCATCCAGGTGTATCATTATTGTCTACCACACTGGCACTATCTTGGTTCAGGGTGCTCAACCCAACCTCCTTCTCTTTAACCGGCGCCTGCCGTCCCTCATGAACTTCCTTCCCACATCTGCTACTCCCTCTTCTACTCTCTCTGCCTCCCCCCTCCAAGTGGTGTACCACGCCCCTGTACCTCTCCTCAGAAAACCTTCAAAAGGTGGTGACCTCCTTCATCCAGCCACACTTAACGCTCGCTGAGCCATCAAAGACTCTGCAGACATCTGCCTCCTTCTTTACTACATTGACCTTGACATCCTCGCTCTTACTGAGACATGGTTCAATGCCCGCTCAGTCACTGCATTTGACTCCCTTCTCCCTGATGGCTACAAGATCATCTCCAAGCCTCAACCCAACCCTGCTGGCGGTGGGGTTGCCCTGGTATTCCCAAAGTGGGTCCCTCCCTCCCTCATACCCACACAGCCTTACTCTTCCTTTGAGAGCCTGGTTTGCAAGCTGGTTATCGCTCCCTCCTCCTATCCACCTTGCTCTACCAACGTGTTCCTGTCCGAATGGGCCGATTTCTGCTCCTCTCTCCTCAAAATCACCTCTAAACTCCTTCTAATGTGCGATTTCAACATCCACCTGGAATCCTCTATTACGGCATCCACTCTCTTCTGTGACCTTTGCACCTCGCTCTCCCTGTCCATTCTCCCTTATGGTCCAACTCACTCGGCTGGACAAACTCTTGATGCCTTCAGCCACTCTGATCTTTCCCTCTCCTCCCCACTGATCACCCCTCTCTTCTGGTCAGAACACTCTCTCCTCTCACCTGGGTAATCTCGGCCCTATGACCACACCTCCTCCAGCCCTGCCAACATCGTTCACGAACACCTGCCTGATAAAATGAGTGTCAGCTGCTGCCTTCGCATCCACCTTCATCACCCCGTATTCCCCACCGCAGACTCTACCTCTGACTCTGCTCTCAGCAACCTCCATCTGGCAATTAGTAACACTCTGGACATTCTTGCCCCAGTCATGAGGATCCGCCTGAAACCTGCCTCTAAGCGTAACAACCTGGTATGACTCTGAACTTGCAGTCCTGAAACGCAAGTGCAGAACTGCGGAACAGAAGTGGCAGACCTCTGGCTCCTCCTCTGACAAAATCGTCTGTGGCCTGTTCCAAAATACAATACAGACTTTCCATCTATGCCAAGAAAAGGGCCCACATCCAGGAGCGCGTCTCTGGTGCTTCCAACAACACGGCTGAACTCTTTAAAGTCTGCAGAGAACTAGCCAACCCTTCCGCAGTCTCCCCCTCACCGCTCCCCCCAAGCCCTGTGCAATGCATTGGCCACACACTTCACTGGAAAAACTCAGGACATCCTGAGCACCCTTGCATTCCTCTCCCAATCCCCTTTGCCGACCCCCTTGCCTCCTATGGCCTCCCTTCCTCCCTCTGCCTCTCTCTCCTGCTTCTCTCCTATCACACCTGATGAGGTCACCAGAGTTGTCCGCTCCATGAAGGTCTCCTCCAATCAGGAATCCCCCTGCTTTTCCAGAACCATAAAGGCCAACATTGGCTCTCTTGCCCCTGCACTTGTTGATCTCTGTAGCCATCTTTTGCTTCTGGATCTTTCCCCTGCTCCCTCCAGCACACCCTTGTGCGCACACTCCTAAAAAAACCTTCAGCAGACCCCACTTATCCAGTCAACTACTGCCCCATATCCATCAAACCCTTCCTCGGGAAACTCCTTGAGGAGCTGGCCTTCCCCCAGCTTACCCAGCACACTGAACTTGTTGGTTGCCTCCACGACAATCAATCTGTATTCCAATCATCCAGAGGCATAGAAACTGCTCTTCTGAAGACCTGTGAGGTACTGCTCGCATCACTGGACTCCAAAACTCCAGCTGTTCTCATTCTACTTGATCTCTCATCTGCATTTGATACAGTCAACCACTCCATCCTCATAAAACAGCTCCATGATAGCCTGGGTATATCGGAGCGGGCACTGGACTGGCTGACCTCCTTCCTCAGTGACCATCCGTCCCAGGTTATTCTGGGCTCTTTCTCCTCCCCCACCTCTCTCTCCACCTGCAGTGTGCCCCAGGGCCCCAACCTCTCTCCCTGGCTCTTTAACACTTGTGTTGATCCACTGGCACACCTCAATTCCACCTTCTCCCCTACCTTCCAGTGTTACGCAGATGACACATAACTCTTCTTCAACCTTCCCTCTAACACTTGCCTTACTTCTTCTTTCATCCTTGACTGCCTATCCGCCATCGAGTCCTGGTGAACCTCCAATTATCTCTGCCTCAATGCCAGCCGGACTGAGATCCTTCCTATTGGGACTCCAGCTCCCTTTTTCTTCCCCTCACTATGGTCACCCTCCGTGAGCTCTCCCCCTTCTCCTTCATCTGAAGCCAGAACCATTGGAGTCATCTTCGACTCCTCTCTTTCCTTCCTCCCTCACATTCGGGACATTGCCAAAAAGTCCCACTTTCAACTCTACCACCTCAAAGGAATTCTCTCTTTCCTCACTTTCCCGCAGAAGCTCAATGTCTCTAGAGCTCTGTTTCTCTCTATGCTAGATTACTGCAATAGCCTTTCCCTCAATCTACTCTCTTCTTCCCTGCGACCCCTCCAGCTAATCCAGAATAGGGCAGCGAGACTTATCCTTGGCCTAAAGTCCATGGACCGCATATCGACAGCCCTAAAAACTCTCCACTGGCTCCCAGTTGCTGCAAAGATCAAATTCAAACCCCTCTGCATCTTCCATAAAGCTGTCTGGGCCCGGGGACCACGCTATCTACAACTTGCTCTCAATAAATACTTTGCCTCCAGAACTTTATGTTCCTCAGGCACAAACTCTCTGTGTGTCAAGCTCTTCGCCAAACAGAGAGCTGGTGGCCGATCTCTTTCCTCAGTAGGCTCCCTCCTATGGAACAGCCTCCCCCTTCCTCTTGAGCCGGATCGCCTCAAATTCTGGAAGCTCCACAAGACTTTCCTTTTCACCTCTTCCTTCCTTTCCTCACTCCTCTGCTAATCCTACAGTTGCTGAGATTGGTGACCAGGGCTCTTATGTGTCTTTCTGGGCTCTGGCCTCCCACACCCAATCGCCTTCATCCTCCTCCCACTTCCAGCACTTACCTAGGCACCATTGGCCTATGCCACCGCAGGCATACACTTGTTATTGGCAGCTGACCACTCACCAGCACCTCTCCACTTGGCACTTACAGCGGCTCACTCCTTAGAACTTCCCTCCTGGCATACCTAGCACTCCCCTCCACTCCACCTTCCCTTCCCTTCTCCCTGCATTTGCATGTTCTGAATAATGCTCACAACGCCTAGTAGGTCTGCCTCTTTCCGTCATTGTTTTAATTTGATTTTAATTTCCATGTTCCCGCCCTGTTGCCCTGTGGGCACTTTGAAACCCAATTTACTTGTTGAATAATTGCCTTACAAATGCACAATAAATAAATTATAGTGGGCTGCAGCCTGCTATAGCCCGTGGGTGTGCTTAAAAGAGCCCTTGTGTAAATACTGCACAGATTCCAACAGCCACATTGCTCCTATGGGAGAGGGATGTATGTGTCTTGATCCCCAAAGAAGAGTCAACGTTCGAACCAACATAAAGTGACCACCAATGCAATATGCTAGATATTAGCGGTATGCCACGTTTTGGCACAAGCCTTTTGGCGCTTGCTGTTTTGGTGCACCACTTTGGCCGCAGGGTCCCTTTCGATGCAGCAAGAGTGGTGCGAAAGCCAATTTGGCGCTGGTCATATGGTGTGAGTGCCGTTTAGATGCAGCTGGCATTTCACCCTATGTGTAAACGGCCCTCATGCCAAACTCCACAGTGCAAGGATGAGGCTGCAGTTAGTAGGCGCAGTGTTCTTTCTTTATCTTAAGTGGAAGAATGGTGAGCACCCAGGTGTCCATCCACCCATAGCGGGCATACAGGCAGGGTCGGACTGGGCCATCGGCCATTCAAGCCACCACGCCTGGGCTGGTTTGGAATTAGTATTTGTAACTTATGTTACTTTAAGTAATGTAAGTTACATTGCTTTTCAGCCCGCTCCACTGGCTCCAGCAGCCAGCTAGCGGATGTATTCATAAAGAAAGGTAAAACCTAAGTGTTACCTTTCTTTATGAATGCATGCATGCGAGTAGGCCCGGGCCCCGCCAACCATGCGCCGAGTGCTCTGCAGCCCATAGCCAACTGCAAATTCGGCGACACCATGGTGCCAGGTGGCCGAGGCACTGTGCTGAAGACAACAAGTGAAGAGTTACACTGGGAGCGGCTGGGCTGAGCGGGCTGGGTGTGCCTTGGCAGCCCGGCCCACTACCAGGGAATTTTAAGTAACATGAGTCCCATCCGCATTTGCAAGTGGCAAATTGCTTCAGTTCCTCCAAATGCATTAAGGTTATGGGGGTGGGGGGTGGACTGGGCGGGCCGAGCGGGGACATGATGGCCAGTGAAGGCACCGCAAGAGAGTTGGGCTAGAAGTGGGGTGGGCGCGGGTGACCATGACAATGGCTGCCATCTGAGCCTCCTTCCGAAGATCTAGATTGAACATGGTCCTCCGGGACATCGGCAACAACATGAGTGCCCGAGGGGCCTATTAGGGGACAGGGGGCCGGCCAAGAAAACTGGAGGGAGGTGCAGGTGTGTACTGAACCCGTGGTGAGCTGTCCTCCAAGTGCGATAAGGTTCTAGGGGTGGTGGGTGGACTTGGCGGGCAGAGCAGGGACATGGCCAGTGAAGGCACTGCGGCCGAGTTGGGCTAGCAGAGGGTGGGCGCGGGAGCCCATGACAGTGACTGCCATCTGAGCCTCCTGCCGCAGATCCAGGATGAACATGGTCCTCCAGGACATCGGCAACAACGTGAGTACCCGCGGGGCCTATTAGGGGACAGAGGACCGGGCCAAGAACACTGGAGGGGAGGCGCAGATGTGCACTGAAACCGGGGTGAGCAGAGAGATCGACATCGACTGACACCAAGGGTGGGCATGGTGCTGAAAGGACTGACCCTGTGTGGAAGGGTGGGTGGCGTGTAGGGGGCTGCTGCAGAGGTGGCGTTCAGAAGTGGAGGGTGTTCTCCAGGGGACAGTAGCGTGCAGGGGAAGTGGCAGCTTCTTAGGGCCGGTGATGGAATGACCTCTCATCCACTCACCCCCATACAGTGCAGAGTACTGATGGAGACCCCTGGGAAAAGTTGGGTATGCAGGTGAGAACCCTGTGGATATCGGGGTGCTGGAAGGGATGGTTCCGGGGGAGAGATGCGTGCCTGAGAGGTGGGGTGATGAGAGGTGGGGTGATGAGAGGTGAAAATCGTGTATCCTGGTTTAATAGAAAATGCCTAATACTTATACATAAGCCAAAACTGTAGGCTTTCCCAATGCCTGTTTTTAACAGGACGTCAGTGAAGGACACACATAGGATCTGAAGGTAGACCTATCTACGACAATTTTTATTACACCATTAGTGGGTTTACAGCTCCAATTAAGTCCTTAACTCTTGAAGGCTGCACTGAGAAAACACTGCAAAGCTTGATGGTAAAGCTTGATTAAAGCAAGCTCAAAGAATTCCAATGAAGAGGTGTTTTGTACTGGGAGGGGCAGGAACTGGGTGGATATGGCCATAGGGATTAGCATGGCCATGGCCAGTCAGTGGGTGGGCAAATAACCAAACAACACCCAAAAGCTTTGTGTCCCTCCTCATTTACCATTCTTCCTATATGTACTCTAATGCAATAGTTTGGGCTTAAAGCGGCACCTAATAGCCAAAACTTTTTTAAAAAACAGTGAGCAATGTATTAAGCCATTGGCCCTCATTACCACCCTGGCGGTAAGTATCGGTCATTACCAGCATGACGCAAATAACGTGTCTGTGCTGGCAAGAGACTGCTTAAAGCGGCACATTACGAGTTCTCGGGCACGAGCATTGTGCCATGCCGGTAATGAAATCACTGCCATGCTGCTAAAGGGCGAAAAATCCCACTTACCGGCATCGCATGCAGTGCAAATAGCACCTCCGTCACCCTAGCTATCGACATTTGCGGTCACCGCTAATAGCGGTAACCGCAATTAGCGGGAGCCGCTATTAGCGGTGACCGTAAATAAGCGGATCCGGAAGTAGCGTCATCGCACAGGAACGGGAAAGAGCACGGCGGCCATCTTTAAAAACACAAGCAAGCGGTGGGACGATCTACGTCTCCGCGTGAGGAGCATACTGGCGGCACACCGGATTATCGGCATGGCGACAGGTGGAGGTGCTGAGTCGCCCCTAAAACTACAGCCGTGGGAGGAGATATGTGCCTCCACCATAGGCATGGAGTGCATAGAGGGAGTTGGGGACATGGAGAGAGGAGCCCCGTCATCAGCCGATGCAGGTAGGTGTCTCAAGTCTAACTATGCCAATACCACCACGATGATGACCAGATGAATGGGAAGTGCAATGATACATATCAGGGTCCACCAGACACATTAGCATAAGACTGCCTATAGGCAGTGCTGAGCCTCACCTTGTACACATGCATAATGCACCCCGTTTCTGTAGCAACCCATATACCTCCATGCATCACCCACCCAAGAGTGAGACTACCTGTATGTCACTGCCTCCAATGTGACTCATCCAGCAATCAAAATCAATGCAGCCATCACAATGCATTCTCAATGCCCGTAGACCCATCACTAACCCTCTCCCTCCTTTGGTCCACCACAGGCTCACAATCTGACAGCGCCGATGATGACAAGGGTGCAACCCCTGCTAAGAAGGCCAGGGCCGAAGAGGCACAACACCGGCCCTCCACTTCAGGGGGAACAAGGAAAACCCATAGACAGGAAATGTCCCAGAGCACAGCACAGGCCACGGCACCGATGTCTTCCACGTCCGGCACTTCAGCGCCACCAACATCCACCATCTGCCCAGTGTTGTCCGCCGAAGGTACTGCATCGGCTGAAAGCAGCACCATCGGAGAAACAGCTGCCACTGCAGCTATCTCGGACGACGAGGAAGGGGATGTTGTGCATGTTGACACTCCCCCCACTGGCCCCCTCCATTCCCCCCACCTGTCCCTGTGCAGCCAGCCCGACAATAGCATACACGGGCTATCTCCAGGAAACTTGTGGCCGGCTACTCCCAGGCCAAATACACCTGTGCAGGAGGGTAACAGTTTAATGGACACCCCTCAACCATCAGCCACAGCCCACAACACCCAAGAGGGGATGCAGGTAATTATTAGGCGCCAACAAGAACTAACTGGCATGTTGACACAGCATATCATAGAATGTGCCACTGCTAGGGAGGAAATGCGTGAATGTGCTGCTACCCTGAGGTCTGCTATGGAGTCCACTTCAAAGGACATATGTGCTGAACTGGCCGCGGTGCGGCACGTACTGTCCGAGTTGGTTCAAACAATGCGGGACATGCGTCCATGTGAGCAACCCAGTTCTTCCTCGGCTGCCAGTTCCAACAGGACCAGCCCCGTGCGCAGGTCGGGCAGGAACCTGCGGCGATCGGACAGGGGTGCACCGGGTGCTGGGAGAGGGGGATGCCAATATGCACATCCTTGTGTACTGGTGCCACATTATCCACTTGTGCACAGTCCTGCACACCATGGTTTGGGGAGTAGAGGGGGGAGTGGGTGTGTTGGGGAGTAGAGAGGGAGTGGGTGTGTTGGGGAGTAGAGGGGGAGTGGGTGTGTTGGGGAGTAGAGGGGGTAGAGGTGAGTGGGGTGGTGGGATGTTCACTTACTTTTGCATATTCAATACACTTTTTGGTTACTCATAATTCACATGTGTGGACATTGCTTATTGCGTATGTGTGCTTTATTGGTTAACAGTCATGTCCCTGACACACCCAGTGCCCCGAGTGCCATCTCCATGTAACACCCCCCGTCCATGTGTGCTAGAAACATTGGTTGATCAGAGTCTGACGCATGGCACGTGCCTCCTGTGCATCGCTTCCTCCCTGAGGTGCTGCCCCATCCCCACCCTCCTCATCCTCTTCGTCAGGTGGTTGCATTTCAGCGTCAGGGGGCAGGGGCGCATTCCGTCTGATGCACATATTGTGTAGCATTACACATGCCATGACGATCTTTGCCATCTTCTCATGGCGGTACAGGAGTGCCCCCACCAGACCTGCTGAAGCAGCGAAACCGTGCCTTCAAGAGGCCAAATGTCTGCTCAATCACCACACGGGTTCGTGTATGGGCACGATTATAGTCCTCCTCGTGCCTGTTCTGTGGGTTCCGGACTGGGGTAAGGAGCCACCTCTTCAAGGGATAGCCTGCATCACCTGTATGTGGGCAACAATGTATGTGGAAGTTATCACATCATATTTGACCTCGTTAAGTGACACCATGGCATGCATTTATCTCTTACTTTCAACCCCATTTCCATGCACGAATGGAGTCACACAATGTGACTGCTATGTGTGTATTCCTCTTATGGACTGTTTTGCATGCCATCAACTAGTGTGCGCAGGGAGGTCCAGTTCCTTGTGAGTGCCCATGCACTGTGTTAGTCCACAGCGGTTGTTTCTGTGATCTTGCAGATGTCCAGTGATTTTCATGCTTTCAACCTGGCACCATTGATGTCAGCCTCATGATGATCCCACTACGCACTACAAATGGTGTTATGCAATTTAGTTGGGCCTCTGTATCAGTGTAGTGGTGTATTGATGTATTTGACCATCATGTGACTCCTTTGTACGCAGTAATGGGGGACTGGCCTTTCAGTTGATGGTGTTTGGTGCTGTGTATTGGCTAAAGTCATTGCTTGTAGCTGCATTTCATTGAGGGGGATGCGGTCTGATTTGGTACAGTGCACATGCAGATGGCTGTGGAATGGTTGGGACACAGCTGCATTCACATGGTGGGGCTGCTTACATCTTGCATTATGTGGTCAGGTGTCAGCTCCAGTCTGGGCTGCTTTGGGGTATGAGCTTGCTCCATTCCCTCTGGCACTCGCAGCCAGGTGAAGTATGCATCTCTCCCCCCCCCCCATCCTAGCCAGGTGAAGTATGCATCTCTCCCCCACCCATCTCAGCCAGGCGAAGTATGCATCTCTCCCCCCGCCCCATCTCAGCCAGGTGAAGTATGCATCTCCCCCCATCTCAGCCAGGTGAAGAATACATCTGTACCTCAATCACCTACCCACGTCACATTTGCATGGCCATGACATGCGACTCACCGAGTAGCCAGGATCTCTGCCCTGCATGTCGCTCCATGTAGCGTGGTATCGTGGAGTTCCGCAGGACCATTGAATCAAGGGTTGATACGGGGAATCGGGCACAACAATGTGTGATGATCCTGTTTGAGTCACATACCATTTGCATGTTGATTGAGTGGTATAGCTTACGGTTGCGGTACGCTACCTCCATGGCATGTGGGACCACCAATTGCACATGTGTGCAGTCGATGGTGCCAATGCAACCAGGTATGCCGGCCAGTGCATGGAAACCCACTTTGGTGTTTGAGATCTCCTGGGCAGACCATGGTAAGGAAATGTGGTCGTCTGTGTGCTTGAGGAGGGCATCAAGCACTTGGTTCAGCGTACGTGAGAATAATGGTTGTGAATTGCCATGCAAGTGCCCCACTGTGTGCTGGTAGGTGCCTGTGGCCAGGAAGTGGAGCACAGACACTACCTTCAGTAGTGGTGGGATGGCGGTGCATGTTTCAATCATGCTGACGATGTCATCATGTATCATGTCCAGGATGGTGGTGATGGTGTCCCGGTCCAGACGGTACAGTGTGTGGATTTGCTCAGCGGTGAGGTTGAATGGACCGGCTCTGATGCGTAGGATTGGGGGCTGCCTGCGTGGTGGCACTGGCTGTGCTGGTGGGGCATGCTGGCCCTGCCTTGCCCTCCTTCTCCTCCTGCGTCTCCTCTGTGCTGCCTGTTGTTGTTGTTGTTGTAGCACTTCCATTGCAATCAGGTCTTCCAGCCCCAACATTGCTAGTAGTATTGGAATCATTGTGGAGCGTGACTGAGTGTGGGAAGGGTTGGGGTGTGCTCCTTTTGTGCTTGCCCAGTCTGTATTGCCTCCACCTGTGCTGATCGTGTGCACCTGTGGCAGTTTGGAACACTGCACATGAGCGTTTATGGTTGGTCCGCAATGGCGGTATTAGCACCATGGCGGTAAGGTACTTTACGGCCTTCACAAGGGCGTTAAATGCATGTCCGCGTGACTCGTAATGTTCCCCACTTTGCGCCACCGGCATGGAAGGACGCGTGCCCGCGCCCTTGGCGCTATTAGCGGCACCGTTGATTACGGTGCCGCTAATAGCGCTTTGTCAGGTCATGATCGGCCGGAGCGGTAAGCGATGCCGGTAATCCTTTACTGGCATCGTATTTCACTTACCACCAGGGTCGTAATGAGGGCCATTGGCCCTCATTACAACACCGGCGCTAAACCATGGCGCTATTAGCACCATGTTTGGTGCCGGCGTTGTAACGGGTCCACCATGGTTCAATGGGGAATTACCACCCCATTCCAAGGTTGGCGGGGCGGTAATTCCCCATTGAACCATGGCCCTTCCCCATTCCCATTTTCGCCCCATAGGGCTCTATGGGAATGGGGAAGGCGCTAAGTACGGTACCGCAAATTGCGGTACCTTACTTAGCACCAAGGTCCTTTTGCGGGTCCCTACTTTAACGGCTGGTGTAGATCAGCCGTTAAGGTCGGGTCCCGCAAAGGGACCTCGTAGTAAGGCGCTAAGTGTTTAACTGCGCCGCAGCCTTTTACGGCGCCGTTAAACACTTAGCGCCAGGGTCGTAATGAGGCCCATTGTCTGCTAAATGGAGTGTAGATGGATTTGGATAGGGCAGGCTATTGGGACTTTAATACTGGCCTAAAGGCACAGGGATGTTAACACTTTAAAAGCAAAGCCATTCATGGCGTTCGGCCTCTGTGTCCGTTCAGTTCTTGGACCCTAAGGCGTTACTAACTGCTTACTTCTGTATGCCCTAACACGTTACCACTTACCAGAGCCACATGTGGCCCCTACTTGCATGTTTAGTAGCTATGTGTGGCCTCACTAAATCTCCTGCATGTGTAAATGCATGTGAACAACCGCATGCGGCAGTGTTTGATATGTGTACTAATTGTAAAACTCTCTCCCAGCATTTGAACAGCTACTACGACACATCCTGGCACAACGAAATTGCAGGAGACAACAAGGGACAGTTTGGGCAACAACTAACCTAAACCAAGTGCTGCACTACCTCATGTGTGTTTATTATGCTGCTGTGCCTTGTATACTGCGATAGTGATTTTGTATGTTTGTGTAGAGTCAGAAGAACAGACGTATGTTTGTATGAGTGCTGTGTAACAGCTCACTGGAAGCGTGTGCATTGGTCAAAACCTTACCCTAACATCCCCACCCTATCCATAACCTCTCCCATAACCTCATTCTGGTTTCCCTACTTCCCCCCCTTCCTATCCAACCATCGTCACCCTAACCCTCCTTCCCTGCTGGGGCTGTAGAGCCCTGTATATGCACCTGCTTCCAGCAGGTCCCAGAACCGCAGTGGGGGTGGTTGGTTCACGCCACTCCTGCGCCTCAGAGCTGTGGACCCTGTCACAGAACTGTATGAAAAGTTGTGTTATTTTATTAATTGTGTTGTAATGTAATATTTGAGCATAAATTCAACTGGCAAGGTACTTTCCGGGTTCATCATTTAGCTGTACTGCTTATTAAATGCAACTCTATTTTCATTACTGGTGGCAACAAGCAGACATGCCTTGAATCTGGCTCTGCAAAATAAGTATTTAGCTATGTGATGATGCTGTTTTTAAAAAAAGAACAAAAGGAATGTTTTTCTCAAGCGTTTACACAAAACATACCATGCAACAGACACATGAACCCCCCATAAGTAGCCTTTTCTTTAAAGTCGTGAATTGACACGATTCACGGATGATGGTTTGAGGGACACTTTTTTTTAGGTGAGGGCTGGGACACTTTTTTGGGGGTGTCTGGGCCTATTTCTTGTCCCAGTCCGACCCTGCACACAGGGGCACCTGGCAACCATGGGCAGTCACTTTAAAAGCGCTGAGTCTTCACCTTATCCCAGCTGTCTGTCAGTCATGCCGACCCTTTTATTCATGTCACTAGACTCACCACACATACAGCATCCAGATCCAGTCCTGTTGCTATTGTTAGTCTCGACTATAAACCGCGCGTCTTCCTGGATTTTCAGTTGTATGTTGTCCGCACTTTTCACACAGTATCCTGGCTAATTATTTACCCTAACAGTAAAATCCTCCTCCAGCTTCAGCTTCCTGTCTATCGCTCATTCAGCGCTTTTTAAAAAAGCATGTCTCTGCCTGCATTCATACTGTACTTGGGTGTGCTGTGCTCTTATCTACCACAGGATCTTACAGATCAGGTCAAAGGTCCACTGTAACTGGGTGCAGATGTTGCATCCTGACCAAAGAGATGGGAGGAGGTGCTTGCCGGTTGGTGATTGGAAAGTGTGGTTGGGCCGATGTGCCTGCTGTTCGGGCAGCATGACTGTCCTTATGTATATACATTGTCTGTTTGTCTAGTCACCGCCCCTCCCTCACCCAATCTCTCTCCAAACAATCGCATTGCTATTTAATGTCCATATCTCAATATTGACACAGTGAAATATTGACACAGTGAAATGTTATGCCATGTGTAATGCTGATATGACGTATTAGCTTTAATAACCCTGTGCCACAGCACATCTTTCAACTATTACTGTTATCTGTTGCCCATAATCACAATGTTGGCCTAGTGAAAGTCGGTGCCTGTGAATGCTTGCGATCCATGAGCACACTTCAGCCAACTCGCAGGCTCCTAATGCAGCCCAGTTTGGCTAAGTGTAAGGTAGAGCTTGCAATGTGTTTCCAACTGTATGGGCTGCGCAAGCCCATTTCAGGGAACTGTGCACGGGTTCATCTGTGTGCATTCCAGTTTAGCATTATCCCTTACAAATGCCGAGCTCACCACGCAACATGTTGCGTCATTCTGTGTTCCTGTTACACGTTATGTTAAAGGTACTTATATAGCGCACTGTCACCAATGATACATGGCGAGCATCAGCATAGCTCTCAACGCTTTTGGCTGGTGTCACCCGCCTTGTAAAGGGCTGACTCACCTGCCAAGCCTCCTGCACGCCCACGCCAAAAACAAAATCAGGATTTCACCCGCCCTTCTAACACAAATGGTTGCGAGCTATGCCAACCCTCCCGATTTAGGCGGGAGAGTCCCGATTTTTCAGTGAAAAATATTGCTATTTTTCACTCTCTCCCGCCTAAAATAACCGTAGCCCCAATGCATTCCAATGGGAAAATGCATGTCACCCGATTTCCTAGGGGAAATCTCCCTCCCAGGTGCGTCACAATGTTGGCATGTGGACCAGTGGTCGAATGAGCGGGAGCGGTGGTCCTCTACTTTTTTAAATTATGTTTTACAGCCTCTATACTTTTATTTTAAAATGAAACAGTTCCGGAATGGTTTCGTTTTAAAATAAAACTGTAGGAAAACGTTGCAGCTTGCACTTTCAGTGCACTGCACCGAACGTTACCTTAAACAGCAGGTGCAAGAGTTTGGGGATTTGGAATTGTGTGGGAGGGCGCGTGGTGATGTGGTTTGTGGTGATAGGGGGCAGGCCAGCAGGGATAGCTCCACAACTTCTTTTTGTATACTTCGACCACTGCTCTTTGCTCTCTTAAGAGTCGTCCACTGAATGGCAATATTGGACCATTTCAGACCGGTGGTCTGCCCGGAAACATACTCGCGCAGAAGGGGTACCTGCGGCCAAGCAGCAGTGCCAGAACGTCGTGCTCCCAAATGGGCGCGCATAAACGTCCTGCTCCAGACGTTAGACGGTTAGAGGTACACCCCATTTTGGCGCGGCCAGTTCGGCGCGGGACGATTTGGCGCGGCAAGTTCGGCGGGCATATTTTGGCGCCAGTATGTAGGCACAGATAATTAGAAAATTGACGCTGATCGCCATCTGGTGGCCATGCCAAAAAGTAGACTATAAACGTTTCAAACCATCTACTGTAAAACAAAAACAATCCAAACACTGCTTGGTTCTGTAGCTGCAGCCAATATTTATGGGAAAAATACCCATTGTCCGAGAAACAGCGTATAAACCACGGGTAAATCGATGAACACACATTTGTAAAAAAAAAAAAAAAAAAACTATAAAAATATGACAAAACGAGCAAAACTAAAAACAAAACTTCTTAATTGCCAAGTTCACCACAACATGTTAAACGCTATTAACGAATTTTTTGAAAGTATCGAGAAGCAATCAACTGTGCTGCATGTTATATTTTGTTGTGAAAGTGCGCAAACCTACCAACAATAATATATCACTGGTTGCATACACTGCAACATACGTAAAAAAAAGTATTTAAAATGTTATGTTACTTACTTCAATTGAAAGCATATGTGTGTCTCCATGGCACAACAGAAAGGTGCAAATGACGTATTTGCAAAACAAATCAGTAATAACCTGATAAGTTTCCACCAGTTGGGTTATGTCTATCAATATGAAATGTCTATCAGATTGTACTCATGCTCCAACAATGTCTATCAGTTGCATCTGCCAGTAATCTTGATGTCGAGCAGTAGTCCCTATACCCGTGGGAGTGAGTGGCATATGGTTCTTACCATATATGGGCAAGGCCAGTGTCTTCCTGAGAGCATGACGGCTGCCATTGCTGGAACTGGATCTATAATGCTGAACAGTGTCTGGATTTGGCCCTGAATCCACGCCCGAGAAAAATCCCAGGAATAAGCGTTCAAATGTTGGATGTGGTAACCCCCATCTGATTGGCCACCAACCCTCTGAATGACTGTGACCTTGTGTTTGGGAGCTGGGAAGTTCTCCACCTGCACACGTACAGCAAAGGGTAGTGCCAGTGAGGGACATCTGCCAAGTGGCAACTTGGACATCCTTGCATACCTTCACCAAACACTACTGCATGGATGTAGCCCGCTTATGGGTGTGTGGCGTTACAAAGCTTCCTGGTATAGAACTTTCATCCCGCCTCCTTCACACTTACTGCTTGGGGATTCTTCTCTGATGAAGAATCTGCAGGGATTCCATTGAAGAAGGAATTACTTAACATAATGTTCTTTCTATGGATTCTTCTCCTGCAGATTCCTCATCACTCCCCTGTCCAACCCCACTATAAAAGTGCCTGCAGTTGATGACTGCCCTCTCTTTTGGGAGAAAGAAGCAAGCTCTCTTTTAAGGGCTGCCATAGAACCTATTTGTGTCTTCCCGCATCCCTTTGCAGTTCCGTTACTCACTATTTAAAAGGGGTACTGAGGTACAGGGGCATAGTGATAGAGTATATGTAGGATGACCGTCCAGAGTCGACCGCTGCATCAGGTCAAGAGGGATCGGTGGTCAGGTCCAGGCGCACTATGCCACCTGTCAAAGTTTTCTATGTAGCTGATGAGGAGTCTGTGGTAGAATAATCCATAGAAAGAACATTGCAGTAAGTAATTTCTCCTGCATGGCCGAATCCAATTTCGCACATTGAGGTGCAGCTTTTTATGGCATACTTTGCATGCTTAGGGAATGCTACTGCGTTTGAAAAAGACAAAAGCATGTCCAACCCTGCTAAATCCTCTGGCTTGCAGCTGGTTTATGTCTGTGTTGGAACCCTATTGCATCTGATTGTATTGCCCTGGGGAGAGGCACTTCGATTGCAGGCCATGTCGGTCCATTTATTACAAGGCCCACTGGGAAAGAGCAACTTAACTTCTCCTACCGCCACAAGGCGCAGGGTGAAGGCACGCGATCTTGGTCATGCAGAGCCACTGCCAGAGGACAAGTCACCCACAATGAAAGACAAGAAGCACAGCAAGCTTTCATTCGTATGGCGGTGGGGTCTCCTCAGTTCTTCTTCGTCTTTATGGAAGAGCATATCCTCACTCCAGAGAGTCCCCAGAAGCGAAGTCGTAGGTAGTTTTACACCCAGTCCTCCACCCCGAGGGAAGGGGAGAACATACAATTAAACATACTTGCCATCTTCGCCAAGGCCCTCAATTTCACCACTGGTTTAAGCGGCACCCACCTTATTGCTCCAAACCGGCATGGTGCCCGCAGGGGAACACTCCTGCACACCCACGAGCTTGGACCTGGACCTCAGGCGTCACCAGGTCTTCCTGCACCAAAGCCGTCGGGTGCCTTGGCTTTGTTGCCGGTCCCGTCCTCCTCTTAATTGTTGGCATAGACCACTAAGGCGCCCCGAACGAATATGCCTCTTGGCCGATTAGGCAATTTTTGACACACATTTACAATGAGGAAGGTGATTCCATGAGCTCCAGAGAGAAGAGGGACTTCCCGGAGGAATTTTACATGGCATGTGAGGACATTAAAAAAATACTGGTCTCAGACCTTCAGGAGGCCGGCGGTCTTGACGCCTCCCTGAACTGGATATTCAAACTGAATATTCTTCCAACTCAAACCATGCGAAAACCTCGGGATCCTTCCAGAGGGTGATGACCAAGGTTGCTGATACCTTGGGGTTATCAGCCCTATCCAGACATAGTCCAGTTTGAGTTTACGGACATTCTGGACAAAGGACCCAAAAAGGATACCTAACTGCCATTTCACATAGCTGTGGAGGCTCCAGTGTTAGGGGTGTGGGAAAGACCTGCCTCTACACTGGCTGTTGACAGAGCTGGCAAGAAAACATCCTTTCTGGTTCAGGCTGCAACTTCTAACTTGAAGACATCCACCTTTATTATCTCCCACTCGACAGAGTAAGAGACTAAATGCCTGAGGAAAGTGTTTGCCTCTGCAAACTTCTCTTCTGATCTTTGGTTAGTGGTGGCAAAGCACATCCCTGAAGGGGATGTTGGGGACAACTTCTTTTTTCAAATCATACCCTCCATCCTAAGCCTCCAAGCACTACTGCTGGACTCTGGGATTATTTTTCTGACTGCAGAGGTGAGTGAGACCATTTATCTCACCCATCTCCTGAATGCTTTTTAGTTTGTGTTGCCCTTCTTCCGGTGGGGCCATCAAGGGATATGCGGCTGAGTTGCAATCATCACATGGCGCCTCAGACTCAATGAGGTCGCGGAAGACTAGAACGAGATTCAACGCCACTTTATGCTCCTGCATACAATTACTAATCTCCCTGTTCCCATTTACGTCATTTCCTCCCCATCCCGAGTCCCACCCCCGTTCCACAACTAAACTGCTACCCGATGCTACAACCTCCCCCTACTTTAACTAAAAGTCCTTTTATCCCATTTCTTCAATGAGTCAAGGTCTCACTCTGTATTCTCTCTGACTGAATGCTTCCTTGCTGCTCTGGTGGGTGCACTGTGGGATCCTCCCCTGTCTCACTGTCTAAGTTCCTGATTCACAGAGCGTCTTACTATGGGGTTGCGCCATTATAAAACGCTTCTGTGAATCCAGCCCTAAGTCTTCACTGTCTCCTTTATACGGAGCAACTGACAGGACCCTGTCTCCTTCATTGTACTCTTGACTCCGGTGTTTCCATCCTTCTCCAAGAAGTTTATTAAAGTGTGATTAGTTTCTAGTCACTTGTCTATGTTCTCCTTCTGCTGTTATCATCAACCCTTGCTTGTGAGTTATGATTAACGGGTCCTCATGAAACACTGTTGAGTGCTTGTTGGTTTGGAGTTGCTTCGCCACTACTACATCTCCGATCTCTATGCAGGATTCTCTGGTTTTTCGTTTCTTGCCTCTGTATGTCTTAATTTTCTCTTGCCATTCATCCCTGTTTCTCATGCTTGCATCATCCTGATAGGACTCAGACGGGTTGGCGATATAGGGTATTTGTGTTCTTAAGTTGCATCCAAACATCACTTCGGAGGGAAATGTTCCTGTGGTGCTATGGGGTTAGTCCTTTAATCCTGCAGTAGTTTGTATAGCAGTTGTTGAAATGGATTGGCAGTAAAATGAGCTATCGGCAGCGGTTGCTTCAGATTCACCATAAATCTCTTGTCCTGTGGCCACAGCTGTGTCACTCATCGGTGCTGGAAACACATATATTTCGTGAATGTCTTGTACTCTTGGCATGTGAATGAGGGCCCATTGTCCGACTTGATCACCCGAGTACTGCCATACCCTGTGAACATCCTGCCCTAGGGTTTCCATATATAAATAGTAATGCCTGGTGATCAGTTACTATGGTGAAAGGTTTCCCGTACAGAAACAGGTGGAAGTGCTTGCATGCCAATATGACCACAAGGCTTTCTCTTTCTACCTGGGAAAATGGCTGGTCCATTTTTGACAGGCTCCTACTAGCGTAAGATATGTACCTGCGGTGAGACGGGTCCTCCTCCGCTGTAGCCAGAATCCCCCCCGGTCTCACAGGGCTGGCGTCCACTGTCTAATCTGTGTCCCTCGCCGTATCAAAGTATGCCATGTTTTCAGCCGCTGAGATCCTGTCAAATGCTATTGAACACATCCTGACACTTGGTTGACCATCTATAGGGCGTTTGATGCCTCATAAATGCTCTTTGGTTCACTGATAGTTGCAAAATCCTTAATGTAGCATGTGCAGTAGCTCTCTAGGCAGTTCTAGAAATTATCTTAATTCCGAGACATTGGTGGGCAGACATATTTCAGTCAAGGCTGCCACCTTTTCAGGGACTTGTCTCATCCTTTGTGCCGAACACATGTCCAGAAAATCTCAGGGTGCCTTTCAGAAGTCACATTTGTCTAGACCTGCCGCCTCCAGTGCCATGCATACTCTGGCCAGGTCATTGTCAGACATGGTGGATGTTTAAGAGGCGGCTCCTACCTGGCCAATTAGATTTGTCCTCGTCGTTCAATATAGACTAAGGTGTCTTCTTTGTTCCTTTGACATCCGTCCGTCCTCTGGAGCTTCTCCTGAGTGAGGTCTCATGTGGCCTTATGGGTCTCCAGTGGACTCCTGCCAGAGGCACACTCCTCACCATGTCTACAATATTAAGTGTATTCCTGTAGCTCACATCATGCCCTTCAAAGCCTTCCCTGGCACGTCTGGTGGAGTGCAGCACTTTCCTGATCCTCCATTGTTGTGCACAGCAATCCAGAGTCGTCCTCCCTTACCACATTGAGTACCTTCCTGTCATGCAGCGAAGGGCGCAGACTGTCCGACTTGTCACCAATGTTTACCTTCGTGCCGTGGGACCACCAGAGGACATGCAGCCGAGCCACTTCACCACACAGCGCCTCACAGACTAAATGAGGACGAGGAAGATGGAAGAGAGATTCAATGCCACTTTATGCTCTTGCATACACTTACTAATCTCCCCGTGCCCTCCTATGTCCTTTCCCTTTCCTCCCCATCCTGAGTCCAACCCCCCGATCTTCCACAACTAGACCGCTACCCCGATGCTACAGTTTTGGGACCATTGGATCCAGATGAGGGTGAGACTACGTCCCTTAGTCTGTGGCTCATGCTTTCGTATGGTAGTACCCCCACCAAATGTGGGGTTCCAGTGACTCCCAGGGTCCCTATTGCAATGTCGGTTTGTGTTCACTGGTGAGTCCCTAGATTGCCCAGTACAGGAGTAGTCTTCTCCTTTTTGTGGCTGGTGCATTACGCTAATTGTAGCACAAGTCATCTTCAATGGAGTCCTGCAGGGAGACATTGTATCCATAGCAATTTTGCTACTTTTCAGGTACCCTCTGAAGATGTTGTTGGCGGTCGATACTTTTTAAAATATATTTTTTAAGTGCATCACCCAAGGCTGCTGCATCAGTTATAATGCACTAAAGGGGACCATATACTCAATATGGCACCCCTTACTCTTTGAAGCCCTGTTCAAGATGTCTGTCCTTTGTTATCCGTCCTTCCTTTCCAGGTGGGAGAGGGCTCTTTAATACACCTTGGCAGTTTCTTGGAGAAAGCCTTCAAAGGCTCTCCTTTGTGTGTGAGCTGGCAGGAAGCGGGGGGCTGTCTGCCCCAATACATATTGCTAGGGGACTTGGTCATCTGTGTTAGGGCCTGATAGGTGCCTTGTGAGGGCTTTCCTTTGATTCCAGTCCGCTTTTGGCTAAAATATATGTGCCTTTTGGAGGGATTGGTGAGTATATTGCAATCGTTTTTTGGATAGTTTCTCCTGGCTTTTTTACTTTTCCCATCCAGCCCCTTAGCAATTGGCAAAGCCGGTCAGGTGTTCCTTTGCCTCTGTCCTCGCGGCCATCTTTCCCTGCTTCCCTTTCCCTTCCTGAATGTAATGTGCAGCCTTCCTGCAGAGACCAATTGGTCATCTGTCATAGGGCCTGATAGGTGCCTTGTGAGGGCTCTCCTTTGATTCCAATTCTGATTTTGGCTAGAATATATGTGCCTTTTGGAGGGATTTTTGAGTATGGTGCAATCGTTCTTTGAACTGGTTGCTGATGTTTAGAGGGATTAATTTGCGGTTTTCCTTTGACTCCCAACCTGATTTCTGTACTGGTCTGCCCGTGGAGTGACCTGGCCTGGTGGGGTAGGCAATTGGATGAGGCAGTCAGGTGTCCCTTTGTGCACTAGGCCCATCCCAGGTGGCACCCCAACCCACTTCCTGTTCCTGTAGTGGCCTGCCCCCAAGCCCAGATTGGCATGAGTAACCCTTTTGAGAACAACCGCAGGGCAGCCCCTGCTCTGGCAGCCCCCAGCTTAGGGTCCCAAGGTAAAGGACAGCTCCTGAAGCAGCAGCGCCAGTCCGTGTTTGTCTCTGTTCGCCTGGGAAGCCTGCCGCCATCAACCTGCAGCAACTGACAAGGTAAGAGTTGTCTGGGTGGCGAATACAACAATTACGGTATTCCGGAAATCCCTACCGCTCACTCAGCTTCATAACATAGCTTACCAAAGTTGCTAGTTAGTGAGTACTAGTCCTATTACTGCTGCATTCCAACCGTTAAGTGCCATTTCATTATCTCTTGGGTCCCCACCTTAGGCACCCTCCTCAAATCTAGGTGTTTCTGCATTTCCTGTTGTGCCCCCATTTCAGGTCTTTCTCCCTCTATCCAGGTAGGTATCCCAAATCTAGTTGTTTCTGCATTTACTGTGATTTTACATTTACTTTTGTGCCCCCAATTGGGAATGTCTCCCTCCATCCAGGTGTCTGAAATGTAGGTGTTTCTACATTTACTGTTGTGCCCCTATTTTAGGCCCTCTTCCTCTATCCAGGTATCCCACATCTAGGTGTTTCTACATTTACTGCTGTGCCCCATTTAGGCATCCATCCAGGTGTCTCAAATCGAGGTGGTTCTGCATTAACTGTGATTCTACATTTACTGTTGTGCCCCCATTGAAGGCATTTCTCCCTCTATCCAGGTATCCCAAATCTAGGTGTTTTATATCCACTGGTGTGACCCCATTCCAGGCATTTATTCCTCTATCCAGGTATGCCAAATCTAGGTATTTCTGCATCTACTGCTGTGCCCCCCGTTTCATGCGATTCCCCCTCTATCCAGGTATCCCAAATCTGGGTGTTATTACATTTACTGTTGTGTCCCCACTTTAGGCATTTCTCCCTCTAACCAAGTATCTCAAACCTAGGTGATTCTACCTCCACGGATGCTGACAGCATTCGTAGCGGCACACCATGATAAATTCCCCCTCCCTCACTCCCAGACGACTGTATCACTCCCCTGTCCTTCTGGGCCCATCACCCACTGCTCAGACTCTCAATCTAGGGAGACCACAACTGTCGAGACTGGCCAATCATGTTGGACCTAGGAACAGTCATCGAAGATGAACTCTATCTAAGTTTAAGGTATGTTTACCTTGCACCATGTTCTGTGGACACAGGCCGCAGGTATGGCCACCCATTCATGCACTATAGAATGCAGCTATGGCTATGCAATTCCGGTCTAGCAGCTCACATAGACGTCCACACTGAAAACCCTGATGTACCTCAACACCTCTGCCATTAGTATAAAGCTACAATCTAGAAAACATGTTCGGTCTAACTGGGCACACATCGAGTATCCGGTCCTAGCACTCTTTCCTAAACGACCAACAGCAGTCGTCCACGTGGCTGACCTCCGGGCTGCTTACTGCAACCTAGCCAGCCCACCTAAGACCTAACCTGGCAAAATACACACATGCATCTTAACAATTAATTTGTATAATCTCCCACACATGCACTTCGGCGAGGCCATACAAATGAAGAAAGTGTGCTATTTAATGAACAATATAATACAATACAATGGGTGGGGCTGGCAGCAGCCTCAGTGTTCTTGTCTCCCTGCTGTTCCTGTTTTTACCAGCGGCCTGGCGGCTGTCCGTAGGTTCTTTTGTTTGTCACCCCCTTCCCCGGTAATAGCAACGGTGGTTAGAGCTGACCCCAGCCGACGGCGGCATTGGTTCCCTTCATCTCCCTGCTGTACTGTTGCTGGCGGCCTGGCTGCTATCCAGTGTTTCTTTTGGGTGCCCACTGAGGAACGACACTGGTGGGCAGGGCTGGTGCCAGCCAACAGTGGCCTCAGTGCACTTAGCTTCCTGCCCATGCAGTGTTGCTGGTGTCCTGGCGGTGGTCCAGTGTTGATTGGTGGCCCCCTGCCCCCGGGCAACCCTAGTTGGCATCAGCTGGCTGTGGCCCCAGTGGGCAATGTGAGGTGTGGGCTGGTGAGGCATTGATTGGGCCCTCTATTTTGGGGCCTTCCCCCAGCTGGTCTCCTTGTCATGGTTGCTTGGAGTATTTACTGTTTTGGAGTGTTCTGCCTCTTCCAGTTCAGTGGACACTGTGCTGTCCAAGGTGTGGGGTAGTATGGATTTCTCAACATCCTTGTTCTGAGGCTATTGTTGGGATCCTTCCGTCGGCCGTTACACTCATACCCGCAGGATGGGGCTGCCCCTGATTCGTTGGGCACTCCTCTGCTGCTTGTACTATTTGCAGTACCCCTTGCATTGCCTTTCCCCGGTCTGGAACATCTGTGTCCCTGGCAGGGACCTCCTTGCCCACAGGTAGACCAGAATTGCTGTTGGCGCTGGTGGCAGTGGGTCGGGGTCCTCTGGATCACAAGGTTGCCTCTGGATGTGTATGGCATGATGGTGCTTCCCTGGCCCTCAGGTCATGTATCTGTGGATCCTCCTCCATGGCATAATCTTTCTTGGGTGTCTCTGTAGCTCCCTTTTGGGGTTCTACAAAGGTGTAGGTACAGTGAGTGGTCCAGACCGATGGACTTGTGGACTTCTTCCGGCGGTGACCCCCCTTGGCCCCTTCTCTTCAACATCTAGGCCTTCCTTTCTGTGACTGGGTCTGGGTTTTTCTGGTAGCTGGGGGAGGAACAGGTCATGCCCTCCTTCACACTACTTGGCCTTCAGGGAAGGTTCTGAATCTCTGCTGGTTTCATCAGTCTAGTGGGCATTTGTCTCTGGCTCTTTTCCTGTTTCGGCCCGGTGTTCCTCCGCAGCCTCGGTTCTCAGCACGGTCCCAGACTGTTCTCAGATGGCCTTCCTGTACCTGCCTACCACTCTGGTAAGGACTTCTGCTCCGTGATCTCAGCCCAAGTGCACGGCCATGCTTTGACCCAGAAGGACTGTTTGCGGCTGGCCGCCGCTGTGCCGTTGTGCCGGTTCCTCTGGCAAATGAGGGTCTGGGATTTTTTCCACCAGGGTCTTTCTGGTCCTGAGTCCGTCCAGGAAGGTCCAGCTCGGCCTGGATCTCCATGCATGGCAATGTTTTGTGTTGGTAGAGGGAGTAGAGAGGGGGGCCTCTGCGTACCCTTCGCCCTCTGGTTCCTGAGGCGGCCTTGTTGGTGTCCCTGGGTCTCTGGTTTACATATTATCATCGGGTGCTCTGCCTCTCTCGGGCTGTTTTCTGAGCCCCGTGGGGTTCGGCTTTTTGGTTCCATGTCCCTTCCTTTGGGTTACGCTTGGCCCCCAAGAGTTTTTGCCGCATTAGTAGCCCCCCCCCATGGGGGGGTGCCTTCACTCACTTGCTGGGGCTTATATTTGCTCTGTCTGGACGACTGGCTGGTTAGGGTGGAGCTGCATGAACTGGCTCTCCTGCTTCTTCATTTGGTGGGTGGACTATCCTGCAGTGAGAGTTCCAGATCAACTGGCAGGGGTCCTATTTTGTGCCCTCCAGTGTTGCACATCGGTGAGGCTCCTCTTGCTCCTGGAGAGGGTACATTGGTTTCTCTTGGTTCCCTCCAGTCTTCTCTGGTGGTGGTGGATATCGGCTGTTGTGGCTTCTTCGGGATCACATGGCCTCCTGTATTGTTTCTGGTCCTCTTGGCCCATCTGCATCTCCTGGTTATCTGGCTCCCTGGTTCTCGGGCCTCCAAGGGGCAGTTGAGGCATCTGGAGTGGGGTGCATCTGGTGCACCCCTTGTGGACATTTATCCTTCTGTCACCAGCTGTCGGGCTTGGAGGCCCCTTTGGAGTCTCGGGCGACTCAAGGGTTTTAGCCCCAGTGACAAGTCTCCAGTCTTCCTTCTGGTGAGTGTTGTGTGCTGGTTGTCGAGCCTTGTTGGCTTTTGCCTTGGATTCTGTGAACCGTTTGTGAGGTGCCTCCCTGGGGGTGGGGCCTCCTGCTAGCTCTGACTGCACTTGTCAGGTGGTTGGGCGATATGCAGGCAGATCACCTATATGGGTGGTTCCCCACCTCTCGAGGCATAGTATTGTTGGGCAGTGTCCTCTTGGAGGTTTGCCGCGGGTTCTGGTGGTCAACTGTGGGTCTCTTTGCCTCCCTGTCTTGTGCTGCGTTCCTCCTCTTATGTTCTCAGTTACAGACAGTAGAGGCGGGGGTGGGTGATGGATGCCCTGCTTCAGACTGTCCACAGGGACTTGTGTGCCTTCTCTCCTCTCCCTCGGTTGCTTCGGTGAATTGGGGATGCAGGGATTCCATCACCCTGGTTGTCCTTTGACCCAGGCTGGGATCGTTCTTTTCTGCAGTGTCCCTGCATGGGCTTCCGGTGTTGAGACCCATGACTGCTGCCAATGTGGCCCTGACTTCTACTTGCCTGGGTGGAGAGCGCTGGTGGGATGCTTCCGTGGGCTGTCTGGTTGTTGTGAGGTCTCGGTTGAATGCGTTGGGTTTCGAGTCTGGTGGTTATCTTTTTCCTGCGGACCTGGCGGCCTTCTGCTTGTCGGTGGTGGTCCTCGTGTTCTCCTCTGGCCCATGCTTCTCCCGGCAGTCCGGCTGTCCTCTTGTTTCCTTTGGCCCAGTTGCTGCTGGTGGTGGTCCCCGATCGTTGGATCGGGCCTGTTTCTTTCCCTGCTCTTCTTTCGGGTGGGTTGCCTGTCCCGGACCATGTCCCAGGTTGTTTCCCTGGGGGATGGCTTCCTCCTGGGCCGGTGCCCTGGGGTTGTCCCTGCATATACATTGCTGGGCTGCTCCTTATGCTGCTTGGTGCACGAACTCTGATTTTACGGTCTACATATGCATGACTCCTGGGATGGGTCCTTTGGGGTTGGATTTTATCTGTGGGCATTCACTTTCTTTCAGGGATTTGTGTGTTGTTGTTGCAGCACCTCTTTCTCTCTGTGTCTCATTGTGAAATCTCCCCATTGGCTATGCTTTAGTATACCTCAGAGAAAGTACTGGGACAAGGCTGAGGGACATGGAGGTAATGCTCCGATTACTTACCGGTAATCTTCATTTCTCCTAGTCCTCTTCCTTGTCTCATTACTGACGTTCCTCCTCTCGATCCCTGTGGGGAGGGACCTATGGTCCGGCGTGGAAATTAGTAACTGAGGATCATGGGTAAAGGGTAGGTATGATACCTCAGAAGAAAAGAAAGTGAAAAGAGGTTCCTGGAATTGATGCAGGGCCTCAGAGATAAGCACTGTGACGAGGAAGAGTAGGACTCAGGTTAATGAAGATTACCGGTAAGCAAGAATTACCCTGGGCCACCATGAGACTTTGAGAGTGACAAACAGCATTCGTTTTCAGGCTTTCTAGTCTGATATTACAACTACTATAGCTGAAACTCGCTGTTTCCAGCCAGTTAGACCCTCAAACACACAACTCCAATATTAAAAAAGCAACTTAAAAAACATACCCTTGTCCCTTAAGTTAATAATTGTCACCCTTGCGACTGCCATAACGCTGCTTACCCTAAGCTCTACCTCCAGGACCCATCGCCTTAAATCTGCCACAGGCTGCTGGTGCAGCCGGAATGTGCAGGCTCTTAGGTGGCTGAGATTTAAATTGCCATTTTCTTCGTGATACTGGGAAAGTTCCTGTGGAAACCAGAGGCTCCTGCAAGACCGAGATGAAGATGGGGGAGTGTAAAATGATATTTACTTTCAACATCATTTTCATCTATTCAGCGTGACGGGTATGGAGGGCCAAGAAAGGACCAGTGGATGGGACAATGGATGGTGGTGTTAAACTGATCAAAGGGGGCTAATAAAACAGGCTAATTTACAGCACCGTTTTAAAGGGTAATTTAAGGAATTTAATGTTGATTGATGAACAGAGTGTGTTTGGGTTAGCATATAGTGGGAAGGATGGTGTGATTTTAGAGGGGGTCGACTGGGGAAATCTGGGTGGGGTTTGTGGGAGGCACATGGGCATGTTGGTCTGCAGGGGGTTGCGGCATCTTGCTGTTGTTCTGGAGGGATGGTTGGGCCTCTTGGCCCACTCCCTCCCTTTCCCTTACCTATTGTCATTCCTCCTGTGCTATTAGAAATGCCGTCAGGCCTGGGGGCGTGGCTTGGCTGCCATGCGCTAGACAGCAGGGCTTCAGAGTTCCCTGATGATCCTGAACCCAACTCAGACAAACTATGGAAGACGTTGCGAAAACACAACAGAAGGGTGTTTAAAGGTCCAGAGTAAGGCTGGGAGGAGTCCCGCGGAAAATCAGAACGGGAAACAAGTACAAGAAGACCGGAGAAGATCCTCGCCATGAACACCAAAATGGGGGACGCACACAACACGGTCCGCTAGAGGACACCCGTGCTGAGCGGGCTTCAAGGACAGCCAGACGACAGACACAAAACGAAGCGGCTCGCCTAGTCAGGGCAGCCACACCACCGGTTGGCCCAAATAGCATGCTCGAAGCAGGAGAAGCGGAGACAGGACCTGGAGGAGCCGAGGAGAGCCGGCCCGCCCGGTGGTCGTGGGTGGCGTAGAATGCCGGAGAGGGCCTGACCAAGCAAGTGCATCGATCGGCCATGGGCCCAGACACCGACCCCGTGAGTGCCGCAGAAGCGGAAGACCCCTCGTGGGTGCTGATAGGCCCTTGGGTGCCTCCCCGGGGTTGAAGCTAGGCCGGGAGCAACCAGGACCTGGTGGACCCCCCGCCCGGCGGGGATACAGGCACACCGAAGAGCCACCAGCACACAAGGGCAGCTCCCCCCGGGGATGGAGGTGTAGTGGTGCCCCCCTGGGCCATGCCAAGTAACGAGTCAGCAACGCCTACTCCCCACAGCCCGAGGCGGGACTGGAAAGCCTCACACCCGTCGGCCTACAACATGACAGTGCTGACACCCGCAGTCTCCTGCATAACGGAAGGAAGAGCCAAGCACAAGGGCTTCAACACAGAGAGGGTGGACTTGGACCAGAGAGGCCCAAGCAGACTGCGCAGACCCCTTTGAAGGTGAGCAGAGCTCTGGCAGAGGGCGAACAAGGGTGACAGAGGTCTGAGCCCAGCCAAAGGGGGGACACAGCAATAAGTAAACACCAGGTGCATATTGCTACCTGGGAGGCCACAGTCCACTCCAGCATTACCCTGATTCAGACATTGATCAAGGCCCACCAAGTTGAGCCCACAGCAGACCGCTAGGGCGGTACAGTGCCCCCTGACCCGCATAGGGACTGCAAAGACGCCATTTCGAGGCGCCGGACACTACCACCAGCCAGCCCAGCCAAAGGAGGGACACAGCAATTAGTAAACTCCAGGTACATATTGTTACTTACGAGGCCGCAGTCCACTCCTGCATTACCCCGACTCAGACATTGTTCAAGGCCCACTGGGCTGGGTGCACAGCAGACCACTAGGGCAGTACAGCTCCCCCTGTCCCACAAAGAAACTGCAAAGACCCCCGTGGGGGCGCCAGACACTACCATCAGCCCGCAGCAGGGCACACCGCGCTGAAGACCCAGGGGCACAATGCAGCCGGGACAAGTGCGGACCCCCACCGCAATACAGCGCAAGGTAGAGGTGGTAACCACACAATACGAGAACGACATTAAAGCCCATAGTATGGCAAGGCACACAACATAGAGCCATCAGACGACCTAGCCAAGATAATAAGAAGTTGGCTGTCTCTAAAAATAGTAGGTGCAACAATAGAAACGAGTGCCCATACAAAGCTGATTTACACAAGCAAAGTGCACGCACCTAGACCTCATGGGAAGCTGGCTGGGGGAAAAGGGGAAGTTAACCTCTGAAATACAGTTGGAATAAGCACCTCCAACAAGCAACAATATAGGAAGCGTGATACGTGGGAGGATGCAATCCATTGCGCCTGCGGTCAACTGAAGTGCCCCTGCACTGCCTGGCACAGCAGATAAAGGACAATGGTATTCTTGGCGCACACATCCTAGAGAACACGTCTCACAGAACGGCTGAGGAGGGTGACACGTGCCATCACAGGGCACAGCTAAATACAAAGGAATCCCAACTGCCACCGGACATTCAGTGGGGGGATTCCTTCAGACGCCACGTGATAATGCTACCTGTCATAAGGGGCAGCGCTTCTGGCGTTGAGGAGAAGACAGTGTCTTGCATAACACGGCAGGGAGAAGAATGCCAGACAAATCAAAAGGTGGAAGAGGCAAACAGACCAGCATGGAATCCTTTGCCAAGAAACAGGACAAAAGCCAAACCACCTCGTCAGACACAAATGCGGGTGTGACTAGCTCCAAACAGCAAGAAGAAGGCCGAAGTAATGGCCCTATACTTGAGGCTATAGCGGTCCTGACGGTGTTTGTGGAGAACAAGTTGGACACGGTTATGGTAGACATGAGCCTCCTTCGGCAGGACGTAAGGGCCCTGCCAGACCAAGTGGGTTCGGCGGAACAACAAGTGCAGAACAATACCACAGATATTGCCTCCACCCAGTCCCAGATGTCAGACGCATTACAGCGGGTAAAGATCCTCGAGCATAGAGTGGAGGATGCAAAAGGGAGTGCTTGAAGAAATTATGTTTGGATTGTTGGACTGCGGGAGGTATAGGAAGGCATAGACCCCACGAACTATGTTGCATGAGATCGGGGCGGGGCACTCTCCCAAGGCTTTACGGTGGAGAGAGCCCATAGAGCTCTCACTAGGAAACCCCAACCAGGAGCCCCCCTGAGACCAATGATCACTAAGATCATGAACTTTAAAGACCGTGAGGAATTATTGACATTCTCAAGGGAAGGCGGGGTGATAATCAGGAACTCCTCAAGAATAACAATTTATCCGGACTATACGGCCCTGGTCCAGAGACAACGGGTGCGCTTTGGTCCAACTAAGAAACGCCTCAGGGTAGCGAATATACGTTACATGCTACTGTACCCTGCCAAACTGAAGGTGATAAGAGAAGGCAGATCCTATTTCTTCGAAACGACAGAGGAGGCCCAAGCATGGATGGACCAACAGGGCATCCCTCAACAGAGAGCCAGAAATTGTAACAACGAGAACCAACTCCAATGACAACACGTGCTGACCTAACACCGGAAAGGAAAGTCAAGACAAGGATGATATGATGTAAGCCAGCTGTAATTCAACCAAGGAACCTCAAGCTTTGGTTCTGCCGCGGAAGATGATAGGACTTGATACCCCACAGAGTTCTGCAAGTTCAGATGCCAGTTCTAAGGCATCGCACTGCGGCGGGCCCGCCCCACCTAGGGAAGGCAACACAAGACAAGCAGTGGAGCCCGAGCAGGGGGAGGGTGGCTGGGCATTTGTTTATGGTTCATGTTCATTTAGACCAAGGCACAAGAAGGGGAGCACACTTTCTATGGATAAGACGCTACGGCGGTGCAAAGAGCAAATGGGGAACAAGGGTAACGAGAAGTAAGCTGCACATCACGCCACCCAGCGGCTGGGAAACTGCAGAAGCCAAATGGCATGAGAAGGGTGTAGACAGTGGATGATCGACTACAGCGGCTAGAGCGACGCTCAAGACACATTTAAGAGTTCAGGACATGGACAGGAAAGCCAAAACAGGCCCATGGATGCGGAAGGGCCCAGATGAGCCACAGTGAAATTAACTCTGAAGAACTTACAATAGCAACATGGAATGTATGGGGCCTGAACCCCTATGTTAAAAGGTTGAGGGTCCACACCTGGCTCAATAAATCAAGAGTTAAAATTGCAATGCTCCAGGAAACCCACTTGACGATACACAAACAGTCCAAGATAGCAGCCAAGTGGGGCGGACAAATGCTCAGCTCAACCTATGCCACCTATGCCAGAAGGGTGCTTATGTGGATAGCCCCCGGGGTCCCGTTCCAGCTGTTAACGCAAGAACAAGACAGAGAGGGTAGGTGGGTGCTGGTGCACGGGATGCTTGAAAATAAGGAGGTGTGCTTGGTTAACACATACGCCCCGAACCAAGATGCAACAACGTTCTTTTAGACACTTGCACCACGGCTGGCCCCATACAGGGAGGCCGCATTTATTTGGGCTGGGGACTTTAACTGTTCATTAGAGCCACTCCTAGATCCATCAGATGACAAGTACAAGAAACCACCCCCACCGGCAAAAGCACTCAGGAAAATTTTGGAGCAACCTGCTAGCAGACAAGAGGGGATACTCCTACTATAGCACCCCACACGGTATGTCCACACGCATAGATTACCTCTTTACTGGCAGCGAGTCACTAGGGGAATTCACTAGTGCGCATCACAGAGCACAAACACTCTTGAATCATACCCCGGTAACAGCAACATGGGCGCATACGTGTAGCAGGGCCCCTTTACCAACTTGGAGATTGAGTGCAGAGACGCTACTAGAGGAGGAGCTCCAGGGGCACCTGCAGGATACAATAGAAGAGTACTTCCAACTCAACACAGGGAGTGTAGACAGGTCGGCAACAGTGTGGAGTGCCTTCAAAGTGGTAGTCAGAGGTGCAGTGATTGGGAAGACTGCGGGACTTAAATGGAGGGTGCTGACAGAGCTTGGGGAGATTGAACGGGAAATAGAGAGGATAGAATCGCAAGAGGTGGCACTAGGGGAGAAGCCATCCAAACTGGTATCCCTTAGGATAGAGTGCAGGGCAATCTGGGAGAAACTGGGCATCATGCGAAGTTTACACAAAGTTTACATGCTGAAGGGTATAAACCGGGGAGGCTCTTGGCATGGCTTACTAAAGAAGAAGTTAAGAGAGTCCCGATCAATCCGATAAAAAAAAACGCAGGGGAAGAGGTGAGGGCCGAGGCGGGTACAAACCAGTTCTATGAGACCCTATACTCGGGAACTCGGGAGGCAAATACTTCAGATATAGCAAACGCCCTAGAACAAATCGACCTCCCAAAGTTAGATGACGAGCAAGTACAGATGGTTGGGGCATCCCTAACGGTAGAAGAATTAGTAGCAGTAATAGACAGCCTCCTGACGTCTAAGAACCCGGAACCCGATGGGATACCCGGAGAGTTCTACAAGGCGTATAAGACCTCTCTAGCTGTCCAATTACTGGAGGTATATCAGGAAGCGTTTGAGATGGGCCAACTGCCGGACAGCATGCAAGAAACCCTCATAATACCCATCCTGAAACCGGGCAAACCCCCTATAGACTCCGGCTCGTACCGGCCCATCTCATTGATAAACTAGGACTGCAAAATACTAACGCCAGCCCTATCCAATAGACTCAAGAGCGTTATACACGTGCTGGTCCATCCGGATCAAACAGGCTATGTTCCGGGGCGTAACAACACGTGGAACCTGCGGAGTCTGCAGCATGTGGTGGACCAAACCAATGACAAACTGGACGAATGCGTAATAGCATCTTTAGACGCAGTTAAGGCCTTCGACTCTGAATTGGAATTGGCTGCTCAGAGTGTTGGCCCACTTTGGTATGGGCGCTGGCTTTCTTAGATGCATAAGGGTATTGTACAAAGAACCTTAGGCCAGAGTTAAAACAGGGAGGCATATCTCAGAAGCGTGGAGGTTATACATGGGCACAAAACAGGGCTGCCCGCTATCCCCAATGCTCTATATATTGGCTTTGGAGCCCTTGGTGGTTTTCCTGCGTGCAGCATATGCAGACACGGGGATAAGCATAGACAATGTCACGCACCTTGTGTCACTGTATGCCAACGACATGCTTTAGTTCGTCACAAACTCTCGCGAAAACTTCCCCTTACCTGCTAGAAGCAATAGGCGCTTACGCCAAACTATCGGGTATCTCCATCAAAGCAAAATACATCATATACCCCTTGCATAACTCAGACATATTCCTATAGAGCAGTTACCATGCCTGGATCTTATGTGGGCACCACGTACTTTCCGATATTTGGGTATAGACATACATCATGACTGTTACACACACACAATGCTAACACGCAGATGGCGCTAGAAAAGACAAGGGGGATGATGGGAAGAGCAGCCCTGCTGAAAACTTCCCGCCTGCTATATTATTTTACCAACATACCTTACAATATACCTGCTACATTCTTTAAGACACTGAATACGATAGTACACAAATTCCTGTGGGGGGTGGGGGGGGGGGGCAGAACAGACTGGCTCTCCACGCTCTACAAAGGGACTACCTATCTGGGGGTATCAAGGTGCCGGACTATGAGAGATACCATTTAGCAGGGCAACTGCAATTTGTGGTCTGATGGTTAGGGGATGAAGAATCCATAGACACACTGTTATTCCAGCCGGCACTCCAGAACTGCTACTTGCGAGAACGCATTTGGATGGGAAAATCCTGGGCCAAAGGCCTGCCTGCCCTGCTCACTTCAGGGCTAACTTTATCGAAGAGGGCATGGAAGATTCAAGGGACCCCAGACCCATGCTCCCAAAGTCACTTAAACCTGCCCCAGGTGTACAGCGGAAAATGTAGACATGCTCCACATTTACTGGGGGTGCCCAGTAAAACAAACATTTTGGGAACACATTAAAGCAAGGGCAGCTACAGGCGGGGTGCACATGCAGCAATGGACACCGGAAAGCTACTTGTTGGGGAAAGGTACTTGTTGGGCCTATTCCCAAGAGGTGGCAAACAAAGGACGCACATAGCCAAGATGAAGGATTTGATGTGCATTTTGAGGAAGCGCTGGATCGGCATGGCATGGAAGACTGACACAGGACCCAGAATGGAGGCATGGTGGGCCGACCTGAATCGTTGGGCGTTGGCAGAGACAGTAGTATGGGCCAGCGCAGTGCAGAGAGGGCACGGAGAAAGCAGCGACAAACTTTTAGCTTGGAACACACTCCTGCAAGATATGCTGGGATCCAAAGAAAGTAGTGATCTTAACCCAGATGGGTCGTAAAGCGTGGTTGCAAACCAGGAAGATCTAGAGGAAATCCCCAACACAAACGTATAACCAGCTGTGGGTGTCATCAGAACATTGGTTCATGGGATTGGGCGTAGGGGCATGCAGCAAGAACAAAGACCCGTAAATGGTCTACAGAGAGACGTGCAAGCGCAAAGGTTATTGTGATTGGGAGAGACTCCGCGCAAGCAGTGCCTTTATATATTTGTTATAGTGTTTGTTGTGTTGTTGTTCATGCTAAATGTTATAAAATACAATAAAGAATGTTAAAAAAAAGAAATGTAGTCAGGCCTAGTACGATAGCCGCTTGTCTGTTCCTCTCCTTCCTTTCCCCCTCCATCCCTTTCTTTAATCAGTGGCATAGCTCTTGCACTATCTGAAAAGTTGTCTGGCCTAGTACCATAGTTTGTTTTCCCATTCTTAATGTCTCAAGGCCTTGTAAGAATGTTCTTGTATTTTTCCCTTGCTCCCTCCCATGCCTTGAAGTGCTTTGAAACACATTGTTTATAGGCGCTATGCACATAAACTATCAATATTGCTGTGGGTCTGGAGGGCATGATGGGGATCTTGGTGTGTGGTTGGAGGATGGGGCATCATAGTAATGGTCTAGAGGGGGGGTGGGGCATATTGGGGTTTGGATTGGAGGGAGGTAGCATCTTGTTGGGTCTGGAATGGAGGGATGGGTTATCTTGCTGTGGATCGGGAGGGAGATATTGGGGCACATTGGTGTGAGTCTGGAGAGAAGGATGGGCCATCTTGGTGTGGGTCTGGAGGGAGGCATGGGGCATCTGTGTGCATCTGGAGGGTGTGATGGCGCATCTGTGTTGTCAGGAGGGTGGGATGGGGCATCTGTGTGGGTCTGGAGGGAGGTAAGGGGCATCTGTGTGTGAGCCTGGTGGGAGGAAGGAGAAATATGGGTGTGGGTTCGGAACGGAGGGATGGGTTATCCAGGTGTGGGTTTTGAGGGCATCTTGCTGTGTGGAGGGAGGATGGGGCTTCATGGTATGGGTTTAGAGGGAGGGATGGGGGCCATCCTGGTGTTGTCAGGATTGGAGGGGTGGTGGCATCTTTGTGCGGTCTGGAAATGAGGGATACGGCAACTTGGTGTGGGTTTGGAATGGAGGAGTGGGTGCATCTGGGTGTGGGTCTGGCGGGAGTGATGGGGGCACGTTGGTGTGGGTCTGGGTCAGAGGGAGATAGGGCATCATGGTGGGGTCTGAAGTCAAGGATGGGGGCACACGGTTAGGGGTCTAGAAGGGGCGATGGGACACATTGGTGTGGGTCTGAAAGGAGGGAAGGGGGCCTCTTGGTGTAGGTCTGAAAGGAGGGAAGGGGGCATTTTAGCTTGGGTCTGAAAGGAGGGGAGGGGGAATCTTGGTGTGGGTCTGGAGGGAGGGATGCGGGCACATTGGTGGGGTCTGGATAGGAGGGAGGGGGCATCTTGGGTGGGGTCTGGAACAGAGGGATGAGGCATATCAGTAGGGTATGAAATGTAGGGTTAAGAGCATCTTGGTGCGGGTCTGGAATGGGGGCACATTGGTGTGGGTCTGGAGGGCAGGATGGGGCATCATGGTGAGCGGGTGGAGGGTGGGGGCCTCATGGTATGGGTTCGGATGGAGGGATGGGGCATGTTGGTGTGAGGCTGGAGGGATGGGGCATCATAGTTTGGATCTAGAGGGAGGGACGGGGGCATCTTGGTGGGGTCTAGATCCGAGGGAGAAGGCATCTTGGTGGGGTCTGGAATGGAGGGATGGGGCATATCAGTGGGGTCTAGAATGGAGGGAGGAGTCATCACGGTGAGGTGTGGAGGGAGGGATAGGGGCACATTGGTGTGGGTCTGGAGGGAGGGCTAGTGCACATTGGTTGTGTTTCTGGTGGGAGGGATGAGGATCATTGATGTGGGTCTGAAAGTAGGGAAGGAGACATCTTGGTGTGGGTCTGAAAGCAGGGAGGGGGCATCTTCGTGTGGGTCTGAAAGGAATGAAGGCATCTTGGTGTGGGTCTGGAGTGAGGGACGGGGCTCATTGGTGGGGTCTGGATCGGAAAGAGGGGGCATTTTGTTTGGGTCTGGAACTGAGGGAGGGAGCATCATGGTGGGGTCTGATCGATTCCCCCAACCAACTCCCTGGCCAACCTCCCCTGACCACCACCACTGTCAAAAACCTCAGCTGCATAATGGACCCGGACCTAACTCTGTCTCACCACATCAACAATGCATCCAAAATCCTGTCATTTCCACCTCAGGCTCCTAAAGTCTATCTTCCCTTCCCTTTCCTACGCCAACAGACTGATATGATATGATAGGTTATTTATAACGCGCTTAATACCCAGAGGTTTCTAAGCGTGGACCCGGGGATCGAATCTGTGTTGCTCCTTGTCGTCTTGCTTCCAAAGCGAGCAAGTTGCCCCTCAGCTATCCTCCCGAGGATTATGCCTATTGTCATCTCCAGACTTGACCATGCAAACCCCCTCTGCCTGGGTGCACTGGTTTACCAGTTAAACAAACTCCAAATAGTACAAAACTCGGCTGCCAGCGTGGTGTGGCTTGGTGCCCTGGAGAATTGCCGCTTGCCCACACCGCTCCAGTCCATCATTCTATACTTTTAATGAATTAACTACTTACCGCCCTTCTTTCTTATCCACCTTCTGCTGCTTGCTCTCGAGCTTCATGCCTCCAGAGTCCGCTGTGTTCCGGCGGCCCTGCTGTGTCTTCTTAGCGGACTCCATCAATGAGGGGAAACGAGTGCCCTCTCTGCCATTCATCAGCCGCATCACGTGTGGAAACGTTGGCTGTCGCGCACGACGCAACGAGCCGGCTCAGGCGTTGTCGGCTCATTGGTTCATTCTTGAAGTGTGCGCCACCACCTGCCTCCTTCTGTTACTGTGGCTGAAATTCACGCCATGAGCTAAGTGTTCCTTTTTTTTCTCTTTATTTTATATATGGATTTCTGCTGCCACGCTTGCTTCCTTGCCCTATTGTGACAATTTTACCTCAGAAAACATGTTGTATCTCGACTGCTTCTTGTCAAGATTCTGCGGGCTCATCCCTCAGGAATTTTACTGCTGTACGTGGCCAGCTTCTTTACACCTGCTTTCCATTCACCTTTCATTGGATACCTTCCGGATGCTCTGGAGCCATCCTTCTGATACTGCACTATTCTTTGGCGCCTTACCTGCTGTTGTGGCTCCTGTTACTTTTTTATAATCAATGCAAATATTTTGGACCGACCTTGAGAGTCTTGTTTTATCTCATAAAAGCATTCAATTTTTATTTTTATTTTCTCTTGATGCTGCATTTCTGGTGTGGCTTGCATAACTCAAACTGATTACTCCTATTGGTTTGGGTCTTCAACGACTTTAAAGTTCGGAGCTTTACTGGCTGCTTAGTGGCTTCTCCTGCATCTGTGTTTTCTCACTGATTGTATTTTACTCCACTTCTACAGCGGTCATCTTAACCACCTTATCTGCCAACATGGCTTTTGGTAAAGGTACTCCAAAATCACAGCCTACTTCCAAGGATTGAATTCCTCCCTTGGCCAATATCAAAAGACCTACAAGTGATTCACCACCACTGCTGTGTCCTGGTGACCCGGCTACTGATGCTATCCTGCAAGAGATAAGAGCTCTGAAGCCCTTCTTTGAAACCCCTAACCAGAAACTGCAGCAACTGGATGATAGGTGGAAGGGCTTTGAAGGATGTTTCCCCTAATGTGGCAATGCTTGAAAAAACAGTCTAGGAACTTCAAAAGCACACTGAGGAGTTGGAGAACATAAGTAGGCAAAATAACCTGCACGTTACTTGTCTGCCGGAGGGATTCAAAGGTTCTGATCCCATATCATTGCTACAGAAGATGCTACCAGCCCTGCATTGTCTCCAACCAAATACCTTGCTCAGCATTCAGCGTGCCCATCTATTGGTCCAGTCAGAAATTCTTCATCATCTAAACAACCCCCTTGCACACTGATATTCTATCTTCTCGAATTTACTGAACTCGAACTTCTGATTTCGAAGGTTAAGGAAAGGAATTCCCTTACCTGGCAAGGAAGCAAAATTCATATCTCGCAAGACGTAGCTAAGATCACTGCTCAACGTCGTAAAGAATTTTGGTCCTTTCGCCCAGCCCTGAAGCAGCTTAATGTAAGATGCAACCTTTTTCATCCGTTCTCCTTCAAAATCACTCCCGATGGGCGTTCTGCCATTTTTGATGAACCTGCCGATCTGAAGACCTTTATTAGCACCATCAAAAATGAGGGGATGGACACATCGCTTCCTTGGATTCTCCCTCCATTTCGAGACCTTGATCCTCCTCTGCACGTAGCAGTGTTATTGAATTCATTTTATGCATTATTGCTACCAACTCATGTTCTATATTGTTGATGGGTTGGGTGCGGTTTTGTGGCCCATCTCCTGTTGAGGACTGTCCGTGTGTGGTACTATTTTCCAGATTTTTTACATTTCTTTGTCAGATCCTATTGCTTCATCAATCTTTTATGTTCTTTACCGTCTGGAATATTATCTTTTTTCTTTTTCTCCCCCTTATGTGTTAACACCCCTTGTTTATGGTCTGGCTTCCCTTTCCTTCCCCTTTACCCTCATGTTTTTTACTTCTATTTCTGGTCTTCGTTCCAAAGCCATTTATCTTATTATTGCATGTTTTGAATTTCACATGTGAATTATCGGTGCACTTCTCTCTTGATTACTTTCATTTTGTAATATGTTTTGGTCCATATGTTGCAGTTCTCTTTACCCACCCTCATGTGTTATCATGGTTTTTAAGTGCATAACTTGGAACATCAAAGGGTTCAATAACCCTATTAAGAGACAAAAGATTATCTCCCACCTTAATAAATTCAAACCATCTATAGCTTGTATACAGGAGACTCACCTGTCTCTTCCCGAAGCCATGAAGCTTAAATCATTTTGGATTAAAGAGGTTATTGCTAGCCCTGCCGTCGGCAAGAAAAATGGTGTTGCTATACTTTTCTTTTTTAAACAAATGTTGCTATACTTATCAGCAAAAAATTGTCCTTCAAAATATTAGCACATGACGCTGATACTGAAGGGCGCTGGGCTTGGGTTAAACTTTTTATCGGCTCTGACTCTCTATCCATTATGAATGTGTATGGCCCCACTCTCCCTGACCCTGGGTTTTGGGATTCTATTAAACAAATTATTCTTAGTTCTGGGCTCAATAACCTCATTTTATATAGAGATGACAATCAGGTACAGGCTCCCTTTATAGACAGGAAATCCAACTGCATTTTCAAAAGCTGCAGGTCTCATTAGGCCTTTACATGTTGATTAGCTGAGACTGGTCTTGTTGACACCTGGAGACTCTCTCACCCTACTCGCTTGATTACACCTTTTATTCACCCCTCATGATAATCTTTCACATCTCGGTTATATTTTTTCATTGAAGTCACTCACTGGTACTATCATTGATTCTTCTATTTCTAACATCATCATCTCTGCTCATGCCCCGGTCTCTACCACGTTTGACTTTGCTGATATAAAATAGCCACCTTCTTGCTGGAGATTTAACAATAGCTTGCTTATTTCGCTGAGAACCTAGACCGTGACACTTCAGTTGTTACAAACTGGGATGCTTTAAAGCGACTTTGCGTGGTCATGTCATTGTTTACTCTTGCAAGAAAAGGAAATTACATAAAGCACATCTTGATGACTTGTACCTCCAGCTTTCTGATTATGAAAAACAATTCTATTGTTCTCCCTTAGATGTTAATCTTCGCTTGGTTCTTTCTTTGTGCTTTCAGATAAATAAAGAACTCACTGAATTGGCTACTGGTGCGTTACTAAAATATAAAACCAAAATGTATCAGACTTCTAACAAGGCTAGCAGATCCCTCGCCTCTTACCTTAAGTCTGAGAAGGAAAAGATGTTTATATAGCGCTTCAAAGATAGATCTGGCACTCTTAGGACTAACCCTGACGACATTCTCAACTGTTTTAAACCATTTTACTCTGAGTTATATCTATAGGCACATCCACTTGGTGTTTCGTGTGATAGCGAGCTCTACATATACCAGCCACCCGCGAGCAATGCACAATATTGGATTTTCTGCCCCGGGTGTTCATTTACATTGAAGCTCTTTTGGGTAAATAGCTATAACTTTGTGTTGTAGCACTAATGGAGAACAGCCATTTGTCCATCTTGACTGTATGATTAAAAGCAACTCCTCGTTGTTGCTTTTCCCAATAAGTATGATCAAGATGCTGAATATAATATCGACTGATATCTTAACCGAATGAAACAATGCGAGATACCTAAAATTAGGAATACTACGACAACCACAATCAAGGTAATGAAATTGAGGGGCTATGTATTGAAACTACCCCTTTCGCTTTGTGAGCCAGAGCTTTGAGTCCTGGATTACAATTTATATATCTACCTACAGGTGTAACGAGGAATTCAATTTTGAATATTGTCCACTTCCTGATTTATTGAGGACGCTGGTTTCCTTAAAAGGACTCAACCCACGCGCCGAAGAAGGTAATTGTTTACCTTTTATCGGTTTATCAATAAAATTATGGCATAGGAATTGGAGTATTAAGTCCTTTTTCCTGATTTTTTTATTTCTTCTACCAGCAGCTACGCCAACCAATACCAAGATAAAGACTTCAATTGCGAAGACTTATCTACTTTTTATGATAATTTTTAAACAACGTGACATCACTCCTGAAGAAAGTCCCTTAACAACCTTTGAGGACTAAAACATGTCGTGTTTGAAAGCCTAGCATTCACAGACTTTTTCTAGATGAGCACAAATTCATGTTGACCATTAGAATATCATTACTTGGATGATGTTCTGTACATTAAGCAAGATCATTGTATACTCAGCCTTTATTGAGTTTTTTTGTCACGAAGACCAATATATAGCTTCTGTTAGTCTTTTTTATGTATGTATTGTATTTTTCTATATTCAAGTGTTTTTTATAATTGGATTTTAATAAAATTGAGAATTTATGTTTGAGATAATTTTGTGGCCTAACTGCTGATAGGTTCTATCTACCTCTTCTGATAATTTGTGTACTCTGAGTTATATACCATAGAATACTCCATTTCTCCTACTCATATTGACTCTTTTCTGAATAAAATTAGTAGAGCATCATATCCACAAACAGATCTCATCCATTTAGAGGGAGAGATCAAACTTCTTGAGATCAATCGTGCTATTAAGGGATTAGGTAAAGTGAAGGCCCCAGGTCCCGATGGGCTCTCCATTGAATTTTTCAGTCCCTTTGCTAGCTAGCTCCCTTTCTCCCAGATTGAAGACACTTTTTTCTTATTTTGCATCTCAGCAAGGTTTGTCTGGGTCATTCTCCGAAGCACTGCTTATTCTTTTTGGCAAGGCCGACAAAGACCATGATCTTCCCAAAAATTATAGACCAATCTCCCTCATTAATGCAGAAAGCAAACTTTTTGCGAACATTTTGGCCAATGGGATTGAATCTTCCCTTCCCGCCTTGATCAAGTCTGATCAAGTTGGTTACATCAAGGGTAGGGACATATCTGCGAATGCCAGGCTTCTACTGAATGCTCTACGCTTGGTATCTAAGGACAAACAAGATAATCTAGGGTATACTGCAATTGCACTTGATGCTGAAAAAGCCTTTGATAGGGTCAACTGGGATTTTATGTTTCAAACTTTACGGTGGCATGGGTGTGAGGAAAATGTTATCTCGCTTACAAAACTTCTCTATTCCTGCCCTAAATCTTCTATCTGTATTAACGGCTTATCATCTTCCTTCACTTTACTAAGAGGCCCCAGACAGGGCTGCCCTCTCTCTCCTATTCTTTACATCCTTTCTCTAGAACCTCTGTTAGAACTCATTAGATCTGACGTAAACATCCCTGGAATCCCACATGGCTTTTCCAGTACTAAGATTGCTGCGTATGCTGATGACATCTTGATTTTTTTTTTAAAACAATTTTCTTTATTTTCATTTAACAACAAACACAAAACAAATAAACAACAACTCTCAACATTTGCTCTGGCACTTTCGGGTTTAAGTTCATAATGTACATTATCCGCTCAGGTCACGGCCAGGCTCACTCCTCCTCCGTCGGGTTGTCCTTGTTCCTGTCTGCGTGCTGTGCATGGGTGCGGGCAGGTCACCTCTCCTCCCGGCTCACTCGAATCAGTTGCACTGTTTTCCTTGTTGCTCCCAAATAAGTCTTATACCAAGGTATTCCACACGAGTATTGTGGCCCCACTGTTCTCTTCTCCCCTCTGCGAGGTTCTGGTCCAGACCGTAGTTTCTGCTATTGCCGACATCTTGATTCCTATAAAAAATAAATAAAAAAAAACTTCATCTCCCTTTCTTGCTAAACAGGTTACATCAGTTTTCCTTGATCTCCAGTTATCAGTTTAACAGAGAGAAATCTGAAATTCTTCCCCTTAACTTTTGCGTTAAGCATGATTTAGACACGTTTGGATTTAAATGGTGTCGGAACTCAATTAAATATTTAGGTCTACGATTTTCTTCTACTGTGGCCGATACCGTTAAAATTAATGCTGAGTCACTAATCAATAGACTCAAAGAACTCACATTGAGTTGGTCACCCCTTTACCAATCCTGGTGGGGTCGTCCTGATACCATTAATATTATGCTGTCCCCTATTGTTCTATATTATCTGCAACTACCCCCAATCTCACTACCTTCCTCAAGTCCATTAATTTTATTCTTCTCAATTTTCTTTGGGGGGGGAGTGGGAAGATGTAATATAATTGCTATTAGGAAATTAAGAGCCTCGTATGATGATGGGGGGCGGAGTCAGATTTCCCGACTTCAAACTCTATCACTCTGCCTTTTTACTCAAACAGACTAGTTGCTGGTTCACCTCTCCTCCTCCCGCTCACACCCCCTCTTGCTGTATACTGGAAAAAATCTGGTACTCCCATATAACATCACTGATTTAATTTACATCTTCAGTCAGATCTCCTCTACATTATCAGATCCCATTAAGGCTTCTATTTCGGCATTAATGCATGATGTTTCTCTTCCCCCACTGTAGATCTCCTGCCCAGAACCTCTCTTCATTTTTGTGGCATAATAAAGCCATTACTATTAATGGCAGGGCTCTTCACCTGAAGTCCTGGTTAAATAAATGCATCAGATTTTTCTATCAAATTATTGATAATGGCTCCCCTCTATCATTTCAACAGCTAAAATGTCAGTTTCCCATTCCCAATTCGGACTTACATTTTTACATTAAATTGGTCAATCCGTGTTTGGATCCTCTATTGAGCTAACCAAACAGTATTCTTTTACTCGATGCCTCTAGACTTCTGCTCTTAACCATGGCCTCTGTTGCCCCTGCGGCTAAATTTTACAAAGTCTTGTGCATTACGGCTCATCCTACCACCAAATGGTCTACGTAATCCAATTGGGAATTGGACTTTGGTGCTACTTTGGATGATAAAACATGGTCTCTACTATTCGAGATTAAGGGTGTCTCCATCTCTGCTAACATTACACAACATTTGTATTTTTTTTACTCATTTTTTACTCTGCTGAAAATATACAAATCTAAATCTGGAGCTGATAACAAGTGTTGATCCTGTGGTGATGCCCCCGCCTCCTATAAACATGTTTTATGACTGTCCCCATGTTTTCAAGTTCTGGAAAGAGGTGTGGCGATTCCTTCACTTAATTCTTGATGCCAATATTCCCCTCTCCTTTCTGAATGTATTTCTGGGTGGTGTTGCCATTATTACAATTGGTTTACAGGAATCAGCTAAACCCTACGACCTCTTCCGTGCTCTTGCCCTCAAGCTTGTCACTACCAATTGCAAACATTTGCAAAATGTCTCCGTTAAAGGATAGTGGAACAACATATGTCATGTGCAGAGAATGGAACAATGTATGGCCATTTACCTTGATGCTATTCCCAAATATAATGCAAAATGGGCTTTTTTTATATGCTACTTGGATCACTTCAGCCTCACCTTCCACGGTTCGTAAATCATCCTTTAATGCGCACTTAGCTCTTGCTGCACCATCCTTTCTTCCTCAAACTTAATTGCATGTTTACTATTGCTGATTTATGCCTTAACTCAACTCCAGAGTTCATAATGATTTAATTTTATATTCTCCTTTCCTTCCCTTCCTTCCTCTTGTTCTCGTGTTCGTTGCCTTGTCTGTTCCCCTCTTTGTCTATGCCAATGCTTGTTTTCCTCAGTTTCCACAATTCACAGTTCCTTTTTATCAGGGAACACTTATTCACTGTTTGCAATTCATGTGGCATTTAATCATTGTTACTTTCTTTCAGTTCGATATTAAAAAAAACTTCAAGTCAGTCACCTTAAATGAAGCAACCTCAAATTCCCAGTGTACTCTCCTGCTGAGCATTTGCACCTTGTTCACACACTTATTCACACTTTGAAAGTTCACTGTTTTTCTGGCACTTCCTTGGCCATGTCAGTTCTATTACAGTTCGGTATTCACAAATCGCTACATTAATATCTTTCAACCTTCAGGTTATTGTAGTTATCAAACATCTGCATTTCAGGTATGACCAGCATTATGATTCCCTCCGCTCTCCTTTGCTGACTGGCAAGCGACTTGACCTGCATACACCACGTGGTTCGCACCACCTCTCCTGAGCGGGCCATTTATACCACCCCTTTGGCCTCAGGTGCAGACAATATTCTTCAATTACATAATTGTCTTGGTACTCGGCACCCCTCTTTCTCGTCCCAGTACCAGAGCAGTGTTTGTATGTCTGAGTTAATAAAGGAAGGGTGTATGTTTATATGTTGTCTCTTCCTCATCTCAGAACCATATTGGTGTGTATTAGGAGATGGATTTCTGACAGAATAGGGAAAGGATTGATAATACCCCAGAAAATCCTAGGGGGCATTTGACCGCTTATAAAAGGGAAATGGGGGATACCCAAGGGTGCCTCATCCCCACTCCCCAAGCCTCCTCCACCTAGGTGATCCTCCCTCGCCTATCCACACCCAGGGTCAGGATCCGAAAGTGACAAGCTTTCCCTGGCCACCTGGGGGGAGGATACATTGGGGGAAAAAGTGAGGACGCTCTCACATTCTTCACACAACACTAGCACCAATAGCACCTGTGAACTGGATCATTGCCCTGCAAATATGCACTATGCTATCAGTTCAGAAAATGCTCTGCTTGCTAATCCTAAACATCTGGAAATCCCTGAGGGGACCCAATAAGTCACAGTAAGGATCTTAGCCTAACAGCCCGAATGCAAAGGAGATACCACCCCCTCGACAGGCACTGGAAGCTCTACAGAAACAAGTTTCCCCTGGAAAGCACGCATGCTCTTTCATTGCACCAACAAACAATAGAATGGAGCTAAACCCCTCAATATAATTCGGCCGAGCTGCACACATACTTACATACCTCCACGTTCACCTCAGCAGTTTTTAGAATGCAGCTATAACCCTCAAAATCAGCTGAGCTGCACACAGTCTCACTCTCAAACACCAGTGCCGCCAGAATGCAGATACCCAAGTTTTGTAGCATACATTCTACTGATCTCGCACAACCACTGCATCACACCCACTTATTGCACACTCGTGGCACACATACCGGGTGCACCCAAGCACATATTACTACATTACTCTCTCCACTGACCTGGACTGCGGTCCCGAGGGCGTTCAACCCACAGCACTTTGCCATCATACCAACGGTAAAAGGCACTATACAAATTGCCAATAACATAACATTGTGTTGGTCTGGAGGAAGGGATGCAGGCACATTGGTGTGGGTCTGAAAGGAGAGAAGGGGTCATCTTGGTATGCGTCTGGAGGGAGAGATGGGGGCACGTTGGTGGGGACTAGATCGGAGGGTGGGGTCTGGAACAGAGGGAGGGGGCGTCATTGTGTAGTCTGGAGGGAGGGATGTGGGCACATTGGTGTGGGTCTGAAAGGAGGGAAGGGGGCATCTTGGTGTGGGTCTAAAAGGAAGGAAGGGGTCATCTTGGTATGTGTCTGGAGTTAGAGATGGGGGTACGTTGGTGGGGACTAGATCGGAGGGTGGGGGCACATTGGTGGGGTCTGGAATGGAGACATGGGGCATATCAGTGGGATCTGGAACGGAGAGAGGAGAGCATCATGGATGGAATGGAGGGATGGGGAATGGAGGGATGGGGAATATCAGTGGGCTCTGCAACGGACCAAGGGTGGCGTCATAATGGGGTCTGGAGGGAGGGATGGGGGCACATTGATGGGGCCTGTATCGGAAGGAGGAGGCATTTTGTTGGGGTCTAGAATGGGGGGATGGGGCATATCAGTGGGCTGTGGTGGTAGGGATGGGGCACATTGGTGGGATCTGGATCAGAGTATGGAGCACATTGGTGGGGTCTCAAATGGAGGGATGGGGCATATCAGGGGGATCTGGAATGGAGAGAGGGGGCATCATGGTGGGGTCTGGAGGGAGGGATGGGGCACATTGAAGTCTGGATTGGAAGGAGGGGGCATTTGCTTGGGGTCTGGAATGGAGGGATGGGGCATATAAGTGGGGTCTGGAACAAATGGAAAGGGCATCATTGTGGGGTCTGGCGGGAGGGATGTGGGCACATTGGTGTGGGTCAGAAAGGAGGGAAGGGGGCATCTTGGTGTGGGTCTGAAAGGAGGGAAGGGGGTATCTTGGTGTGGATCTGGAGGGAGATATGCAGGCACATTGGAGGGTCTGATCAGATGTTTGGGCACATTGGTGGGGTCTGGAATGGAGGGATGGGGCATATCAGTGGGGCCTGGAATGGTGGGAGGAGGGCATCATGGTGGGGTCTGGAGGGAGGCATGGGGCAAATTGGTGTGGGTTTGAAAAGGGGTTGGGGCATCTTGGTGTGGGTATAGAGGGAGGGACATAGGAATATTGATGTGGGTCTGGAGGGATGGGGCATCAAAGTATGGGTCTAAAGGGAGGGATAGGGCATCTTGGTGGAGTTTGGATAGGATGGAGCGAGCATCTTGTTGGGGTCTGGAATTGAGCAATGGGGCACATCGGTGGGATGTGGACTAGAGGGATGGGGCGTATCAGTGGGGTCTGGAATTGAGGTAGGGGGCATCATGGTGGGGTCTGGAGGGAGGGGTGGGGGCTTCTTGGTGTGGATCTGAAAGAAGGGAAGGGGCATCTTGGTGTGTGTCTTAAAGGAGGGAAGGGGCATCTTGGTGTTGGTCTGGAGGGAGGGATAGGGCACATTGGTGGGGTCTGGATCAGAGGATGGGGGCATCTTGGGGTCTAGAGGGAGGGATGGGGACTCATTGGCTTGGGTCTGAAGGGAGGGACAGGGGCACATTGGTGTGGGCCTTAAAGGAGGAAATGGGGCATCTTGGTGTTGGTCTAAAAGGAGGGAAGGGGCATCTTGGTGTTTGTCTGGGCGGAGGGATGGGGGAACATTGGGTCTGAAGGGATTGATGGGGGTACATTGGTGTGGGTCTGAAAGGAGGAAATGGGGCATCTTGGTGTGTGTCTGAAAGCAAGGAAGGGGCATCTTGGTGATGGTCTGGATCGGAGGGATGTGGCACCTTGGTGGGGTCTGTAATGGAGGGATGGGGCATCTTGTTGGGGTCTGGAATGGAGGGATGGGGCAAATCAGTGGGGTCTGGAATGGAGTGAGGGTGCATCATGGGGGGTTTGTGAGCGAGGTACGGGTGCACACTGGTGTGGGTCTGGAGTGAGGGATGGGGGACGTTGGTGTGGGTCTGATAGGAGGGAAGGGGGCATCTTGGTGTGGGTCCGAAAGGAGGGAAGGGGGTATCTTGGTGTGGGTCTGAAAGGAGGCAAGGGGGCATCTGAGTGTGCTTGTAGGTGACTGCGTTCTTCAGTGCACGTGTATGGCTGGAGGGGCATGGCCAATCTCGGGATACTAGGGTTGGAGTGTTTGTTTGGGGCCATCCATACCAAGGGGGCATGTTCTGTGACTAATTTGAATTTTCGCTCCATCAGGTAATATTGGAGCTATGTATGGTACACTTTATTGCCAGGCATTCTAACTGCACCATCTGATATGTATTTCCCTAGGGAAGAGTTTATAGCTGATATATATGGTGGGCTTCTTTTCCAGTGTTCGATCTATAACAAGACTTCCTCCAGCCACACTGAGTGGGGGTAGGTATGTGGGAAAATGTTTCTAGTGAAGTCAGGCATAACTAACACTTTCAAAAGCAATTTGGGCTACTTGATCCCAGTGTACAGGGATGGGCCTTGGCGAGTTTGTATTTTAAGGGGGCTGTTACTTCCAAAAAGTTGGTGATCTTTGGTAGTATTACAACAGCCCCAGAGTGGTGTTTGTGTATGTCTGAGTTAATAAAGGATGGGTGTATGTTTCTATGTTGTCTCCTCCTCGTCTCAGTAAGATATTGGTGTATTCGGAGATGGGTTTCTGACAGAATAGGGAAGGGATTGATAATAACCTATAAAAGCCTGGGGGACATTTGGCTCCTTATAAAAGGGAAACGGAGGATACCGTGTCTCACCCAAGGTGGGCTCATTCGCACTCCCCAAGTCTCCTCCACCCAAGTGATGCTCGTTTGTATATCCACCCCCGGGTCATGATCCGAAAGCGACGGCCTTTCCCTGACCAGCTGGGGGGAGGATATATTGGGGAAAGAAGTGAGGATGCCCTCAAATTCCTCACACAACACTAGCACCAACAGCACATATGAACATGATCATTGCCCTCAAATATGCCCTACGCTATCAATTCAGAAAATGCCCTGCTTGCTAATCCTACACATCTGGAAATCTCTGAGGAGAGCTATATACCAAGGCACCTTCTAGTACTCATTCTTTGCTAATCCCAACTATCTGGGAATGCCTTGGTAGAACTAGCTTTCAGGGAATCCAATTAGCAGACTACCGACCGTGGACGTCGCTAGCACCTACACAGTAGCAACATGAGTTTTGGGACAGATCTGCCTGTCACCACCCGTCCGTCTTTGCCTAAGCAATTTGACCCAATAAGACACAGTGAGGACCTTAGCCTAACAGCCCGAACCCAAAGAAGATACAACCCCCGGGATCGGCACTGGAAGCTCAACAGAAACAAGTTTCCCCTGGAAAGCACACAGATGCTCAAACCCACTACTATGATAACACTTTCCTTGCACCAACAAACAATAGAATGCAGCTAAACCTCTCGATTCGGCCTAGCTGCACACATAGGCTCACTTTCAAACACTAGCGCTGCCAAAATGCAGATACCCAAGTCCATTGGTCTTGGAGCACACATTCTACTGATCTCACACAACCACCGCATCACACCTAGCACTAGTATGCAGCTACACAACACTGATTGCACACTGGCTGCACACATACCGAGTGCACCCAAGCACATTTTACTACATGACGCTCTCCACTGACCTGGAATAAGGTCCCTGAGAGCGTTCAACACACAGCGCTTTGGAATCATACCAGTGGTAAAAGGCACTATACATATGTCCACTAACATAACATAACATTGGGTGGGTCTGAAGGAAGGGACGAGGGCACATTGGTGTGGGTCTGAAAGTAGGGAAGGGGGCATCTTGGCGTGGGTCTGGAGAGCGAGATGGGGGCACATTGGTGGGGACTAGATCAGAGGGTGGGGGCACATTGGTGGGGTCTGGAATGGAGACATGGGGAACATCAGTGGGGTCTGAAATGGACGGATGGGTATATTAATAGGTTCTGGAATGGACGGAGGGGGGTGTCATGGTGTGGTCTGGAGGGAGGGATGGAGCACATTGGTGGGGTCTGTATCAGAAGGAGGGGGCATTTTGTTGGGGTCTGGAAAGGAGGGATGGGGCATATCAGTGGGGTATGGAGGGAGTAATGGGACACACAGGTGGGGTCTGGATCAGAGGGTGGGGCACATTGGTGGGGTCTGGAATAGAGGGATGGGGCATATCAGTGGGGTCTGGAATGGAGGGTAGAGGGCATCATGGTGGGGGTCTCGAATGGAGAGATGGGCTTATCAGTGGGGTGTGGAATGGGGGGATGGGGCATCAGGGTGCGGTCTGGAGGGAAGGATGAGGGCACATTGGTTTAGGTCAGTAGGGAGGGATGGGGCACATTGGTGTGGGTCTGAAAGGGGCAAGGGGGCACATTGGTGTGGGTCTGAAAGGAGGCTAGTAGGCATCTTGGTGTGGGTCTGGAGGGAGGGATGGGGGCACATTGGTGGGGTCTAGATCAGAGGGTGGGGCACATTGGTGGGGCCTGGAATGGAGGGCATCATGGTGGGGTCTGGAACAGTCTGGAGGGTGGGATGGGGGCATCTCGGTGTGTGTCTGGATGGAGGGATGTGGGCATTTTGGTGTGAGTCTGGAGGCATGGGGCATCATAGTATGGGTCTAGAGGGAGGGATGGGGGCATATTGGTGGGATCTGGATCTGAGGGACGGGGCATCTTGGTGAGGTCTGGAATGTAGGGATGGGGCACCTTGGTGGGATGTGGAATGGAGGGATGGGGCATCTTATTGGGGTCTGGAATGGAGTGATGGGGCAAATCAGTGGGGTCTGTATTGGAGGAAGGGGGCATCATGGTGAGTTTTGGAGGGAGGTATGGGTGCACATAGGTGTGGGTCTGAAGTGAGGGCAGGGGACATCTGAGTGCGCTTGTAGGTGACTCCGCGTACTTCAGTGAACGAGCATGTCTGGAGGACCATGAACAATGTCTGGATACTAGGGTTGGCGTGTTTGTTTGGGGCCTTTCATACCAAGGGGGCATGTTCTGTGACTAATTTGAATTTTCACCCCATCATGTAATATTGCACCTATGTATGGTTCACTTTATTTCCAGACATTCTAACTCCATCACCTGGTATTTATTTTTCTAGGGAAGAGCTTTTGGCTGATATACATAATTTTTTTATTTTAACATTAGTTTATTACAAACTTTATCATTACATTTCCTCTCCACCAATCTCTTATCATTAATTAGACAACGTCCCTTGGATATTCTTGATATCCCCAACTCCCATCCTTATCCCCCACAGTAAAAAAAAAGCAATAAAATATTGCTAAAAGAAAGACATCATAGGTAGAAAATCACATCATTATCCCCTTCCCAGCCTCCGCTTCATAAGTCTAGCAGGTCTGCCAGTTTGTGTATTTTTTATTTGTGTCATCGTCATCTTTGTGATGGAATAAATTTGTCTCTTGTCTTCCACCTATTTAAATCCACTGATCTATTTACTTTTAAGTTTGATTTATTTTCTAAACGTCATCGAATTATCTAGCATCTTCTGGCTTACTTCTTCTTTACTTATGCCATCTCAAGCATGGGATCATCAATGTTGATCTTCATATGACTCAGCATCCTGTTTTAATATCTCGTACAAAAAGTAAATTGTTGCCCATGTTTGCATGATATTATCCCCCTGCAGAATTAGCTGTCATCAATCGTCCATCTCCAAACTCACCAGTGCAAATTTCCCCAGGGGGATACTTCTTAATCTATTCACCTTCAGTCAGCTGGTTATCAAATGTCGTACTGATTTCACCTCTTTTTTGCAGAATCTACATAGATTGTCGTTAACTTTTTTTGAGTGCATCATGTGCATCATTTGCTTTGTTGGATATAGGTTCAATCGAAGATGAAGAAATTGGTCTCGATGATAACGACTTGGGAATTTTATTAGATATTTCTTGAGGCTTTTGACTGCACGAGCTTCGCCCATTAAGTTTAGCGAGGAACGGAAATTCGACCGTTTATCAATGGTCTCTATCGAATCACTTTGAATTACCTTCTGTTTAACGGCACACAGATTATTCTTTAGTAACATCATTGATACATTCAGTTGTTTAAGATTTTTTAGACATTTCTTGTGCCATCTGTTTAGTATTCCAGGATAAGATTCAGTTGGTAGAAGACCCAAAATGTGGTAAGGTTTAGCAGATGATGACATGGACATTTGACGTAATAGTGACAGAGGTTTCCATAATACTATGGATTGCAGCGATTGTAACCCCAGTTCATACCTAATCGCAGCAATGGGTGTACACATGGGGATGCGTAAGACCTTCCTCCAAAAATAGCCCTCCATAATGTTCCAAATTGACCAACTTAGATTCAGGCCAGATTCACATCCACAAGTTATTATGGCTGTTACCTTCTGGGTGTAGAACATAATGAGTGGTTTCATGGAGAACTTTCCATACGTAGCATGTAAGATACTTCCTTGCAAGCTCAGCATCTTATTTTTAAATTTCAGGTCTTTTAGCCATTCCCATTCTCTTATGGATTTATTAAACAGGATTCCCAGGTATCTAATGCCCTCTGTAGTTTCAATTATTTCTTGACCTGCTCTCCATTGAAACGTTCGTCTTGATTTCCCCATCAAGTATTCGTAGAGGATATTTATTTGTCACTGTAGTCCCATTTGGGTCTTATTGTTGCTGAATCTGCTAAATACAACTTAAAGGCTAAGGAGGCTAGCAGGCACCCCTGCTTCATACCTTTCTCAGTAGTTATCTCGTCCATTAGATCTCCTTTGGTATTTATCCGGATACGTATTTTTGTATCAGAATGGAGGGCCATTATAGCTTGTAAAAGGTCCTCAGGGCACTTCCACGACTTAAGCTTTTTCCACAGCTATTTACACTGTCAAAAGCTTGATGTAGATCGATGAATGCCAGAAACAGTGTTTGATTCACTTTCGATTTTTCTAGCTTAATAAGATTTAGTAAGATGAGATTTAAGTCTGTCCCAACACCCTTTGTGAATCCGATCTGTCTTGCATCGATGATGTTTTCCATGTCTGCTCATTTGGCAGACTTTTTATGTAGAAATGATGCAAATAGCTTGCCAATTACATCTTGCAGGGCAATTGGTAGTTGTTCGGATTTAATCTGTCACCCTTTTTAAAGATAGGAACAACTATCGGCAATTACCAAGATGCCGGTATTTTCCTTGGCCTCGCAATTTGCTTGAACAGAATTTCAATGAACTAAGCCCGGATTCCTTGTTTTTCTTCAGCATAATGTTGGTCCCCCATCGGGTCCTGCTGCTCCTGAATTGTTTTAATTTTAGTATAGCTTCCTAAATGTCATATTTCTTAAAGTTAAAATCCCATGTTACTACAGGTTCTTCCAACACTCCATTCTGGCACGCGGATGATTTTGCGAAAACTCTTTTGAAGTGATTGACCCACTTTTCCGCATTTACACAATTACTTAGCGCAGCAGGTTGGGTCAGTGTTCCCTCATTTATCATTGTCCAGGTTTCGCTTTAGTTATGATGGTAAAGGATTTTAGCATTTTTTCTGCTTGCTCTTGGTTGCGAATAGTTTTAAACAAAATATGCCAATTACGATATCTTTGTTTTCTTTTCTTTATGTCGTGACTCCAACTTTGGCACTTATTCTTTCTCAGTTTCCTAATGTCCCTTTGTAGTATCCTTTTTTGTTCTGCTACTTCTTGACTGTATATGTGTTTTGGTTTTTGATGACAATGCTTTAGTACTGTGTCTATTGTTTGATACATTGCTAATAGCGGAACGTAATTTGGGTCTTGCAGGCCTTGCTTATTTTGGTTGTTAAAATACTTAATTAAATTCTCAATACCTCTCGGGTTCACCCAAGGGCAATTCTTCCCAGAGGTTATAGGGGAAGTCGCCACTATATCTTTCAATTTCTTGGGCCCATCGCTCACCTCTGTCTTTACTTGAGGTCGATTTGATCATCTGTTCAATGGGTTTTCCTTTCACGTCTATCCGCTTTATGTTTAGGTCACCGCAGACTCTGATATAGGGATTGAAAAATTCCATTATACAATCATCAATCAGCTTGGACACTGAGTCAATTGAGCACCCCGTTGTAATTTTAGCTAGATTCCAATATGTATTAATAATCAATAGACAGCCATGCTTGTTGTTCTCTTTTTTAACATTTTGCAAATAGATTTGGATTTGTACTCTTTATCAAAGATAATCCAATGTTATTTATTATCATTGTTATGAGTCCTGAGAACGGTCTCCTGTTCTGATTTTTTCCAGCAGCATTAATTAATGTTATGAATCCATCACTCCTTCGGGGGTCACGCAGCCATGTTTCTTGCAAGCAGATAACATGATGCTCATCTTTGTTTATGTTCTCCTTATTAAATAAATGCGTAAATCCTCTAGTATTCCATGAAATTAGGGACTTTTCATTTTGACTCCTTAGGGCCTTTAGCTAATACTGGTTGGAGAATTTGCCATGTCTAGAAAAATGTGACCATCCCATTTCTTGCAAATGATTTCTTTGAGTGAACCTTCTTTTTAGGAGATCTCTCATTTGCTCATTTTGTGAGCTCTCAAATCTCGTATTTTGCTTACTGTCTTTTAGCTCTTTTCCTTGATCTTCTGTATTTCGATTTTGTCTAGTCAGGTCATAGCCAAAGCGAAGCAGCGCAGTTCTTGCATCCAAGAAGGTACTTTGAATGATAAGTGAGGTTACATGTAACAGAACACAGTCCGAGCGCTCTTCTGTGACATGTTGTACTATCTCTATATCGTCTGATAGTAATGATCTTAATGAGGAGACACAATGTAAAAGTTTTATCACATTCCCTCAATTTATGTTAACCTCATTTTTTGTAGATAGAACATTTTCCAGTTGTAATTTCCCCGATTGTTCTCTTATGTACTTATCTCAGAGGTCATCACCTCTATGTGTATTTTCTCTCCTTCGTTGTTGTGAAGTTGTACATTTTGGGTTTAGCCTTGGAACTGACCTTTCTCTGGAGCGCTCTCTCTCTCTCTCTCTCTCTCTCTCTCTCTCACTCTCTCGACATGTCGAAATGTATTTGTCCCCTTCTGTTCTTCACGGGTGAGAATGACAGCGAGCACTGTTTGCTCTTTTTTGCCATTCTGTGGTCCTTGTCTTTTTCTTGTGTCGATCTTTGGTTTACATGCTTTCTAGTTGACATATTTTGTTCACCTATAACCGAGAGCATGGATGTCTTGCTTTCCATTGTGTCCTGCATGGAAATGGCCACATCATTATTTTCATCTAAGTATATCGACAGGTTTTTAAGCAACTCGTTTTCATCCATTCGACTTTTATCCCCCTCCTTCTCTTCCATCTTTGGTCTTTTCTTTGCATTTTAAGTCGCCTCACTTCTCAACTGCTCCGAGTTGTTTGATTTTTTGAGCATGTTGGTGTTATCAGCCATTTTATTAGCATTCTTACGATCAAATAGTGTAGTTGTTAGTGGAGTCGTTAGATTTCTTATGAAGATACTCAACCCATTTGATTTTCCCTTTTTTTGTGTATTTGCATTCACCAACATCCCTTTGATTGCCTCTCTCTTTTGAATTTGCGTTCCCCTTGTCACTCCTTCCACACAGCTATTTTAGATTGTTGTCTTAAAGATACCAAAGCTTTGTAGGGTATTATCCTTGGGAATTAAAAATTGATTTAAGGTAGCTTTGGTACTTGGGTTCATTCTACATTCCCTCACTGTTCAATTTTTTGACCCATTTACTGTCTTTGCAGCGCTACCTGTAGCTGCACTCATGGCTACTGATTGTTTCATGGCCACAGCTTCCTCAGATTCCATTACAGCCTTCCTTCCGTCTTCATGATTCAATATCACGTTGCCTTTTAGACCGTTAATGGATCCACTTGATCCTTGTGTGATAGTGGAACTTTGTGATAGTGCTTCCTGACAAACTTGCCCACTGTAGTCCTCCATTGTGTCGCTTTCCATTCTGCCTCCATTTGTGGAGTCAGTATTTCCTGTTTGCTTGGGCCTTTTCCCTTTATCTCCATGCAAATTAAACGCACAGGGACATTCTGGTGCTACTATTTTTGGAGCCATTTTGTCAAAGTTGTGTCTCATCCATTTTGTGGAATCTATCACTGCCTCCATCAGGTCAGTTTTCTCAGCTAGTTAATTCCTTACAAGATCAATCAAACTCTTATGCCATTTTGAAGAAGATTCAGCTTCAATATCTAGTCTCCTTTGTACTGTTTGAGTGAACATTTCCAAATATAAAAGTTTGGAATGAACCATCGCTAGTAACGTCTCACAATCTTTTAGACTTTCATTCAAAGATTCGTATAGTTTTATAAACGGAGACATGGAGATTGTTAGAGCCGCAATCAAATTGTTAAGAATCTGGATTCCGGCTGCCACTGACAGCTGACCTTTATTCCCATCATCTGTACAACCTTTTTGGGTGCCATTTGCTTGCCTTGGTGAGTCTAAACTAGATGATTCAGGAATACTGGACTGAGATCCTCTGACGTCTCTAATACTCTCTTGCTCATATGTCAGATTGCAATTTGAGAAGCCTCCTGTTATTTTTGACAGATATCGTGGTGTACTTGATGGATCATTGCTTACCAATTTCCTGACTTTTTCAGGAGCCAGCTTCCTTGAACTGTTGGAGTGACTAATTGGAGACAGGCAGTAGGTTTTTAATCCACTCAGGTCCTTTGCTCTTGAACTTGTGCAGCTTTTACACAATTGATCTCTCAGAGTTTCCAAATCCGTATGTATGCGCGCAGACAGGCATGCCTCTTTGCACTTCCTCATTATGGTCATGGTTAGCCACACCAAGTTTCAAAGACCTGTCACTATCACTGTCTGTTAACCTGTGTGTCCTGGTGTACGACTCGTGTGACTCTTGTAATTCGTGTATCAGAGTCTTCTTTCCAGTTTGAACTGCTTTTCTGTCCATTAAGCCTTGTGGGGTACTCTCATCAGCCTTTGGTTGTATTTCTTCATCCTCCATCTTTAGGTCATCCACTACTCTGTTTAATAGTCTTGACACTGTCAAGAATCCCACTAGCCATGCTTGAATATTCAGAGTATTCCAGTTCTGTATCAGCAGACACCTTCCCTTGAACCTCGCAGAAGAGACCATTAGTTGGTATTGAGTTTTTCTTTGAACTGTGCGTCTCGCACTGTGTTTGATTTATGTCATCCTTTATACATGTCCAACCTATAGGATGATTGGTTATTACCAACCCCTGTGGATTGTTACTTTCATTAGTTTATAACACATACTCCAGGGTTTCCAGTGTTAGGATCTTGCCATTGCTTAATCGATACATCCCCTCGTCATCCTCCAGCATGTCCATGTCTACCAGCTGAAAAGAAACTGCATCCAGCAACTCTGCATCTGTAATGTCAGCAATGTCTGGCGACATCTCTACCATGGCCTTGATTAGCCCGTTCCGTGTTTGAGGTGTCAGACATTGCAACATATCATTGCTAACGCGCTCACTTTGGTCTGTGTCACAAGAGGGCAGGAGAGTGCTAGTTAGCAGACATTTTGCTTCAGAGTTTATTTGGCCGCCCTGCTGCAGCTGCGCATCGCCACTCACCTCAATTATGCAGTCAAAATCACTGTTGTTTCCGGTATCTGCCAACATGAGATATTCCACCAGTGTCTGTATAGCTTGCTACTGCTTTATTTAGAGTTACCATCTTTCTTGTAGTTGTGCTTGCCGATCCAGACCCAGCAGCAACAGCCACTCCCAACCACTTTATTCAATGAACTTGGGTGAAAATTCCCGCTATCAAAGCAGCCCGGGTCCGCTTGGCAAAGGGAGATGTATTGGGGCAGAGCGTGACCCAGAGCTAGGCGCTGTGGAGGGACACTGCAATGGGGCCCGAAAGGCTACCTCCGGTGCTAGGACACCCTCACAAACCCACCCAAACTCACTGCTCCGCTTCGCGGGGTGTGGTGATTTTGTAGCTGCATAGCACCTTGGGAAATCCTGGTTAAAGGGCCAGTTCAGTGAAAATTGGTGAAAGTCTGGAAGTCTTTTGTGATGTCATGTGCCCAGGAAAGCCTGGTCACGTGTCAGGGGGCGGGCTTAGGAAAATAAAGGTACCACCGAAATTGACGTCTTGGCCCCAGTCCGTGTTTATGCACCCTAGAGTGTGGTCCTGTCTTCCTTGCAACGCTGAGCTGTGCTACCAGGCCAAGCAGGCCTCATCACCTTTGCCGGGCCTCTGCCGTGACGGAGTGCCCCACACTGGCGACGAGCCGGCGCCGTCCCCATGCGCCCGCACACACCTTCCCTGCAACTTGGTGTGCACCAGTTTCCCAGAACATTCCAAGACCAGCGCTCAGCCCCTCACCATCAAGCGGCTCCTGCATCACACGCTGGGCCCACACCACACCGAAGAGCGAGCCTCGCTCCAGCAACCCCAACGTTCCAAAAGGAGGATCATCGTGGGTGAGTGACATTGCATATAATGAACGTGGAAGAAAGCTGAGCCTCACGTTCACACCCCCAACACTCTAAACGCAACTACAGATCACGTATGAATGAACGTGGAAGAAAGCTGTGCCTTGCTTTCACACCCCTTATATTTTAAAGGGAGTTACCGATCGATCGCGTAAGAAGGAATGTGAATGGGTGAGCCTCGTTTTCACACGCCCAACGTTCCATGTCAACAATAAAAGGAAAAAAAGAATGTCACAGCATTTCTCAGAGCTCCAGAAGCCGGCTGCTACATATGCCATGTCCCAGAGTTTTCAGACACAACAGCTCTTTCGCTGGTTTCAACAAAAAGTGCAAAGTTTGTTCTGGTGAGTGGCTATAAACCCCCACATGGGTATATAAGACCCCAATAAATGACAGTGACGGGGTTCCTCCATAAAAGCACAAATAACTATTCCACCAGAGGGAGAGAATGCAAATCCTCCATGGGCTACACCACCAAGGGCACGTGTTTGTGCCTGCATCTGTAGGACTCAACATTTCCCGCGCACGGCCCACAGACCATTTTGCAGCACCAAACATGTCCAGCACTAACTCAAGCCCCTCAAGGGCGAGCGCAAGCCCGTCGGAAAGCAGAAGCATCAACCCAGAGCACCCAGACCCGCCGCTCACCACCTTCATGCCACCTTTTGACCCATTCTCCACAGGAGCAGCGATCTGCTGGGGCATCTGGCTACAACAATTCGAGATGCACCTCGATGCCAGGGAGATCACACTAGACAGGAAAAAATGCACGTTCCTCTTGCTCAACATAGGAGCAGCAGCTCTATGCCTCTTCAACGCTATCCCAAACAACGGCGACGCAGACAACTAAAATGCTGCCAAAAATGCGCTTACCAACAACTTCAAACCTGACCTCAACCCGGACTATGAACAATTCCACTTCTGTATGGCCAGACAGCGGGAAAGCGAGACGGTGGATAACTTCCATGCTCGCCTAAGAGAGATGGCAGTCGGCTGCGAGTTCCCCGACGAGGAATTTGACATCCGCCTCCAAATAATCAATGGGATCTCATCAGAGAAACTGAGGAGGGCCATCCTAACAGAGAAAAACATGACTTTATGCCGCATCCTAGAAATGGGGCGTCTTCGAGAACGCGCGTAAATCCAGGTGGTGGTTATCAAAGCCGCAATCCAACGACTTCCACTTGACAACCCCAGATTATCAGAAGAGATTGCAGGAGTATTGAGATGCCAAAACACCAGAGTACAGGGAGATAGAGGAACAAACCCCTCCAAGCCCCACATGCCTCAAGGGAGAGAGAACACATGCACGTGGTTCAGTGGCCCATGGCACAGAGGAGAAACATGCCCAGCACGGGGGTCGACCTGTCGCAAGTTCAACCACCTCAACCACTACGCGGCTGTCTGCCTACACCCACCAAGCACAGGGGACTGTGAACAACCACCACGAAGGCTGCAAGAACACCAAAGGAAATTTGCTCCTCTAGAAACCTCTCACCAACCAAGCAGAAAAGGGAAAGCGAGAGCCGTTGACCACTCTCAGAGATCACCAGACACAAGTGAAAGCGAAGAAAGCGAGGACAGCGTATCCCCCGACAGAAATGACAAAGAAAAGCAAAGGAAACACAGCAAGAGGGTACACAGAGTACACCTAATCTGAGCAGTAGAACCCAAGAGATACAAGCAGTGGAAAAGACCATCGTGCACAGTCCTGTCGGACGGAAAACCCCTAAAAGTATTCATTGACACCGGCGCAACCGTCAATGTCAAGCCAGTGGCAGCATTCGGAAAACTCCAACCAAGACCAAAGCTCCAAGACAGAAAAGTCAGATTATATGCATACGGCTGTAAGAAACCACTGCCTGTTCAAGGGTCATTCAGATCAGACTTTTCACACAACAACACCACACGCCGGGCCCGCATATATGTTGTTGACGCTGGTTGCGAAACACTGTTAAGTTGCAAAACGGCGGAAAAACTACAACTAGTACAATTCACATTCAGCATCCAACACACAGAAATCAATGACCTGCTTGAGAAGCACCAAAAAGTGTTCCAGGGCAAAGGCAGATCCATCAAACTACATATTGATCCGACCATCGAACCAAAAGCGGTACGCCATCGCAGGGTGCCATTCCACATGAAGGAGGCCGTTGAACAAGAACTCGACAAACTGGAACAAGCAGGCATAATAGAGAAGACATCAGAGCCCACCCCCTGGGCGTCCCCCAGGGTGGTAGCGCAAAAGCCCAACCAACCCAACGCAGTACGAATGTGCATCGATATGCAGCTCCCGAATGCTGCCATCGGAAGAGAACACCACATCACGCCAACCATAGACAAACTCATCGTCGACCTGTCAGGAGCAGCGATATTCAGCAAGCTAGACCTCAGGTTGGGATACCACCAACGCAAACTGGCAAAGGAGTCGAGGTACATCACCACCTTCTCCTCCCACTTGGGGCTAAGGAGATACAAGAGTCTGAACTTCGGGCTCTCGTCGGCAGCTGAAGTGTTTCAGCACAAAATCAGAAAGGTCCTCAATGGCCTAGAAAGAACATCCAATATCAGTGATGATATCATTGTGTATGCAACAAACGACAAGGAACACCACAAACGCCTTGCTGCAGTTCTGCACAGACTGGAAGAGGCGGGGCTAACCCTGAATGCAGAGAAATGTGAGTTCGGGAAGGAAGAACTCTGCTTCTTCGGATACATTTTCAATGCATCAATGCAAGGGAAGTATCGCCGGACCCAGTAAATGACATTAAAAGCGCCAAAGCCCCGCAATCTGCCGCAGAAGTACAGATTTTCATGGGAATGGCAATGTACTGTGCGAGATTCATCCCAGACCTTGCCACCATAGCAAGCCCCCTCCGTGAGCTAACGAAAAAGGACCAGAAGTGGGAGTGGTCATCCACCCACCAGCAAGTCTTCCAGCTAATCAAAGACTCGCTGTCCGCCTCCACAACCATGGCATTCTTCGACATCGAGAGACACACTGAACTCCTAGTCGACGCAAGCCCGGTTGACCTGGGAGCTTTGCTCACCCAAATTGACAAGGAAGGCAACATACACCCCACTGCTTTTGCTAGCCATACGCTGACCAAAATGGAACAAAGTTACGCACACATTGAGAAAGAAGCAATCGCAATCCTGTGTATATTTACTAGGAAAACGTGCAAAGGTATTCTCGGACCATAAGCCAAGCCCCTCATCCCGATATTCAAAGGCTCAGCACCACACCCCCCAGCACGCATCGAAAAGTGAATGCTGCAACTCCAGTCCTACAACATATAAGTGGAGTACAAAGCAGGCGTGGACAACCCTTCTGACTACCTGACCCGCCATCTGCGACCCGTCACCGACCAGGAGGAAGGACACGCGACAGAGACAAATGAACATTTATGTCATGTAGTCGCCTGCGCCCGACCATGAGCCATTACCCTGCGGGAAGTAGCTGACGACACTGAGGCTGACGCCATCCTACCCACACCACTCTGGCCATCCAATCCGGAAACTGGAAGAACTTCCTATCCTCCATGGCACAGCGCATAAAAACTTCCCAAGAAAAGCTGCAAGCACTCTTCTGGATCTGCCACAAACTTACCATTGCCCCCGAAGGAGTGATACTCAAAGGGCACCGAATCGTGCTCCCCACAACTCTGGAAGAAGGAGCCCTCCAACTAGCCCACAGCGGGCACAAGGGAATCGTCAAAACCACCTCATACTTAAAGTCCCGGATGTGGATGCCTCAAATGCAACAGCGAGTGATGAACCTAGTAGAGTCGGGCGCAGCATGCAAAGCCACCAGGAGGGCCGAAACCCTGGAACCCATCATCAGCGCACAAAGGAACAACCTGCGGTGGGAAGCCGTTAGCATAGACAATTGCACCATTGCCGGAGAAGGCTACCTACTAGTCATAGTGGACGAATTCAGCCGGTACCCAGAGATTGAGCATGTGGCGTCCACCAACGCCGAGACAGTGACTCTGGCCCTAGAGAAGATATTCGCAATCCATGGCATCCCGATCAAAATCAAAAGTGACAACGGACCACCTTTCACCAGCCAAGAACTACGCCAATTATTCCAAGACATCAACATAAGACACACGTGGATCATCCCAAGATGGCCACAAGCAAACGGAGACGCTGAACGGTTCATGGGATTGCTTAACAAAGTGATCCGAATCGCGAGAGAACGAGGCCACTCATGGCTGAAGGCAGTGTATCGCTTCCTAAGGGCACACCGCCAGACCCCGCACTCATCGACAGGGATCAGCCCAGCGTCCCTCATGTTTGGGGTACCAATACAAGTTGAGCTCCCCATCCACCCGAACTGGGTAGCACCCGACCCAGATGTTCCCGCCATAGAAGCAAGGCGCGTCAAACAGAATGAACAAGAGAGCCGCACTCGCCGCGCAAGCCACCGCAAACTACAACCAGGAGACACGGTAATAGTCAAGAACCGGGCTCCGCCCAAGATGTCTCTAAACTTTGTATTCAGACCCTGGACAGTCAGTGCAGCAAATCACAGCATGATCACAGCCACCAGAGGAAAGGAGACAGTTACCAGGAACATTTCACACTTCCGGAAAGTCCCGGCGGCACTATGGGAAGAAAGCCTGAGGACCCCACAGACAGAAACCGGGTCACACACTCAGAAACCGGGTCACACACTCAGCAAAACGACTCAGAGCCATCCGGAACCCATGACACCCCCAAGAGCCAAGGACACTTGCTCCATGCGAGAGTGAAGCCATGCCAGAAAACCCCCAGCGAAAGAGACAGAGAGGAGTCATCCTCGATACAGACCGAGAGAAAGGCCACGACCATCATCCCGCCTGCAAGGGTACGTTGTACGAGGAGTCTACCATCGAGTGAACTCACACAGTGCGACATCCTAAGGGACTAGAATATACTAATACTGTTTGAAAATGTTATTGTTCACGACCGAGAAAAGCATTCCAAGTTTGGGAGGAATGTGATGTCATGTGCCCAGGAAAGCCCAGTCACGTGTCAGGGGGCGGGTTTAGGAAAATAAAGGTACCACCGGAACTGACATCTTGGCACCAGTCTGGGTTTATGCAGTCTACAGTGTGGTCTTGTCTTCCTTGCCACGCTGCGCTGCGCTACCAGGCCAAGCAGGCCTCATCACCTTTGCCATGCCTCCGCCGTGACGGAGCGCCCAACATCACATCTTTCTGCATGCAAAGTATACAGAGTGTAGCCTGTTTTCCAAACGGCAAACACTTAGCACCACTTCACTTGGCTTCGCGGGGTGTGATGATTTTGTAGCTGCACAACACCTTGGGAAATCCTGGTTAAAGGGCCAGTTCAGTGAAAACTGGTAAATGCCTGAAAGCCTGGAAGTCTTTCTGCATGGAAAGCACACAGAGCGCAGCCTTTTTTCCAAACGCCAAACACTTAGCACCACTTTCCGATATATATGGTGGGCTTTTTTACAGTCTTGGATCTGTGACAAGACTTTCTCCAGCCACATTGAGGGGGCATAGGTCTATGGGAACATTTCTTTAGAAAAGTCATGCATAGCCAACACTTTCAAAAGCAATGTGGGTTACTTGATGCCAGTGCACAGGGTTGAGATGGGTCTTGGTAAGGGGGCTGTTACTTCCAAAAAGTTGGTGATCTTTGATAGTATTACACCAGCCCCAGAAATGCCAGATGTCTTTTTTTGTTAAGGGCTGTGGGACACTCGGAAAAGCCTCCACGTTACAGTAACACCAATTCATTCCCCACTTGAAATCCATGGTATTTTACAGACAACTGGGCAAGGTGAAAATTTGCTGGGTTGGTCCTGTTGGAACGTAGTGATCACCCAATAGAGACATAATATTAGGATTGTAAATTGAAAGAGCCCTTAAAGTGTTGAAAAGTCTGTCTTTCGCTTGGCATCTTCGGCAAGGGGCATCTGCCAGTGACCCTTTGTAAAACCCAGAGTTGAAACGAAGTTCAACTCTTCTATGGCCTATCCTGGGTATGGGGTTTGCATCAAACCTGGACATTTGATTGAATCGTCTCAAGTCAATGTAAAACCACCAGCTGTTGTCATGCTTGGGTACCAGCATGATTATAGAGGGCCCCTCACTGTAAGATCTTTTTGATTACACCTAGTTCCTGCATTTTCTTCAGCTCTCCCTTAATGATTTTCTTCCTGGCCTCAGGTAGCCAGTGTGATTTCAAGCTAATGAATCTTCCGGTTGGAGTTTAGATCTAATCAGCCTCATCACGAGTTTGACACAAATATGGCAGTAATTCCACCCGAGCGGTATTACTGTTTGTGGTATTACCGCCAGTGGTATTACGTTTTCCCCTAATTTAGTGGTACGGTAAATGTGGTAGTTTCTGTGCAAAGGGGACCTGGCTTAGCAGTTTGTGCAGGGCTGCTCCCATTGGTGGCAATACCTGACTGATTTGCATATGTCTGGAAACCTTTTGCAATGGTGAAGAGGGGCTAAAAACAGCAGTGTGGAAGGATGACAGTGGTTCAGATTTATTCAAAACATTCCGTCCATCACCTTTTCGGTTTTACTGTGTCTCTCTGTGAGAGAGAGTATGCCCAGACGTGGGTCCCTTGCTTTCTGCATCATAGGGAACCAAGCTGCACCTCACTGAGGAGGCCCAACAAGGCCGAAACATGTCTGGGGTTGCTTGTGTTTCCATGCAGAGGGGACCTGGCCTAGCAGTTCAGGCAGGACTGCTCCCATTGGTGGCAGTACCTGACTAATTTGCATATGGCTAGGCACCTTTTGTAATGATGCAGACGGGCTAAAAGACAGTGGTGTGGGAGGTTGCCCAGAGCAATGGCAGTGGTTCAGATTTATTCTAAACCTTCCACCCATCACTGGTTTTAGGTAATGCCGTTACTGCTACCTTTATCAAATACCGCCAGACTTATAATGAGGCCCAATGACTCTTCTTTGGATCTTGTGTACTACCCTACTTATCCTCAGTGGCTTCGGGGAGCACACACACAGGTATCTCCCTAGCAATTCTGCAAATTCCTTGTGGCTTGTTCTGGGGAGACTTGGTAGATCCGTGGCCCTGTGAACTTGAATTGGTAAGGAAACCCACTGGCTATTCTCATGGAGAGCTAGGAGCTGGGGGTTGATGTTTCCCCAACAAGCTTTCATTATATTAGCATGATAAAGCTGAAATGTTTGTCTTATATCGGCCTGATGGACTTTATACGTGAGGCAATACATGACCTCCATGATTAGATATGGCCCTGGGCTGTTTCAAGATGAGGTTTTACCAGACTTTGCACCTATTTCTTGTATTACCTAGTGTATTACCTGGTGTTATGTACCATGGGGTGATCACTTGTCTGTTGACTCCCCGGCCCTTCACACTCTTCTCTCATGAAATCCAAGACATCAATTTGGTGTCGGGCCACCCACCTGATCAAAAGGAGAGCATCCCACAGATGATTGGGGTATCTTTCTTAGTGCACCTTCTTGAAATGCCATTCAGAGTATGGTTAAAACTTTCCATCAGCCCACCCGTCTGAGGATAGTACCCCAACACCCTCCATGTAGACATGAAACTGCTGCTTTAGCTAATGAATATTTCTGCCAGAAACCTTCAATTGGTGAAGAACGGGATAAGCACCTTCACAATATTCTTGGTGTTGTTTCTTTTCAAGGGAAAAGTCTCTGGATACCTGGTGGCATAATCCAGGTGCCATAGGATGTAATCCACCATTCCTCATCTTCAGTAGATGCATCGTTTTCTGCCTCCCCACCCGCTCCTTTCCATCCACCAGCTCCTACGTCACCTGAACCCCCAGTGCCCCACTAATTCGCCTAGTCCTCTTTGTGATCTGAAGCCTAATCAATCAATCAATCAATCAGGCACTTATATAGTGCAAGACCTTCACCGTAGGCATCAGGGTGTTGAGATACCGAGCAAAAACTGAGAAGATTTCAATGAATGAATTCATTTTTTAGTGTGTTTTATAGAGGTTGAAATCCTCAAGCTTGCACAGAGGAAACGGGAGGCAATTCCAAAGCTTTGGGCCTACCACAGAAAAATCCCATTACCAACTTTACCGTACCCTAATCTGCATACCTTAAATCGCTTTACAACTCAACTCACTGTCAGTCAACCCCTCAAAATATCACCCTAAGAAATCTCATGTTCAACCTCTTTAATGTGTTGATAGATAAGCCCATTCTGTTTGGAGTGTGAATTAAGATTTCACTGTGCTCGGTAACCATAACCTTGCACAGCACTACGTGGTCTCTGAGCAGGTAGATTGGCCACTATGAGGCATTTTTCTCTGGAAGCTTTTCCTTCAAAACACTGGTGGGTTGTCAAAGATCAAGTGCTAACTGGTCTTCTTCCTTGCTGTCCAGGATTACATTTACAATATGTTGTGTTGTCAGTTTGTTGGGCTTCCTCCAAAGTTTAACTGCTAGAAGTTTAGCACCAGGACCTGGGGTTCTCCCAAACTTAATTTGAGCCAGGACCTCTTCTACTTTTGCCACTTGAATATCTGCCCTGCGTTGTGCCGATTATTGGTTAAACAATTCCTCCGGACTTCCAACCCTGTCAGGCCTTGAAAAAATGTATAATGGTCAGCAATCCCCTCAGTTATATTTCAGCACTTTCAATTACAATACCTTCATGCTCTCTGAAACCACCCATGTGCTCAAATGTGCTCTACTAGGCGTATATACACTTTACAATCTTTTTGGATAATTTCTCAATGTTTTTCTGTGGTTTTACCTGATCCAAGGACTTCTTTATCCCCTTCTCTTGCCCCTCAAGGCTGCCTTTAACCCTCCAATATGAGTTCACTGTTTCTCAATGGGCAATTGACGTCAAAATATTCCTATTTTAGCTCTTTCGCCCTAGTGACTACTTATTCATCAAGTAGGTGAAAGTGTTGTGTGCCTTTTTAATCACTGTTATCAGCAATGGTGAGTGGTCTGACCTTTCTGGGCAGAGGAACCTCGCCCCTCTATTTTCATGATTCCAGACAAAAAATGGTCTAGTGTAAAGAAGGTGCAAGTGCACAGTCTTGTGTGGATTTCCCTCCTTCCTCACTCCTATCAGTTTCATGGAGCAAGGGAATGCTTGAGTCTAAACTCAACCTTCAGCCCCAACCTTTTACCTATCCAGCGACGGGTACCTTGTCATTTAAGTCCCCTTGCATTAGCAACCTTTCTGGAGGTACCGACAACAGCTGGCTTTTTATACCCCGTTTACAGTTTCAACGACACTGTAATCACCCCACCATGAACTCTGCTCTGTGTAACTTTCCAAAGTAAGGGACTAGGGAACATTTACACAGTCCCACCCACTGCAAACTCTCACAAATTGTTGTCCATTATTGTAGTGGGCTCTGCTCAGAATGTTGCATGAATTCCCCTGGAGATGTTTCTGGGCGTCCCATCAAAACTTGTTTGCATCTGATGATATATTTCTGAAGTGCTCTTCTCTTAATCTTTTTACAGCGCTGATATCAGTCCATAACAGGCACAAAAGGCCATTTGCTTCACTTTGTCTGACATATTAGGACCATGAACAACTTTCTAGAGTGGTTGGTACTAGAACCAGGAAGGTTCCGGGAAGGTTCCAGGCATTCTCGCCCTCAAAGTAGTTCTTAGTTCCTACCTCGCCTTGGGGCCTTACATCTCTCACCTCATCTTGGGGTATGGGTTCTGTCAACGCCTTAGGGTTTCATTTCTCTCATCCCGCATTAAGGTCTGGATTCTCGCACCCCACCTTGGGGTGTTTTCTCGTTCACCCCACCTTTGGGTCATGGTTCTCTTACCACACCCTGGAGTCTTGTCCCGCCCTCCCTGCCTTGGGGTCTCCTCTTACTCATCCAAACTTGGGGTCTTGGTTCTCTTACCTCCACCCTTGTGTTTTGTCTTGTTCACCCTGCATTGGGTTGTTCTCTTGCTCGTGCTGCCACGGAGTCTCCCCTCACTCACCCCACCTCCGGGTTTCCCATATCTTACCCTGCGTTGGGGTCTGGATTTTCTCAACCAACCTTGTGGTCTAGGTTCTCTTACCCTACCCTGGGTGTTGTCTCTCTCGCCCTGCCTTGGAGTCTGGGTTCTCTTTCCACTCCTTAGGGTGTTGTCTCACTCACTGTTACTTGGGGTCTTCTCTCGCTTACTCCACCTAGGGTTGTCTTCCTCCCACCCCTCCCTGTGGTCTTGTTTAGCCTAACCTCCCCTCCCTCAGTTTCCTGGAGCAACTGTATACCTTTGTTTTCTTGGTATTGCTACTCGAGTGAGTCGAGTAGTTTGGCTGCTGCGTTTCTGACTCTGCAACCGGTGCTCACTGCTTTGCTCCGAGCAAAGTTGGGCAGCTGTCTCGTCTGCTTGTGGTTCCTATTGGCTGGGCCTTTTTCGGTTGGTGGTTTGGCAGAGTAGTTAGCCTTCTGTGGGCTCGGCCCCAGTCGGCCTCCCCAAGTCTGGCACATGCCCTGTGTCTCCTGCCACACCTCCCAGGAGGAGGGCTGCCGTGTCTCCGGCTCCACGGTTGTCGGCTACCTTCTGCACGGACGCCATGCGCCCACCACTTTCTCCACCAGGTTGACCAGGTTGACCAAAACTGCAATAATGCACAGTGATGAGATGCCCAACGAAGGGAATGGAGATTTCTAGATGTACTTACTGCTTCCTCCTTCTCCCCTCGTGTTATGCGTGATGTGCTGAGATCTGCAATTGAAACAAGGAGTAGTAAGCTGAGCTCTTCACTAACCCTCTCCCAGGTTCTCCTATTTGTCCCTCCCTCCCCCAAAGCTGACTCGTTTGTTGGGATGGAGGAGAGGATAGCATTTAACAGGCTTCTCCAAACAGTTAATGTCACTGGATGGACCAAAAGTAGATTTATAATCTTTCTGGTTTTGGATGAAAATTAAGATTGTATATAATGCCTCTATTCGTTCTGCTGTAGATTTACAATGTCTCTATGACTTGTGCTGTAAATGTCTCTTGTGTACAGGCGCGTTATAAATGACTTATCATATTATATCATGGCTCATGCTAATCGTGTAATTTCCACTAAAATGTCTCTCTTTACATTTTCAGGGCACTGCAGGAACTGCGATGAGGAGGCCGCTGTGGAGGAATGCTGACAAAGTGATTGGTAAGTAGATAAGAGATATGTCGCCATGCTGCATAGATTGAAGGCTTATTAGGTCAGGACCAGCGTTGCTTCCTTTTTATAATGCAATGATTAGTGTCCTTTGCTCTTCTGATTGTTGAGGGTGACTGGCGCCCCCCGCGTGCCTCGCCGCAAGCCCCGGCACCAAGGACTGAGACGCACACGTCCGTCTTGGTTCGGGCTTCCCGGTCGCTCTAACGCGGCCGGGAAACACCCCGTTTACTTGTACTGACCGCGACGGCGTGCAACGTCACGCTGCCGCGTGCGCGCCCGTCATCGGGTGGCGCCACACTCCTCCTTTTTCGGGGAGAACCAACAATTACCATTCAACTATGCACTGCAAACCAAACAACACTGCAACTAGAACAAGTCACAAAACAACATGGCAACGAGAACAAATCACAAACCCCTGTGCCATGAACACCCCTTTATTGGCATCCACCCGGGTCCCCTTAACTAGCATTTCTCACCCTCCGGATCCTCAACCAATTGTCCCAGCACGTAATCGGTGAGGCGAGCAGGTTTTCCTCGCCCAGCCCTCTGGGGGTACCTCCGGCTCGCCTCCGGCACGGGTGATCTGTCCACCGACGGCCCCTGAGCTGGGGACTCCGGCATGCAGGGTGGGTCTCCCTCGTTCTCCAGGACTCCTCCCAGGTCCAGATCAGTAGGTGGGTCAGTTCTAGGATCTCTGAGCTTTTTGAAGAAGCTTACATTGAGAGTTACTTCCGACCGTCCATCTGACGCAGTCACCATGGAGCCCCGGAACGCCACGACATCCAGTGGCTCAGGCTCATACGGCAGGGAGAGCTTCCCATGCGGATGTCGATTGCAAATGAGAACCTCATCGCCCGGCTCCAGCTGTTGTGGGCGAAGCCCCCTCCGAACGTTCTCTTGCTCAATTCTCACTTGCCGGTCCATTTCGACTCGTTGGTCGTCGATCACCGCAGGCTCTCGTTCTCCGACCTCTGGCAACAGTCCTCGCAGACACCTTCTGAACATCGCTTCCGCCGGGGGCACCCCCGTGGACGCATGTGGCGTGGTGCGGTATACCCTCAAGAATTGGTACAGGGCTCTCTGTAGGGACTGCCCCTGTCCTTGGGCAATCCTAAATGTCTTATTGAGGGTCCTCAACAGACGTTCCGCCTCCCCATTCGCTCGAGGCCAAAGAGGCATGATCTTCCGGTGCACCACCCCGCAGCTCACTATCAGTTCAGCAAACCGTTCACCCTGGAATGGCCCACCGTTGTCCGAGCACAGCGTGTGTGGAAACCCGTGAGCCGCGAACAACTTTTCCACCGCCACCACCACGTGCTCAAACGCCACGGACTCCACAAACTCCACCTCGGGGTACCTGGAGTACTCGTCCACCAGGACCAGGAAGTGGGTGCCCATGGTGTTGGACCCAAAATCGGCATGAACTACCTCCCACGGATGGGTCCCCCTTGGCATCGCCTCGATGACCGGCTCCCGCTGTAAGGGCGAGGCTGCCTGGCACCAGACACAAGCCGCCACAAAGTCGTCCACCTTGCGTTCCAGCTCGGGGAAACACACCTTCATCCGGAGGCGGGCCTTGGTCTTGGCGGCCCCCTGGTGGCCCCGGTGTGCCAGTGCGATCACCTCCCCCACCATTGACTGGGGGACTACAATCCGATCACCCCGAAGTAGCAGGCCCGATGCAGAGAAAGACAGTTCTTCGCGAACCTTCCATAGTTGTTCTAAACCAGTGCGGGCCTCCTGAGTGCGCCCCGCCAGGGCCTCGAGCGCTGACTTCCAGGAGCCTTGCTGCATGGACTGCCTCAGCACCTTGAAGCACTCATCCTGTGCCGCCGCAGCCTCCAACTCCTGGAGAGGCATGGCATTTGACGTGGCTGCTTCCACCACGACTTGGACATGCTCCTCAGCTTCTTGCTCACAGGTGTCACGGTCTCCTTCTCCAGGCGCTCCAGGGTGTCTGGATAGGTAGTCAGCTGCGTTATTTGCCCCTGGCCGGTAAACCAGGGTCACCCCATACTCCAAAAGAGCCAGCATCCACCTCTCAATGCGTGCCGGCGGCTTGGATGACGACCCTGCTAGGATGGGCAGCAGTGGTTTATGGTCAGTAACCACCGTCACCGGGCGTCCGAGTACATAGAGCCGGAAGTGGCGGCATCCACACAGCACCGCCAGCGCCTCGCGCTCAATCTGCGAGTAACGTTGTTCGGCGTCTGACAGCGCTTTGCTGGCATACGTGACTGGCCGGACGCCGCCGTCACGGTCAACCTGTGTCAACACAGCACCCAGGCCAAATGGGCTGGCGTCGACGATGATCTCCGATGGTAGTGCAGGATCAAAGAACGACATCGTGTCCTCGGCCGTGAGGGCACTTCTAATGTCATCAAAAGCCGCCTGCTCCAGTGGACCCCAATTCCAGATGGTGTCCTTCCTTGTCAGGGCCCGGAGGGGCTCAGACCTGGATGCCAGGTTCTTGATGAACCGCCCACAGTACGTGACCATGCCCAAAAAGCTTCGCACTTTCGACACAGATTCCGGTGGTTGTGCCTTCTGTATGTCCAGTACCTTTTTTGGGTCAGGAGACACCCCCCCCTCCTTGAACACGAACCCGAAGAACTCCAGGGAGGGGCGCAGAAATTTGCACTTCTCCTTATTTAGTGTGAGTCCCAACGACTGCAGCCTCTCGAATGTCTTTGCCAGACGCCTCAGGTGGTCCATCTCCGTCCTTGCGAACACCAGAATGTTGTCGCTTATGTTTAGGATGCCCTCGAGGTCAGCTAGGGCACCCCGAATGATGTTCTGAAATACTTCCACCGCCAAGGACACCCCAAAGCTCAGCCTCTTGTAGCGATATAGTCCCCGGTGTGTGGTGAAGGTGGTAATGTACCTTGACTCGGGGTGGAGGACGACCTGGTGATAGCCGGCCCGGAGGTCGAGCTTCGAGAAGAAGCGAGCGCCCTGCACCTCCGCAATGATGTCATCCAGCGTCGGTGTGAGGTGCCTCTCCCTCTTGATGGCTTTGTTGGGGATCCTCATGTCCACGCAGATCCGGACTGCGCCCGGTTGTTTGAGTTTCCTTGCCACCACTATGGGGGACACCCAAGGAGTCGGGCCCTCCACCTTTTCTATGATTTCTAGATCGATGAGGCTGTCCAGTTCTTTGTCCACCTGCTCACGGAGGTGGAAAGGTACCCTCCGATGTTTGAGGGCCACCGGCTGTACCGAATCATCAATGTGCAGCCGCACCGGCTCCCCGGCCATCTGCCCAATCCCTTTGAACAGGGCACAATGCTTCTCCAGCAAGTCATTAATGTCTTCCAGGTAGACAGAGTACGCAAAGCTGACGATGCCGAGAGCCTCCGCCGCTGCACAACTCAACAAAGTGTTCTTACTCACTGGGGTCACGTAGAACCGGGCTGTGATGTGAGAGCCACCGTGTTCTACTTTTGCTATAAAGGCCCCGTCCAGAGGGATGGGTTCCACACCACCGAACGCAAAGATGCGGGCCCTTGGTGTAACTAGCCTGGGCGGCAGATCCATGGCGTTGTAATGTTCTTGGGCCATGACGTTCACCGATGCCCCTGTGTCCACGAGGACAGGGACTGGAGACTGGTTCACTTCGACCACGCACCTTGGTTGTCGTCGGTTCCTGCTTCTTAGAAGCTCCACACTTGAGACAAAGAATATGTTCTCTTCGTCTTCTTCCTCGGCTTCTTCCACCTGGGCCTCCTCCTCGCTCTGGTCCACTTGAGCGACATTGGACGGCCGACCTTGGCGAGTGTAAACAGTTCAGCCATGGCCCCTTGGCACTAATACGGGCAAAGTCGCCCTACACACCCTTGAGAAGTGGTCTGGCAACCTGCACCGTCCACAGGTCTTTCCAGCTGCAGGGCACTCCGCCGGGTGGGGCAGGTCGTATCCGCATTTTTGGCAAATTTCGCCTGCCCTCCTGGCTCTGTCTCGTGTGCCGCCGCCATATCTCCTGGCATCTCTCCCCCCTCGCCACATCACGCAGATCTCTTCAGTTTTGATAGGGCGCGACCCGGCCTCCATTCTTGCAGCTCTCGCCTCTGACACCTCGTGGCACCTTCCTAGCTCAAGGATGCGCTGGATCCTTATCCCAGGCTCCCTCAGCACTTGGCGCCTGAGCTTGCCTGACGAGCACGCCTGGATAAGCATGTTCCTAATCATGTCCTCTGCATCGCCCCAGGCACAGGCGAGCGACAGACGCCTCAGGCGCCCATAGAACTTGTCCAAAGTCTCGTCTTCTTTTTGTTTGGCAGAGAGCATCACAAATCGCTCATAGTCCGCGTTGGCAAGGGGCAGAAAATATGCCTGGAGGGCGGCCTTTGCATGATCATAGGATCCATTCCCTTGTGGCAGAGATTCAAAAATTTCCTGGACAGAGGGCCCTGCCGAGTATAACATCGTGGCCAGCCTGGTGTCGTCATCGACCACTTGCGCAGCCCTGAAATACATGTCCAGGCGGTCCACCCACCTTCTCCATCTGGGCCCCAAGCTGGATGGCGGGCCTGACACATCGAATTCGGGGATGGGCTGCAGGGCAGCATGCGCACGTACCTGGGCCATGGCAGGCGCCGCTTGTTGGACACCAGGTGCAGCAGCTGGTTGAACTGGGGGTTGGAGAGCGGGAACCGCTGCCTGACCATCTGCTGGAGCTGCCGGTTGCTGCATTGGAGGTTGTCGACACTGCGGGTCCACTGGTGCACGAGGATGAATCTGCACCGCCACACCGTGTGCTCCGTCCTGATCCTCGGTGTCACTCATGAGTTTGAGCGCACATGCACCCCCATAATGTCGATCAGGGGCCGCAACTCAAACACCCAGTCCAAATTGACCCTCAGCATGGACCACATCTGGATGCAGTGACTCCTACCACCTCTGTGATGATGAAGAGGATGAAGACAGGTGGAGTCGCCAGGATGATGATGAAGGGGATGAAAAAGGCATTATGCCTTTGGCTGTTCCAAAAATTTGTGGCAAAAGACAAATAGATTCAGCAGGCCCAGCCAAGATAGGCCTTCTCCTAGCTTCCACTCGACGTAGAAAACCCAAAATTGAGTCGATGCACTATTTGGGCATAACTCTGTGTAGATGTAGCTGCCAGCTACTAGAATATCCAAAAATTAGGCCTGGGGTCGCTTCAGTGCCCAAACCGGAGCCTCCTGAAGTCCCACGGCCCGTTGCACAAAATCGCCGCCAGCCGCGTGGGCAACGCACTACCCGCGGCGTGAAACGAAGTCTGTCTTCCGACCTCGTTTCGGTGAACAATTGTTCCGATGATCACCGCCGGGCCCGGGCATCGTTTATCCCATCCTCGTCGCCACTGTTGAGGGTAACTGGCGCCCCCCGCGCGCCTCGCCGCAAGCCCCGGCACCAAGGACTGAGACGCACACGTCCGTCTTGGTTCGGGCTTCCCGGTCGCTCTAACGCGGCCGGGAAATGCCCCGTTTATTTGTACTGCACGCGACGGCGTGCAACGTCACGCCGCCGCGTGCGGCCCATCATCGGCCGGCGCCACACGGATGACAACGTGCAGTGTGGGCTGTGGTGGGCAGCAAGGAAAGAAATGAAGGAGCGGAACGCTGCAGTTGCTGACCTGTGTTTCTTGTGCTCTTTCAATGTACAGGTGTCGGAGGATGAACCAGCTGGCTCCGAACTTCAGGGAAGTGGAGCAGGATAGCAGGGGTCTTGCAAAATGGTAACGCTGTGAGTGTTTGCAGGTGCATTTGGGGTGACTGAGTAATGCCAAGCGTGGTTGTGCAATGGGCAGGGTTTAAATACACTGGAAGCCCCAAGATGGATTTGAAGAGCTAAGGAAGCATGCTGGTAATTGTGGTCCTGCTACCCCAGCATTTATCCCTGCTCTTCTTCTTCACTGCAGTCTCCAGGAAGATGAGGTGGGCAGCGCCCCTCTGTCCCTCCTCCCACATTTACATCTGTAAATCCCTGCTTCCTGTAACCCTAAGGGGGAGGTCCTGACATCTGCTCCCTCTCTGTCTTCTTGATTGGTGCTTTATCCTTCCCTCTGAAATGGGGTGGGACTTCCCCATGTCCTTTCATTCCCAATGAATACTGTGCATACAGAGGGTCAGAAACCATGCCAGTCATGTTCAAGTCAACACACTGTTTAACCCCCATGTAGCCAACACAGATCATAGGAACTTGGGAATAGGGAGAACAATTTGTATCCCTTTGTGGGGATTTCCTATACTGAAAGGGGGCGGTCACCCCCAGTGGGATTCGCTTGCCCTGTCCCTTAGGGGCGCTGGGCATTACATGCTCACCACCCTTGTTCCAAAGGGGTTGGCTCGCCCTGGGGGGAGGGGACAAATTTCCTATATTTGTCACACTCCCTTCTTGTGGCTATAGTTACACCCTATTAAATCCAATCACAACTCTCTCCCCACACCACCGCTCATAAAATCTAGAACTGTCTTTAACCCATGAAAACATACCAGTGTGCGCCCATGTACTACCATCCACCTGATCCCCTTCCCTGGGTGCCGCCATGTTTTTGCCACTTCCGTTCCGCTGTCCCTGATCCCTCCACCAGCCCCCTTAACCACCTCTTGGCCCCAAAATCATCAGCAATCCCTCTTTCCACCCCTCTGTTAAGACAGCCTTGGAAAATCCCAAAATTACACAAAGGATCAGGAGCCAGAAAAAAACGGATTTGATAACTGAACTAGGCAAAGTGAAATGCAAAACCCAGCTTTATTAACATCCAAATAAAGCAGGGACAGCATACAAGCATAAAAGTCGTCGCTCTCAATTAATTAAATACAAACAATGGATTAAATACTTAGAAATCATCACTTCTGACATCACAATACAATCTCTTAATACAAAACCTACGTGGACTAGGAATTGGTTAAAGGGATTGACTACATATGCATCCTACAGGGGTTAAACTTCTGATTTGGTAACAGCAACCTGCTCCTTCCTGAGACCACCTCTAAATTGAAAACAGAAAAAGACATCAGCCTCATTACAAGTATGGCGGTAAGTTTTCCCAGTTACCGTCATGCTGGTGCCACAGTTTCCCAGCAACCCGTGATTCTGGAATCAGCGGATGATTATGTGTCGTCAGGCACTCGCATTCCGGCATGCCGGAAACGGCGGTACCGGCTTCACGGAAACACCATCAGAATACCCCAATACTGACAACACCGTCGTCCTCGGTACCTGTGCCTCCAAATCTTTCATCACAGTTCTGGACCCACCAGCACTGGTAACAGTGGTCCTGCAATTACTGTGACCGGAAACAAAGTGATCGCCGGAACAGGAAATCGGCCGGTGGCCATCATAAAAACACAATCCATTGCAATTCTCAAAGCAAAAGTGACACCCGCCCCTCCTGAGCAGACAAACTCCACTATCAGCATGCCATCTCGAGTCTGTGAGACCCGCAAGTGGAAGCTACGCTTCTCTGAGTCTGAACTCAACATGCTAGCGGACACCATTGTCCACCATGCTGCAGAGCTCTTGAGCAAGGACTAGCGCAGGCAAACCCAGCTGCGCAAGAAGAGCATCTGGAAGAAGGGGGACCAGAAGGTGTTGGCAGATGGCACAACACCGCGCACAGTGTGAGGCTGCCAGTAGGGAATGGATGACCTGTGCATGAGGGTATGCAACTCCTCTAGGCCCAGTGGAGACAGGGCAAGGCCACAGGTGGCGGGAGCGCATCTCCAATACGCCTGATGCCGTGGGAGGAGATGTGCAGCAGTGTGCTGCACCTAGAGTCCATTGAAGGGGTCGGTGGCGGATAGGCCGTGGCACCTGAAGACGCCAGTGAGTACACATAACCCCAATGTAATATCAACCTCCCTGGCCACATCCATGACTGTACCAACATATCACAGAAATGGTAATTGCATTGTCCACAACCCCAAACACACCCTGTATGCTCCCATCCAATAAAACAACAACCTGGGGGAATACATAGACATAGACCCATGCCACCAAAATATGACCCATTCCAGTAATACACGTAGAACCCAGCACCGGCACCCTGTGCTGCCAACTGAACATGCATCTGCAACCACACAGACACACAACATCCTGCCACAGTGTACTGTATGTGTGCCCACCGTGCTTCCCCAGGCACAAAAACACAGCAGTGCTAAACACCATCTCCACCAACAAAAGACCACTGTTGCACACAAAGGCAACATGTAACCCCTTCATCGCAGTCAGCCCGACCTCTGAGCATAAATGCACAACTGTCCCTGTGACTTCTACAGGCAGCAAGCCCATGTTGAGCCCATCCATACCACATCCCTCCCCCCCAGCATCCCACAGCATGAACGTCCCCCCCGCCCCATAGCACCGTCCCCAGCAATTGGCAGTACACTGCGACACTATCCCCAGCGCACTACTCTACCATGTACAAACATCACACATCCTGCCGCTCAGTATGCATAACACAAGCATGTGTGCACCATGCCATGTACCACGCCATGACCCCGACATAGCACAGCCACAACCAACATAATGCATGTATCTCTGCTTCATCAATCCACACTGTTCACTGACAACGTGCCTTTCTGACTCCCTCAGGCACATCATCTGACAATGAAGTGGCCCAGGCAAGCACCTCAAGGGGCACTAGCCGCCGCCGACGCAGGACACCACGGACCACCACCACCCAGGAGACTACAGCCTCCACTGGCACAACTGCCACAGTCAGCACAGCTGCGGCCATCCACCCAGCCCCTACCATCAGTGTCAGCACAGCTGCGGCCATCCTGCAAGCGCCTACCATCCCTGTCAGCACAGCTGTGGCCATCCCACCAGTCCCTACCATCACTGTCGGCACAGCTGCGGACATCCCGCCAGACCCTACCATCACTGTCAGCACATCTGCGGACATCCAGCCAGCCCCAGCTACTGTAGTCTTACCACCACCAGCAGAGCAGCCACATGCCGTGCACATCTATCAAGTCAAGAGGACATAGCTGACAATGGTGGAGTTGACACAGGGATGAACAGCAACCACAGCAGCTATGAACCTTTAGTATTCAGCCCGATGGACCCAATGAGCCCACAACACCCACCCTTACCCAGAGTCAGGGAAATGGATGGCAGACTCCAGTGCATCGAGGAACACCAGGATGCCTTAACTGTCCTAGTGCAGCAGCACCTCCAGGAGGCGATGTTGATGCAGGAGAGTGTACAGGCCAGTGGGTGGTGAAATGCATGTGCCCTTGGATGTTGCACAACTGCCATCGTCCAGATGGCCCCGATGGTTCGCGAGGGCAATTGTGTCATGTCCTTCATTGCCGAGACAATGGCAATGTGCCTTCAGGCCTTCCTCGACAGATGGCCCACTGAGCAGGCCCACTCGTCATCCACAAGTTCAACGCCTGCAAGTTCTGTGCTCAGCAGCCCAAGGCGACGTTCGAAGCGCCTGTCCACCTCTGCACAGTCGAGGCCAGATAGCAAAGGGGGACGCAAATAGCCTACAACAGATATGTGCCCTGCATGTGTTTTCTGCAAGGACTACTTGGACTTCATGACAGGAGCTGTGGATAGATAGTTGGGGAGGGGTAGTGTGGAGGGATAGTTGGGGAGGAATAGTTGGGGAGGGGGAGTGAGGATGGATAGTTGGGGAGTGGGAGTGGGGACAGATGGTTGGGCAGTGGGAGTGGGGAGGGATAATTGGGGGGAGAATAGGGAGGGATAGTTTGGGTAGTTGGTGTAGTTTCACATTTGTTATTCGTTCAATTTATACATTACACTTGGTGTTGTATTGAAAGCATGACTGAACATTCATTTTTAGTGTGACTGAGTGATTTATTTCCTGTAGAGTGCTGAGTGCATTAGCTGTCCTAAGCCATGTGCTTGTGTGATGAGCTCAGAAATAGTGGGTAATCAGTGCACGGCCATCCACGGCATCCCTGCGATGTGCCAATTGCAGTTCCTTATCACTGTCATTCTCATCCTCTGCATTAGGGGGGTGCATGTCCATGTCTGGGGGCAGTGGTATGTTGCGCCTGATACACATGTTGTGCAACATGGCACAGGCGAGGATTATCCTGCCCACGTTCACAGGGCTGTACATCAGTGCCCCTCTGACCTTGTCAGGCAGCAGAACCTTGCCTTAAACATGTCAAATGTCTGCTCAATCGTAAAACATGTCCTGATGTAAGCAGGGTTGTATCCCTGCTTGTGCTGGTTCTGTGGTTGCCTCATGGGCGTCATCAGCCATGGCATCAAGGGGTAATAGCAAAACAAAAGAATTGATGGCTGGAAAGTTTAGAATGAATCGTAACCTCTGGCATTGCTCTGCGCAACCCTCCAGACCATTGTTCTTCGCCTGCCAAGCCATTACAGAAGGGGAAAGACCATATGCAAATCAGGCTTGGCCCCACCCCCAAAGGGGTAGTCCAGCCCGAACTGCTAGGTCACATCCCGTCTGCACGAGACCACAAGCCTCCCCAGACATGTTTCAGACTTGCTGGAACGTCATCAGTGAGGAGTAGCTTAGGTATCTAGGCCCAGCAGGCACGGGACCCACGTCTGGGCATACCTGTCCCACTCGGGGTGACAATAGCAAAACAAAAGAGGTGACGGCTGGAAGGTTTAGAATGAATCTTAACCTCTGGCACTGCTCTGCGCAACCTTGCAGACCATCGTTCTTCGCCTGCCAAGCCATTACAGAAGGGGAAAGACCATATGCAAATCAGGCTTGGCTCCACCCCCAAAGGGGTTGTCCAGCCTGAACAGCTAGGTCACATCTATTCTGCACGAGACAACAAGCATCCCAGACATGTTTCAGCCTTGTTGGGCGTCATCAGTGAGGAGTAGCTTGGGTATCTAGGCCCAGCAGGCACGGGACCCACGTCTGGGTATAAACGTGCCACTCGGGGTGACAATAGCAAAACAAAAGAGGTGATGGCTGGAGGGTTTAGAAAGAATCGTAACCTCTGGCATTGCTCTGGGCAACCCTCCAGACCATCGTTCTTTGCCTGCCAAGCCATTACAGACGAGGAAAGACCATATGCAAATCAGGCTTGGCCCCACCCCCAAAGGGGTAGTCCAGCCCGAACTGCTAGGTCACATCCCTTCTGCACAAGACCACAAGCATCCCCAGACATGTTTCAGCCTTGTTGGGCATCATCAGTGAGGAGTAGCTTGGGTCTCTAGGCCCAGCAGGCACGGGACCCACATCTGGGCATACACGTCCCACTCGGGGTGACAATAGCAAAACAAAAGAGGTGGTGGCTGGAAGGTTTAAAATGAATCTTAACCTCTGGCATTGCTCTGGGCAACCCTCCAGACCATCATTCTTCACTGCCAAGCCATTACAGAAGAGGAAAGACCATATGCAAATCAGGCTTGGCCCCACCCCCGAAGGGGTAGTCCAGGCCGAACTGCTAGGTCACATCCCTTCTGCACGAGACCACAAGCATCCCCAGATATGTTTCAGCCTTGTTGGCCGTCATCAGTGAGAATTAGCTTGGGTCTTTAGGCCCAGCAGGCATAGGACCCATGTCTGGGCATACCCGTCACACTCGGGGTGACAATAGCAAAACAAAAGAGGTGATGGCTGGAAGGTTTAGAATGAATCTTAACCTCTGGCATTGCTCTGTGCAACCCTCCAGACCATCGTTCTTTGCCTGCCAAGCCATTACAGAAGGGGAAAGACCATATGCAAATCATTCTTGGCCCCACCCCCAAAGGGGTAGTCCAGCGCAAACTGCTAGGTCACATCCCTTCTGCACGAGACCACAAGCATCCCCAGACATGTTTCAGCCTTGTTGGCCGTCATCAGTGAGAATTAGCTTGGGTCTTTAGGCCCAGCAGGCATAGGACCCATGTCTGGGCATACCCGTCACACTCGGGGTGACAATAGCAAAACAAAAGAGGTGGTGGCTGGAAGGTTTAAAATGAATCTTAACCTCTGGCATTGCTCTGGGCAACCCTCCAGACCATCATTCTTCACTGCCAAGCCATTACAGAAGAGGAAAGACCATATGCAAATCAGGCTTGGCCCCACCCCCGAAGGGGTAGTCCAGGCCGAACTGCTAGGTCACATCCCTTCTGCACGAGACCACAAGCATCCCCAGACATGTTTCAGCCTTGTTGGGCATCATCAGTGAGGAGTAGCTTGGGTCTCTAGGCCCAGCAGGCATGGGACCCAAGTCTGGGCATACACGTGCCACTCGGGGTGACAATAGCAAAACAAAAGAGGTGATGGCTGGAAGGTTTAGAATGAATCTTAACCTCTGGCATTGCTCTGTGCAACCCTCCAGACCATCGTTCTTTGCCTGCCAAGCCATTACAGAAGGGGAAAGACCATATGCAAATCATTCTTGGCCCCACCCCCAAAGGGGTAGTCCAGCGCAAACTGCTAGGTCACATCCCTTCTGCACGAGACCACAAGCATCCCCAGACATGTTTCAGCCTTGTTGGCCGTCATCAGTGAGAATTAGCTTGGGTCTTTAGGCCCAGCAGGCATAGGACCCGTGTCTGGGCATACCCGTCACACTCGGGGTGACAATAGCAAAACAAAAGAGGTGATGGCTGGAAGGTTTAGAATGAATCTTAACCTCTGGCATTGCTCTGGGCAACCCTCCAGACCATCGTTCTTCGCCTGCCAAGCCATTACAGAAGGGGAAAGACCATATGCAAATCAGGTTTGGCCCCACCCCCAAAGGGGTAGTCCAGCCCGAACTGCTAGGTCACATCCCTTCTGCACGAGACCACAAGCATCCCCAGACATGTTTCAGCCTTGTTGGGCGTCATCAGTGAGGAGTAGCTTGGGTCTCTAGGCCCAGCAGGCACGGGACCCACATCTGGGCATACACGTCCCACTCGGGGTGACAATAGCAAAACAAAAGAGGTGGTGGCTGGAAGGTTTAAAATGAATCTTAACCTCTGGCATTGCTCTGGGCAACCCTCCAGACCATCATTCTTCACTGCCAAGCCATTACAGAAGAGGAAAGACCATATGCAAATCAGGCTTGGCCCCACCCCCAAAGGGGTAGTCCAGCCCGAACTGCTAGGTCACATCCCTTCTGCACAAGACCACAAGCATCCCCAGACATGTTTCAGCCTTGTTGGGTATCATCAGTGAGGAGTAGCTTGGGTCTCTAGGCCCAGTAGGCATGGGACCTACGTCTGGGCATACCCGTCACACTCGGGGTGACAATAGCAAAACAAAAGAGGTGATGGCTGGAAGGTTTAGAATGAATCTTAACCTCTGGCATTGCTCTGGGCAACCCCCCAGACCATCGTTCTTTGCCAGCCAAGCCATTTCAGAAGGGGAAAGACCATATGCAAATCAGGCTTGGCCCCACCCCCAAAGGGGTAGTCCAGCACAAACTGCTAGGTCACATCCCTTCTGCACGAGACGACAAGCATCCCCAGACATGTTTCAGCCTTGTTGGGCGTCATCAGTGAGGAGTAGCTTGGGTCTCTAAGCCCAGCAGGCATGGGACCCATGTCTGAGCATACCCGTCACACTTGGGGTGTAACGCTCACCTGACTCCCACGGAGGCGCTGGTCTAGTCTGGGTTGCTGTGGCCTCTTCGAGCGTGATGCGCAGAACTCGGAACACCGACTGAACAGGACCCTCAAATCGTGCTTGTCTGGCCCGTAGGAATATCCTTCTGCAGATGAGAAAGGGGATTAACAGTCTGCAGAATAGTGTGCTTGCTCCCTTCTTCCCCCCTTCGTTCTTCTCTAACTTCCTCCGAAATCCCCGGTTGAAGCTCACCTTATGGTTTGAAAGGATGAACTCTCCATCCTGCTTCTGGTGCAGGGGCGCGTGTTTGTCCAGTTACTTCACTGGTTTTCAGAATGGCGCTGGCAAAATCCACTTGCCTTTTCCGAGCGGAACGCCGTAAGTATGAAGATTACAAAAGTTCAAGTGTTGAGCCTCCTTTTCTGTTGCCTTCCTAACCTGTGATCTGTCCTTTATTTCAGGTGCAGAATGAAGGCGATGCGTTGAGGGATTGAATTGCCGATGGCAAACTCAGGTGAGTTAGCGATGGGGGCGATCCCTCTTAATGTCTTTATATTCCTCCAGTAATGTCTTTTGTCCTTTCCCCATAGGGGCTGGGGTGCGGTACCTGCCAACGAAGCAGCGCCGACCCGAAATGAGGAATGGTCCACCAACAGAAGGCCGGTAAGTGTTATGGCGGAAAATTAGGCTTTCCTCATATGTTCCTTCTGCTCACCTTTTGTCTCTTCTTCTCTCCCCTAGGCGCAGAGAAATGGCGACCCGTGCAGACAGTCGCGGTGGAGCCAGAAGAACTGCCGAGGACAGGTGAGTGAAGCGCGGCGCTGCAGCGAGTAACGCGGTGCTTTTAAATGAAAGTCTTTTCTCTGGAGCGCTGGCGTGAAGGTTCCGGATGCAGGTAAGAAGTTTGATAAAATTCTTGGTTTTCACCTTTCTCTTCTCTTCTTTCCTTACAGGTGTTCCAGGATCGAGGCGGGGGTGGCTGGAGACCAGATGCAGGAGCAGACACGGTGAGCGTTCAGCTGCTTGGATGCAGAACAACGCAAAGCGTGAGCTACTCTCTTGGCGTGGCTTAAATAGCCCCCAAAGTAGTTCCAGGTAAGTATCCTTCCCTGGCCACGCCCGAGTGGCAAAATAGTCCCAATGAAAAAATAGTCCCTTTCAGGTCTCAGGGAGGCCTGAATCTTGCAGCATGGTCTGCATCAGGTAAGTGCACAAAACACCTTCCTTTATGAGCCTGGCGCCTATGGCGCCAGGACTGACGTCCAACATGAGCCTGGCGCCAAAGGCGCTAGGACAGAGTCCAGAGAGCCCCTATAAGGGGCCGCTGGGCTTTTACCCGGGGGCATGATGCCTGCTCCCGGGGGTGCTGGGCCTGGCCTGGTGCTCCGGGGGTAGGCATCATGACAGCACTCCCCCCCAAGGCCCCTCCCAAGGTCGTTCCCTCTGGAGGTTTCGGTTTGTTTGGGAAATTCCGATGGAACCTTTTTACCAGCTGAGGTGCATGTATGTGGTCGCTGGGTTCCCAAGACCTTTCCTGAGGCCCGTACCCTTTCCAATCAATTAGATAGAAAAGTTTTGATTTTGAGATCTTAGAATCCAAAATGTTCTTCACCTCGAATTCAGGCTCCCCATCTATCTGGATTGGTTCTGGTGGCTTTATTAATCTGGTTCCTGGTTGCACTGGTTTCAAAAGTGACACATGGAAAACGGGGTGAATCTGCATGTTAGCTGGTAGATCGAGCTTGACTGCCACTGGGTTAATTATAGCTTTGATCGAGTAAGGGCCCAAATACCTTGGATTAAAAGTTCGAGGTCCCTTGAGCAATAAGTGTTTGGTAGCCAACCATACTTGATCCCCTATTTGGTATGGAGGCGCCTCACTCCGATGCAGATCTGCATTCTTTTTGTATTTCCCTTTCGCTTGTTGCAAATGTGCAGTTGCATCCTTGAAGGCTTGAGTTAACGTGGAATGCAAATGGTCCACTGCGGGCATTTCAAGGCTCAGAGGTGAGTCCAGGTCTGAAGTACGAGGGTGATGTCCATATAGTGTATAAAAGGGGCTTTGGCAGTTCCAGAGTGTACCGAGTTATTGTATGCATATTCGGCCACCCATAAAATATCCTTCCAATTACCCTCCGATTGGTGCAACATACATCGTAGGTATTGTTCAAGGGTCTGGTTCGTTCTCTCCGTCTGACCATCGGTCTGTGGGTGGTGGCTGGTTGAGAGTCTTATGTCGATTTGTGCCAGTTGACAACATTTTCTCCAAAAATGAGAAATAAACTGGCTTCTCCGGTCGGAGACTAGTATGGACGGGAATCCATGCAAACGGATGATATTTTCGAGGAATTCCTTGGCAAGGACAGAAGCTGAAGGTAATCCTTTCAACGGAATAAAATGGGCCATCTTGGAAAATAAATCCACCACAACCAGAATAGTATTGTATCCATTACAAGGGGCAGGTCCGTGATAAAATCTAGTGACAAGGTGTGCCAAGGTACTGGTGGAATGTCTAAAGGCTGAAGAAGACCGGTGGGTTTTGTCTTTTGGCCTTTGTTTTGGGCGCAAACTCCACAGGACATCACGAAAGATTTAATATCCTTTCGCCAGGAAAGCCACCAGAATTGTCGTTAAATTTTTTCCTCAGTTTTGGCAATGCCAGGATGTCCTTCCATCAGGGTATCATGATGACGGGAAATAACCAGTTCTTGCAATTCCTTCTCTGGCAGAAATAAGCGTCCTTGGAAGTAAGGTAGGCCATCGTTGACCGAAAAGTAAGACCCCCTTTGGATCCAATCCTGCAAGGCTGTAGAGTCCAGGTGTTGTTTTACCCGTGTTTGAATGTCTTCAAGGGTTTGTAAAGCGGTTATCCCCAAAATTCTTTGTTCGGAAATTATCGGCACAGGTTCTGAGTTTGTGTCTATTTCTCCCATTCCTATTCGAGATAGCGCGTCCGCTTTGCCATTCTTACAGCCGGGGCGGTAAGTGATTACAAAATCGAACTCAGCAAAGAACAAAGCCCATCGGAGCTGACGTGACGATTGAGCCTTGGCAGTTTTTAAATATTGTAAGTTTCGGTGATCAGTGATCACGGTGATGGTATGCCTGGCGCCAAGAAGATAATGCCCCCAAGCCTTAAAGGCGGACTTAATGGCTAATAATTCCTTGTCGGTGATTGCATAATTTACCTCAGGCGGCGAGAACCTTCTGGACCAAAATGCTACGGGGTGCAGTTGGTTGGTTTCAGGGTCTCTCTGAGACAGGACAGCTCCCATGGCTAAGCTGGACGCGTCGGTTTCGACTATATATGGGAGATCGGGACGCGGGTGCTTCAAAATAGGTGCGGACGTGAATTTAGCTTTCAATTCCTGAAAGGCCTGTTCGGCTTCCTCGGTCCATTTGAAGCGTTTATTTTTCCGCAAGAGTGCAGTGATGGGTTGTACCACACGTGAAAATTCTGGGATAAATCTGCGATAAAAAGTGGCAAAACCAAGCATGCTTTGGACACCTTTCACCGAACTAGGTGATGGCCATTTGAGGATGGCATCCACTTTTCGTGAGTCCATTCGGACCCCTTAAGGTGTCAGGATGAATCCAAGAAACTCAACCTCGGTGGTATGGAAAACACACTTTTCCAGCTCTGCAAACAGTTTGTCCTGACGCAATTTCTCAAGGACGGCCCTGACATGCTTTCTGTGATCAGATTCCGAAGAGGAGTACACAAGAATGTCATCAATATATACGACAACACAAACATCGATGAGTTCCCGAAGGACATCGTTCATGAAGAATTGGTAGGCAGCAGGCGCGTTGCACAACCCGAAAGGCATCACCTGGTATTCGAATAATCCATATTTTGTACGGAAGGCCGTTTTCCATTCGTCGCCTTCTTTCACTCGCACCAGATGATACGCCCCCCGGAGATCTAACTTGGTGTATACGCAAGCGTCCTTCACCTGGTCAAGGAGTTCAGGGATCAGAGGCAGAGGGTAACGGTTTTTAACAGTTATCTGGTTCAATGCACGGTAGTCGATACAAGTTCTAAGGTCGCCTTCTTTTTTGGGCACGAAGAACAAAGCCGAGGATGCCGCAGACTTTGACGGGCGAATGAAACCATTGGCTAGGTATTGATCTAAATATTGTCTCAGATGCAGATTCTCAGGTTCAGTAAGGGCATAAACCCTGCTACAAGGGGGTTGTGCAGCGGGCACCAGATCGATTTGGCAATCGTACGATCTGTGGGGAGGTTACGTGTTGGCCTGTTCCTTTTGGAAGACGTCCTGAAAGTCTTGGTATTCCGGAGGTAGTTGCATGGAGACAGAGGTTACAGACGCTAGAGTAATCTTCAGATTTTCTGGGTAGCAGGTTTGTGCACAATCCGGGATGGTTATTCTCTTCGCTCGCCAATCAATTTGAGGATTATGTGTCTCTAACCAAGGGATTCCGAGAATAACCTGAAACTGTGGAGCCTTGATTACATCAAACACAACTGCCTCCCGATGGCCGTCCAGACCTATAAGTGTCACCTCAGTAGTGGAATGTGTTACCGGTCCAGAGGCAATTTCGGTTCCATCGACTGTGGTGATGACATCTTTGCTGGTTTTAGGACGCAGAGGGAGGTTAATCCTAGAGACCAATTCACGATCCACATAGTTTCCTATAGCCCCACTATCGATGTATGCCTTTATTGCATGCAACCGCTTAGGCTGTTCCGGATCTACGGGGACCATTGGCACAATGAAATGCGAGGTCTGAGAGTTAGTTTTCAAGCTCGGCAAGCGGACCCCTACGCTTGTCGGGCGTGGTCGTTTCCCAAAACAGAGTCTTCATGGTTTTTATCAGCGGCTCCTACCACCTTCTTGGGCGGTTTTGCCGGGCAATCTTGTAGAAAGTGTCCAGAGGACCCACAATAAAGACATAATTGCATCTGCCGTCTTCTTTCACGTTCTTTTTGAGTTAAAGGTCCTTTAACCCCTCCGATTTGCATAGGCTCAGAGACATTAGCACCCTTGGGGTTAGCGTGGGTCTTGACCAACACCCGGGTCTCAAACGTGGACCGATCTGCTTTTCTTGATCCAATTGGACCACTAAGTCTATATATTCTGTGCATTCTTGGGGCGGAATTACAACTTGGGCCAGGACATCTTTAAGTTCTCCGCGTAGACCTCGATAAAATAACGTGATTTTTTTATCCTCTCGCCACCCAGTTTCCACAATTAGTCTATTAAAGGTTGCAATGTAGGATATCAGGTCCTGATTGCCCTGTCTCAGGGATATAAGTTCGTCATCCAGAGCCTGCCCCTGAGAGTGTCGAGCAAATAACCTTTCCATGCTTGCTTGAAATCCTTGAAGATCACAGAGAATCGGGTCATCTTGAGTAACCAGTGGAACTGACCAATCGGCAGCACAGCCGCTGAGATATGACAATACAAAGGCTACCTTGGTCTGGTCATTAGGGAAGGCCCCAGGTCTGCATAGGAAGTGCAAACGACACTGATTCATGAATATGGCGAATCGTTTGGGATCCCCAGCAAAGCGTTCGGGTGGGGCCAGCGGCATGTTTCCAGGTAGATTAATCTGCACAGGGTTACTGGGAACCACAGGAGCGGGGTTCCCTCCGGAACCGGGTAGAGGAGTGTGTCCAGCTTGACCTTGCAAAAACTGTCTAGCCAGGTCATCAGTTCTTTCCTTTGATACAATCACTTCCCTCCTGAGAGCATTAGTCTCTTGACGAGCGGCGTGTACTTCGGCCCGTAATTCCCCCAGTAGTTGGGCCAACTGATCAGTCTCAGAAGTTTCCATAGCGCCTGGGTGGGAATTTGTAGGAAGGCTTCGCATTCTGTAACGCTCACCTGACTCCCACGGAGGCGCTGGTCTAGTCTGGGTTGCTGTGGCCTCTTCGAGCGTGATGCGCAGAACTCGGAACACCGACTGAACAGGACCCTCAAACCATGCTTGTCTGGCCCGTAGGAATATCCTTCTGCAGATGAGAAAGGGGATTAACAGTCTGCAGAATAGTGTGCTTGCTCCCCCCTTCTCCCCTTCGTTCTTCTCTAACTTCCTCCGAAATCCCCGGTTGAAGCTTACCTTATGGTTTGAAAGGATGAACTCTCCATCCTGCTTCTGGTGCAGGGGCGTGTGTTTGTCCAGTTACTTCACTGGTTTTCAGAATGGCGCTGGCAAAATCCACTTGACTTTTCCGAGCGGAACGCCGTAAGTATGAAGATTACAAAAGTTCAAGTGTTGAGCCTCCTTTTCCGTTGCCTTCCTAACCTGTGATCTGTCCTTTATTTCAGGTGCAGAATGAAGGCGATGCCTTGAGGGATTGAATTGCCGATGGTAAACTCAGGTGAGTTAGCGATGGGGGCGATCCCTCTTAATGTCTTTATATTCCTCCAGTAATGTCTTTTGTCCTTTCCCTATAGGGGCCGGGATGCGGTACCTGCCAACGAAGCGGCGCCGCCCCGAAATGAGGAATGGTCCACCAACAGAAGGCCGGTAAGTGTTATGGTGGAAAATTAGGATTTCCTCATATGTTCCTTTTGCTCACCTTTTGTCTCTTCTTCTCTCCCCTAGGCGCAGAGATGTGGCGACCGGTGCAGACAGTCGCGGTGGAGCCAGAAGAACTCCCGAGGACAGGTGAGTGAAGCGCGGCGCTGCAGCGAGTAACGCGGTGCTTTTAAATGAAAGTCTTTTCTCAGGAGCACTGGCGCGAAGGTTCCGGATGCAGGTAAGAAGTTTGATAAAATTCTTGGTTTTCACCTTTCTCTTCTCTTCTTTCCTTACAGGTGTTCCAGGATTGAGGCGGGCGTGGCTGGAGACCAGATGCAGGAGCAGACACGGTGAGCGTTCAGCTGCTTGGATGCAGAACAACGCTAAGCGTGGGCTACTGTCTGGGTGTGGCTTAAATAGCCCCCAACGTAGTTCCAGGTAAGTATCCTTCCCTGGCCACACCCGAGTGGCAAAATAGTCCCAATGAAAAAATAGTCCCTTTCAGGTCTCAGGGAGGCCTGAATCTTGCAGCATGGTCTGCATTAGATAAGTGCACAACACACCTTCCTTTATGAGCCTGGCGCCTATGGCGCCAGGACTGATGTCCAACATGAGCCTGGCGCCAAAGGCGCCAGGACAGAGTCCAAAGAGCCCCTATAAGGGGCCGCTGGGCTTTTACCCGGGGGCATGATGCCTGCTCCCGGGGGTGCTGGGCCTGGCCTGGTGTTCCGGGGTAGGCATCATGACACAGGGTAACAATAGCAAAACAAAAAAGGTGATGCCTGGAAGGTTTAGAATGAATCGTAACCTCTGGCATTGCTCTGCGCAACCCTCCAGACCATCGTTCTTCGCCTGCCAAGCTATTACAGAAGAGGAAAGACCATATGCAAATCAGGCTTGTCCCCACCCCCAAAGGGGTAGTCCAGGCCGAACTGCTAGGTCACATCCCTTCTGCACGAGACCACAAGCATCCCCAGACATGTTTCAGCCTTGTTGGGCATCATCAATGAGGAGTAGCTTGGGTCTCTAAGCCCAGCAGGCACGGGACCCACGTCTGGGCATACCCATCCCACTCAGGGTGACAATAAAAAACCAAAAGAGGGGATGGCTGGAAGGTTTCAAATGAATCTTAACCTCTGGCATTGCTCTGGGCAACCCTCCAGACCATCATTCTTTGCCTGCCAAGCCATTACAGAAGGGGAAAGACCATATGCAAATCAGGCTTGGCCCCACCCCCAAACGGGTAGTCCAGCCCGAACTGCTAGGTCACATCCCTTCTGCACGAGACCACAAGCATCCCAGACATTTTTCAGCCTTGTTGGGTGTCATCAGTGAGGAGTAGCTTGGGTATCTAGGCCCAGCAGGCACGGGACCCACGTCTGGGCATAAACGTGCCACTCGGGGTGACAATAGCAAACCAAAAGAGGTGACGGCTGGAGGGTTTAGAAAGAATCGTAACTTCTGGCATTGCTCTGGGCAACCCTCCAGACCATCCTTCCTCACCTGCCAAGCCATTACAGAAGGGAAAAGACCATATGCAAATCAGGCTTGGCCACACCCCGAAAGGGGTAGTCCAGCCCGAACTGCTAGGAACATCCCTTCTGCACAAGACCACAAGCATCCCCAGACATGTTTCAGCCTTGTTGGGCATCATCAATGAGGAGTAGCTTTGGTCTCTAGGCCCAGCAGGCACGGGACCCAAGTCTGGGCATACATGTGCCACTGGGGGTGACAATAGCAAAACAAAAGAGGTGATGGCTGGAAGGTTTAGAATGAATCTTAACCTCTGGCATTGCTCTGTGCAACCCTCCAGACCATCGTTCTTTGCCTGCCAAGCCATTACAGAAGGGGAAAGACCATATGCAAATCATTCTTGGCACCACCCCCAAAGGGGTAATCCAGCACAAACTGCTAGGTCACATCCCTTCTGCACGAGACCACAAGCATCCCCAGACATGTTTCAGCTTTGTTGGGCGTCATCAGTGAGAAGTAGCTTGGGTCTCTAGGCCCAGCAGGCATAGGACCCAAGTCTGGGCATACCCGTCACACTCGGGGTGACAATATCAAAACAAAAAAGGTGATGGCTGGAAGGTTTAGAATGAATCCTAACCTCTGGCATTGCTCTGGGCAACCCTCCAGACCATCGCTCTTTGCCTGCTAAGCCATTACAGATGGGGAAAGACCATATGCAAATCAGGCTTGGCCCCACCCCAAAGGGTTAGGCCAGCTCAAACTGCTAGGTCACATCCCGTCTGCACAAGACCACAAGCATCCCCTGACATGTTTCAGCCTTGTTGGGCGTCATCAGTGAGGAGTAGCTTGGGTCTCTAGGTCCAGCAGGCATGGGACCCATGTCTGGGCATACCCGTCCCACTCGGGGTGACAATAGCAAAACAAAAAAGGTGATTGCTGGAAGGTTTAGAATGAATCGTAACTTCTGGCATTGCTCTGGGCAACCCTCCAGACCATCCTTCCTCACCTGCCAAGCCATTACAGAAGGGAAAAGACCATATGCAAATCAGGCTTGGCCACACCCCGAAAGGGGTAGTCCAGCCCGAACTGCTAGGAACATCCCTTCTGCACAAGACCACAAGCATCCCCAGACATGTTTCAGCCTTGTTGGGCATCATCAATGAGGAGTAGCTTGGGTCTCTAAGCCCAGCAGGCACGGGACCCACGTCTGGGCATACCCATCCCACTCAGGGTGACAATAAAAAACCAAAAGAGGGGATGGCTGGAAGGTTTCAAATGAATCTTAACCTCTGGCATTGCTCTGGGCAACCCTCCAGACCATCATTCTTTGCCTGCCAAGCCATTACAGAAGGGGAAAGACCATATGCAAATCAGGCTTGGCCCCACCCCCAAACGGGTAGTCCAGCCCGAACTGCTAGGTCACATCCCTTCTGCACGAGACCACAAGCATCCCAGACATTTTTCAGCCTTGTTGGGTGTCATCAGTGAGGAGTAGCTTGGGTATCTAGGCCCAGCAGGCACGGGACCCACGTCTGGGCATAAACGTGCCACTCGGGGTGACAATAGCAAACCAAAAGAGGTGACGGCTGGAGGGTTTAGAAAGAATCGTAACTTCTGGCATTGCTCTGGGCAACCCTCCAGACCATCCTTCCTCACCTGCCAAGCCATTACAGAAGGGAAAAGACCATATGCAAATCAGGCTTGGCCACACCCCGAAAGGGGTAGTCCAGCCCGAACTGCTAGGAACATCCCTTCTGCACAAGACCACAAGCATCCCCAGACATGTTTCAGCCTTGTTGGGCATCATCAATGAGGAGTAGCTTTGGTCTCTAGGCCCAGCAGGCACGGGACCCAAGTCTGGGCATACATGTGCCACTGGGGGTGACAATAGCAAAACAAAAGAGGTGATGGCTGGAAGGTTTAGAATGAATCTTAACCTCTGGCATTGCTCTGTGCAACCCTCCAGACCATCGTTCTTTGCCTGCCAAGCCATTACAGAAGGGGAAAGACCATATGCAAATCATTCTTGGCCCCACCCCCAAAGGGGTAATCCAGCACAAACTGCTAGGTCACATCCCTTCTGCACGAGACCACAAGCATCCCCAGACATGTTTCAGCTTTGTTGGGCGTCATCAGTGAGAAGTAGCTTGGGTCTCTAGGCCCAGCAGGCATAGGACCCAAGTCTGGGCATACCCGTCACACTCGGGGTGACAATATCAAAACAAAAAAGGTGATGGCTGGAAGGTTTAGAATGAATCTTAACCTCTGGCATTGCTCTGGGCAACCCTCCAGACCATCGCTCTTTGCCTGCTAAGCCATTACAGATGGGGAAAGACCATATGCAAATCAGGCTTGGCCCCACCCCAAAGGGTTAGGCCAGCTCAAACTGCTAGGTCACATCCCTTCTGCACGAGACCACAAGCATCCCCTGACATGTTTCAGCCTTGTTGGGCGTCATCAGTGAGGAGTAGCTTGGGTCTCTAGGTCCAGCAGGCATGGGACCCATGTCTGGGCATACCCGTCCCACTCGGGGTGACAATAGCAAAACAAAAAAGGTGATTGCTGGAAGGTTTAGAATGAATCGTAACTTCTGGCATTGCTCTGGGCAACCCTCCAGACCATCCTTCCTCACCTGCCAAGCCATTACAGAAGGGAAAAGACCATATGCAAATCAGGCTTGGCCACACCCCGAAAGGGGTAGTCCAGCCCGAACTGCTAGGAACATCCCTTCTGCACAAGACCACAAGCATCCCCAGACATGTTTCAGCCTTGTTGGGCATCATCAATGAGGAGTAGCTTTGGTCTCTAGGCCCAGCAGGCACGGGACCCAAGTCTGGGCATACATGTGCCACTGGGGGTGACAATAGCAAAACAAAAGAGGTGATGGCTGGAAGGTTTAGAATGAATCTTAACCTCTGGCATTGCTCTGTGCAACCCTCCAGACCATCGTTCTTTGCCTGCCAAGCCATTACAGAAGGGGAAAGACCATATGCAAATCATTCTTGGCCCCACCCCCAAAGGGGTAATCCAGCACAAACTGCTAGGTCACATCCCTTCTGCACGAGACCACAAGCATCCACAGACATGTTTCAGCTTTGTTGGGCGTCATCAGTGAGAAGTAGCTTGGGTCTCTAGGCCCAGCAGGCATAGGACCCAAGTCTGGGCATACCCGTCACACTCGGGGTGACATATCAAAACAAAAAAGGTGATGGCTAGAAGGTTTAGAATGAATCTTAACCTCTGGCATTGCTCTGGGCAACCCTCCAGACCATCGCTCTTTGCCTGCTAAGCCATTACAGATGGGGAAAGACCATATGCAAATTAGGCTTGGCCCCACCCCAAAGGGTTAGGCCAGCTCAAACTGCTAGGTCACATCCCTTCTGCAAGAGACCACAAGCATCCCCTGACATGTTTCAGCCTTGTTGGGCGTCATCAGTGAGGAGTAGCTTGGGTCTCTAGGTCCAGCAGGCATGGGACCCATGTCTGGGCATACCCGTCCCACTCGGGGTGACAATAGCAAAACAAAAAAGGTGATTGCTGGAAGGTTTAGAATGAATCGTAACTTCTGGCATTGCTCTGGGCAACCCTCCAGACCATCCTTCCTCACCTGCCAAGCCATTACAGAAGGGGAAAGACCATATGCAAATCAGGCTTGGCCACATCCCGAAAGGGGTAGCCCAGCCCGAACTGCTAGGAACATCCCTTCTGCACAAGACCACAAGCATCCCCAGACATGTTTCAGCCTTGTTGGGCGCCATCAGTGAGGAGTAGCTTGGGTCTCTAGGCCCTGCAGTCACGGGACCCACGTCTGGGCATACCCGTTCCACTCGGGGTGACAATAGCAAAACAAAAGAGGTGATGGCTGGAAGGATTTGAATGAATCTTAACCTCTGGCATTGCTCTGGGCAACCCTCCAGACCATCGTTCTTTGCCTGCCAAGCCATTACAGAAGGGGAAAGACCATATGCAAATCAGGCTTGGCCCCATCCCCAATGGGGTAGTTCAGCGCAAATTGCTAGGTCACATCCCTTCTGCAAGAGACCACAAGCATCCCCAGACATGCTTCAGCCTTGTTTGGCGTCATCAGTGAGGAGTAGCTTGGGTCTCTAGGCCCAGCAGGCACGGGACCCACGTCTGGGCATACCCGTCCCACTAGGGGTGACAAGAGCAAAACAAGAGGTGATGGCTGGAAGGTGTAGAATGAATCTTAACCTCTTGCATTGCTTTGGGCAACCCGCCAGACCATCGTTCTTCACCGGCCAAGCCATTACAGAAGGGGAAAGACCATATGCAAATCAGGCTTGGCCCCACCCCCAAAGGGTTGTCCAGCCCGAACTGCAAGGTCACATCCAATCTGCACGAGACCACGAGCATCCCCAGACATGTTTCAGCCTTGATGGGCGTCATCAGTGAGGAGTAGCTTGGGTCTCTAGGCCCAGCAGGCACGGGACCCACGTGTGGGCATACCCGTCCCACTCGGGGTGACAATAGCAAAACAAAAGAGGTGATGGCTGGAAGATTTAGAATGAATCTTAACCTCTGGCATTGCTCTGGGCAACCCTCCAGACCATTGTTCTTTGCCTACCAAGCCATTACAGAAGGGGAAAGACGATACGCAAATCAGGCTTGGCCCCACCCCCAAAGGGGTAGTCCAGCCCGAACTGCTAGGTCACACCTTCTGCACGAGACCACAAGCATCCCCAGACATGTTTCAGCAGTGTTGGGCATCATCAGTGAGGAATAGCTTGGGTCTCTAGGCCCTGCAGTCACGGGACCCACGTCTGGGCATACACGTGCCACTCGGGGTGACAATAGCAAAACAAAAGAGGTGATGGCTGGAAGGTTTAGAATGAATCTTAGCCTCTGGCATTGCTCTGGGCAACCCTCCAGACCATCGTTCTTTGCCTGCCAAGCCATTACAGAAGGGGAAAGACCATACGCAAATCAGGCTTGGCCACATCCTCAAAGGGGTAGTCCAGCGCAAACTGCTAGGTCACATCCCTTCTGTACGAGACCACAAGCATCCCCGGACATGTTTCAGCCTTGTTTAGCGTCATCAGTGAGGAGTAGCTTGGGTCTCTAGGCCTAGCATGCATGGGACCTATGTCTGGGCATACCCGTCCCACTCGGGGTGACAATAGCAAAACAAAAAAGGTGATGGCTGGAAGGATTAGAATGAATCGTAACCTCTGGCATTGCTCTGGGCAACCCTCCAGACCATAATTGTTCACTGCCAAGCCATTACAGAAGAGGAAAGACCATATGCAAATCAGGCGTGGCCCCACTCCCGAAGGGGTAGTCCAGGCCGAACTGCTAGGTCGCATCCCTTCTGCACGAGACCACAAGCATCCCCAGACATGTTTCAGCCTTGTTGGGCATCATCAGTGAGGAGTAGCTTGGGTCTCTAGGCCCCGCAGGCACGGGACCCACGTCTGGGCATACCCGTCCCACTCTGGGTGACAAGAGCAAAACAAAAGAGGTGATGGCTGGAAGGTGTAGAATGAATCTTAACCTCTGGCATTGCTCTGGGCAACCCGCCAGACCATCGTTCTTCGCCTGCCAAGCCATTACAGAAGGGGAAAGACCATATGCAAATCAGGCTTGGCCCCACCCCAAAGGGGTAGTCCAGACCAAACTGCAAGGTCACATCCAATCTGCACGAGACCACACGCATCCCCAGATATGTTTCACCTTGATGGGCGTCATCAGTGAGGAGTAGCTTGGGTCTCTAGGCCCAGCAGGCACGGGACCCACGTCTGGGCATACCCGTCCCACTCGGGTTGACAATAGCAAAACAAAAGAGGTGATGGCTGGAAGATTTAGAATGAATCTTAACCTCTGGCATTGCTCTGGGCAACCCTCCAGACCATCAGTCTTCGCCTACCAAGCCATTACAGAAGGGGAAAAACCATATGCAAATCAGGCTTGGCCCCACCCCCAAAGGGGTGGTCCAGCCCGAACTGCTAGGTCACATGCCTTCTGCACGAGACCACAAGCATCCCCAGACATGTTTCAGCCTTGTTGGGCGTCATCAGTGAGGAGTAGCTTGGGTCTCTAGGCCCAGCAGGCATGGGACCCACGTCTGGGCATACCCGTCCCACTCGGGGTGACAATAGCAAAACAGAAGAGGTGATGGCTGGAAGGTTTAGAATGAATCTTAACCTCTGGCATTGCTCTGGGCAACCCTCCAGACCATCGTTCTTTGATTGCCAAGCCATTACAGAAGGGTAAAGACCATATGCAAATCAGGCTTGGCCCCATCCCCAAAGGGGTAGTCCAGCGCAAACTGCTAGGTCACATCCCTTCTGCACGAGACCACAAGCATCCCCAGACATGTTTCAGCCTTGTTTGGCGTCATCAGTGAGGAGTAGCTTGGGTCTCTAGGCTCAGCAGGCATGGGACCCATGTCTGGGCATACCCGTCCCACTCCGGGTAACAGTAGTAAAACAAAAAAGGTAATGGCTGGAAGGATTAGAATGAATCGAAACCTCTGGCATTGCTCTGGGTAACCCTCCAGACCATCATTCTTCACTGCCAAGCCATTACAGAAGAGGAAAGACCATATGCAATTCAGGCTTGGCCCCACCCCCAAAGGGGTAGTCCAGGCCGAACGGCTAGGTCACATCCCTTCTGCACGAGACCACAAGCATCCCCAGACATGTTTCAGCCTTGTTGGGCATCATCAGTGAAGAGTAGCTTGGGTATCTAGGCCCAGCAGGCACGGGACCCACGTCTGGGCATACCCGTCCTACTCTGGGTGACAAGAACAAAACAAATGAGGTGAAGGCTGGAAGGTGTAGAATGAATATTAACCTCTGGCATTGCTCTGGGCAACCCTCCAGACCATCATTCTTCACTGCCAAGCCATTACAGAAGGGGAAAGACCATATGCAAATCAGGCTTGGCCCCACCCCCAAAGGGGTATTCCAGCCCGAAATGCTAGGTCACATGCCTTCTGCACGAGACCACAAGCATCCCCAGACATGTTTCAGCCTTGTTGGGCGTCATCAGTGAGGAGTAGCTTGGGTCTCTAGGCCCAGCAGGCATGGGACCCATGTCTGGGCATACCCGTCCCACTCGGAGTAACAATAGTAAAACAAAAAAGGTGATGGCTGGAAGGATTAGAATGAATTGTAACCTCTGGCATTGCTCTGGGCAACCCGCCAGACCATCATTCTTCACTGTCAAGCTATTACAGAAGAGGAAAGACCATATGCAAATAAGGCTTGGCCCCACCCCCAAAGGGGTAGTCCAGACCGAACTGCAAGGTCACATCCAATCTGCACGAGACCACAAGCATCCCCAGACATTTTTCAGCCTTGATGGGCGAAATCAGTGAGGAGTAGCTTGGGTCTCTAGGCCCAGCAGGCACGGGACCCACGTCGGGCATACCCGTCCCATTCGTGGTGACAATAGCAAAACAAAAGAGGTGATGGCTGGAAGGTTTAGAATAAATCTTAACCTCTGGCATTGCTCTGGGCAACCCTCCACACCATCGGTCTTCACCTACTAAGCCATTACAGAAGGGGAAAGACCATATGCAAATCAGGCTTGGCCCCACCCCCAAAGGGGTGGTCCAGCCCGACTGCTAAATCACATCCCTTCTGCACGAGACCATAAGCATCCCCAGACATGTTTCAGCCTTGTTGGGCGTCATCAGTGAGGAGTAGCTTGGGTCGCTAGGCCCAGCAGGCATGGGACCCACGTCTGGGCATACCCGTCCTACTCAGGGTGACAATAGCAAAACAGAAGAGGTGATGGCTGGAAGGTTTAGAATGAATCTTAACCTCTGGCATTGCTCTGGGCAACCCTCCAGACCATTGTTCTTTGCCTGCCAAGCCATTACAGAAGGGGAAAGACCATATGCAAATCAGGCTTGGCCCCATCCCCAAAGGGGTAGTTCAGCGCAAACTGCTAGGTCACATGCCTTCTGCAAGAGACCACAAGCATCCCCAGACATTTTTCAGCCTTGATGGGTGTCATCAGTGAGGAGTAGCTTGGGTCTCTCGGCCCATCAGGCACGGGACCCACATCTGGGCATACCCGTCCCACTCGGGGTGACAATAGCAAAAGAAAAGAGGTGATGGCTGGAAGGTTTAGAATGAATCTTAACCTCTGGCATTGCTCTGGGCAACCCTCCAGACCATTGTTCTTTGCCTGCCAAGCCATTACAGAAGGGGAAAGACCATATGCAAATCAGGCTTGGCCCCATCCCCAAAGGGGTAGTTCAGCGCAAACTGCTAGGTCACATGCCTTCTGCAAGAGACCACAAGCATCCCCAGACATGCTGCAGCCTTGTTTGGCGTCATCAGTGAGGAGTAGCTTGGGTCTCTAGGCCCAGCAGGCATTGGACCTATGTCTGGGCATACCCGTCCCACTCGGGGTGACAATAGCAAAATAAAAAAGGTGATGGCTGGAAGGATTAGAATAAATTGTAACCTCTGGCATTGCTCTGGGCAACCCTCCAGACCATCATTCTTCACTGCCAAGCCATTACAGAAGAGGAAAGACCATATGCAAATCAGGCTTGGCCCCACTCTCGAAGGGGTAGTCCAGGCCGAACTGCTAGGTCACATCCCTTCTGTACGAGACCACAAGCATCCCCAGACATGTTTCAGCCTTGTTGAGCATCATCAGTGAGGAGTAGCTTGGGTCTCTAGGCCCAGCAGGCATGGGACCCATGTCTGGGCATACCCGTCCCACTAGGGGTGACAAGAGCAAAACAAAAGAGGTGATGGCTGGAAGGTGTAGAATGAATCTTAACCTCTGGCATTGCTCTGGGCAACCCACCAGACCATCGTTCTTCACTGGCCAATCCATTACAGAAGGGGAAAGACCATATGCAAATCAGGCTTGGCCCCACCCCCAAAGGGGTAGTGCAGCCCGAACTGCAAGGTCACATCCAATCTGCACGAGACCACAAGCATCCACAGACATGTTTCAGCATTGATGGGCGTCATCAGTGAGGAGTAGCTTGGGTCTCTAGGCCCAGCAGGCACGGGACCCACGTGTGGGCATACCCGTCCCACTCGGGGTGACAATAGCAAAACAGAAGAGGAGATGGCTGGAAGGTTTAGAATGAATCTTAACCTCTGGCATTGCTGTGGGCAACCCTCCAGACCATCGTTCTTTGCCGGCCAAGCCATTGCAGAAGGGGAAAGACCATACGCAAATCAGGCTTGGCCCCACCCCCAAAGGGGTAGTCCAGCCCGAACTGCTAGGTCACATCCCTTCTGCACGAGACCACAAGCATCCCCAGACATGTTTCAGCCTTGTTGGGAGTCATCAGTTAAGAGTAGCTTGGGTCTCTAGGCCCAGCAGGCATGGGACCCACGTCTGGGCATACCCGTCCCACTCGGGGTGACAATAGCAAAACAGAAGAGGAGATGGCTGGAAGGTTTAGAATGAATCTTAACCTCTGGCATTGCTGTGGGCAACCCTCCAGACCATCGTTCTTTGCCGGCCAAGCCATTGCAGAAGGGGAAAGACCATGTGCAAATCAGGCTTGGCCCCACCCCCAAAGGGGTAGTCCAGCCCGAACTGCTAGGTCACATACCTTCTGCACAAGACCACAAGCATCCCCAGACATGTTTCAGCCTTGTTGGGCGTCATCAGTGAGGAATAGCTTGGGTCTCTAGGCCCTGCAGTCACGGGACCCACGTCTGGGCATACACGTGCCACTCGGGGTGACAATAGCAAAACAAAAGAGATGATGGCTGGAAGGTTTAGAATGAATCTTAGCCTCTGGTATCCCTTCTGGGCAACCCTCCAGACCATCGTTCTTTGCCTGCCAAGCCATTACAGAAGGGGAAAGACCATATGCAAATCAGGTTTGGCCACATCCCCAAAGAGGTAGTCCAGCGCAAACTGCTAGGTCACATCCCTTCTGCACGAGACCACAAGCATCCCCGGACATGTTTCAGCCTTGTTGAGCATCATCAGTGAGGAGTAGCTTGGGTCTCTAGGCCCAGCAGGCAGGGGACCCACGTCTGGGCATACCCGTCCCACTCACGGTGACAAGAGCAAAACAAAAGAGGTGATGGCTGGAAGGTGTAGAATGAATCTTAACCTCTGGCATTGCTCTGGGCAACCCGCCAGACCATTGTTCTTCGCCTGCCAAGCCATTACAGAAGGGGAAAGACCATATGCAAATCAGGCTTGGCCCCACCCCAAAGGGGTAATCCAGACCAAACTGCAAGGTCACATCCAATCTGCACGAGACCACACGCATCCCCAGACATGTTTCAGCCTTGATGGGCATCTTCAGTGAGGAGTAGCTTGGGTCTCTAGGCCCAGCAGGCACGGGACCCACGTCTGGGCATACCGGTCCCACTCGGGTTGGCAATAGCAAAACAAAAGAGGTGATGGCTGGAAGATTTAGAATGAATCTTAACCTCTGGCATTGCTCTGGGCAACCCTCCAGACCATCAGTCTTCGCCTACCAAGCCATTACAGAAGGGGAAAAACCATATGCAAATCAGATTTGGCCCCACCCCCAAAGGGGTGCTCCAGCCCGACTGCTAGGTCACATCCCTTCTGCACGAGACCATAAGCATCCCCAGACATGTTTCAGCCTTGTTGGGCGTCATCAGTGAGGAGTAGCTTGGGTCTCTAGGCCCAGCAGGCATGGGACCCACGTCTGGGCATATCCGTCCCACTCGGGGTGACAATGGCAAAACAGAAGAGGTGATGGCTGGAAGGTTTAGAATGAATTTTAACCTCTGGCATTGCTCTGGGCAACCCTCCAGACCATTGTTCTTTGCCTGTCAAGCCATTACAGAAGGGAAAAGACCATATGCAAATCAGGCTTGGCCCCACCCCCAAAGGGGTAGTGCAGCCCGAACTGCTAGGTCACATCCCTTCTGCACGAGACCACAAGCATCCCTAGACATGTTTCAGCCTTGTTGGGCGTCATCAGTGAGGAGTAGCTTGGGTCTCTAGGCCCAGCAGGCATGGGTCCCACGTCTGGGCATACCCGTCCCACTCGGGGTGACAATAGCAAAACAGAAGAGGTAATGGCTGGAAGGTTTAGAATGAATCTTAACCTCTGGCATTGCTCTGGGCAACCCTCCAGAGCATCGTTCCTTGCCTGCCAAGCCATTACAGAAGGGTAAAGACCATATGCAAATCAGGCTTGGCCCCATCCCCAAAGGGGTAGTCCAGCTCAAACTGCTAGGTCACATCCCTTCTGCACGAGACCACAAGCATCTCCAGACATGTTTCAACCTTGTTTGGCGTCATCAGTGAGGAGTAGCTTGGGTCTCTAGGCCCAGCAGGCATGGGACCTATGTCTGGGCATACCCGTCCCACTCGGGGTGACAATAGCAAAACAAAAAAGGTGTTGGCTGGAAGGATTAGAATGAATTGTAACCTCTGGCATTGCTCTGGGCAACCCTCCAGACCATCATTCTTCACTACCAAGCCATTACAGAAGAGGAAAGACCATATGCAAATCAGGCTTGGCCCCACTCCCGAAGGGGTAGTCCAGGCCGAACTGCTAGGTCACATCCCTTCTGCACGAGACCACAAGCATCCCCAGACATGTTTCAGCCTTGTTGGGCATCATCAGTGAGGAGTAGCTTGGGTCTCTAGGCCCAGCAGGCACGGGACCCACGTCTGGGCATACCCGTCCCATTCAGGGTGACAAGAGCAAAACTAAAGAGTTGATGGCTGGAAGGTGTAGAATGAATCTTAACCTCTGGCATTGCTCTGGGCAACCCGCCAGACCATCGTTCTTCGCCTGCCAAGCCATTACAGAAGGGGAAAGACCATATGCAAATCAGGCTTGGCCCCACCCCAAAGGGGTAGTCCAGACCAAACTGCAAGGTCACATCCAATCTGCACGAGACCACACGCATCCCCAGACATGTTTCAGCCTTGATGGGCGTCTTCAGTGAGGAGTAGCTTGGGTCTCTAGGCCCTGCAGGCACGGGACCCACGTCTGGGCATACCAGTCCCACTCGGGTTGGCAATAGCAAAACAAAAGAGGTGATGGCTGGAAGATTTAGAATGAATCTTAACCTCTGGCATTGCTCTGGGCAACCCTCCAGACCATCAGTCTTCGCCTACCAAGCCAATACAGAAGGGGAAAAACCATATGCAAATCAGGCTTGGCCCCACCCCCAAAGGGGTGGTCCAGCCCGACTGCTAGGTCACATCCCTTCTGCACGAGACCATAAGCATCCCCAGACATGTTTCAGCCTTGTTGGGCGTCATCAGTGAGGAGTAGCTGGGTCTCTAGGCCCAGAAGGCATGGGACCCACGTCTCGGCATACCCGTCCCACTCGGGGTGACAATGGCAAAACAGAAGAGGTGATGGCTGGAAGGTTTAGAATGAATCTTAACCTCTGGCATTGCTCTGGGCAACCCTCCAGACCATCGTTCTTTGCCTGCCAAGCCATTACAGAAGGGTAAAGACCATATGCAAATCAGGCTTGGCCCCATCCCCAAAGGGGTAGTCCAGCGCAAACTGCTAGGTCACATCCCTTCTGCACGAGACCACAAGCATCCCCAGACATGTTTCAGCCTTGTTTGGCGTCATCAGTGAGGAGTAGCTTGGGTCTCTAGGCCCAGCAGGCATGGGACCTATGTCTGGGCATACCCGTCCCACTCGGGGTGACAATAGCAAAACAAAAAAGGTGTTGGCTGGAAGGATTAGAATGAATTGTAACTCTTTAGTTTTGCTCTTGTCACCCCGAATGGGACGGGTATGCCCAGACGTGGGTCCCGTGCCTGCTGGGCCTAGAGACCCAAGCTACTCCTCACTGATGATGCCCAACAAGGCTGAAACATGTCTGGGGATGCTTGTGGTCTCGTGCAGAAGGGATGTGACCTAGCAGTTCGGCACATCCAATCTGCACGAGACCACAAGCATCCCCAGACATGTTTCAGCCTTGTTGGGCGTCATCAGTGAGCAGTATCTTGGGTCTCTAGGCTCAGCAGGCATGGGACCCATGTCTGGGCATACCCATCCCACTCCGGGTAACAATAGTAAAACAAAAAAGGTGATGGCTGGAAGGATTAGAATGAATCGTAACCTCTGGCATTGCTCTGGGCAACCCTCCAGACCATCATTCCTCACTGCCATGCCATTACAGAAGAGGAAAGACCATATGCAAATCAGGCTTGGCCCCACTCCCGAAGGGGTAGTCCAGGCCAAACGGCTAGGTCACATCCCTTCTGCACGAGACCACAAGCATCCCCAGACATGTTTCAGCCTTGTTGGGCATCATCAGTGAAGAGTAGCTTGGGTATCTAGGCCCAGCAGGCACGGGACCCACGTCTGAGCAAACCCGTCCCACTCTGGGTGACAAGAACAAAACAAAAGAGGTGAAGGCTGGAAGGTGTAGAATGAATCTTAACCTCTGGCATTGCTCTGGGCAACCCTCCAGACCATCATTCTTCACTGCCAAGCCATTACAGAAGGGGAAAGATCATATGCAAATCAGGCTTGGCCCCACCCCCAAAGGGGTATTCCAGCCCTAACTGCTAGGTCACATCCCTTCTGCACGAGACCACAAGCATCCCCAGACATGTTTCAGCCTTGTTGGGCGTCATCAGTGAGGAGTAGCTTGGGTCTCTAGGCCCAGCAGGCATGGGACCCATGTCTGGGCATACCCATCCCACTCGGAGTAACAATAGTAAAACAAAAAAGGTAAAGGCTGGAAGGATTAGAATGAATCGTAACCTCTGGCATTGCTCTGGGCAACCCGCCAGACCATCATTCTTCACTGTCAAGCTATTACAGAAGAGATAAGACCATATGCAAATCAGGCTTGGCCCCACCCCCAAAGGGGTAGTCCAGACCGAACTGCAAGGTCACATCCAATCTGCACGAGACCACAAGCATCCCCAGACATTTTTCAGCCTTGATGGGCGTCATCAGTGAGGAGTAGCTTGGGTCTCTAGGCCCAGCAGGCACGGGACCCACGTCTGGGCATACCCGTCCCACTCGGGGTGACAATAGCAAAACAAAAGAGCTGATGGCTGGAAGGTTTAGAATAAATCTTAACCTCTGGCATTGCTCTGGGCATCCCTCCAGACCATCGGTCTTCGCCTACCAAGCCATTACAGAAGGGGAAAGACCATATGCAAATCAGGCTTGGCCCCACCCCCAAAGGGGTGGTCCAGCCCGACTGCTAAGTCACATCCAATCTGCACGAGACCACAAGCATCCCCAGACATTTTTCAGCCTTGATGGGCGTCATCAGTGAGGAGTAGCTTGGGTCTCTAGGCCCAGCAGGCACGGGACCCACATCTGGGCATACCCGTCCCACTCGGGGTGACAATAGCAAAACAGAAGAGCTGATGGCTGGAAGGTTTAGAATGAATCTTAACCTCTGGCATTGCTCTGGGCATCCCTCCAGACCATCGGTCTTAGCCTGCCAAGCCATTACAGAAGGGGAAAGACAATATGCAAATCAGGCTTGGCCCCACCCCCAAAGGGGTGGTCCAGCCCGACTGCTAAATCACATCCCTTCTGCACGAGACCATAAGCATCCCCAGACATGTTTCAGCCTTGTTGGGCGTCATCAGTGAGGAGTAGCTTGGGTCTCTAGGCCCAGCAGGCATGGGACCCACGTCTGGGCATACCCGTCCCACTCGGGGTGACAATAGCAAAACAGAAGAGGAGATGGCTGGAAGGTTTAGAATGAATCTTAACCTCTGGCATTGCTCTGGGCAACCCTCCAGACCATCGTTCTTTGCCGGCCAAGCCATTACAGAAGGGGAAAGACCATGTGCAAATCAGGCTTGGCCCCACCCCCAAAGGGGTAGTCCAGCCCGAACTGCTAGGTCACATACCTTCTGCACGAGACCACAAGCATCCCCAGACATGTTTCAGCCTTGTTGGGCGTCATCAGTGAGGAATAGCTTGGGTCTCTAGGCCCTGCAGTCACGGGACCCACGTCTGGGCATACATGTGCCACTCGGGGTGACAATAGCAAAACAAAAGAGGTGATGGCTGGAAGGTTTAGAATGAATCTTAGCCTCTGGTATCCCTTCTGGGCAACCCTCCAGACCATTGTTCTTTGCCTGCCAAGCCATTACAGAAGGGGAAAGACCATATGCAAATCAGGTTTGGCCACATCCCCAAAGGGGTAGTCCAGCGCAAACTGCTAGGTCACATCCCTTCTGCACGAGACCACAAGTATCCCCGGACATGTTTCAGCCTTGTTCAGCGTCATCAGTGAGGAGTAGCTTGGGTCTCTAGGCCTAGCATGCATGGGACCTATGTCTGGGCATACCCGTCCCACTCGGGGTGACAATAGCAAAACAAAAAAGGTGACGGCTGGAAGGATAAGAATGAATCGTAACCTCTGGCATTGCTCTGGACAACCCTCCAGACCATCATTCTTCACTGCCAAGCCATTACAGAAGAGGAAAGACCATATGCAAATCAGGCTTGGCCCCACTCCCGAAGGGGTCGTCCAGGCCGAACTGCTAGGTCACATCCCTTCTGCACGAGACCACAAGCATCCCCAGACATGTTTCAGCCTTGTTGAGCATCATCAGTGAGGAGTAGCTTGGGTCTCTAGGCCCAGCAGGCACGGGACCCACGTCTGGGCATACCCGTCCCACTCACGGTGACAAGAGCAAAACAAAAGAGGTGATGGCTGGAAGGTGTAGAATGAATCTTAACCTCTGGCATTGCTCTGGGCAACCCGCCAGACCATTGTTCTTCGCCCGCCAAGCCATTACAGAAGGGGAAAGACCATATGCAAATCAGGCTTGGCCCCACCCCCAAAGGGGTAGTCCAGACCAAACTGCAAGGTCACATCCAATCTGCACGAGACCACACGCATCCCCAGATATGTTTCAGCCTTGATGGGCATCTTCAGTGAGGAGTAGCTTGGGTCTCTAGGTCCAGCAGGCACGGGACCCACGTCTGGGCATACCGGTCCCACTCGGGTTGGCAATAGCAAAACAAAAGAGGTGATGGCTGGAAGATTTAGAATGAATCTTAACCTCTGGCATTGCTCTGGGCAACCCTCCAGACCATCAGTCTTCGCCTACCAAGCCATTACAGAAGGGGAAAAACCATATGCAAATCAGGCTTGGCCCCACCCCCAAAGGGGTGGTCCAGCCCGACTGCTAGGTCACATCCCTTCTGCACGAGACCATAAGCATCCCCAGACATGTTTCAGCCTTGTTGGGCGTCATCAGTGAGGAGTAGCTTGGGTCTCTAGGCCCAGCAGGCATGGGACCCACGTCTGGGCATACCTGTCCCACTCGGGGTGACAATGGCAAAACAGAAGAGGTGATGGCTGGAAGGTTTAGAATGAATTTTAACCTCTGGCATTGCTCTGGGCAACCCTCCAGACCATTGTTATTTGCCTGTCAAGCCATTACAGAAGGGAAAAGACCATATGCAAATCAGGCTTGGCCCCACCCCCAAAGGGGTAGTGCAGCCCGAACTGCTAGGTCACATCCCTTCTGCACGAGACCACAAGCATCCCCAGACATGTTTCAGCCTTGTTGGGCGTCATCAGTGAGGAGTAGCTTGGGTCTCTAGGCCCAGCAGGCATGGGTCCCACGTCTGGGCATACCCGTCCCACTCGGGGTGACAATAGCAAAACAGAAGAGGTGATGGCTGGAAGGTTTAGAATGAATCTTAACCTCTGGCATTGCTCTGGGCAACCCTCCAGACCATCGTTCTTTGCCTGCCAAGCCATTACAGAAGGGTAAAGACCATATGCAAATCAGGCTTGGCCCCATCCCCAAAGGGGTAGTCCAGCTCAAACTGCTAGGTCACATCCCTTCTGCACGAGACCACAAGCATCCCCAGACATGTTTCAGCCTTGTTTGGCGTCATCAGTGAGGAGTAGCTTGGGTCTCTAGGCCCAGCAGGCATGCGACCTATGTCTGGGCATACCCGTCCCACTCGGGGTGACAATAGCAAAACAAAAAAGGTGTTGGCTGGAAGGATTAGAATGAATTGTAACCTCTGGCATTGCTCTGGGCAACCCTCCAGACCATCATTCTTCACTACCAAGCCATTACAGAAGAGGAAAGCCCATATGCAAATCAGGCTTGGCCCCACTCCCGAAGGGGTAGTCCAGGCCGAACTGCTAGGTCACATCCCTTCTGCACGAGACCATAAGCATCCCCAGACATGTTTCAGCCTTGTTGGGCGTCATCAGTGAGGAGTAGCTTGGGTCTCTAGGCCCAGAAGGCATGGGACCCACGTCTGGGCATACCCGTCCCACTCGGGGTGACAATGGCAAAACAGAAGAGGTGATGGCTGGAAGGTTTAGAATGAATCTTAACCTCTGGCATTGCTCTGGGCAACCCTCCAGACCATCGTTCTTTGCCTGCCAAGCCATTACAGAAGGGTAAAGACCATATGCAAATCAGGCTTGGCCCCATCCCCAAAGGGGTAGTCCAGCGCAAACTGCTAGGTCACATCCCTTCTGCACGAGACCACAAGCATCCCCAGACATGTTTCAGCCTTGTTTGGCCTCATCAGTGAGGAGTAGCTTGGGTCTCTAGGCCCAGCAGGCATGGGACCTATGTCTGGGCATACCCGTCCCACTCGGGGTGACAATAGCAAAACAAAAAAGGTGTTGGCTGGAAGGATTAGAATGAATTGTAACTCTTTAGTTTTGCTCTTGTCACCCCGAATGGGACGGGTATGCCCAGACGTGGGTCCCGTGCCTGCTGGGCCTAGAGACCCAAGCTACTCCTCACTGATGATGCCCAACAAGGCTGAAACATGTCTGGGGATGCTTGTGGTCTCGTGCAGAAGGGATGTGACCTAGCAGTTCGGCACATCCAATCTGCACGAGACCACAAGCATCCCCAGACATGTTTCAGCCTTGTTGGGCGTCATCAGTGAGCAGTATCTTGGGTCTCTAGGCTCAGCAGGCATGGGACTCATGTCTAGGCATACCCGTCCCACTCCGGGTAACAATAGTAAAACAAAAAATGTGATGGCTGGAAGGATTAGAATGAATCGTAACCTCTGGCATTGCTCTGGGCAACCCTCCAGACCATCATTCTTCACTGCCAAGCCATTACAGAAGAGGAAAGACCATTTGCAAATCAGGCTTGGCCCCACTCCCGAAGGGGTAGTCCAGGCCAAACGGCTAGGTCACATCTCTTCTGCACGAGACCACAAGCATCCCCAGACATGTTTCAGCCTTGTTGGGCATCATCAGTGAAGAGTAGCTTGGGTATCTAGGCCCAGCAGGCACGGGACCCACGTCTGAGCAAACCCGTCCCACTCTGGGTGACAAGAACAAAACAAAAGAGGTGAAGGCTGGAAGGTGTAGAATGAATCTTAACCTCTGGCATTGCTCTGGGCAACCCTCCAGACCATCATTCTTCACTGCCAAGCCATTACAGAAGGGGAAAGACCATATGCAAATCAGGCTTGGCCCCACCCCCAAAGGGGTATTCCAGCCCGAACTGCTAGGTCACATCCCTTCTGCACGAGACCACAAGCATCCCCAGACATGTTTCAGCCTTGTTGGGCGTCATCAGTGAGGAGTACCTTGGGTCTCTAGGCCCAGCAGGCATGGGACCCATGTCTGGGCATACCCATCCCACTCAGAGTAACAATAGTAAAACAAAAAAGGTAAAGGCTGGAAGGATTAGAATGAATCGTAACCTCTGGCATTGCTCTGGGCAACCCGCCAGACCATCATTCTTCACTGTCAAGCTATTACAGAAGAGGAAAGACCATATGGAAATCAGGCTTGGCGCCACCCCCAAAGGGGTGGTCCAGCCCGACATCTAAGTCACATCCCTTCTGCACGAGACCATAAGCATGCCCAGACATGTTTCAGCCTTGTTGGTCGTCATCAGTGAGGAGCAGCTTGGGTCTCTAGGCCCAGCAGGCATGGGACCCACGTCTGGGCATACCCGTCCTACTCGGGGTGACAATAGCAAAACAGAAGAGGTGATGGCTGGAAGGTTTAGAATGAATTTTAACCTCTGGCATTGCTCTGGGCAACCCTCCAGACCATTGTTCTTTGCCTGTCAAGCCATTACAGAAGGGAAAAGACCATATGCAAATCAGGCTTGGCCCCACCCCCAAAGGGGTAGTGCAGCCCGAACTGCTAGGTCACATCCCTTCTGCACGAGACCACAAGCATCCCCAGACATGTTTCAGCCTTGTTGGGCGTCTTCAGTGAGGAGTAGCTTGGGTCTCTAGGCCCAGCAGGCATGGGTCCCACGTCTGGGCATACCCGTCCCACTCGGGGTGACAATAGCAAAACAGAAGAGGTGATGGCTGGAAGGTTTAGAATGAATCTTAACCTCTGGCATTGCTCTGGGCAACCCTCCAGACCATCGTTCTTTGCCTGCCAAGCCATTACAGAAGGGTAAAGACCATATGCAAATCAGGCTTGGCCCCATCCCCAAAGGGGTAGTCCAGCTCAAACTGCTAGGTTACATCCCTTCTGCACGAGACCACAAGCATCCCCAGACATGTTTCAGCCTTGTTTGGCGTCATCAGTGAGGAGTAGCTTGGGTCTCTAGGCCCAGCAGGCATGGGACCTATGTCTGGGCATACCCGTCCCACTCGGGGTGACAATAGCAAAACAAAAAAGGTGTTGGCTGGAAGGATTAGAATGAATTGTAACCTCTGGCATTGCTCTGGGCAACCCTCCAGACCATCATTCTTCACTACCAAGCCATTACAGAAGAGGAAAGACCATATGCAAATCAGGCTTGGCCCCACTCCCGAAGGGGTAGTCCAGGCCGAACTGCTAGGTCACATCCCTTCTGCACGAGACCACAAGCATCCCCAGACATGTTTCAGCCTTGTTGGGCATCATCAGTGAGGAGTAGCTTGTGTCTCTAGGCCCAGCAGGCACGGGACCCACGTCTGGGCATACCCATCCCATTCGGGGTGACAAGAGCAAAACTAAAGAATTGATGGCTGGAAGGTGTAGAATGAATCTTAACCTCTGGCATTGCTCTGGGCAACCCGCCAGACCATCGTTCTTCGCCTGCCAAGCCATTACAGAAGGGGAAAGACCATATGCAAATCAGGCTTGGCCCCACCCCAAAGGGGTAGTCCAGACCAAACTGCAAGGTCACATCCAATCTGCAAGAGACCACACGCATCCCCAGACATGTTTCAGCCTTGATGGGCGTCTTCAGTGAGGAGTAGCTTGGGTCTCTAGGCCCAGCAGGCACGGGACCCACGTCTGGGCATACCGGTCCCACTCGGGTTGGCAATAGCAAAACAAAAGAGGTGATGGCTGGAAGATTTAGAATGAATCTTAACCTCTGGCATTGCTCTGGGTAACCCTCCAGACCATCAGTCTTCGCCTACCAAGCCAATACAGAAGGGGAAAAACCATATGCAAATCAGGCTTGGCCCCACCCCCAAAGGGGTGGTCCAGCCCGACTGCTAGGTCACATCCCTTCTGCACGAGACCATAAGCATCCCCAGACATGTTTCAGCCTTGTTGGGCGTCATCAGTGAGGAGTAGCTTGGGTCTCTAGGCCCAGAAGGCATGGGACCCACGTCTGGGCATACCCGTCCCACTCGGGGTGACAATGGCAAAACAGAAGAGGTGATGGCTGGAAGGTTTAGAATGAATCTTAACCTCTGGCATTGCTCTGGGCAACCCTCCAGACCATCGTTCTTTGCCTGCCAAGCCATTACAGAAGGGTAAAGACCATATGCAAATCAGGCTTGGCCCCATCCCCAAAGGGGTAGTCCAGCGCAAACTGCTAGGTCACATCCCTTCTGCACGAGACCACAAGCATCCCCAGACATGTTTCAGCCTTGTTTGGCCTCATCAGTGAGGAGTAGCTTGGGTCTCTAGGCCCAGCAGGCATGGGACCTATGTCTGGGCATACCCGTCCCACTCGGGGTGACAATAGCAAAAAAAAAAAGGTGTTGGCTGGAAGGATTAGAATGAATTGTAACTCTTTAGTTTTGCTCTTGTCACCCCGAATGGGACGGGTATGCCCAGACGTGGGTCCCGTGCCTGCTGGGCCTAGAGACCCAAGCTACTCCTCACTGATGATGCCCAACAAGGCTGAAACATGTCTGGGGATGCTTGTGGTCTCGTGCAGAAGGGATGTGACCTAGCAGTTCGGCACATCCAATCTGCACGAGACCACAAGCATCCCCAGACATGTTTCAGCCTTGTTGGGCGTCATCAGTGAGCAGTATCTTGGGTCTCTAGGCTCAGCAGGCATGGGACTCATGTCTAGGCATACCCGTCCCACTCCGGGTAACAATAGTAAAACAAAAAAGGTGATGGCTGGAAGGATTAGAATAAATCGTAACCTCTGGCATTGCTCTGGTCAACCCTCCAGACCATCATTCTTCACTGCCAAGCCATTACAGAAGAGGAAAGACCATATGCAAATCAGGCTTGGCCCCACTCCCGAAGGGGTAGTCCAGGCCAAACGGCTAGGTCACATCCCTTCTGCACGAGACCACAAGAATCCCCAGACATGTTTCAGCCTTGTTGGGCATCATCAGTGAAGAGTAGCTTGGGTATCTAGGCCCAGCAGGCACGGGACCCACGTCTGAGCAAACCCGTCCCACTCTGGGTGACAAGAACAAAACAAAAGAGGTGAAGGCTGGAAGGTGTAGAATGAATCTTAACCTCTGGCATTGCTCTGGGCAACCCTCCAGACCATCATTCTTCACTGCCAAGCCATTACAGAAGGGGAAAGACCATATGCAAATCAGGCTTGGCCCCACCCCCAAAGGGGTATTCCAGCCCGAACTGCTAGGTCACATCCCTTCTGCACGAGACCACAAGCATCCCCAGACATGTTTCAGCCTTGTTGGGCGTCATCAGTGAGGAGTACCTTGGGTCTCTAAGCCCAGCAGGCATGGGACCCATGTCTGGGCATACCCATCCCACTCGGAGTAACAATAGTAAAACAAAAAAGGTAAAGGCTGGAAGGATTAGAATGAATCGTAACCTCTGGCATTGCTCTGGGCAACCCGCCAGACCATCATTCTTCACTGTCAAGCTATTACAGAAGAGGAAAGACCATATGCAAATCAGGCTTGGCCCCACCCCCAAAGGGGTGGTCCAGCCCGACATCTAAGTCACATCCCTTCTGCACGAGACCATAAGCATGCCCAGACATGTTTCAGCCTTGTTGGGCGTCATCAGTGAGGAGCAGCTTGGGTCTCTAGGCCCAGCAGGCATGGGACCCACGTCTGGGCATACCCGTCCTACTCGGGGTGACAATAGCAAAACAGAAGAGGTGATGGCTGGAAGGTTTAGAATGAATCTTAACCTCTGGCATTGCTCTGGGCAACCCTCCACACCATCGTTCTTTGCCTGCCAAGCCATTACAGAAGGGGAAAGACTATATGCAAATCAGGCTTGGCCCCACCCCCAAAGGGGTGGTCCAGCCCGACTGCTAAGTCACATCCCTTCTGCACGAGACCATAAGCATCCCCAGACATGTTTCAGCCTTGTTGGGCGTCATCAGTGAGGAGTAGCTTGGGTCTCTAGGCCCAGCAGGCATGGGACCCACGTCTGGGCATACCCGTCCTACTCGGGGTGACAATAGCAAAACAGAAGAGGTGATGGCTGGAAGGTTTAGAATGAATCTTAACCTCTGGCATTGCTCTGGGCAACCCTCCAGACCATCGTTCTTTGCCTGCCAAGCCATTACAGAAGGGGAAAGACTATATGCAAATCAGGCTAGGCCTCACCCCCAAAGGGGTAGTCCAGCCCGAACTGCTAGGTCACATACCTTCTGCACAAGACCACAAGCATCCCCAGACATGTTTCAGCCTTGTTGGGCGTCATCAGTGAGGAGTAGCTTGGGTCTCTAGGCCCAGCAGGCATGGGACCCACGTCTGGGCATACCCGTCCTACTCAGGGTGACAATAGTAAAACAGAAGAGGTGATGGCTGGAAGGTTTAGAATGAATCTTAACCTCTGGAATTGCTCTGGGCAACCCTCCAGACCATCGTTCTTTGCCTGCCATGCCATTACAGAAGGGGAAAGACCATATGCAAATCAGGCTTGGCCCCACCCCCAAAGGGGTAGTCCATCCCGAACTGCTAGGTCCCATACCTTCTGCACGAGACCACAAGCATCCCCAGACATGTTTCAGCCTTGTTGGGCGTCATCAGTGAGGAGTAGCTTGGGTCTCTAGGCCCAGCAGGCACAGGACCCACGTCTGGCCAGACCCGTCCCACTCGGGTTGACAATAGCAAAACAAAAGAGGTGATGGCTGGAAGGTTTAGAATTAATCTTAACCTCTGGCATTGCTCTGGGCAACCCTCCAGACCACCGTTCTTCTCCCGCCAAGCCATTACAGAAGTTGAAAGACCATATGCAAATCAGGCTTGGCCCCATCCCCAAAGGGGTAGTCCAGCCCGAACTGCAAGGTCACATCCAATCTGCACGAGAACAAAAGCATCCCCAGACATGTTTCAGCCTTGATGGGCGTCATCAGTGAGGAGTAGCTTGGGTCTCTAGGCCCAGCAGGCACGGGACCCACGTCTGGGCATACCCGTCCCACTCGGGGTGACAATAGCAAAACAAAAGAGGTGATGGCTGGAAGGTTTACAATAAATCTTAACCTCTGACATTGCTCTGGGCAACCCTCCAGACCATCGGTCTTCGCCTACCAAGCCATTATAGAAGTGGAAAGAACATATGCAAATCAGGCTTGGCCCCACCTCCAAAGGGGTGGTCCAGCCCGACTGCTAAGTCACATCCCTTCTGCACGAGACCATAAGCATCCCAGACATAATTTAGCCTTGTTGGGCGTCATCAGTGAGGAGTAGCTTGGGTCTCTAGGCCCAGCAGGCATGGGACCCACGTCTGGGCATACCCGTCCCCTCGGGGTGACAATAGCAAAACAGAAGCGGTGATGGCTGGAAGGTTTAGAATGAATCTTAACCTCTGGCATTGCTCTGGACAACCCTCCAGACCACCGTTCTTCGCCCGCCAAGCCATTACAGAAGACGAAAGACCATATGCAAATCAGGCTTGGCCCCATCCCCAAAGGGGTAGTCCAGCGCAAACTGCTAGGTCACATCCCTTCTGCACGAGACCACAAGCATCCCCAGACATGTTTCAGCCTTGTTTTGCGTCATCAGTGAGGAGTAGCTTGGGTCTCTAGGCCCAGCAGGCATGGGACCTATGTCTGGGCATACCCGTCCCACTCGGGGTGACAATAGCAAAACAAAAAAGGTGTTGGCTGGAAGGATTAGAATGAATTGTAACCTCTGGCATTGCTCTGGGCAACCCTCCAGACCATCATTCTTCACTGCCAATCCATTACAGAAGAGGAAAGACCATATGCAAATCAAGCTTGGCCCCACTCCCGAAGGGGTAGTCCAGGCCGAACGGCTAGGTCACATCCCTTCTGCACGAGACCACAAGCATCCCCAGACATGTTTCAGCCTTGTTGGGCATCATCAGTGAAGAGTAGCTTGGGTATCTAGGCCCAGCAGGCACGGGACCAACGTCTGAGCAAACCCGTCCCACTCTGGGTGACAAGAACAAAACAAAAGAGGTGAAGGCTGGAAGGTGTAGAATGAATCGTAACCTCTGGCATTGCTCTGGGCAACCCTCCAGATCATCATTCTTCACTGCCAAGCCATTACAGAAGGGGAAAGACCATATGCAAATCAGGCTTGGCCCCACCCCCAAAGGGGTATTCCAGCCCGAACTGCTAGGTCACATCCCTTCTGCACGAGACCACAAGCATCCCCAGACATGTTTCAGCCTTGTTGGGCGTCATCAGTGAGGAGTAGCTTGGGTCTCTAAGCCCAGCAGGCATGGGACCCATGTCTGGGCATACCCATCCCACTCGGAGTAACAATAGTAAAACAAAAAAGGTAAAGGCTGGAAGGATTAGAATGAATCGTAACCTCTGGCATTGCTCTGGGCAACCCGCCAGACCATCATTCTTCACTGTCAAGCTATTACAGAAGAGGAAAGACCTGTCATGATCTCTGCTTCCAAAAGATCAGGACTTGCCCGACTCCCTTGGAAGCAGACCCATAACCCCGGTTCCGAGTGCCAGCCAGTACCAATTGGGACCTTTTGGACCCTGTCCTGGCGCCAGTGGCACCAGGCTCATAAAGATGCCCAGTCCCAGCGCTGGAAGCGCCGGGCTCATAATGCTTGGGTGGACTTACCTGCAGCAGACCATGCTGCTTACTTACCTGCCAGTTGAACCCCTGATCCTCTTCTGTTTGGGACTACTTTTCCTGTTGGGTGGGGCAGGAGCCACTCCCTAGGTTCAGAACACTGGAACTCTTCTGGAAAGCAGGAACTCTTTTCTTACCTAGGCGTGGCTGTGGAAGGAGACACCTAAGCACTACAGGAGGCTATTTAAACCACACCCGATGGATGAATCTTGCTTTGTGTTATTCTGCATTCTCTGCAGCAGAACGCTCATCGTGTCTTCTCCTTCTGATCCTGGGCCTAAGGGAACAAAGGCTTACCATCCTGGAATCCAGTCTTCAGCAGCACCTGTAAAGACAAAGAAAGAACAGGTTAGCACTACGGTCTTCAGTGGCAGCGCATCTCTTACCTGGTCCATCGGCTGTCACCAACGCCTCGCGCTGCATTCCGGCATCTGAAAGACAAAGGCTTACCTACTCTTCGCACGCTCCGGAGGCCTTCGGCGCTGCATCCCGCATCTGAAAGACAAAAGAAGGTGCGTTTAAAGACATTGGGCAACTTTATTACTCACGTGCCATTACTCCTTCCCACGCCGAATCCAGTGGGTATTCCAGCACCCTTCAGCTTCTCTAAAGCTCCGAACTTGTTCCTGCAAGATAAAAGGGACAGTTAGTGTGCATCGTGAAGCAGGCTACAAGCGCTTACTTACGTGCTTCCAGGCGCTTCTATTCCTCACGCGGGTTCGATCCTCAACTCTCATCAGCCCGCCATCCGCCATCGCCGGAACCCTGCAAAACAAGAGATATCATTACAAAAGACTTTTAAGACATTTGAAGTGCCCAGAACTTACCGTTCGTGCAGTTAACGACGGACAGCAGTCCTCTGAGGTCAAGAGGCCTGCACCCTTATCCAGTGAAGAAACTGGTTACGGCACCCTGCCCCGAGGCAGATGGAGAGCTCGGCGTTCACTTACCTAAGGTGAGGGCGTTAACCTTTGGGGTTCTACAGAAGAGAAAGGGAAGAGGAGAGAGGCACCCAATAACCCCAGTTCATTAATCCCATATTTTCTATCTGCAGACATCTTACTCTTCAAGTCAGACATACAGTGCACAGAGGTCCAGCCCAAAGAGCCAACCGTGTGTTACACATCACCTTTGAAGATACGGCATTCACCCAGTCAAGACCGGCGCCTCTGCGGGAATCAGGTGAGCGTTACAGACAACAAAGCCTACCGCAAAACTCCCACCCAGGCGCTATGGAAACCGCGGATACCGACCAGCTAGCCCAGTTACTTGGGGAACTAAGAGCAGAAGTGTATGCAGCCCGTCAGGAAACAAATGCTCTAAGAAGGGAACTGATTATTTCCAAGGAGCGAACAGACGATCTCGCTAGACAATTGCTACAGTCACAAGCCGGACAAACTCCGTTACCCGCATCAGGGGCAAATCTTCCTTCAACATCCTCTACGAACCCAGTGCAGATCAACCTACCTGGGAATGTACCTCTGGCTCCGCCCGAACGATTTTCTGGTGACCCAAAGAGGTTTGCAGTATTTATTAATCAGTGCCGGTTGCACTTCTTATGCCGGCCAGCAGCCTTTCCAACTGATCAAGCTAAGGTAGCTTTCGTGCTTTCGTACCTTAGTGGCAATGCGGCAGACTGGTCGATCCCTCTAGTTAATCAAGATGATCCGGTTCTCCATGATTTTCAAGCTTTTCAGCTCAGTATGGAAAAACTGTTTGCAAGACATTCACAGGGGCAGGCCTTGGACAATGAGCTCCTTTCATTGCGACAGGGTAATCAAGACCTTTTGGCTTATATTGCGTCTTTCAACAGACTGATAGTGGAAACTCGATGGCCTGAGGACAAAAGGATTACGCTGTTTTATAGAGGTCTACGTGGAGAGCTCAAAGATGTGTTAGCCCAAGTAGTGAATCCCCCGCAAGACTGTTCGGACTATATTGACTTAGTCGTTCAAATTGACCACAGACTGCAGAACAGGAAGGCCGATCGTTCCAAGTTTGATGTTCGAGTATTTTCCAAACCACCAACTCCTACCAAAGGAGTAGACTCCGGGGAACCCATGCAAATAGGGGGCCTGAAAGGACCACTAACACAAAAGGAGCGGGAAAGGAGAAAACAGCTGCAATTATGCCTCTATTGCGGAAACTCAGGGCACTTTCTTCGAGACTGTCCGGTGAAACCAGCCAAGAAGGCAGTAGGAGCTGCAGTTACCAGGGTCACAAACTCTGAGCAGGGAAACGACCTCGCCCGACAAGAATAGAGGTCCTCTTGCCGAGCGTTAAAACCAGTTCAGTGACCTCGCATTTCGTGATACCTATGGTCCTCATTAGCCCTGAACATCCGGATCGATTACATGCGATTGAAGCTTACGTCGACAGCGGTGCCATCGGCAATTATGTGGATCATGAAATGGTTTTGAGGATGAATCTGACTCTTTGTCCAAAGGCTGTAAAGGACGTCATTACTACGGTGGATGGTACGGAGATAGCCTCCGGACCAGTAACGCATACCACCCAAGAAGTGACGCTAGTAAATCAAGATGGACACCATGAGAAGATCGTGTTCGATGTGATCAAGGCCCCTCAGTTCCAGATTATTCTAGGAATTCCTTGGTTAGAGAAGCACAATCCTCAGATCGATTGGCGAGCAAGAATGGTTCAGTTTCCAGAATGTGTCTCTACTTGTCACCCTCGACCTGGTGTTGCACTGGCAGCAATTTCCTCGGAGGCTCCCCAGTTACCTCCTGAATACCTAGAATTCCAAGATGTTTTCCGGAAGGATCAGGCTAACTCTCTACCTCCTCATAGGTCTTATGACTGCCAGATAGACCTGATACCTGGATCTACTCCTCCTTGTAGTAGAATTTATGCCCTCACCGAGCCTGAGAATCTTCACCTCCGACAATACCTGGATCAATACCTAGCGAATGGGTTTATTCGTCCTTCCAAGTCCCCTGCTTCCTCAGCTTTGTTCTTCGTTCCAAAAAAAGAAGGGGACCTTAGAACTTGTATAGATTATCGCGCCCTGAACCAGATCACCGTTAAGAATAGATATCCGTTACCTTTGATCCCTGAACTCCTGGACCAAGTCAGAAAAGCATGCATATATACAAAGCTGGATCTTAGAGGAGCCTACCACCTGGTACGAGTAAAAGAGGGCGATGAATGGAAGACGGCCTTCCGCACCAAGTATGGGCTATTTGAATATCAGGTCATGCCCTTCGGACTTTGCAATGCCCCGGCCGCCTTTCAATATTTTATGAACGATGTCCTCAGAGAGCTCATAGATGTGTGTGTTGTTGTTTACATTGACGACATCCTCGTTTATTCTTCATCGGAAACTGAACATCGGAAACACGTGAAAATGGTCCCCGAGAGATTGCGTCAACACAAACTTTTCGCTAAGTTGGAAAAATGTGTTTTCAACGTGACTGAAGTTGAATTCTTAGGATTCATATTATCACCTAGCGGAGTGCGTATGGATTCAAAGAAGGTCGATGCAATTCTCAAATGGCCATCGCCATCCTCCGTAAAAGGTGTTCAAAGCATGTTAGGCTTCGCTAACTTTTACCGCAGGTTTATCCCCGAATTCTCTCGAATAGTCCAGCCCATCACTGCCTTGTTAAAGAAAAACAAACGTTTTGAATGGTCTACCGAGGCGGAACAAGCTTTCCAGAATTTGAAGACTAGATTTGTCTCTGCACCGATCTTAAAACATCCTCGCCCAGAACTCCCCTACATCGTTGAAACTGATGCTTCGAGCCTTGCCATGGGGGCAGTTCTATCACAAAAGGACCCAGTAACCAATCAGTTGCATCCCGTGGCATTTTGGTCCCGCAAATTCTCGCCTCCTGAAATCAATTACACTATTACTGATAAGGAACTTCTAGCTATCAAGTCCGCCTTTAAGGCTTGGCGGCATTATCTTCTGGGGGCCCGACACACCGTTACTGTGATTACAGATCACCGAAACCTGCAATATTTGAAAACCGCAAAAGCTCAATCCTCTAGGCAACTCCGTTGGGCACTATTCTTTGCCGAGTTTGACTTCATAATTACCTATCGACCTGGTACAAAAAACGGTAAAGCTGATGCCCTTTCTCGGATGGGAGTGGAAGAACATTTGATCAATCCTAAACCTGTACCTATCATTCCCGAACAAAGAATTCTAGGTGTAATCGCCACACAATCCATAGAGGAAATTAAGGATAAAGCCAGGCTACTGGTAACTCCAGCAGACATACAGAATTGGCATCTGCAGGGAAAGGACTTTACGGTGAAGGACAACCTATTATATTTCCAAGAACGGTTATACCTGCCCAGCACAGATTTACAGAAAAAGGTAATCTCTTGTTATCACGATTCTTTAATGGAAGGACATCCCGGTATGACCAAGACCTCGGAAAAGATCAAGCGCTACTTCTGGTGGCCGTCTTGGAAAAAAGATATCAGAGACTTTATAATGTCCTGTGGAGTATGCGCCCAAAACAAGAGTCAAAAGGAAAAACCAGCCGGCCTCTTACGCCCTATTGACATCCCGCCTCGCCCTTGGCATACGCTTTCTATGGACTTCATCACCGATCTACCTCCATGCTCCGGATATAATACGATCCTAGTAATCGTGGACCTATTCTCCAAGATGGCGCATTTCATTCCACTCAAAGGCTTACCAACAGCAGCAACTCTGGCCCGAGAATTTCTCGAAAACATCGTCCGACTGCACGGTTTTCCTTCAGTTCTAATTTCGGATCGAGGTAGTCAATTTATTTCTCATTTTTGGCGAAGTTGCTGTCGGTCGGCTCAAATTGATGTGAGACTTTCGACCAGCCACCACCCTCAAACCGACGGACAAACCGAGAGGACCAATCAAACTCTGGAACAGTATTTGCGCTGCATGCTACAACAAACTGAAAAAACTTGGAAAGATATCCTTTGGATAGCCGAATATGCCTACAATAACTCTGTCCACTCGGGAACTGGGAAGACCCCGTTTTTTCTTTTATACGGTAGTCACCCTCGAACATCGGAGTTGGATCCACTCCAAGATCTTGGAACACCAGCAGTAGACCACCTGCATTCTACAATCACCCAAGCCTTTAAGGAAGCCGTTTCTCACCTTCAAAGGGATAAAGAACAATACAAGAAAGGAGCAGACCAACATCGGAAGGAAGCCCCCCAATATCAAGTAGGAGATCAAGTCTGGTTATCCACCAAATATCTACCTCTAAAAGGACCACGCACATTCAACCCAAGATACCTTGGTCCCTATTCCATCACTACCATAGTAAATCCAGTAGCGGTCAAGTTGGACTTGCCCCCTCACATGAAGATACATCCGGTCTTCCACGTCTCTCTATTAAAACCCGTGCAACCTCAAACCCGACTAACTACATCTCCAAAACCTATTCTAGTTGATGGAAAACTCGAGTTTGAAGTCAAAAGCATCCTGGATTCCAAGATCTCCAAATCTAAACTATTTTACCTGATTGACTGGAAAGGCTACGGTCCCCAAGAAAGATCCTGGGAACCTGCAGAATATGTCCACGCGCCTCGTCTAATCAAAAGATTTCATCAAACATTTCCTAACAAGCCCAAACCCCCGGAGAAGCCCGGTTTGGGAGGGGCCTTGAGGGGGGGTGCTGTCATGATCTCTGCTTCCAAAAGATCAGGACTTGCCCGACTCCCTTGGAAGCAGACCCATAACCCCGGTTCCGAGTGCCAGCCAGTCCCAATTGGGACCTTTTGGACCCTGTCCTGGAGCCAGTGGCACCAGGCTCATAAAGATGCCCAGTCCCAGCGCTGGAAGCGCCGGGCTCATAATGCTTGGGTGGACTTACCTGCAGCAGACCATGCTGCTTACTTACCTGCCAGTTGAACCCCTGATCCTCTTCTGTTTGGGACTACTTTTCCTGTTGGGTGGGGCAGGAGCCACTCCCTAGGTTCAGAACACTGGAACTCTTCTGGAAAGCAGGAACCCTTTTCTTACCTAGGCGTGGCTGTGGAAGGAGACACCTAAGCACTACAGGAGGCTATTTAAACCACACCCGATGGATGAATCTTGCTTTGTGTTATTCTGCATTCTCTGCAGCAGAACGCTCATCGTGTCTTCTGCTTCTGATCCTGGGCCTAAGGGAACAAAGGCTTACCATCCTGGAATCCAGTCTTCAGCAGCACCTGTAAAGACAAAGAAAGAACAGGTTAGCACTACGGTCTTCAGTGGCAGCGCATCTCTTACCTGGTCCATCGGCTGTCACCAACGCCTCGCGCTGCATTCCGGCATCTGAAAGACAAAGGCTTACCTACTCTTCGCACGCTCCGGAGGCCTTCGGCGCTGCATCCCGCATCTGAAAGACAAAAGAAGGTGCGTTTAAAGACATTGGGCAACTTTATTACTCACGTGCCATTACTCCTTCCCACGCCGAATCCAGTGGGTATTCCAGCACCCTTCAGCTTCTCTAAAGCTCCGAACTTGTTCCTGCAAGATAAAAGGGACAGTTAGTGCGCATCGTGAAGCAGGCTACAAGCGCTTACTTACGTGCTTCCAGGCGCTTCTATTCCTCACGCGGGTTCGATCCTCAACTCTCATCAGCCCGCCATCCGCCATCGCTGGAACCCTGCAAAACAAGAGATATCATTACAAAAGACTTTTAAGACATTTGAAGTGCCCAGAACTTACCGTTCGTGCAGTTAACGACGGACAGCAGTCCTCTGAGGTCAAGAGGCCTGCACCCTTATCCAGTGAAGAAACTGGTTACGGCACCCTGCCCCGAGGCAGATGGAGAGCTCGCCGTTCACTTACCTAAGGTGAGGGCGTTAACCTTTGGGGTTCTACAGGAGAAGAGAAAGGGAAGAGGAGAGAGGCACCCAATAACCCCAGTTCATTAATCCCATATTTTCTATCTGCAGACATCTTACTCTTCAAGTCAGACATACAGTGCACAGAGGTCCAGCCCAAAGAGCCAACCGTGTGTTACACATCACCTTTGAAGATACGGCATTCACCCAGTCAAGACCGGCGCCTCTGCGGGAATCAGGTGAGCGTTACAAGACCATATGCAAATCAGGCTTGGCCCCACCCCCAAAGGGGTAGTCCAGACCGACCTGCAAGGTCACATCCAATCTGCACGAGACCACAAGCATCCCCAGACATTTTTCATCCTTGATGGGCGTCATCAGTGAGGAGTAGCTTGGGTCTCTAGGCCCAGCAGGCACGGGACCCACGTCTGGGCATACCCGTCCCACTCGGGGTGACAATAGCAAAACAAAAGAGCTGATGGCTGGAAGGTTTAGAATAAATCTTAACCTCTGGCATTGCTCTGGGCATCCCTCCAGACCATCGGTCTTCGCCTACCAAGCCATTACAGAAGGGGAAAGACCATATGCAAATCAGGCTTGGCCCCACCCCCAAAGGGGTGGTCCAGCCCGACTGCTAAGTCACATCCCTTCTGCACGAGACCATAAGCATCCCCAGACATGTTTCAGCCTTGTTGGGCGTCATCAGTGAGGAGCAGCTTGGGTCTCTAGGCCCAGCAGGCATGGGACCCACGTCTGGGCATACCCGTCCTACTCGGGGTGACAATAGCAAAACAGAAGAGGTGATGGCTGGAAGGTTTAGAATGAATCTTAACCTCTGGCATTGCTCTGGGCAACCCTCCAGACCATCGTTCTTTGCCTGCCAAGCCATTACAGAAGGGGAAAGACTATATGCAAATCAGGCTTGGCCCCACCCCCAAAGGGGTGGTCCAGCCCGACTGCTAAATCACATCCCTTCTGCACGAGACCATAAGCATCCCCAGACATGTTTCAGCCTTGTTGGGCGTCATCAGTGAGGAGTAGCTTGGGTCTCTAGGCCCAGCAGGCATGGCACCCACGTCTGGGCATACCCGTCCTACTCGGGGTGACAATAGCAAAACAGAAGAGGTGATGGCTGAAAGGTTTAGAATGAATCTTAACCTCTGGCATTGCTCTGGGCAACCCTCCAGACCATCGTTCTTTGCCTGCCAAGCCATTACAGAAGGGGAAAGACTATATGCAAATCAGGCTAGGCCTCACCCCCAAAGGTGTAGTCCAGCCCGAACTGCTAGGTCACATACCTTCTGCACAAGACCACAAGCATCCCCAGACATGTTTCAGCCTTGTTGGGCGTCATCAGTGAGGAGTAGCTTGGGTCTCTAGGCCCAGCAGGCATGGGACCCACGTCTGGGCATACCCGTCCTACTCGGGGTGACAATAGTAAAACAGAAGAGCTGATGGCTGGAAGGTTTAGAATGAATCTTAACCTCTGGCATTGCTCTGGGCAACCCTCCAGACCATCGTTCTTTGCCTGCCAAGCCATTACAGAAGGGGAAAGACCATATGCAAATCAGGCTTGGCCCCATCCCCAAAGGGGTAGTCCAGCCCGAACTGCAAGGTCACATCCAATCTGCACGAGAACAAAAGCATCCCCAGACATGTTTCAGCCTTGATGGGCGTCATCAGTGAGGAGTAGCTTGGGTCTCTAGGCCCAGCAGGCACGGGACCCATGTCTGGGCATACCCGTCCCACACGGGGTGACAATAGCAAAACAAAAGAGGTGATGGCTGGAAGGTTTAGAATATATCTTAACCTCTGACATTGCTCTGGGCAACCCTCCAGACCATCGGTCTTCGCCTACCAAGCCATTACAGAAGGGGAAAGACCATATGCAAATCAGGCTTGGCCCCACCTCCAAAGGGGTGGTCCAGCCCGACTGCTAAGTCACATCCCTTCTGCACGAGACCATAAGCATCCCCAAACATTTTTCAGCCTTGATGGGCGTCATCAGTGAGGAGTAGCTTGGGTCTCTAGGCCCAGCAGGCACGGGACCCACGTCTGGGCATACCCGTCCCACTCGGGGTGACAATAGCAAAACAAAACAGCTGATGGCTGGAAGGTTTAGAATAAATCTTAACCTCTGGCATTGCTCTGGGCAACCCTCCAGACCATCGGTCTTTGCCTACCAAGCCATTACAGAAGGCGAAAGACCATATGCAAATCAGGCTTGGCCCCACCCCCAAAGGGGTGGTCCAGCCCGACTGCTAAGTCACATCCCTTCTGCACGAGACCATAAGCATCCCCAGACATGTTTCAGCCTTGTTGGGCGTCGTCCTACTCGGGGTGACAATAGCAAAACAGAAGAGGTGATGGCTGGAAGGTTTAGAATGAATCTTAACCTCTGGCATTGCTCTGGGAAACCCTCCAGACCATCGTTCTTTGCCTGCCAAGCCATTACAGAAGGGGAAAGACTATATGCAAATCAGGCTTGGCCTCACCCCCAAAGGGGTAGTCCAGCCCGAAATGCTAGGTCACATACCTTCTGCACAAGACCACAAGCATCCCCAGACATGTTTTAGCCTTGTTTGGCGTCATCAGTGAGGAGTAGCTTGGGTCTCTAGGCCCAGCAGGCATGGGACCCACGTCTGGGCATACCCGTCCTACTCGGGGTGACAATAGTAAAACAGAAGAGGTGATGGCTGGAAGGTTTAGAATGAATCTTAACCTCTGGCATTGCTCTGGGCAACCCTCCAGACCATCGTTCTTTGCCTGCCAAGCCATTACAGAAGGGGAAAGACCATATGCAAATCAGGCTTGGCCCCACCCCCAAAGGGGTAGTCCATCCCGAACTGCTAGGTCACATACCTTCTGCACGAGACCACAAGCATCCCCAGACATGTTTCAGCCTTGTTGGGCGTCATCAGTGAGGAGTAGCTTGGGTCTCTAGGCCCAGCAGGCATGGGACCCACGTCTGGGCATACCCGTCCTACTCGGGGTGACAATAGTAAAACAGAAGAGGTGATGGCTGGAAGGTTTAGAATGAATCTTAACCTCTGGCATTGCTCTGGGCAACCCTCCAGACCATCGTTCTTTGCCTGCAAAGCCATTACAAAAGGGGAAAGACCATATGCAAATCAGGCTTGGCCCTACCCCCAAAGGGGTAGTCCATCCCGAACTGCTAGGTCCCATACCTTCTGCACGAGACCACAAGCATCCCCAGACATGTTTCAGCCTTGTTGGGCGTCATCAGTGAGGAGTAGCTTGGGTCTCTAGGCCCAGCAGGCACAGGACCCACGTCTGGCCATACCCGTCCCACTCGGGGTGACAATAGCAAAACAAAAGAGGTGATGGCTGGAAGGTTTAGAATAAATCTTAACCTCTGACATTGCTCTGGGCAACCCTCCAGACCATTGGTCTTCGCCCACCAAGCCATTACAGAAGGGGAAAGACCATATGCAAATCAGGCTTGGCCCCACCTCCAAAGGGGTGGTCCAGCCCGACTGCTAAGTCACATCCCTTCTGCACGAGACCATAAGCATCCCAGACATATTTTAGCCTTGTTGGGCGTCATCAGTGAGGAGTAGCTTGGGTCTCTAGGCCCAGCAGGCATGGGACCCACGTCTGGGCATACCCGTCCCCTCGGGGTGACAATAGCAAAACAGAAGCGGTGATGGCTGGAAGGTTTAGAATGAATCTTAACCTCTGGCATTGCTCTGGGCAACCCTCCAGACCACCATTCTTCGCCCGCCAAGCTATTACAGAAGGGGAAAGACCATATGCAAATCAGGCTTGGCCCCATCCCCAAAGGGGTAGTCCAGCGCAAACAGCTAGGTCACATCCCTTCTGCACGAGACCACAAGCATCCCCAGACATGTTTCAGCCTTATTTGGCGTCATCAGTGAGGAGTAGCTTGGGTCTCTAGGCCCAGCAGGCATGGGACCTATGTCTGGGCATACCCGTCCCACTCGGGGTGACAATAGCAAAACAAAAAAGGTGTTGCCTGGAAGGATTAGAATGAATTGTAACCTCTGGCATTGCTCTGGGCAACCCTCCAGACCATCATTCTTCACTGCCAAGCCATTACAGAAGAGGAAAGACCATATGCAAATCAGGCTTGGCCCCACTCCCGAAGGGATAGTCCAGGCCGAACTGCTAGGTCACATCCCTTCTGCACGAGACCACAAGCATCCCCAGACATGTTTCAGCCTTGTTGGGCATCATCAGTGAGGAGTAGCTTGGGTCTCTAGGCCCAGCAGGCACGGGACCCACGTCTGGGCATACCCGTCCCACTCGGGGTGACAAGAGCAAAACTAAAGAGTTGATGGCTGGAAGGATTAGAATGAATCTTAACCTCTGACATTGCTCTGGGCAACCCTCCAGACCACCATTCTTCGCCCGCCAAGCCATTACAGAAGGGGAAAGACCATATGCAAATCAGTCTTGGCCCCACCCCCAAAGGGGTGGTCCAGCCCGACTGCTAAGTCACATCCCTTCTGCACGAGACCATAAGCATCCCCAGACATGTTTCAGCCTTGTTGGGCGTCATCAGTGAGGAGTAGCTTGGGTCTCTAGGCCCAGCAGGCATGGGACCCACGTCTGGGCATACCCGTCCTACTCGGGGTGACAATAGCAAAACAGAAGAGGTGATGGCTGGAAGGTTTAGAATGAATCTTAACCTCTGGCATTGCTCTGGGCAACCCTCCAGACCATCGTTCTTTGCCTGCCAAGCCATTACAGAAGGGGAAAGACTATATGCAAATCAGGCTTGGCCTCACCCCCAAAGGGGTAGTCCAGTCCGAACTGCTAGGTCACATACCTTCTGCACGAGACCACAAGCATCCCCAGACATGTTTCAGCCTTGTTGGGCGTCATCAGTGCGGAGTAGCTTGGGTCTCTAGGCCCAGCAGGCAGGGGACCCACGTCTGGGCATACCCGTCCTACTCGGGGTGACAATAGTAAAACAGAAGAGGTGATGGCTGGAAGGTTTAGAATGAATCTTAACCTCTGGCATTGCTCTGGGCAACCCTCCAGACCATCGTTCTTTGCCTGCCAAGCCATTACAGAAGGGGAAAGACCATATGCAAATCAGGCTTGGCCCCACCCCCAAAGGGGTAGTCCATCCCGAACTGCTAGGTCACATACCTTCTGCACGAGACCACAAGCATCCCCAGACATGTTTCAGCCTTGTTGGGCGTCATCAGTGAGGAGTAGCTTGGGTCTCTAGGCCCAGCAGGCATGGGACCCACGTCTGGGCATACCCGTCCTACTCGGGGTGACAATAGTAAAATAGAAGAGGTGATGGCTGGAAGGTTTAGAATGAATCTTAACCTCTGGCATTGCTCTGGGCAACCCTCCAGACCATCGTTCTTTGCCTGCCAAGCCATTACAGAAGGGGAAAGACCATATGCAAATCGGCTTGGCTCCACCCCCAAAGGGGTAGTCCATCCCGAACTGCTAGGTCCCATACCTTCTGCACGAGACCACAAGCATCCCCAGACATGTTTCAGCCTTGTTGGGCGTCATCAGTGAGGAGTAGCTTGGGTCTCTAGGCCCAGCAGGCACAGGACCCACGTCTGGCCATACCCGTCCCACTCGGGTTGACAATAGCAAAACAAAAGAGGTGATGGCTGGAAGGTTTAGAATTAATCTTAACCTCTGGCATTGCTCTGGGCAACCCTCCAGACCACCGTTCTTCTTCCGCCAAGCCATTACAGCAGGGGAAAGACCATATGCAAATCAGGCTTGGCCCCACCCCCAAAGGGGTAGTCCAGCCCGAACTGCAAGGTCACATCCAATCTGCACGAGAACAAAAGCATCCCCAGACATGTTTCAGCCTTGATGGGCATCATCAGTGAGGAGTAGCTTTGGTCTCTAGGCCCAGCAGGCACGCGACCCACGTCTGGGCATACCCGTCCCCCTCGGGGTGACAATAGCAAAACAAAAGAGGTGATGGCTGGAAGGTTTAGAATAAATCTTAACCTCTGACATTGCTCTGGGCAACCCTCCAGACCATCGGTCTTCGCCTACCAAGCCATTACAGAAGGGGAAAGACCATATGCAAATCAGGCTTGGCTCCACCTCCAAAGGGGTGGTCCAGCCCGACTGCTAAGTCACATCCCTTCTGCACGAGACCATAAGCATCCCAGACATATTTTAGCCTTGTTGGGCGTCATCAGTGAGGAGTAGCTTGGGTCTCTAGGCCCAGCAGGCATGGGACCCACGTCTGGGCATACCCGTCCCCTCGGGGTGACAATAGCAAAACAGAAGCGGTGATGGCTGGAAGGTTTAGAATGAATCTTAACCTCTGGCATTGCTCTGGGCAAACCTCCAGACCACCGTTCTTCACCCGCCAAGCTATTACAGAAGGGGAAAGACCATATGCAAATCAGGCTTGGCCCCATCCCCAAAGGGGTAGTCCAGCGCAAACTGCTAGGTCACATCCCTTCTGCACGAGACCACAAGCATCCCCAGACATGTTTCAGCCTTATTTGGCGTCATCAGTGAGGAGTAGCTTGGGTCTCTAGGCCCAGCAGGAATGGGACCTATGTCTGGGCATACCCGTCCCACTCGGGGTGACAATAGCAAAACAAAAAAGGTGTTGGCTGGAAGGATTAGAATGAATTATAACCTCTGGCATTGCTCTGGGCAACCCTCTAGACCATCATTCTTCACTGCCAAGCCATTACAGAAGAGGAAAGACCATATGCAAATCAGGCTTGGCCCCACTCCCGAAGAGGTAGTCCAGGCCGAACTGCTAGGTCACATCACTTCTGCACGAGACCACAAGCATCCCCAGACATGTTTCAGCCTTGTTGGGCATCATCAGTGAGGAGTAGCTTGGGTCTCTAGGCCCAGCAGGCACGGGACCCACGTCTGGGCATACCCGTCCCACTCGGGGTGACAAGAGCAAAACTAAAGAGTTGATGGCTGGAAGGTTTAGAATGAATCTTAACCTCTGGCATTGCTCTGGGCAACCCTCCAGACCACCGTTCTTCGCCCGCCAAGCCATTACAGAAGGGGAAAGACCATATGCAAATCAGTCTTGGCCCCACCCCCAAAGGGGTAGTCCAGCCCGAACTGCAAGGTCACATCCAATTCTGCACGAGACCACAAGCATCCCCAGACATGTTTCAGCCTTGTTGGGCGTCATCAGTGAGGAGTAGCTTGGGTCTCTAGGCCCAGCAGGCATGGGACCTATGTCTGGGCATACCCGTCCCACTCGGGGTGACAATAGCAAAACAAAAAAGGTGTTGGCTGGAAGGATTAGAATGAATTGTAACCTCTGGCATTGCTCTGGGCAACCCTCCAGACCATCATTCGTCACTGCTAAGCCATTACAGAAGAGGAAAGACCATATGCAAATCAGGCTTGGCCCCACTCCCAAAGGGGTAGTCCAGGCCGAACTGCTAGGTCACATCCATTCTGCACGAGACCACAAGCATCCCCAGACATGTTTTAGCCTTTTTGGGCATCATCAGTGAGGGGAAGCTTGGGTCTCTAGGCCCAGCAGGCATGGGACCCACGTCTGGGCATACCCGTCCCACTCGGGGTAACAAGAGCAAAACTAAAGAGTTGATGGCTGGAAGGTGTAGAATGAATCTTAACCTCTGGCATTGCTCTGGGCAACCCTCCAGACCACCGTTCTTCGCCCGCCAAGCCATTACAGAAGGGGAAAGACCATATGCAAATCAGGCTTGGCCCCAACCCATAGGGTAGTCCAGCCCGAACTGCAAGGTCACATCCTATCTGCACGAAGCCACAAGCATCCCCAGACATGTTTCAGCCTTGTTGGGCATCATCAGTGAGGAGTAGCTTGGGTCTCTAGGCTCAGCAGGCATGGGAGCCATGTCTGGGCATACCCGTCCCACTCCGGGTAACAATAGTAAAACAAAAAAGGTGATGGCTGGAAGGATTAGAATGAATCGTAACCTCTGGCATTGTTCTTGGCAACCCTCCAGACCGTCATTCTTCACTGCCAAGCCATTACAGAAGAGGAAATACCATATGCAAATCAGGCTTGGCCCCATTCCCAAAGGGGTAAACCAGGGTGAACGGATAGGTCACATCCTTTCTGCGCGAGAAGACAAGCATCCCCAGACATGTTTCAGCCTTGTTGGGCATCATCAGTGAAGAGTAGCTTGGGTATCTAGGCCCAGCAGGCACGGGACCCACGTCTGGGCACTCCCGTCCCCTCGGGGTGACAATAGCAAAACAGAAGCGGTGATGGCTGGAAGGTTTAGAATGAATCTTAACCTCTGGCATTGCTCTGGGCAACCCTCCAGACCACCGTTCTTCGCCCGCCAAGCCATTACAGAAGGGGTAAGACCATATTCAAATCAGTCTTGGCCCCACCCCAAAGGGGTAGTCCAGCCCGAACTGCAAGGTCACATCCAATCTGCACGAGACCACAAGCATCCCCAGACATGTTTCAGCCTTGTTGGGCGTCATCAGTGAGGAGTAGCTTGGGTCTCTAGGCCCAGCAGGCATGGGACCTACGTCTGGGCATACCTGTCCCACTCGGGGTGACAATAGCAAAACAGAAGAGGTGATGGCTGGAAGGTTTAGAATGAATCTTAACCTCTGGCATTGCTCTGGGCAACCCTCCAGACCATCGTTCTTTGCCTGCCAAGCCATTACAGAAGGGTAAAGACCATATGCAAATCAGGCTTGGCCCCATCCCCAAAGGGGTAGTCCATCCCGAACTGCTAGGTCCCATACCTTCTGCACGAGACCACAAGCATCCCCAGACATGTTTCAGCCTTGTTGGGCGTCATCAGTGAGGAGTAGCTTGGGTCTCTAGGCCCAGCAGGCACAGGACCCACGTCTGGCCATACCCGTCCCACTCGGGGTGACAATAGCAAAACAAAAGAGGTGATGGCTGGAAGGTTTAGAATAAATCTTAACCTCTGACATTGCTCTGGGCAACCCTCCAGACCATTGGTCTTCGCCCACCAAGCCATTACAGAAGGGGAAAGACCATATGCAAATCAGGCTTGGCCCCACCTCCAAAGGGGTGGTCCAGCCCGACTGCTAAGTCACATCCCTTCTGCACGAGACCATAAGCATCCCAGACATATTTTAGCCTTGTTGGGCGTCATCAGTGAGGAGTAGCTTGGGTCTCTAGGCCCAGCAGGCATGGGACCCACGTCTGGGCATACCCGTCCCCTCGGGGTGACAATAGCAAAACAGAAGCGGTGATGGCTGGAAGGTTTAGAATGAATCTTAACCTCTGGCATTGCTCTGGGCAACCCTCCAGACCACCATTCTTCGCCCGCCAAGCTATTACAGAAGGGGAAAGACCATATGCAAATCAGGCTTGGCCCCATCCCCAAAGGGGTAGTCCAGCGCAAACAGCTAGGTCACATCCCTTCTGCACGAGACCACAAGCATCCCCAGACATGTTTCAGCCTTATTTGGCGTCATCAGTGAGGAGTAGCTTGGGTCTCTAGGCCCAGCAGGCATGGGACCTATGTCTGGGCATACCCGTCCCACTCGGGGTGACAATAGCAAAACAAAAAAGGTGTTGCCTGGAAGGATTAGAATGAATTGTAACCTCTGGCATTGCTCTGGGCAACCCTCCAGACCATCATTCTTCACTGCCAAGCCATTACAGAAGAGGAAAGACCATATGCAAATCAGGCTTGGCCCAACTCCCGAAGGGATAGTCCAGGCCGAACTGCTAGGTCACATCCCTTCTGCACGAGACCACAAGCATCCCCAGACATGTTTCAGCCTTGTTGGGCATCATCAGTGAGGAGTAGCTTGGGTCTCTAGGCCCAGCAGGCACGGGACCCACGTCTGGGCATACCCGTCCCACTCGGGGTGACAAGAGCAAAACTAAAGAGTTGATGGCTGGAAGGATTAGAATGAATCTTAACCTCTGACATTGCTCTGGGCAACCCTCCAGACCACCATTCTTCGCCCGCCAAGCCATTACAGAAGGGGAAAGACCATATGCAAATCAGTCTTGGCCCCACCCCCAAAGGGGTGGTCCAGCCCGACTGCTAAGTCACATCCCTTCTGCACGAGACCATAAGCATCCCCAGACATGTTTCAGCCTTGTTGGGCGTCATCAGTGAGGAGTAGCTTGGGTCTCTAGGCCCAGCAGGCATGGGACCCACGTCTGGGCATACCCGTCCTACTCGGGGTGACAATAGCAAAACAGAAGAGGTGATGGCTGGAAGGTTTAGAATGAATCTTAACCTCTGGCATTGCTCTGGGCAACCCTCCAGACCATCGTTCTTTGCCTGCCAAGCCATTACAGAAGGGGAAAGACTATATGCAAATCAGGCTTGGCCTCACCCCCAAAGGGGTAGTCCAGTCCGAACTGCTAGGTCACATACCTTCTGCACGAGACCACAAGCATCCCCAGACATGTTTCAGCCTTGTTGGGCGTCATCAGTGCGGAGTAGCTTGGGTCTCTAGGCCCAGCAGGCAGGGGACCCACGTCTGGGCATACCCGTCCTACTCGGGGTGACAATAGTAAAACAGAAGAGGTGATGGCTGGAAGGTTTAGAATGAATCTTAACCTCTGGCATTGCTCTGGGCAACCCTCCAGACCATCGTTCTTTGCCTGCCAAGCCATTACAGAAGGGGAAAGACCATATGCAAATCAGGCTTGGCCCCACCCCCAAAGGGGTAGTCCATCCCGAACTGCTAGGTCACATACCTTCTGCACGAGACCACAAGCATCCCCAGACATGTTTCAGCCTTGTTGGGCGTCATCAGTGAGGAGTAGCTTGGGTCTCTAGGCCCAGCAGGCATGGGACCCACGTCTGGGCATACCCGTCCTACTCGGGGTGACAATAGTAAAATAGAAGAGGTGATGGCTGGAAGGTTTAGAATGAATCTTAACCTCTGGCATTGCTCTGGGCAACCCTCCAGACCATCGTTCTTTGCCTGCCAAGCCATTACAGAAGGGGAAAGACCATATGCAAATCGGCTTGGCTCCACCCCCAAAGGGGTAGTCCATCCCGAACTGCTAGGTCCCATACCTTCTGCACGAGACCACAAGCATCCCCAGACATGTTTCAGCCTTGTTGGGCGTCATCAGTGAGGAGTAGCTTGGGTCTCTAGGCCCAGCAGGCACAGGACCCACGTCTGGCCATACCCGTCCCACTCGGGTTGACAATAGCAAAACAAAAGAGGTGATGGCTGGAAGGTTTAGAATTAATCTTAACCTCTGGCATTGCTCTGGGCAACCCTCCAGACCACCGTTCTTCTTCCGCCAAGCCATTACAGCAGGGGAAAGACCATATGCAAATCAGGCTTGGCCCCACCCCCAAAGGGGTAGTCCAGCCCGAACTGCAAGGTCACATCCAATCTGCACGAGAACAAAAGCATCCCCAGACATGTTTCAGCCTTGATGGGCATCATCAGTGAGGAGTAGCTTTGGTCTCTAGGCCCAGCAGGCACGCGACCCACGTCTGGGCATACCCGTCCCCCTCGGGGTGACAATAGCAAAACAAAAGAGGTGATGGCTGGAAGGTTTAGAATAAATCTTAACCTCTGACATTGCTCTGGGCAACCCTCCAGACCATCGGTCTTCGCCTACCAAGCCATTACAGAAGGGGAAAGACCATATGCAAATCAGGCTTGGCTCCACCTCCAAAGGGGTGGTCCAGCCCGACTGCTAAGTCACATCCCTTCTGCACGAGACCATAAGCATCCCAGACATATTTTAGCCTTGTTGGGCGTCATCAGTGAGGAGTAGCTTGGGTCTCTAGGCCCAGCAGGCATGGGACCCACGTCTGGGCATACCCGTCCCCTCGGGGTGACAATAGCAAAACAGAAGCGGTGATGGCTGGAAGGTTTAGAATGAATCTTAACCTCTGGCATTGCTCTGGGCAAACCTCCAGACCACCGTTCTTCACCCGCCAAGCTATTACAGAAGGGGAAAGACCATATGCAAATCAGGCTTGGCCCCATCCCCAAAGGGGTAGTCCAGCGCAAACTGCTAGGTCACATCCCTTCTGCACGAGACCACAAGCATCCCCAGACATGTTTCAGCCTTATTTGGCGTCATCAGTGAGGAGTAGCTTGGGTCTCTAGGCCCAGCAGGAATGGGACCTATGTCTGGGCATACCCGTCCCACTCGGGGTGACAATAGCAAAACAAAAAAGGTGTTGGCTGGAAGGATTAGAATGAATTATAACCTCTGGCATTGCTCTGGGCAACCCTCTAGACCATCATTCTTCACTGCCAAGCCATTACAGAAGAGGAAAGACCATATGCAAATCAGGCTTGGCCCCACTCCCGAAGAGGTAGTCCAGGCCGAACTGCTAGGTCACATCACTTCTGCACGAGACCACAAGCATCCCCAGACATGTTTCAGCCTTGTTGGGCATCATCAGTGAGGAGTAGCTTGGGTCTCTAGGCCCAGCAGGCACGGGACCCACGTCTGGGCATACCCGTCCCACTCGGGGTGACAAGAGCAAAACTAAAGAGTTGATGGCTGGAAGGTTTAGAATGAATCTTAACCTCTGGCATTGCTCTGGGCAACCCTCCAGACCACCGTTCTTCGCCCGCCAAGCCATTACAGAAGGGGAAAGACCATATGCAAATCAGTCTTGGCCCCACCCCCAAAGGGGTAGTCCAGCCCGAACTGCAAGGTCACATCCAATTCTGCACGAGACCACAAGCATCCCCAGACATGTTTCAGCCTTGTTGGGCGTCATCAGTGAGGAGTAGCTTGGGTCTCTAGGCCCAGCAGGCATGGGACCTATGTCTGGGCATACCCGTCCCACTCGGGGTGACAATAGCAAAACAAAAAAGGTGTTGGCTGGAAGGATTAGAATGAATTGTAACCTCTGGCATTGCTCTGGGCAACCCTCCAGACCATCATTCGTCACTGCTAAGCCATTACAGAAGAGGAAAGACCATATGCAAATCAGGCTTGGCCCCACTCCCAAAGGGGTAGTCCAGGCCGAACTGCTAGGTCACATCCATTCTGCACGAGACCACAAGCATCCCCAGACATGTTTTAGCCTTTTTGGGCATCATCAGTGAGGGGAAGCTTGGGTCTCTAGGCCCAGCAGGCATGGGACCCACGTCTGGGCATACCCGTCCCACTCGGGGTAACAAGAGCAAAACTAAAGAGTTGATGGCTGGAAGGTGTAGAATGAATCTTAACCTCTGGCATTGCTCTGGGCAACCCTCCAGACCACCGTTCTTCGCCCGCCAAGCCATTACAGAAGGGGAAAGACCATATGCAAATCAGGCTTGGCCCCAACCCATAGGGTAGTCCAGCCCGAACTGCAAGGTCACATCCTATCTGCACGAAGCCACAAGCATCCCCAGACATGTTTCAGCCTTGTTGGGCATCATCAGTGAGGAGTAGCTTGGGTCTCTAGGCTCAGCAGGCATGGGAGCCATGTCTGGGCATACCCGTCCCACTCCGGGTAACAATAGTAAAACAAAAAAGGTGATGGCTGGAAGGATTAGAATGAATCGTAACCTCTGGCATTGTTCTTGGCAACCCTCCAGACCGTCATTCTTCACTGCCAAGCCATTACAGAAGAGGAAATACCATATGCAAATCAGGCTTGGCCCCATTCCCAAAGGGGTAAACCAGGGTGAACGGATAGGTCACATCCTTTCTGCGCGAGAAGACAAGCATCCCCAGACATGTTTCAGCCTTGTTGGGCATCATCAGTGAAGAGTAGCTTGGGTATCTAGGCCCAGCAGGCACGGGACCCACGTCTGGGCACTCCCGTCCCCTCGGGGTGACAATAGCAAAACAGAAGCGGTGATGGCTGGAAGGTTTAGAATGAATCTTAACCTCTGGCATTGCTCTGGGCAACCCTCCAGACCACCGTTCTTCGCCCGCCAAGCCATTACAGAAGGGGTAAGACCATATTCAAATCAGTCTTGGCCCCACCCCAAAGGGGTAGTCCAGCCCGAACTGCAAGGTCACATCCAATCTGCACGAGACCACAAGCATCCCCAGACATGTTTCAGCCTTGTTGGGCGTCATCAGTGAGGAGTAGCTTGGGTCTCTAGGCCCAGCAGGCATGGGACCTACGTCTGGGCATACCTGTCCCACTCGGGGTGACAATAGCAAAACAGAAGAGGTGATGGCTGGAAGGTTTAGAATGAATCTTAACCTCTGGCATTGCTCTGGGCAACCCTCCAGACCATCGTTCTTTGCCTGCCAAGCCATTACAGAAGGGTAAAGACCATATGCAAATCAGGCTTGGCCCCATCCCCAAAGGGGTAGTCCAGCGCAAACTGCTAGGTCACATCCTTTCTGCACGAGACCACAAGCATCCCCAGACATGTTTCAGCCTTGTTTGGCCTCATCAGTGAGGAGTAGCTTGGGTCCCTAGGCCCAGCAGGCATGGGACCTATGTCTGGGCATACCCGTCCCACTCGGGGTGACAATAGCAAAACAAAAAAGGTGTTGGCTGGAAGGATTAGAATGAATTGTAACCTCTGGCATTGCTCTGGGCAACCCTCCAGACCATCATTCTTCACTGCCAAGCCATTACAGAAGAGGAAAGACCATATGCAAATCAGGCTTGGCCCCACTCCCAAAGGGGTAGTCCAGACCGAACTGCTAGGTCACATCCATTCTGCACGAGATCACAAGCATCCCCAGACATGTTTCAGCCTTGTTGGGCATCATCAGTGAGGGGTAGCTTGGGTCTCTAGGCCCAGCAGGCATGGGACCCACGTCTGGGCATACCCGTCCCACTCGGGGTAACAAGAGCAAAACTAAAGAGTTGATGGCTGGAAGGTGTAGAATGAATCGTAACATCTGGCATTGCTCTGGACAACCCGCCAGACCATCGTTCTTCATCTGCCAAGCCATTACAGAAGGGGAAAGACCATATGCAAATCAGGCTTGGCCCCACCCCCAAAGGGGTAGTCCAGCCTAAACTGCAAGGTCACATCCAATCTGCACGAGACCACAAGCATCCCCAGACATGTTTCAGCCTTGATGGGCGTCATCAGTGAGGAGTAGCTTGGGTCTCTAGGCCCAGCAGGCATGGGACCCACGTCTGGGCATACCAGTCCCCTCGGGGTGACAATAGCAAAACAGAAGCGGTGATGGCTGGAAGGTTTAGAATGAATCTTAACCTCTGGCATTGCTCTGGGCAACCCTCCAGACCACTGTTCTTCGCCCGCCAAGCCATTACAGAAGGGGAAAGACCATATGCAAATCAGGCTTGGCCCCACCCCCAAAGGGGTAGTCCAGCCCGAACTGCAAGGTCACATCCTATCTGCACGAGACCACAAGCATCCCCAGACATGTTTCAGCCTTGTTGGGCATCATCAGTGAGGAGTAGCTTGGGTCTCTAGGCTCAGCAGGCATGGGAGCCATGTCTGGGCATACACGTCCCACTCCGGGTAACAATAGTAAAACAAAAAAGGTGATGGCTGGAAGGTTTAGAATGAATCTTAACCTCTGGCATTGCTCTGGGCAACACTCCAGACCATCGTTCTTTGCCTGCCAAGACATTACAGAAGGGGAAAGACTATATGCAAATCAGGCTTGGCCTCACCCCCAAAGGGGTAGTCCAGCCCGAACTGCTAGGTCACATACCTTCTGCAAAAGACCACAAGCATCCCCAGACATGTTTCAGCCTTGTTGGGCGTCATCAGTGAGGAGTAGCTTGGGTCTCTAGGCCCAGCAGGCATGGGACCCACGTCTGGGCATACCCGTCCTACTCGGGGTGACAATAGTAAACCAGAAGAGGTGATGGCTGGAAGGTTTAGAATGAATCTTAACCTCTGGCATTGCTCTGGGCAACCCTCCAGACCATCGTTCTTTGCCTGCCAAGCCATTACAGAAGGGGAAAGACCATATGCAAATCAGACTTGGCCCCACCCCCAAAGGGGTAGTCCATCCCGAACTGCTAGGTCACATACCTTCTGCACGAGACCACAAGCATCCCCAGACATGTTTCAGCCTTGTTGGGTGTCATCAGTGAGGAGTAGCTTGGGTCTCTAGGCCCAGCAGGCATGGGACCCACGTCTGGGCATACCCGTCCTACTCGCGGTGACAATAGTAAAACAGAAGAGGTGATGGCTGGAAGGTTTAGAATGAATCTTAACCTCTGGCATTTCTCTGGGCAACCCTCCAGACCATCGTTCTTTGCCTGCCAAGCCATTACAGAAGGGGAAAGACCATATGCAAATCAGGCTTGGCCCCACCCCCAAAGGGGTAGTCCATCCCGAACTGCTAGGTCCCATACCTTCTGCACGAGACCACAAGCATCCCCAGACATGTTTCAGCCTTGTTGGGCGTCATCAGTGAGGAGTAGCTTGGGTCTCTAGGCTCAGCAGGCACAGGACCCACGTCTGGCCATACCCGTCCCACTCGGGTTGACAATAGCAAAACAAAAGAGGTGATGGCTGGAAGGTTTAGAATTAATCTTAACCTCTGGCATTGCTCTGGGCAACCCTCCAGACCACCGTTCTTCTCCCGCCAAGCCATTACAGAAGGGGAAAGACCATATGCAAATCAGGCTTGGCCCCACCCCCAAAGGGGTAGTCCAGCCCGAACTGCAAGGTCACATCCAATCTGCACGAGAACAAAAGCATCCCCAGACATGTTTCAGCCTTGATGGGCGTCATCAGTGAGGAGTAGCTTGGGTCTCTAGGCCCAGCAGGCAAGGGACCCACGTCTGGGCATACCCGTCCCACTCGGGGTGACAATAGCAAAACAAAAGAGGTGATGGCTGGAAGGTTTAGAATAAATCTTAACCTCTGACATTGCTCTGGGCAACCCTCCAGACCATCGGTCTTCGCCTACCAAGCCATTACAGAAGGGGAAAGACCATATGCAAATCAGGCTTGGCCCCACCTCCAAAGGGGTGGTCCAGCCCGACTGCTAAATCACATCCCTTCTGCACTAGACCATAAGCATCCCAGACATATTTTAGCCTTGTTGGGCGTCATCAGTGAGGAGTAGCTTGGGTCTCTAGGCCCAGCAGGCACGGGACCCACGTCTGGGCATACCCGTCCCACTCGGGGTGACAATAGCAAAACAAAAGAGGTGATGGCTGGAAGGTTTAGAATGAATCTTAACCTCTGGCATTGCTCTGGGCAACCCTCCAGACCACCGTTCTTCGCCTGCCAAGCCATTACAGAAGGGGAAAGACCATATGCAAATCAGGCTTGGCCCCATCCCCAAAGGGGTAGTCCAGCGCAAACTGCTAGGTCACATCCCTTCTGCACGAGACCACAAGCATCCCCAGACATGTTTCAGCCTTGTTTGGCGTCATCAGTGAGGAGTAACTTGGATCTCTAGGCCCAGCAGGCATGGGACCTATGTCTGGGCATACCCGTCCCACTCGGGGTGACAATAGCAAAACAAAAAAGGTGTTGGCTGGAAGGATTAGAATTAATTGAAACCTCTGGCATTGCTCTGGGCAACCCTCCAGACCATCATTCTTCACTGCCAAGCCATTACAGAAGAGGAAAGACCATATGCAAATCAGGCTTGGCCCCACTCCCCAAGGGGTAGTCCAGGCCGAACTGCTAGGTCACATCCCTTCTGCACGAGACCACAAGCATCCCCAGACATGTTTCAGCCTTGTTGGGCATCATCAGTGAGGAGTAGCTTGGGTCTCTAGGCCCAGCAGGCACGGGACCCACGTCTGGGCCTACCCGTCCCACTCGGGGTGACAAGAGCAAAACTAAAGAGTTGATGGCTGGAAGGTGTAGAATGAATCGTAACCTCTGGCATTGCTCTGGACAACCCGCCAGACCATCGTTCTTCACCTGCCAAGCCATTACAGAAGGGGAAAGACCATATGCAAATCAGGCTTGGCCCCACCCCCAAAGGGGTAGTCCAGCCTAAACTGCAAGGATCATCCAATCTGCACGAGACCACAAGCATCCCCAGACATGTTTTAGCCTTGATGGGCGTCATCAGTGAGGAGTAGCTTGGGTCTCTAGGCCCAGCAGGCATGGGACCCACGTCTGGGCATACCCGTCCCCTCGGGGTGACAATAGCAAAACAGAAGCGGTGATGGCTGGAAGGTTTAGAATGAATCTTAACCTCTGGCATTGCTCTGGGCAACCCTCCAGACCACTGTTCTTCGCCCGCCAAGCCATTACAGAAGGGGAAAGACCATATGCAAATCAGGCTTGGCCCCACCCCCAAAGAGGTAGTCCAGCCCGAACTGCAAGGTCACATCCTATCTGCACGAGACCACAAGCATCCCCAGACATGTTTCAGTCTTGTTGGGCATCATCAGTGAGGAGTAGCTTGGGTCTCTAGGCTCAGCAGGCATGGGAGCCATGTCTGGGCATACACGTCCCACTCCGGGTAACAATAGTAAAACAAAAAAAGGTGATGGCTGGAAGGTTTAGAATGAATCTTAACCTCTGGCATTGCTCTGGGCAACACTCCAGACCATCGTTCTTTGCCTGCCAAGACATTACAGAAGGGGAAAGACTATATGCAAATCAGGCTTGGCCTCACCCCCAAAGGGGTAGTCCAGCCCGAACTGCTAGGTCACATACCTTCTGCAAAAGACCACAAGCATCCCCAGACATGTTTCAGCCTTGTTGGGCGTCATCAGTGAGGAGTAGCTTGGGTCTCTAGGCCCAGCAGGCATGGGACCCACGTCTGGGCATACCCGTCCTACTCGGGGTGACAATAGTAAAACAGAAGAGGTGATGGCTGGAAGGTTTAGAATGAATCTTAACCTCTGGCATTGCTCTGGGCAACCCTCCAGACCATCGTTCTTTGCCTGCCAAGCCATTACAGAAGGGGAAAGACCATATGCAAATCAGACTTGGCCCCACCCCCAAAGGGGTAGTCCATCCCGAACTGCTAGGTCACATACCTTCTGCACGAGACCACAAGCATCCCCAGACATGTTTCAGCCTTGTTGGGCGTCATCAGTGAGGAGTAGCTTGGGTCTCTAGGCCCAGCAGGCATGGGACCCACGTCTGGGCATACCCGTCCTACTCGCGGTGACAATAGTAAAACAGAAGAGGTGATGGCTGGAAGGTTTAGAATGAATCTTAACCTCTGGCATTTCTCTGGGCAACCCTCCAGACCATCGTTCTTTGCCTGCCAAGCCATTACAGAAGGGGAAAGACCATATGCAAATCAGGCTTGGCCCCACCCCCAAAGGGGTAGTCCATCCCGAACTGCTAGGTCCCATACCTTCTGCACGAGACCACAAGCATCCCCAGACATGTTTCAGCCTTGTTGGGCGTCATCAGTGAGGAGTAGCTTGGGTCTCTAGGCTCAGCAGGCACAGGACCCACGTCTGGCCATACCCGTCCCACTCGGGTTGACAATAGCAAAACAAAAGAGGTGATGGCTGGAAGGTTTAGAATTAATCTTAACCTCTGGCAGTGCTCTGGGCAACCCTCCAGACCACCGTTCTTCTCCCGCCAAGCCATTACAGAAGGGGAAAGACCATATGCAAATCAGGCTTGGCCCCACCCCCAAAGGGGTAGTCCAGCCCGAACTGCAAGGTCACATCCAATCTGCACGAGAACAAAAGCATCCCCAGACATGTTTCAGCCTTGATGGGCGTCATCAGTGAGGAGTAGCTTGGGTCTCTAGGCCCAGCAGGCACGGGACCCACGTCTGGGCATACCCGTCCCACTCGGGGTGACAATAGCAAAACAAAAGAGGTGATGGCTGGAAGGTTTAGAATAAATCTTAACCTCTGACATTGCTCTGGGCAACCCTCCAGACCATCGGTCTTCGCCTACCAAGCCATTACAGAAGGGGAAAGACCATATGCAAATCAGGCTTGGCCCCACCTCCAAAGGGGTGGTCCAGCCCGACTGCTAAGTCACATCCCTTCTGCACGAGACCATAAGCATCCCAGACATATTTTAGCCTTGTTGGGCGTCATCAGTGAGGAGTAGCTTGGGTCTCTAGGCCCAGCAGGCACGGGACCCACGTCTGGGCATACCCGTCCCACTCGGGGTGACAATAGCAAAACAAAAGAGGTGATGGCTGGAAGGTTTAGAATGAATCTTAACCTCTGGCATTGCTCTGGGCAACCCTCCAGACCACCGTTCTTCGCCTGCCAAGCCATTACAGAAGGGGAAAGACCATATGCAAATCAGGCTTGGCCCCATCCCCAAAGGGGTAGTCCAGCGCAAACTGCTAGGTCACATCCCTTCTGCACGAGACCACAAGCATCCCCAGACATGATTCAGCCTTGTTTGGCGTCATCAGTGAGGAGTAGCTTGGATCTCTAGGCCCAGCAGGCATGGGACCTATGTCTGGGCATACCCGTCCCACTCGGGGTGACAATAGCAAAACAAAAAAGGTGTTGGCTGGAAGGATTAGAATGAATTGAAACCTCTGGCATTGCTCTGGGCAACCCTCCAGACCATCATTCTTCACTGCCAAGCCATTACAGAAGAGGAAAGACCATATGCAAATCAGGCTTGGCCCCACTCCCCAAGGGGTAGTCCAGGCCGAACTGCTAGGTCACATCCCTTCTGCACGAGACCACAAGCATCCCCAGACATGTTTCAGCCTTGTTGGGCATCATCAGTGAGGAGTAGCTTGGGTCTCTAGGCCCAGCAGGCACGGGACCCACGTCTGGGCATACCCGTCCCACTCGGGGTGACAAGAGCAAAACTAAAGAGTTGATGGCTGGAAGGTTTAGAATGAATCGTAACCTCTGGCATTGCTCTGGACAACCCGCCAGACCATCGTTCTTCACCTGCCAAGCCATTACAGAAGGGGAAAGACCATATGCAAATCAGGCTTGGCCCCACCCCCAAAGGGGTAGTCCAGCCCAAACTGCAAGGTCACATCCAATCTGCACGAGACCACAAGCATCCCCAGACATGTTTCAGCCTTGATGGGCGTCATCAGTGAGGAGTAGCTTGGGTCTCTAGGCCCAGCAGGCATGGGACCCACGTCTGGGCATACCCGTCCCCTCGGGGTGACAATAGCAAAACAGAAGCGGTGATGGCTGGAAGATTTAGAATGAATCTTAACCTCTGGCATTGCTCTGGGCAACCCTCCAGACCACCGTTCTTCGCCCACCAAGCCATTACAGAAGGGGAAAGACCATATGCAAATCAGTCTTGGCCCCACCCCCAAAGGGGTAGTCCAGCCCGAACTGCACAGTCACATCCAATCTGCACGAGACCACAAGCATCCCCAGACATGTTTCAGCCTTGTTGGGCGTCATCAGTGAGGAGTAGCTTGGGTCTCTAGGCCCAGCAGACATGGGACCTACGTCTGGGCATACCTGTCCCACTGGGGGTGACAATAGCAAAACAGAAGAGGTGATGGCTGGAAGGTTTAGAATGAATCTTAACCTCTGGCATTGCTCTGGGCAACCCTCCAGACCATCGTTCTTTGCTTGCCAAGCCATTACAGAAGGGTAAAGACCATATGCAAATCAGGCTTGGCCCCATCCCCAAAGGGGTAGTCCAGCGCAAACTGCTAGGTCACATGCCTTCTGCACGAGACCACAAGCATCCCCAGACATGTTTCAGCCTTGTTTGGCCTCATCAGTGAGGAGTAGCTTGGGTCTCTAGGCCCAGCAGGCATGGGACCTATGTCTGGGCATACCCGTCCCACTCGGGGTGACAATAGCAAAACAAAGAAGGTGTTGGCTGGAAGGATTAGAATGAATTGTAACCTCTGGCATTGCTCTGGGCAACCCTCCAGACCATCATTCTTCACTGCCAAGCCATTACAGAAGAGGAAAGACCATATGCAAATCAGGCTTGGCCCCACTCCCAAAGGGGTAGTCCAGACCGAATTGCTAGGTCACATCCATTCTGCACGAGACCACAAGCATCCCCAGACATGTTTCAGCCTTGTTGGGCATCATCAGTGAGGGGTAGCTTGGGTCTCTAGGCCCAGCAGGCATGGGACCCACGTCTGGGCATACCTGTCCTACTCGGGGTGACAATAGCAAAACAGAAGAGGTGATGGCTGGAAGGTTTAGAATGAATCTTAACCTCTGGCATTCTCTGGGCAACCCTCCAGACCATCGTTCTTTGCCTGCCAAGCCATTACAGAAGGGGAAAGACTATATGCAAATCAGGCTTGGCCCCACCCCCAAAGGGGTAGTCCAGCCCGAACTGCTAGGTCACATACCTTCTGCACAAGACCACAAGCATCCCCAGACAGGTTTCAGCCTTGTTGGGCATCATCAGTGAGGAGTAGCTTGGGTCTCTAGGCCCAGCAGGCACAGGACCCACGTCTGGCCATACCCGTACCACTAGGGTTGACAATAGCAAAACAAAAGAGGTGATGACTGGAAGGTTTAGAATTAATCTTAACCTCTGGCATTGCTCAGGGCAACCCTCCAGACCATCGTTCTTCGCCCGCCAAGCCATTACAGAAGGGGAAAGACCATATGCAAATCAGGCTTAGCCCCACCCCCAAAGGGGTAGTCCATCCCAAACTGCTAGGTCACATCCAATCTGCACGAGACCACAAGCATCCCCAGACATGTTTGAGCCTTGTTGGGCGTCATCAGTGAGCAGTAGCTTGGGTCTCTAGGTCCAGCAGTCACGGGACCCACGTCTGGGCATACCCGTCCCACTCGGGGTGACAAGAGCCAAACAAAAGAGGTGATGGCTGGAAGGTTTAGAATGAATCTTAACCTCTGGCACTGCTCTGCGCAACCTTCCAGACCATTGTTCTTCGCCTGCCAAGCCATTACAGAAGGGGAAAGACCATATGCAAATCAGGCTTGCCCCCACCCCCAAAGGGGTAGTCCATCCCGAACTGCTAGGTCACATACCTTCTGCACGAGACCACAAGCATCCCCAGACATGTTTCAGCCTTGTTGGGCGTCATCAGTGAGGAGTAGCTTGGGTCTCTAGGCCCAGCAGGCATGGGACCCACGTCTGGGCATACCCGTCCTACTCGCGGTGACAATAGTAAAACAGAAGAGGTGATGGCTGGAAGGTTTAGAATGAATCTTAACCTCTGGCATTTCTCTGGGCAACCCTCCAGACCATCGTTCTTTGCCTGCCAAGCCATTACAGAAGGGGAAAGACCATATGCAAATCAGGCTTGGCCCCACCCCCAAAGGGGTAGTCCATCCCGAACTGCTAGGTCCCATACCTTCTGCACGAGACCACAAGCATCCCCAGACATGTTTCAGCCTTGTTTGGCGTCATCAGTGAGGAGTAGCTTGGGTCTCTAGGCCCAGCAGGCATGGGACCTATGTCTGGGCATACCCGTCCCACTCGGGGTGACAATAGCAAAACAAAAAAGGTGTTGGCTGGAAGGATTAGAATGAATTGTAACCTCTGGCATTGCTCTGGGCAACCCTCCAGACCATCATTCTTCACTGCCAAGCCATTACAGAAGAGGAAAGACCATATGCAAATCAGGCTTGGCCTCACTCCCGAAGGGGTAGTCCAGGCCGAACTGCTAGGTCACATCCCTTCTGCACGAGACCACAAGCATCCCCAGACATGTTTCAGCCTTGTTGGGCATCATCAGTGAGGAGTAGCTTGGGTCTCTAGGCCCAGCAGGCACGGGACCCACGTCTGGGCATACCCGTCCCACTCGGGGTGACAAGAGCAAAACTAAAGAGTTGATGGCTGGAAGGTGTAGAATGAATCGTAACCTCTGGCATTGCTCTGGACAACCCGCCAGACCATCGTTCTTCACCTGCCAAGCCATTATAGAAGGGGAAAGACCATATCCAAATCAGGCTTGGCCCCACCCCCAAAGGGGTAGTCCAGCCCAAACTGCAAGGTCACATCCAATCTGCACGAGACCACAAGCATCCCCAGACATGTTTCAGCCTTGATGGGCGTCATCAGTGAGGAGTAGCTTGGGTCTCTAGGCCCAGCAGGCATGGGACCCACGTCTGGGCATACCCGTCCCCTCGGGGTGACAATAGCAAAACAGAAGCGGTGATGGCTGGAAGATTTAGAATGAATCTTAACCTCTGGCATTGCTCTGGGCAACCCTCCAGACCACCGTTCTTCGCCCACCAAGCCATTACAGAAGGGGAAAGACCATATGCAAATCAGTCTTGGCCCCACCCCCAAAGGGGTAGTCCAGCCCGAACTGCACGGTCACATCCAATCTGCACGAGACCACAAGCATCCCAGACATGTTTCAGCCTTGTTGGGCGTCATCAGTGAGGAGTAGCTTGGGTCTCTAGGCCCAGCAGGCATGGGACCTACGTCTGGGCATACCTGTCCCACTGGGGGTGACAATAGCAAAACAGAAGAGGTGATGGCTGGAAGGTTTAGAATGAATCTTAACCTCTGGCATTGCTCTGGGCAACCCTCCAGACCATCGTTCTTTGCCTGCCAAGCCATTACAGAAGGGGAAAGACTATATGCAAATCAGGCTTGGCCTCACCCCCAAAGGGGTAGTCCAGCCCGAAATGCTAGGTCACATACCTTCTGCACAAGACCACAAGCATCCCCAGACATGTTTTAACCTTGTTTGGCGTCATCAGTGAGGAGTAGCTTGGGTCTCTAGGCCCAGCAGGCATGGGACCCACGTCTGGGCATACCCGTCCTACTCGGGGTGACAATAGTAAAACAGAAGAGGTGATGGCTGGAAGGTTTAGAATGAATCTTAACCTCTGGCATTGCTCTGGGCAACCCTCCAGACCATCGTTCTTTGCCTGCCAAGCCATTACAGAAGGGGAAAGACCATATGCAAATCAGGCTTGGCCCCACCCCCAAAGGGGTAGTCCATCCCGAACTGCTAGGTCACATACCTTCTGCACGAGACCACAAGCATCCCCAGACATGTTTCAGCCTTGTTGGGCGTCATCAGTGAGGAGTAGCTTGGGTCTCTAGGCCCAGCAGGCATGGGACCCACGTCTGGGCATACCCGTCCTACTCGGGGTGACAATAGTAAAACAGAAGAGGTGATGGCTGGAAGGTTTAGAATGAATCTTAACCTCTGGCATTGCTCTGGGCAACCCTCCAGACCATCGTTCTTTGCCTGCAAAGCCATTACAGAAGGGGAAAGACCATATGCAAATCAGGCTTGGCCCCACCTCCAAAGGGGTGGTCCAGCCCGACTGCTAAGTCACATCCCTTCTGCACGAGACCATAAGCATCCCAGACATATTTTAGCCTTGTTGGGCGTCATCAGTGAGGAGTAGCTTGGGTCTCTAGGCCCAGCAGGCATGGGACCCACGTCTGGGCATACCCGTCCCCTCGGGGTGACAATAGCAAAACAGAAGCGGTGATGGCTGGAAGGTTTAGAATGAATCTTAACCTCTGGCATTGCTCTGGGCAACCCTCCAGACCACCGTTCTTCGCCCGCCAAGCTATTACAGAAGGGGAAAGACCATATGCAAATCAGGCTTGGCCCCATCCCCAAAGGGGTAGTCCAGCGCAAACTGCTAGGTCACATCCCTTCTGCACGAGACCACAAGCATCCCCAGACATGTTTCAGCCTTATTTGGCGTCATCAGTGAGGAGTAGCTTGGGTCTCTAGGCCCAGCAGGCATGGGACCTATGTCTGGGCATACCCGTCCCACTCGGGGTGACAATAGCAAAACAAAAAAGGTGTTGGCTGGAAGGATTAGAATGAATTGTAACCTCTGGCATTGCTCTGGGCAACCCTCCAGACCATCATTCTTCACTGCCAAGCCATTACAGAAGAGGAAAGACCATATGCAAATCAGGCTTGGCCCCACTCCCGAAGGGATAGTCCAGGCCGAACTGCTAGGTCACATCCCTTCTGCACGAGACCACAAGCATCCCCAGACATGTTTCAGCCGTGTTGGGCATCATCAGTGAGGAGTAGCTTGGGTCTCTAGGCCCAGCAGGCACGGGACCCACGTCTGGGCATACCCGTCCCACTCGGGGTGACAAGAGCAAAACTAAAGAGTTGATGGCTGGAAGGATTAGAATGAATCTTAACCTCTGGCATTGCTCTGGGCAACCCTCCAGACCACCATTCTTCGCCCGCCAAGCCATTACAGAAGGGGAAAGACCATATGCAAATCAGTCTTGGCCCCACCCCCAAAGGGGTGGTCCAGCCCGACTGCTAAGTCACATCCCTTCTGCACGAGACCATAAGCATCCCCAGACATGTTTCAGCCTTGTTGGGCGTCATCAGTGAGGAATAGCTTGGGTCTCTAGGCCCAGCAGGCATGGGACCCACGTCTGGGCATACCCGTCCTACTCGGGGTGACAATAGCAAAACAGAAGAGGTGATGGCTGGAAGGTTTAGAATGAATCTTAACCTCTGGCATTGCTCTGGGCAACCCTCCAGACCATTGTTCTTTGCCTGCCAAGCCATTACAGAAGGGAAAAGACTATATGCAAATCAGGCTTGGCCTCACCCCCAAAGGGGTAGTACAGCCCGAACTGCTAGGTCACATACCTTCTGCACAAGACCACAAGCATCCCCAGACATGTTTCAGCCTTGTTTGGCGTCATCAGTGAGGAGTAGCTTGGGTCTCTAGGCCCAGCAGGCAGGGGACCCACGTCTGGGCATACCCGTCCTACTCGGGGTGACAATAGTAAAACAGAAGAGGTGATGGCTGGAAGGTTTAGAATGAATCTTAACCTCTGGCATTGCTCTGGGCAACCCTCCAGACCATCGTTCTTTGCCTGCCAAGCCATTACAGAAGGGGAAAGACCATATGCAAATCAGGCTTGGCCCCACCCCCAAAGGGGTAGTCCATCCCGAACTGCTAGGTCACATACCTTCTGCACGAGACCACAAGCATCCCCAGACATGTTTCAGCCTTGTTGGGCGTCATCAGTGAGGAGTAGCTTGGGTCTCTAGGCCCAGCAGGCATGGGACCCACGTCTGGGCATACCCGTCCTACTCGGGGTGACAATAGTAAAATAGAAGAGGTGATGGCTGGAAGGTTTAGAATGAATCTTAACCTCTGGCATTGCTCTGGGCAACCCTCCAGACCATCGTTCTTTGCCTGCCAAGCCATTACAGAAGGGGAAAGACCATATGCAAATAAGGCTTGGCCCCACCCCCAAAGGGGTAGTCCATCCCGAACTGCTAGGTCCCATACCTTCTGCACGAGACCACAAGCATCCCCAGACATGTTTCAGCCTTGTTGGGCGTCATCAGTGAGGAGTAGCTTGGGTCTCTAGGCCCAGCAGGCACAGGACCCACGTCTGGCCATACCCGTCCCACTCGGGTTGACAATAGCAAAACAAAAGAGGTGATGGCTGGAAGGTTTAGAATTAATCTTAACCTCTGGCATTGCTCTGGGCAACCCTCCAGACCACCGTTCTTCTTCCGCCAAGCCATTACAGCAGGGGAAAGACCATATGCAAATCAGGCTTGGCCCCACCTCCAAAGGGGTGGTCCAGCCCAACTGCTAAGTCACATCCCTTCTGCACGAGACCATAAGCATCCCAGACATATTTTAGCCTTGTTGGGCGTCATCAGTGAGGAGTAGCTTGGGTCTCTAGGCCCAGCAGGCATGGGACCCATGTCTGGGCATACCCGTCCCCTCGGGGTGACAATAGCAAAACAGAAGCGGTGATGACTGGAAGGTTTAGAATGAATCTTAACCTCTGGCATTGCTCTGGGCAACCCTCCAGACCACCGTTCTTCGCCCGCCAAGCTATTACAGAAGGGGAAAGACCATATGCAAATCAGGCTTGGCCCCATCCCCAAAGGGGTAGTCCAGCGCAAACTGCTAGGTCACATCCCTTCTGCACGAGAACAAAAGCATCCCCAGACATGTTTCAGCCTTGATGGGCGTCATCAGTGAGGAGTAGCTTGGGTCTCTAGGCCCAGCAGGCACGGGACCCACGTCTGGGCATACCCGTCCCACTCGGGGTGACAATAGCAAAACAAAAGAGGTGATGGCTGGAAGGTTTAGAATAAATCTTAACCTCTGACATTGCTCTGGGCAACCCTCCAGACCATCGGTCTTCGCCTACCAAGCCATTACAGAAGGGGAAAGACCATATGCAAATCAGGCTTGGCCCCACCTCCAAAGGGGTGGTCCAGCCCGACTGCTAAGTCACATCCCTTCTGCACGAGACCATAAGCATCCCAGACATATTTTAGCCTTGTTGGGCGTCATCAGTGAGGAGTAGCTTGGGTCTCTAGGCCCAGCAGGCACGGGACCCACGTCTGGGCATACCCGTCCCACTCGGGGTGACAATAGCAAAACAAAAGAGGTGATGGCTGGAAGGTTTAGAATGAATCTTAACCTCTGGCATTGCTCTGGGCAACCCTCCAGACCACCGTTCTTCGCCTGCCAAGCCATTACAGAAGGGGAAAGACCATATGCAAATCAGGCTTGGCCCCATCCCCAAAGGGGTAGTCCAGCGCAAACTGCTAGGTCACATCCCTTCTGCACGAGACCACAAGCATCCCCAGACATGATTCAGCCTTGTTTGGCGTCATCAGTGAGGAGTAGCTTGGATCTCTAGGCCCAGCAGGCATGGGACCTATGTCTGGGCATACCCGTCCCACTCGGGGTGACAATAGCAAAACAAAAAAGGTGTTGGCTGGAAGGATTAGAATGAATTGAAACCTCTGGCATTGCTCTGGGCAACCCTCCAGACCATCATTCTTCACTGCCAAGCCATTACAGAAGAGGAAAGACCATATGCAAATCAGGCTTGGCCCCACTCCCCAAGGGGTAGTCCAGGCCGAACTGCTAGGTCACATCCCTTCTGCACGAGACCACAAGCATCCCCAGACATGTTTCAGCCTTGTTGGGCATCATCAGTGAGGAGTAGCTTGGGTCTCTAGGCCCAGCAGGCACGGGACCCACGTCTGGGCATACCCGTCCCACTCGGGGTGACAAGAGCAAAACTAAAGAGTTGATGGCTGGAAGGTTTAGAATGAATCGTAACCTCTGGCATTGCTCTGGACAACCCGCCAGACCATCGTTCTTCACCTGCCAAGCCATTACAGAAGGGGAAAGACCATATGCAAATCAGGCTTGGCCCCACCCCCAAAGGGGTAGTCCAGCCCAAACTGCAAGGTCACATCCAATCTGCACGAGACCACAAGCATCCCCAGACATGTTTCAGCCTTGATGGGCGTCATCAGTGAGGAGTAGCTTGGGTCTCTAGGCCCAGCAGGCATGGGACCCACGTCTGGGCATACCCGTCCCCTCGGGGTGACAATAGCAAAACAGAAGCGGTGATGGCTGGAAGATTTAGAATGAATCTTAACCTCTGGCATTGCTCTGGGCAACCCTCCAGACCACCGTTCTTCGCCCACCAAGCCATTACAGAAGGGGAAAGACCATATGCAAATCAGTCTTGGCCCCACCCCCAAAGGGGTAGTCCAGCCCGAACTGCACAGTCACATCCAATCTGCACGAGACCACAAGCATCCCCAGACATGTTTCAGCCTTGTTGGGCGTCATCAGTGAGGAGTAGCTTGGGTCTCTAGGCCCAGCAGGCATGGGACCTACGTCTGGGCATACCTGTCCCACTGGGGGTGACAATAGCAAAACAGAAGAGGTGATGGCTGGAAGGTTTAGAATGAATCTTAACCTCTGGCATTGCTCTGGGCAACCCTCCAGACCATCGTTCTTTGCTTGCCAAGCCATTACAGAAGGGTAAAGACCATATGCAAATCAGGCTTGGCCCCATCCCCAAAGGGGTAGTCCAGCGCAAACTGCTAGGTCACATGCCTTCTGCACAAGACCACAAGCATCCCCAGACAGGTTTCAGCCTTGTTGGGCGTCATCAGTGAGGAGTAGCTTGGGTCTCTAGGCCCAGCAGGCACAGGACCCACGTCTGGCCATACCCGTACCACTAGGGTTGACAATAGCAAAACAAAAGAGGTGATGACTGGAAGGTTTAGAATTAATCTTAACCTCTGGCATTGCTCAGGGCAACCCTCCAGACCATCGTTCTTCGCCCGCCAAGCCATTACAGAAGGGGAAAGACCATATGCAAATCAGGCTTAGCCCCACCCCCAAAGGGGTAGTCCATCCCAAACTGCTAGGTCACATCCAATCTGCACGAGACCACAAGCATCCCCAGACATGTTTGAGCCTTGTTGGGCGTCATCAGTGAGCAGTAGCTTGGGTCTCTAGGTCCAGCAGTCACGGGACCCACGTCTGGGCATACCCGTCCCACTCGGGGTGACAAGAGCCAAACAAAAGAGGTGATGGCTGGAAGGTTTAGAATGAATCTTAACCTCTGGCACTGCTCTGCGCAACCTTCCAGACCATTGTTCTTCGCCTGCCAAGCCATTACAGAAGGGGAAAGACCATATGCAAATCAGGCTTGCCCCCACCCCCAAAGGGGTAGTCCATCCCGAACTGCTAGGTCACATACCTTCTGCACGAGACCACAAGCATCCCCAGACATGTTTCAGCCTTGTTGGGCGTCATCAGTGAGGAGTAGCTTGGGTCTCTAGGCCCAGCAGGCATGGGACCCACGTCTGGGCATACCCGTCCTACTCGCGGTGACAATAGTAAAACAGAAGAGGTGATGGCTGGAAGGTTTAGAATGAATCTTAACCTCTGGCATTTCTCTGGGCAACCCTCCAGACCATCGTTCTTTGCCTGCCAAGCCATTACAGAAGGGGAAAGACCATATGCAAATCAGGCTTGGCCCCACCCCCAAAGGGGTAGTCCATCCCGAACTGCTAGGTCCCATACCTTCTGCACGAGACCACAAGCATCCCCAGACATGTTTCAGCCTTGTTTGGCGTCATCAGTGAGGAGTAGCTTGGGTCTCTAGGCCCAGCAGGCATGGGACCTATGTCTGGGCATACCCGTCCCACTCGGGGTGACAATAGCAAAACAAAAAAGGTGTTGGCTGGAAGGATTAGAATGAATTGTAACCTCTGGCATTGCTCTGGGCAACCCTCCAGACCATCATTCTTCACTGCCAAGCCATTACAGAAGAGGAAAGACCATATGCAAATCAGGCTTGGCCTCACTCCCGAAGGGGTAGTCCAGGCCGAACTGCTAGGTCACATCCCTTCTGCACGAGACCACAAGCATCCCCAGACATGTTTCAGCCTTGTTGGGCATCATCAGTGAGGAGTAGCTTGGGTCTCTAGGCCCAGCAGGCACGGGACCCACGTCTGGGCATACCCGTCCCACTCGGGGTGACAAGAGCAAAACTAAAGAGTTGATGGCTGGAAGGTGTAGAATGAATCGTAACCTCTGGCATTGCTCTGGACAACCCGCCAGACCATCGTTCTTCACCTGCCAAGCCATTATAGAAGGGGAAAGACCATATCCAAATCAGGCTTGGCCCCACCCCCAAAGGGGTAGTCCAGCCCAAACTGCAAGGTCACATCCAATCTGCACGAGACCACAAGCATCCCCAGACATGTTTCAGCCTTGATGGGCGTCATCAGTGAGGAGTAGCTTGGGTCTCTAGGCCCAGCAGGCATGGGACCCACGTCTGGGCATACCCGTCCCCTCGGGGTGACAATAGCAAAACAGAAGCGGTGATGGCTGGAAGATTTAGAATGAATCTTAACCTCTGGCATTGCTCTGGGCAACCCTCCAGACCACCGTTCTTCGCCCACCAAGCCATTACAGAAGGGGAAAGACCATATGCAAATCAGTCTTGGCCCCACCCCCAAAGGGGTAGTCCAGCCCGAACTGCACGGTCACATCCAATCTGCACGAGACCACAAGCATCCCAGACATGTTTCAGCCTTGTTGGGCGTCATCAGTGAGGAGTAGCTTGGGTCTCTAGGCCCAGCAGGCATGGGACCTACGTCTGGGCATACCTGTCCCACTGGGGGTGACAATAGCAAAACAGAAGAGGTGATGGCTGGAAGGTTTAGAATGAATCTTAACCTCTGGCATTGCTCTGGGCAACCCTCCAGACCATCGTTCTTTGCCTGCCAAGCCATTACAGAAGGGGAAAGACTATATGCAAATCAGGCTTGGCCTCACCCCCAAAGGGGTAGTCCAGCCCGAAATGCTAGGTCACATACCTTCTGCACAAGACCACAAGCATCCCCAGACATGTTTTAACCTTGTTTGGCGTCATCAGTGAGGAGTAGCTTGGGTCTCTAGGCCCAGCAGGCATGGGACCCACGTCTGGGCATACCCGTCCTACTCGGGGTGACAATAGTAAAACAGAAGAGGTGATGGCTGGAAGGTTTAGAATGAATCTTAACCTCTGGCATTGCTCTGGGCAACCCTCCAGACCATCGTTCTTTGCCTGCCAAGCCATTACAGAAGGGGAAAGACCATATGCAAATCAGGCTTGGCCCCACCCCCAAAGGGGTAGTCCATCCCGAACTGCTAGGTCACATACCTTCTGCACGAGACCACAAGCATCCCCAGACATGTTTCAGCCTTGTTGGGCGTCATCAGTGAGGAGTAGCTTGGGTCTCTAGGCCCAGCAGGCATGGGACCCACGTCTGGGCATACCCGTCCTACTCGGGGTGACAATAGTAAAACAGAAGAGGTGATGGCTGGAAGGTTTAGAATGAATCTTAACCTCTGGCATTGCTCTGGGCAACCCTCCAGACCATCGTTCTTTGCCTGCAAAGCCATTACAGAAGGGGAAAGACCATATGCAAATCAGGCTTGGCCCCACCTCCAAAGGGGTGGTCCAGCCCGACTGCTAAGTCACATCCCTTCTGCACGAGACCATAAGCATCCCAGACATATTTTAGCCTTGTTGGGCGTCATCAGTGAGGAGTAGCTTGGGTCTCTAGGCCCAGCAGGCATGGGACCCACGTCTGGGCATACCCGTCCCCTCGGGGTGACAATAGCAAAACAGAAGCGGTGATGGCTGGAAGGTTTAGAATGAATCTTAACCTCTGGCATTGCTCTGGGCAACCCTCCAGACCACCGTTCTTCGCCCGCCAAGCTATTACAGAAGGGGAAAGACCATATGCAAATCAGGCTTGGCCCCATCCCCAAAGGGGTAGTCCAGCGCAAACTGCTAGGTCACATCCCTTCTGCACGAGACCACAAGCATCCCCAGACATGTTTCAGCCTTATTTGGCGTCATCAGTGAGGAGTAGCTTGGGTCTCTAGGCCCAGCAGGCATGGGACCTATGTCTGGGCATACCCGTCCCACTCGGGGTGACAATAGCAAAACAAAAAAGGTGTTGGCTGGAAGGATTAGAATGAATTGTAACCTCTGGCATTGCTCTGGGCAACCCTCCAGACCATCATTCTTCACTGCCAAGCCATTACAGAAGAGGAAAGACCATATGCAAATCAGGCTTGGCCCCACTCCCGAAGGGATAGTCCAGGCCGAACTGCTAGGTCACATCCCTTCTGCACGAGACCACAAGCATCCCCAGACATGTTTCAGCCGTGTTGGGCATCATCAGTGAGGAGTAGCTTGGGTCTCTAGGCCCAGCAGGCACGGGACCCACGTCTGGGCATACCCGTCCCACTCGGGGTGACAAGAGCAAAACTAAAGAGTTGATGGCTGGAAGGATTAGAATGAATCTTAACCTCTGGCATTGCTCTGGGCAACCCTCCAGACCACCATTCTTCGCCCGCCAAGCCATTACAGAAGGGGAAAGACCATATGCAAATCAGTCTTGGCCCCACCCCCAAAGGGGTGGTCCAGCCCGACTGCTAAGTCACATCCCTTCTGCACGAGACCATAAGCATCCCCAGACATGTTTCAGCCTTGTTGGGCGTCATCAGTGAGGAATAGCTTGGGTCTCTAGGCCCAGCAGGCATGGGACCCACGTCTGGGCATACCCGTCCTACTCGGGGTGACAATAGCAAAACAGAAGAGGTGATGGCTGGAAGGTTTAGAATGAATCTTAACCTCTGGCATTGCTCTGGGCAACCCTCCAGACCATTGTTCTTTGCCTGCCAAGCCATTACAGAAGGGAAAAGACTATATGCAAATCAGGCTTGGCCTCACCCCCAAAGGGGTAGTACAGCCCGAACTGCTAGGTCACATACCTTCTGCACAAGACCACAAGCATCCCCAGACATGTTTCAGCCTTGTTGGGCGTCATCAGTGAGGAGTAGCTTGGGTCTCTAGGCCCAGCAGGCATGGGACCCACGTCTGGGCATACCCGTCCTACTCGGGGTGACAATAGTAAAATAGAAGAGGTGATGGCTGGAAGGTTTAGAATGAATCTTAACCTCTGGCATTGCTCTGGGCAACCCTCCAGACCATCGTTCTTTGCCTGCCAAGCCATTACAGAAGGGGAAAGACCATATGCAAATAAGGCTTGGCCCCACCCCCAAAGGGGTAGTCCATCCCGAACTGCTAGGTCCCATACCTTCTGCACGAGACCACAAGCATCCCCAGACATGTTTCAGCCTTGTTGGGCGTCATCAGTGAGGAGTAGCTTGGGTCTCTAGGCCCAGCAGGCACAGGACCCACGTCTGGCCATACCCGTCCCACTCGGGTTGACAATAGCAAAACAAAAGAGGTGATGGCTGGAAGGTTTAGAATTAATCCTAACCTCTGGCATTGCTCTGGGCAACCCTCCAGACCACCGTTCTTCTTCCGCCAAGCCATTACAGCAGGGGAAAGACCATATGCAAATCAGGCTTGGCCCCACCTCCAAAGGGGTGGTCCAGCCCAACTGCTAAGTCACATCCCTTCTGCACGAGACCATAAGCATCCCAGACATATTTTAGCCTTGTTGGGCGTCATCAGTGAGGAGTAGCTTGGGTCTCTAGGCCCAGCAGGCATGGGACCCATGTCTGGGCATACCCGTCCCCTCGGGGTGACAATAGCAAAACAGAAGCGGTGATGACTGGAAGGTTTAGAATGAATCTTAACCTCTGGCATTGCTCTGGGCAACCCTCCAGACCACCGTTCTTCGCCCGCCAAGCTATTACAGAAGGGGAAAGACCATATGCAAATCAGGCTTGGCCCCATCCCCAAAGGGGTAGTCCAGCGCAAACTGCTAGGTCACATCCCTTCTGCACGAGACCACAAGCATCCCCAGACATGTTTCAGCCTTATTTGGCGTCATCAGTGAGGAGTAGCTTGGGTCTCTAGGCCCAGCAGGAATGGGACCTATGTCTGGGCATACCCGTCCCACTCGAGGTGACAATAGCAAAACAAAAAAGGTGTTGGCTGGAAGGATTAGAATGAATTGTAACCTCTGGCATTGCTCTGGGCAACCCTCCAGACCATCATTCTTCACTGCCAAGCCATTACAGAAGAGGAAAGACCATATGCAAATCAGGCTTGGCCCCACTCCCAAAGGGGTAGTCCAGACCGAACTGCTAGGTCACATCCATTCTGCACGAGATCACAAGCATCCCCAGACATGTTTCAGCCTTGTTGGGCATCATCAGTGAGGGGTAGCTTGGGTCTCTAGGCCCAGCAGGCATGGGACCCACGTCTGGGCATACCCGTCCCACTCGGGGTAACAAGAGCAAAACTAAAGAGTTGATGGCTGGAAGGTGTAGAATGAATCGTAACATCTGGCATTGCTCTGGACAACCCGCCAGACCATCGTTCTTCATCTGCCAAGCCATTACAGAAGGGGAAAGACCATATGCAAATCAGGCTTGGCCCCACCCCCAAAGGGGTAGTCCAGCCTAAACTGCAAGGTCACATCCAATCTGCACGAGACCACAAGCATCCCCAGACATGTTTCAGCCTTGATGGGCGTCATCAGTGAGGAGTAGCTTGGGTCTCTAGGCCCAGCAGGCATGGGACCCACGTCTGGGCATACCCGTCCCCTCGGGGTGACAATAGCAAAACAGAAGCGGTGATGGCTGGAAGGTTTAGAATGAATCTTAACCTCTGGCATTGCTCTGGGCAACCCTCCAGACCACTGTTCTTCGCCCGCCAAGCCATTACAGAAGGGGAAAGACCATATGCAAATCAGGCTTGGCCCCACCCCCAAAGGGGTAGTCCAGCCCGAACTGCAAGGTCACATCCTATCTGCACGAGACCACAAGCATCCCCAGACATGTTTCAGCCTTGTTGGGCATCATCAGTGAGGAGTAGCTTGGGTCTCTAGGCTCAGCAGGCATGGGAGCCATGTCTGGGCATGCACGTCCCACTCCGGGTAACAATAGTAAAACAAAAAAGGTGATGGCTGGAAGGTTTAGAATGAATCTTAACCTCTGGCATTGCTCTGGGCAACACTCCAGACCATCGTTCTTTGCCTGCCAAGACATTACAGAAGGGGAAAGACTATATGCAAATCAGGCTTGGCCTCACCCCCAAAGGGGTAGTCCAGCCCGAACTGCTAGGTCACATACCTTCTGCAAAAGACCACAAGCATCCCCAGACATGTTTCAGCCTTGTTGGGCGTCATCAGTGAGGAGTAGCTTGGGTCTCTAGGCCCAGCAGGCATGGGACCCACGTCTGGGCATACCCGTCCTACTCGGGGTGACAATAGTAAACCAGAAGAGGTGATGGCTGGAAGGTTTAGAATGAATCTTAACCTCTGGCATTGCTCTGGGCAACCCTCCAGACCATCGTTCTTTGCCTGCCAAGCCATTACAGAAGGGGAAAGACCATATGCAAATCAGACTTGGCCCCACCCCCAAAGGGGTAGTCCATCCCGAACTGCTAGGTCACATACCTTCTGCACGAGACCACAAGCATCCCCAGACATGTTTCAGCCTTGTTGGGTGTCATCAGTGAGGAGTAGCTTGGATCTCTAGGCCCAGCAGGCATGGGACCCACGTCTGGGCATACCCGTCCTACTCGCGGTGACAATAGTAAAACAGAAGAGGTGATGGCTGGAAGGTTTAGAATGAATCTTAACCTCTGGCATTTCTCTGGGCAACCCTCCAGACCATCGTTCTTTGCCTGCCAAGCCATTACAGAAGGGGAAAGACCATATGCAAATCAGGCTTGGCCCCACCCCCAAAGGGGTAGTCCATCCCGAACTGCTAGGTCCCATACCTTCTGCACGAGACCACAAGCATCCCCAGACATGTTTCAGCCTTGTTGGGCGTCATCAGTGAGGAGTAGCTTGGGTCTCTAGGCTCAGCAGGCACAGGACCCACGTCTGGCCATACCCGTCCCACTCGGGTTGACAATAGCAAAACAAAAGAGGTGATGGCTGGAAGGTTTAGAATGAATCTTAACCTCTGGCATTGCTCTGGGCAACCCTCCAGACCACCGTTCTTCGCCTGCCAAGCCATTACAGAAGGGGAAAGACCATATGCAAATCAGGCTTGGCCCCATCCCCAAAGGGGTAGTCCAGCGCAAACTGCTAGGTCACATCCCTTCTGCACGAGACCACAAGCATCCCCAGACATGTTTCAGCCTTGTTTGGCGTCATCAGTGAGGAGTAGCTTGGATCTCTAGGCCCAGCAGGCATGGGACCTATGTCTGGGCATACCCGTCCCACTCGGGGTGACAATAGCAAAACAAAAAAGGTGTTGGCTGGAAGGATTAGAATGAATTGAAACCTCTGGCATTGCTCTGGGCAACCCTCCAGACCATCATTCTTCACTGCCAAGCCATTACAGAAGAGGAAAGACCATATGCAAATCAGGCTTGGCCCCACTCCCCAAGGGGTAGTCCAGGCCGAACTGCTAGGTCACATCCCTTCTGCACGAGACCACAAGCATCCCCAGACATGTTTCAGCCTTGTTGGGCATCATCAGTGAGGAGTAGCTTGGGTCTCTAGGCCCAGCAGGCACGGGACCCACGTCTGGGCCTACCCGTCCCACTCGGGGTGACAAGAGCAAAACTAAAGAGTTGATGGCTGGAAGGTGTAGAATGAATCGTAACCTCTGGCATTGCTCTGGACAACCCGCCAGACCATCGTTCTTCACCTGCCAAGCCATTACAGAAGGGGAAAGACCATATGCAAATCAGGCTTGGCCCCACCCCCAAAGGGGTAGTCCAGCCTAAACTGCAAGGATCATCCAATCTGCACGAGACCACAAGCATCCCCAGACATGTTTTAGCCTTGATGGGCGTCATCAGTGAGGAGTAGCTTGGGTCTCTAGGCCCAGCAGGCATGGGACCCACGTCTGGGCATACCCGTCCCCTCGGGGTGACAATAGCAAAACAGAAGCGGTGATGGCTGGAAGGTTTAGAATGAATCTTAACCTCTGGCATTGCTCTGGGCAACCCTCCAGACCACTGTTCTTCGCCCGCCAAGCCATTACAGAAGGGGAAAGACCATATGCAAATCAGGCTTGGCCCCACCCCCAAAGGGGTAGTCCAGCCCGAACTGCAAGGTCACATCCTATCTGCACGAGACCACAAGCATCCCCAGACATGTTTCAGCCTTGTTGGGCATCATCAGTGAGGAGTAGCTTGGGTCTCTAGGCTCAGCAGGCATGGGAGCCATGTCTGGGCATACACGTCCCACTCCGGGTAACAATAGTAAAACAAAAAAAGGTGATGGCTGGAAGGTTTAGAATGAATCTTAACCTCTGGCATTGCTCTGGGCAACACTCCAGACCATCGTTCTTTGCCTGCCAAGACATTACAGAAGGGGAAAGACTATATGCAAATCAGGCTTGGCCTCACCCCCAAAGGGGTAGTCCAGCCCGAACTGCTAGGTCACATACCTTCTGCAAAAGACCACAAGCATCCCCAGACATGTTTCAGCCTTGTTGGGCGTCATCAGTGAGGAGTAGCTTGGGTCTCTAGGCCCAGCAGGCATGGGACCCACGTCTGGGCATACCCGTCCTACTCGGGGTGACAATAGTAAAACAGAAGAGGTGATGGCTGGAAGGTTTAGAATGAATCTTAACCTCTGGCATTGCTCTGGGCAACCCTCCAGACCATCGTTCTTTGCCTGCCAAGCCATTACAGAAGGGGAAAGACCATATGCAAATCAGACTTGGCCCCACCCCCAAAGGGGTAGTCCATCCCGAACTGCTAGGTCACATACCTTCTGCACGAGACCACAAGCATCCCCAGACATGTTTCAGCCTTGTTGGGCGTCATCAGTGAGGAGTAGCTTGGGTCTCTAGGCCCAGCAGGCATGGGACCCACGTCTGGGCATACCCGTCCTACTCGCGGTGACAATAGTAAAACAGAAGAGGTGATGGCTGGAAGGTTTAGAATGAATCTTAACCTCTGGCATTTCTCTGGGCAACCCTCCAGACCATCGTTCTTTGCCTGCCAAGCCATTACAGAAGGGGAAAGACCATATGCAAATCAGGCTTGGCCCCACCCCCAAAGGGGTAGTCCATCCCGAACTGCTAGGTCCCATACCTTCTGCACGAGACCACAAGCATCCCCAGACATGTTTCAGCCTTGTTGGGCGTCATCAGTGAGGAGTAGCTTGGGTCTCTAGGCTCAGCAGGCACAGGACCCACGTCTGGCCATACCCGTCCCACTCGGGTTGACAATAGCAAAACAAAAGAGGTGATGGCTGGAAGGTTTAGAATTAATCTTAACCTCTGGCATTGCTCTGGGCAACCCTCCAGACCACCGTTCTTCTCCCGCCAAGCCATTACAGAAGGGGAAAGACCATATGCAAATCAGGCTTGGCCCCACCCCCAAAGGGGTAGTCCAGCCCGAACTGCAAGGTCACATCCAATCTGCACGAGAACAAAAGCATCCCCAGACATGTTTCAGCCTTGATGGGCGTCATCAGTGAGGAGTAGCTTGGGTCTCTAGGCCCAGCAGGCACGGGACCCACGTCTGGGCATACCCGTCCCACTCGGGGTGACAATAGCAAAACAAAAGAGGTGATGGCTGGAAGGTTTAGAATAAATCTTAACCTCTGACATTGCTCTGGGCAACCCTCCAGACCATCGGTCTTCGCCTACCAAGCCATTACAGAAGGGGAAAGACCATATGCAAATCAGGCTTGGCCCCACCTCCAAAGGGGTGGTCCAGCCCGACTGCTAAGTCACATCCCTTCTGCACGAGACCATAAGCATCCCAGACATATTTTAGCCTTGTTGGGCGTCATCAGTGAGGAGTAGCTTGGTTCTCTAGGCCCAGCAGGCACGGGACCCACGTCTGGGCATACCCGTCCCACTCGGGGTGACAATAGCAAAACAAAAGAGGTGATGGCTGGAAGGTTTAGAATGAATCTTAACCTCTGGCATTGCTCTGGGCAACCCTCCAGACCACCGTTCTTCGCCTGCCAAGCCATTACAGAAGGGGAAAGACCATATGCAAATCAGGCTTGGCCCCATCCCCAAAGGGGTAGTCCAGCGCAAACTGCTAGGTCACATCCCTTCTGCACGAGACCACAAGCATCCCCAGACATGATTCAGCCTTGTTTGGCGTCATCAGTGAGGAGTAGCTTGGATCTCTAGGCCCAGCAGGCATGGGACCTATGTCTGGGCATACCCGTCCCACTCGGGGTGACAATAGCAAAACAAAAAAGGTGTTGGCTGGAACGATTAGAATGAATTGAAACCTCTGGCATTGCTCTGGGCAACCCTCCAGACCATCATTCTTCACTGCCAAGCCATTACAGAAGAGGAAAGACCATATGCAAATCAGGCTTGGCCCCACTCCCCAAGGGGTAGTCCAGGCCGAACTGCTAGGTCACATCCCTTCTGCACGAGACCACAAGCATCCCCAGACATGTTTCAGCCTTGTTGGGCATCATCAGTGAGGAGTAGCTTGGGTCTCTAGGCCCAGCAGGCACGGGACCCACGTCTGGGCATACCCGTCCCACTCGGGGTGACAAGAGCAAAACTAAGGAGTTGATGGCTGGAAGGTGTAGAATGAATCGTAACCTCTGGCATTGCTCTGGACAACCCGCCAGACCATCGTTCTTCACCTGCCAAGCCATTACAGAAGGGGAAAGACCATATGCAAATCAGGCTTGGCCCCACCCCCAAAGGGGTAGTCCAGCCCAAACTGCAAGGTCACATCCAATCTGCACGAGACCACAAGCATCCCCAGACATGTTTCAGCCTTGATGGGCGTCATCAGTGAGGAGTAGCTTGGGTCTCTAGGCCCAGCAGGCATGGGACCCACGTCTGGGCATACCCGTCCCCTCGGGGTGACAATAGCAAAACAGAAGCGGTGATGGCTGGAAGATTTAGAATGAATCTTAACCTCTGGCATTGCTCTGGGCAACCCTCCAGACCACCGTTCTTCGCCCACCAAGCCATTACAGAAGGGGAAAGACCATATGCAAATCAGTCTTGGCCCCACCCCCAAAGGGGTAGTCCAGCCCGAACTGCACAGTCACATCCAATCTGCACGAGACCACAAGCATCCCCAGACATGTTTCAGCCTTGTTGGGCATCATTAGTGAGGAGTAGCTTGGGTCTCTAGGCCCAGCAGGCATGGGACCTACGTCTGGGCATACCTGTCCCACTGGGGGTGACAATAGCAAAACAGAAGAGGTGATGGCTGGAAGGTTTAGAATGAATCTTAACCTCTGGCATTGCTCTGGGCAACCCTCCAGACCATCGTTCTTTGCTTGCCAAGCCATTACAGAAGGGTAAAGACCATATGCAAATCAGGCTTGGCCCCATCCCCAAAGGGGTAGTCCAGCGCAAACTGCTAGGTCACATGCCTTCTGCACGAGACCACAAGCATCCCCAGACATGTTTCAGCCTTGTTTGGCCTCATCAGTGAGGAGTAGCTTGGGTCTCTAGGCCCAGCAGGCATGGGACCTATGTCTGGGCATACCCGTCCCACTCGGGGTGACAATAGCAAAACAAAGAAGGTGTTGGCTGGAAGGATTAGAATGAATTGTAACCTCTGGCATTGCTCTGGGCAACCCTCCAGACCATCATTCTTCACTGCCAAGCCATTACAGAAGAGGAAAGACCATATGCAAATCAGGCTTGGCCCCACTCCCAAAGGGGTAGTCCAGACCGAATTGCTAGGTCACATCCATTCTGCACGAGACCACAAGCATCCCCAGACATGTTTCAGCCTTGTTGGGCATCATCAGTGAGGGGTAGCTTGGGTCTCTAGGCCCAGCAGGCATGGGACCCACGTCTGGGCATACCTGTCCTACTCGGGGTGACAATAGCAAAACAGAAGAGGTGATGGCTGGAAGGTTTAGAATGAATCTTAACCTCTGGCATTCTCTGGGCAACCCTCCAGACCATCGTTCTTTGCCTGCCAAGCCATTACAGAAGGGGAAAGACTATATGCAAATCAGGCTTGGCCCCACCCCCAAAGGGGTAGTCCAGCCCGAACTGCTAGGTCACATACCTTCTGCACAAGACCACAAGCATCCCCAGACAGGTTTCAGCCTTGTTGGGCGTCATCAGTGAGGAGTAGCTTGGGTCTCTAGGCCCAGCAGGCACAGGACCCACGTCTGGCCATACCCGTACCACTAGGGTTGACAATAGCAAAACAAAAGAGGTGATGACTGGAAGGTTTAGAATTAATCTTAACCTCTGGCATTGCTCAGGGCAACCCTCCAGACCATCGTTCTTCGCCCGCCAAGCCATTACAGAAGGGGAAAGACCATATGCAAATCAGGCTTAGCCCCACCCCCAAAGGGGTAGTCCATCCCAAACTGCTAGGTCACATCCAATCTGCACGAGACCACAAGCATCCCCAGACATGTTTGAGCCTTGTTGGGCGTCATCAGTGAGCAGTAGCTTGGGTCTCTAGGTCCAGCAGTCACGGGACCCACGTCTGGGCATACCCGTCCCACTCGGGGTGACAAGAGCCAAACAAAAGAGGTGATGGCTGGAAGGATTAGAATGAATCTTAACCTCTGGCACTGCTCTGCGCAACCTTCCAGACCATTGTTCTTCGCCTGCCAAGCCATTACAGAAGGGGAAAGACCATATGCAAATCAGGCTTGCCCCCACCCCCAAAGGGGTAGTCCATCCCGAACTGCTAGGTCACATACCTTCTGCACGAGACCACAAGCATCCCCAGACATGTTTCAGCCTTGTTGGGCGTCATCAGTGAGGAGTAGCTTGGGTCTCTAGGCCCAGCAGGCATGGGACCCACGTCTGGGCATACCCGTCCTACTCGCGGTGACAATAGTAAAACAGAAGAGGTGATGGCTGGAAGGTTTAGAATGAATCTTAACCTCTGGCATTTCTCTGGGCAACCCTCCAGACCATCGTTCTTTGCCTGCCAAGCCATTACAGAAGGGGAAAGACCATATGCAAATCAGGCTTGGCCCCACCCCCAAAGGGGTAGTCCACCCCGAACTGCTAGGTCCCATACCTTCTGCACGAGACCACAAGCATCCCCAGACATGTTTCAGCCTTGTTTGGCGTCATCAGTGAGGAGTAGCTTGGGTCTCTAGGCCCAGCAGGCATTGGACCTATGTCTGGGCATACCCGTCCCACTCGGGGTGACAATAGCAAAACAAAAAAGGTGTTGGCTGGAAGGATTAGAATGAATTGTAACCTCTGGCATTGCTCTGGGCAACCCTCCAGACCATCATTCTTCACTGCCAAGCCATTACAGAAGAGGAAAGACCATATGCAAATCAGGCTTGGCCCCACTCCCAAAGGGGTAGTCCAGGCCGAACTGCTAGGTCACATCCCTTCTGCACGAGACCACAAGCATCCCCAGACATGTTTCAGCCTTGTTGGGCATCATCAGTGAGGAGTAGCTTGGGTCTCTAGGCCCAGCAGGCACGGGACCCACGTCTGGGCATACCCGTCCCACTCGGGGTGACAAGAGCAAAACTAAAGAGTTGATGGCTGGAAGGTGTAGAATGAATCGTAACCTCTGGCATTGCTCTGGACAAACCGCCAGACCATCGTTCTTCACCTGCCAAGCCATTATAGAAGGGGAAAGACCATATGCAAATCAGGCTTGGCCCCACCCCCAAAGGGGTAGTCCAGCCCAAACTGCAAGGTCACATCCAATCTGCACGAGACCACAAGCATCCCCAGACATGTTTCAGCCTTGATGGGCGTCATCAGTGAGGAGTAGCTTGGGTCTCTAGGCCCAGCAGGCATGGGACCCACGTCTGGGCATACCCGTCCCCTCGGGGTGACAATAGCAAAACAGAAGCGGTGATGGCTGGAAGATTTAGAATGAATCTTAACCTCTGGCATTGCTCTGGGCAACCCTCCAGACCACCGTTCTTCGCCCACCAAGCCATTACAGAAGGGGAAAGACCATATGCAAATCAGTCTTGGCCCCACCCCCAAAGGGGTAGTCCAGCCCGAACTGCACGGTCACATCCAATCTGCACGAGACCACAAGCATCCCAGACATGTTTCAGCCTTGTTGGGCGTCATCAGTGAGGAGTAGCTTGGGTCTCTAGGCCCAGCAGGCATGGGACCTACGTCTGGGCATACCTGTCCCACTGGGGGTGACAATAGCAAAACAGAAGAGGTGATGGCTGGAAGGTTTAGAATGAATCTTAACCTCTGGCATTGCTCTGGGCAACCCTCCAGACCATCGTTCTTTGCCTGCCAAGCCATTACAGAAGGGGAAAGACTATATGCAAATCAGGCTTGGCCTCACCCCCAAAGGGGTAGTCCAGCCCGAAATGCTAGGTCACATACCTTCTGCACAAGACCACAAGCATCCCCAGACATGTTTTAACCTTGTTTGGCGTCATCAGTGAGGAGTAGCTTGGGTCTCTAGGCCCAGCAGGCATGGGAGCCACGTCTGGGCATACCCGTCCTACTCGGGGTGACAATTGTAAAACAGAAGAGGTGATGGCTGGAAGGTTTAGAATGAATCTTAACCTCTGGCATTGCTCTGGGCAACCCTCCAGACCATCGTTCTTTGCCAGCCAAGCCATTACAGAAGGGGAAAGACCATATGCAAATCAGGCTTGGCCCCACCCCCAAAGGGGTAGTCCATCCCGAACTGCTAGGTCACATACCTTCTGCACGAGACCACAAGCATCCCCAGACATGTTTCAGCCTTGTTGGGCGTCATCAGTGAGGAGTAGCTTGGGTCTCTAGGCCCAGCAGGCATGGGACCCACGTCTGGGCATACCCGTCCTACTCGGGGTGACAATAGTAAAACAGAAGAGGTGATGGCTGGAAGGTTTAGAATGAATCTTAACCTCTGGCCTTGCTCTGGGCAACCCTCCAGACCATCGTTCTTTGCCTGCAAAGCCATTACAGAAGGGGAAAGACCATATGCAAATCAGGCTTGGCCCCACCTCCAAAGGGATGGTCCAGCCCGACTGCTAAATCACATCCCTTCTGCACGAGACCATAAGCATCCCAGACATATTTTAGCCTTGTTGGGCGTCATCAGTGTTGAGTAGCTTGGGTCTCTAGGCCCAGCAGGCATGGGACCCACGTCTGGGCATACCCGTCCCCTCGGGGTGACAATAGCAAAACAGAAGCGGTGATGGCTGGAAGGTTTAGAATGAATCTTAACCTCTGGCATTGCTCTGGGCAACCCTCCAGACCACCGTTCTTCGCCCGCCAAGCTATTACAGAAGGGGAAAGACCATATGCAAATCAGGCTTGGCCCCATCCCCAAAGGGGTAGTCCAGCGCAAACTGCTAGGTCACATCCCTTCTGCACGAGACCACAAGCATCCCCAGACATGTTTCAGCCTTATTTGGCATCATCAGTGAGGAGTAGCTTGGGTCTCTAGGCCCAGCAGGCATGGGACCTATGTCTGGGCATACCCATCCCACTCGGGGTGACAATAGCAAAACAAAAAAGGTGTTGGCTGGAAGGATTAGAATGAATTGTAACCTCTGGCATTGCTCTGGGCAACCCTCCAGACCATCATTCTTCACTGCCAAGCCATTACAGAAGAGGAAAGACCATATGCAAATCAGGCTTGGCCCCACTCCCGAAGGGATAGTCCAGGCCGAACTGCTAGGTCACATCCCTTCTGCACGAGACCACAAGCATCCCCAGACATGTTTCAGCCGTGTTGGGCATCATCAGTGAGGAGTAGCTTGGGTCTCTAGGCCCAGCAGGCACGGGACCCACGTCTGGGCATACCCGTCCCACTCGGGGTGACAAGAGCAAAACTAAAGAGTTGATGGCTGGAAGGATTAGAATGAATCTCAACCTCTGGCATTGCTCTGGGCAACCCTCCAGACCACCATTCTTCGCCCGCCAAGCCATTACAGAAGGGGAAAGACCATATGCAAATCAGTCTTGGCCCCACCCCCAAAGGGGTGGTCCAGCCCGACTGCTAAGTCACATCCCTTCTGCACGAGACCATAAGCATCCCCAGACATGTTTCAGCCTTGTTGGGCGTCATCAGTGAGGAATAGCTTGGGTCTCTAGGCCCAGCAGGCATGGGACCCACGTCTGGGCATACCCGTCCTACTCGGGGTGACAATAGCAAAACAGAAGAGGTGATGGCTGGAAGGTTTAGAATGAATCTTAACCTCTGGCATTGCTCTGGGCAACCCTCCAGACCATTGTTCTTTGCCTGCCAAGCCATTACAGAAGGGAAAAGACTATATGCAAATCAGGCTTGGCCTCACCCCCAAAGGGGTAGTACAGCCCGAACTGCTAGGTCACATACCTTCTGCACAAGACCACAAGCATCCCCAGACATGTTTCAGCCTTGTTTGGCGTCATCAGTGAGGAGTAGCTTGGGTCTCTAGGCCCAGCAGGCAGGGGACCCACGTCTGGGCATACCCGTCCTACTCGGGGTGACAATAGTAAAACAGAAGAGGTGATGGCTGGAAGGTTTAGAATGAATCTTAACCTCTGGCATTGCTCTGGGCAACCCTCCAGACCATCGTTCTTTGCCTGCCAAGCCATTACAGAAGGGGAAAGACCATATGCAAATCAGGCTTGGCCCCACCCCCAAAGGGGTAGTCCATCCCGAACTGCTAGGTCACATACCTTCTGCACGAGACCACAAGCATCCCCAGACATGTTTCAGCCTTGTTGGGCGTCATCAGTGAGGAGTAGCTTGGGTCTCTAGGCCCAGCAGGCATGGGACCCACGTCTGGGCATACCCGTCCTACTCGGGGTGACAATAGTAAAATAGAAGAGGTGATGGCTGGAAGGTTTAGAATGAATCTTAACCTCTGGCATTGCTCTGGGCAACCCTCCAGACCATCGTTCTTTGCCTGCCAAGCCATTACAGAAGGGGAAAGACCATATGCAAATAAGGCTTGGCCCCACCCCCAAAGGGGTAGTCCATCCCGAACTGCTAGGTCCCATACCTTCTGCACGAGACCACAAGCATCCCCAGACATGTTTCAGCCTTGTTGGGCGTCATCAGTGAGGAGTAGCTTGGGTCTCTAGGCCCAGCAGGCACAGGACCCACGTCTGGCCATACCCGTCCCACTCGGGTTGACAATAGCAAAACAAAAGAGGTGATGGCTGGAAGGTTTAGAATTAATCTTAACCTCTGGTATTGCTCTGGGCAACCCTCCAGACCACCGTTCTTCTTCCGCCAAGCCATTACAGCAGGGGAAAGACCATATGCAAATCAGGCTTGGCCCCACCTCCAAAGGGGTGGTCCAGCCCAACTGCTAAGTCACATCCCTTCTGCACGAGACCATAAGCATCCCAGACATATTTTAGCCTTGTTGGGCGTCATCAGTGAGGAGTAGCTTGGGTCTCTAGGCCCAGCAGGCATGGGACCCACGTCTGGGCATACCCGTCCCCTCGGGGTGACAATAGCAAAACGGAAGCGGTGATGGCTGGAAGGTTTAGAATGAATCTTAACCTCTGGCATTGCTCTGGGCAACCCTCCAGACCACCGTTCTTCGCCCGCCAAGCTATTACAGAAGGGGAAAGACCATATGCAAATCAGGCTTGGCCCCATCCCCAAAGGGGTAGTCCAGCGCAAACTGCTAGGTCACATCCCTTCTGCACGAGACCACAAGCATCCCCAGACATGTTTCAGCCTTATTTGGCGTCATCAGTGAGGAGTAGCTTGGGTCTCTAGGCCCAGCAGGAATGGGACCTATGTCTGGGCATACCCGTCCCACTCGGGGTGACAATAGCAAAACAAAAAAGGTGTTGGCTGGAAGGATTAGAATGAATTATAACCTCTGGCATTGCTCTGGGCAACCCTCTAGACCATCATTCTTCACTGCCAAGCCATTACAGAAGAGGAAAGACCATATGCAAATCAGGCTTGGCCCCACTCCCAAAGGGGTAGTCCAGGCCGAACTGCTAGGTCACATCCCTTCTGCACGAGACCACAAGCATCCCCAGACATGTTTCAGCCTTGTTGGGCATCATCAGTGAGGAGTAGCTTGGGTCTCTAGGCCCAGCAGGCACGGGACCCACGTCTGGGCATACCCGTCCCACTCGGGGTGACAAGAGCAAAACTAAAGAGTTGATGGCTGGAAGGTTTAGAATTAATCTTAACCTCTGGCATTGCTCTGGGCAACCCTCCAGACCACCGTTCTTCGCCCGCCAAGCCATTACAGAAGGGGAAAGACCATATGCAAATCAGTCTTGGCCCCACCCCCAAAGGGGTAGTCCAGCCCAAACTGCAAGGTCACATCCAATCTACACGAGACCACAAGCATCCCCAGACATGTTTCAGCCTTGTTGGGCGTCATCAGTGAGGAGTAGCTTGGGTCTCTAGGCCCAGCAGGCATGGGACCTATGTCTGGGCATACCCGTCCCACTCGGGGTGACAATAGCAAAACAAAAAAGGTGTTGGCTGGAAGGATTAGAATGAATTGTAACCTCTGGCATTGTTCTTGGCAACCCTCCAGACCGTCATTCTTCACTGCCAAGCCATTACAGAAGAGGAAATACCATATGCAAATCAGGCTTGGCCCCATTCCCAAAGGGGTAAACCAGGGTGAACGGATAGGTCACATCCTTTCTGCGCGAGACGACAAGCATCCCCAGACATGTTTCAGCCTTGTTGGGCATCATCAGTGAAGAGTAGCTTGGGTATCTAGGCCCAGCAGGCACGGGACCCACGTCTGGGCATACCCGTCCCACTCTGGGTGACAAGAACAAAACAAAAGAGGTGAAGGCTGGAAGGTGTAGAATGAATCGTAACCTCTGGCATTGCTCTGGGCAACCCTCCAGACCATCATTCTTCACTGCCAAGCCATTACAGAAGAGGAAAGACCATATGCAAATCAGGCTTGGCCCCACCCCCAAAGGGGTAGTCCATCCCGAACTGCTAGGTCACATACCTTCTGCACGAGACCACAAGCATCCCCAGACATGTTTCAGCCTTATTGGGCGTCATCAGTGAGGAGTAGCTTGGGTCTCTAGGCCCAGCAGGCATGGGACCCACGTCTGGGCATACGGGTCCTACTCGGGGTGACAATAGCAAAACAAAAGAGGTGATGGCTGGAAGGTTTAGAATTAATCTTAACCTCTGGCATTGCTCTGGGCAACCCTCCAGACCACCGTTCTTCTCCCGCCAAGCCATTACAGAAGGGGAAAGACCATATGCAAATCAGGCTTGGTCCCACCCCCAAAGGGGTAGTCCAGCCCGAACTGCAAGGTCACATCCAATCTGCACGAGAACAAAAGCATCCCCAGACATGTTTCAGCCTTGATGGGCGTCATCAGTGAGGAGTAGCTTGGGTCTCTAGGCCCAGCAGGCACGGGACCCAAGTCTGGCAATACCCGTCCCACTCGGGGTGACAATAGCAAAACAAAAGAGGTGATGGCTGGAAGGTTTAAAATAAATCTTAACCTCTGACATTGCTCTGGGCAACCCTCCAGACCATCGGTCTTCGCCTACCAAGCCATTACAGAAAGGGAAAGACCATATGCAAATCAGGCTTGGCCCCACCTCCAAAGGGGTGGGCCAGCCCGACTGCTAAGTCACATCCCTTCTGCACGAGACCTTAAGCATCCCAGACATATTTTAGCCTTGTTGGGCGTCATCAGTGAGGAGTAGCTTGGGTCTCTAGGCCCAGCAGGCATGGGACCCACGTCTGGGCATACCCGTCCCCTCGGGGTGACAATAGCAAAACAGAAGCGGTGATGGCTGGAAGGTTTAGAATGAATCTTAACCTCTGGCATTGCTCTGGGCAACCCTCCAGACCACAGTTCTTCGCCCGCCAAGCCATTACAGAAGGGGAAAGACCATATGCAAATCAGGCTTGGCCCCATCCCCAAAGGGGTAGTCCATCCCGAACGGCTAGGTCACATACCTTCTGCACGAGACCACAAGCATCCCCAGACATGTTTCAGCCTTGTTGGGCGTCATCAGTGAGGAGTAGCTTGGGTCTCTAGGCCCAGCAGGCATGGGACCCACGTCTGGGCATACCCGTCCTACTCGGGGTGACAATAGTAAAACAGAAGAGGTGATGGCTGGAAGGTTTAGAATGAATCTTAACCTCTGGCATTGCTCTGGGCAACCCTCCAGACCATCGTTCTTTGCCTGCCAAGCCATTACAGAAGGGGAAAGACCATATGCAAATCAGGCTTCGCCCCACCCCCAAAGGGGTAGTCCATCCCGAACTGCTAGGTCCCATACCTTCTGCACGAGACCACAAGCATCCCCAGACATGTTTCAGCCTTGTTGGGCGTCATCAGTGAGGAGTAGCTTGAGTATCTAGGCCCAGCAGGCACAGGACCCACGTCTGGCCATACCCGTCCCACTCGGGTTGACAATAGCAAAACAAAAGAGGTGATGGCTGGAAGGTTTAGAATTAATCTTAACCTCTGGCATTGCTCTGGGCAACCCTCCAGACCACCGTTCTTCTCCCGCCAAGCCATTACAGAAGGGGAAAGACCATATGCAAATCAGGCTTGGTCCCACCCCCAAAGGGGTAGTCCAGCCCGAACTGCAAGGTCACATCCAATCTGCACGAGAACAAAAGCATCCCCAGACATGTTTCAGCCTTGATGGGCGTCATCAGTGAGGAGTAGCTTGGGTCTCTAGGCCCAGCAGGCATGGGACCCACGTCTGGGCATACCCGTCCCCTCGGGGTGACAATAGCAAAACAGAAGCGGTGATGGCTGGAAGGTTTAGAATGAATCTTAACCTCTGGCATTGCTCTGGGCAACCCTCCAGACCACCGTTCTTCGCCCGCCAAGCCATTACAGAAGGGGAAAGACCATATGCAAATCAGGCTTGGCCCCATCCCCAAAGGGGTAGTCCAGTGCAAACTGCTAGGTCACATCACTTCTGCACGAGACCACAAGCATCCCCAGACATGTTTCAGCCTTGTTGGGCATCATCAGTGAGGAGTAGCTTGGGTCTCTAGGCCCAGCAGGCACGGGACCCACGTCTGGGCATACCCGTCCCACTTGGGGTGACAAGAGCAAAACTAAAGAGTTGATGGCTGGAAGGTTTAGAATGAATCGTAACCTCTGGCATTGCTCTGGACAACCCGCCAGACCATCGTTCTTCGCCCGCCAAGCCATTACAGAAGGGGAAAGACCATATGCAAATCAGGCTTGGCCCCATCCCCAAAGGGGTAGTCCAGTGCAAACTGCAAGGTCACATCCAATCTGCACGAGACCACAAGCATCCCCAGACATGTTTCAGCCTTGATGGGCGTCATCAGTGAGGAGTAGCTTGGGTCTCTAGGCCCAGCAGGCATGGGACCCACGTCTGGGCACACCCGTCCCCTCGGGGTGACAATAGCAAAACAGAAGCGGTGATGGCTGGAAGGTTTAGAATGAATCTTAACCTCTGGCATTGCTCTGGGCAACCCTCCAGACCACTGTTCTTCGCCCGCCAAGCCATTACAGAAGGGGTAAGACCATATGCAAATCAGTCTTGGCCCCACCCCCAAAGGGGTAGTCCAGCCCGAACTGCAAGGTCACATCCAATCTGCACGAGACCACAAGCATCCCCAGACATGTTTCAGCCTTGTTGGGCGTCATCAGTGAGGAGTAGCTTGGGTCTCTAGGCCCAGCAGGCATTGGACCTACGTCTGGGCATACCCGTCCCCTCGGGGTGACAATAGCAAAACAGAAGCGGTGATGGCTGGAAGGTTTAGAATGAATCTTAACCTCTGGCATTGCTCTGGGCAACCCTCCAGACCACAGTTCTTCGCCCGCCAAGCCATTACAGAAGGGGAAAGACCATATGCAAATCAGGCTTGGCCCCATCCCCAAAGGGGTAGTCCATCCCGAACGGCTAGGTCACATACCTTCTGCACGAGACCACAAGCATCCCCAGACATGTTTCAGCCTTGTTGGGCGTCATCAGTGAGGAGTAGCTTGGGTCTCTAGGCCCAGCAGGCATGGGACCCACGTCTGGGCATACCCGTCCTACTCGGGGTGACAATAGTAAAACAGAAGAGGTGATGGCTGGAAGGTTTAGAATGAATCTTAACCTCTGGCATTGCTCTGGGCAACCCTCCAGACCATCGTTCTTTGCCTGCCAAGCCATTACAGAAGGGGAAAGACCATATGCAAATCAGGCTTCGCCCCACCCCCAAAGGGGTAGTCCATCCCGAACTGCTAGGTCCCATACCTTCTGCACGAGACCACAAGCATCCCCAGACATGTTTCAGCCTTGTTGGGCGTCATCAGTGAGGAGTAGCTTGAGTATCTAGGCCCAGCAGGCACAGGACCCACGTCTGGCCATACCCGTCCCACTCGGGTTGACAATAGCAAAACAAAAGAGGTGATGGCTGGAAGGTTTAGAATTAATCTTAACCTCTGGCATTGCTCTGGGCAACCCTCCAGACCACCGTTCTTCTCCTGCCAAGCCATTACAGAAGGGGAAAGACCATATGCAAATCAGGCTTGGTCCCACCCCCAAAGGGGTAGTCCAGCCCGAACTGCAAGCTCACATCCAATCTGCACGAGAACAAAAGCATCCCCAGACATGTTTCAGCCTTGATGGGCGTCATCAGTGAGGAGTAGCTTGGGTCTCTAGGCCCAGCAGGCATGGGACCCACGTCTGGGCATACCCGTCCCCTCGGGGTGACAATAGCAAAACAGAAGCGGTGATGGCTGGAAGGTTTAGAATGAATCTTAACCTCTGGCATTGCTCTGGGCAACCCTCCAGACCACCGTTCTTCGCCCGCCAAGCCATTACAGAAGGGGAAAGACCATATGCAAATCAGGCTTGGCCCCATCCCCAAAGGGGTAGTCCAGTGCAAACTGCTAGGTCACATCACTTCTGCACGAGACCACAAGCATCCCCAGACATGTTTCAGCCTTGTTGGGCATCATCAGTGAGGAGTAGCTTGGGTCTCTAGGCCCAGCAGGCACGGGACCCACGTCTGGGCATACCCGTCCCACTTGGGGTGACAAGAGCAAAACTAAAGAGTTGATGGCTGGAAGGTGTAGAATGAATCGTAACCTCTGGCATTGCTCTGGACAACCCGCCAGACCATCGTTCTTCGCCCGCCAAGCCATTACAGAAGGGGAAAGACCATATGCAAATCAGGCTTGGCCCCATCCCCAAAGGGGTAGTCCAGTGCAAACTGCAAGGTCACATCCAATCTGCACGAGACCACAAGCATCCCCAGACATGTTTCAGCCTTGATGGGCGTCATCAGTGAGGAGTAGCTTGGGTCTCTAGGCCCAGCAGGCATGGGACCCACGTCTGGGCACACCCGTCCCCTCGGGGTGACAATAGCAAAACAGAAGCGGTGATGGCTGGAAGGTTTAGAATGAATCTTAACCTCTGGCATTGCTCTGGGCAACACTCCAGACCACTGTTCTTCGCCCGCCAAGCCATTACAGAAGGGGTAAGACCATATGCAAATCAGTCTTGGCCCCACCCCCAAAGGGGTAGTCCAGCCCGAACTGCAAGGTCACATCCAATCTGCACGAGACCACAAGCATCCCCAGACATGTTTCAGCCTTGTTGGGCGTCATCAGTGAGGAGTAGCTTGGGTCTCTAGGCCCAGCAGGCATTGGACCTACGTCTGGGCATACCTGTCCCACTCGGGGTGACAATAGCAAAACAGAAGAGGTGATGGCTGGAAGGTTTAGAATGAATCTTAACCTCTGGCATTGCTCTGGGCAACCCTCCAGACCATCGTTCTTTGCCTGCCAAGCCATTACAGAAGGGTAAAGACCATATGCAAATCAGGCTTGGCCCCATCCCCAAAGGGGTAGTCCAGCGCAAACTGCTAGGTCACATCCATTCTGCACGAGACCACAAGCATCCCCAGACATGTTTCAGCCTTGTTTGGCCTCATCAGTGAGGAGTAGCTTGGGTCTCTAGGCCCAGCAGGCATGGGACCCACGTCTGGGCATACCCGTCCTACTCGGGGTGACAATAGTAAAACAGAAGAGGTGATGGCTGGAAGGTTTAGAATGAATCTTAACCTCTGGCATTGCTCTGGGCAACCCTCCAGACCATCGTTCTTTGCCTGCCAAGCCATTACAGAAGGGGAAAGACCATATGCAAATCAGACTTGGCCCCACCCCCAAAGGGGTAGTCCATCCCGAACTGCTAGGTCACATACCTTCTGCACGAGACCACACGCATCCCCAGACATGTTTCAGCCTTGTTGGGCGTCATCAGTGAGGAGTAGCTTGGGTCTCTAGGCCCAGCAGGCATGGGACCCACGTCTGGGCATACCCGTCCTACTCGCGGTGACAATAGTAAAATAGAAGAGGTGATGGCTGGAAGGTTTAGAATGAATCTTAACCTCTGGCATTTCTCTGGGCAACCCTCCAGACCATCGTTCTTTGCCTGCCAAGCCATTACAGAAGGGGAAAGACCATATGCAAATCAGGCTTGGCCCCACCCCCAAAGGGGTAGTCCATCCCGAACTGCTAGGTCCCATACCTTCTGCACGAGACCACAAGCATCCCCAGACATGTTTCAGCCTTGTTGGGCGTCATCAGTGAGGAGTAGCTTGGGTCTCTAGGCTCAGCAGGCACAGGACCCACGTCTGGCCATACCCGTCCCACTCGGGTTGACAATAGCAAAACAAAAGAGGTGATGGCTGGAAGGTTTAGAATTAATCTTAACCTCTGGCATTGCTCTGGGCAACCCTCCAGACCACCGTTCTACTCCCGCCAAGCCATTACAGAAGGGGAAAGACCATATGCAAATCAGGCTTGGCCCCACCCCCAAAGGGGTAGTCCAGCCCAAACTGCAAGGTCACATCCAATCTGCACGAGACCACAAGCATCCCCAGACATGTTTCAGCCTTGATGGGCGTCATCAGTGAGGAGTAGCTTGGGTCTCTAGGCCCAGCAGGCATGGGACCCACGTCTGGGCATACCCGTCCCCTCGGGGTGACAATAGCAAAACAGAAGCGGTGATGGCTGGAAGATTTAGAATGAATCTTAACCTCTGGCATTGCTCTGGGCAACCCTCCAGACCACCGTTCTTCGCCCACCAAGCCATTACAGAAGGGGAAAGACCATATGCAAATCAGTCTTGGCCCCACCCCCAAAGGGGTAGTCCAGCCCGAACTGCACAGTCACATCCAATCTGCACGAGACCACAAGCATCCCCAGACATGTTTCAGCCTTGTTGGGCGTCATCAGTGAGGAGTAGCTTGGGTCTCTAGGCCCAGCAGGCATGGGACCTACGTCTGGGCATACCTGTCCCACTGGGGGTGACAATAGCAAAACAGAAGAGGTGATGGCTGGAAGGTTTAGAATGAATCTTAACCTCTGGCATTGCTCTGGGCAACCCTCCAGACCATCGTTCTTTGCTTGCCAAGCCATTACAGAAGGGTAAAGACCATATGCAAATCAGGCTTGGCCCCATCCCCAAAGGGGTAGTCCAGCGCAAACTGCTAGGTCACATGCCTTCTGCACGAGACCACAAGCATCCCCAGACATGTTTCAGCCTTGTTTGGCCTCATCAGTGAGGAGTAGCTTGGGTCTCTAGGCCCAGCAGGCATGGGACCTATGTCTGGGCATACCCGTCCCACTCGGGGTGACAATAGCAAAACAAAGAAGGTGTTGGCTGGAAGGATTAGAATGAATTGTAACCTCTGGCATTGCTCTGGGCAACCCTCCAGACCATCATTCTTCACTGCCAAGCCATTACAGAAGAGGAAAGTACATATGCAAATCAGGCTTGGCCCCACTCCCAAAGGGGTAGTCCAGACCGAATTGCTAGGTCACATCCATTCTGCACGAGACCACAAGCATCCCCAGACATGTTTCAGCCTTGTTGGGCATCATCAGTGAGGGGTAGCTTGGGTCTCTAGGCCCAGCAGGCATGGGACCCACGTCTGGGCATACCTGTCCTACTCGGGGTGACAATAGCAAAACAGAAGAGGTGATGGCTGGAAGGTTTAGAATGAATCTTAACCTCTGGCATTCTCTGGGCAACCCTCCAGACCATCGTTCTTTGCCTGCCAAGTCATTACAGAAGGGGAAAGACTATATGCAAATCAGGCTTGGCCCCACCCCCAAAGGGGTAGTCCAGCCCGAACTGCTAGGTCACATACCTTCTGCACAAGACCACAAGCATCCCCAGACAGGTTTCAGCCTTGTTGGGCGTCATCAGTGAGGAGTAGCTTGGGTCTCTAGGCCCAGCAGGCACAGGACCCACGTCTGGCCATACCCGTACCACTAGGGTTGACAATAGCAAAACAAAAGAGGTGATGACTGGAAGGTTTAGAATTAATCTTAACCTCTGGCATTGCTCAGGGCAACCCTCCAGACCATCGTTCTTCGCCCGCCAAGCCATTACAGAAGGGGAAAGACCATATGCAAATCAGGCTTAGCCCCACCCCCAAAGGGGTAGTCCATCCCAAACTGCTAGGTCACATCCAATCTGCACGAGACCACAAGCATCCCCAGACATGTTTGAGCCTTGTTGGGCGTCATCAGTGAGCAGTAGCTTGGGTCTCTAGGTCCAGCAGTCACGGGACCCACGTCTGGGCATACCCGTCCCACTCGGGGTGACAAGAGCCAAACAAAAGAGGTGATGGCTGGAAGGTTTAGAATGAATCTTAACCTCTGGCACTGCTCTGGGCAACCCTCCAGACCATCGTTCTTTGCCTGCCAAGCCATTACAGAAGGGGAAAGACCATATGCAAATCAGGCTTGGCCCCACCCCCAAAGGGGTAGTCCATCCCGAACTGCTAGGTCCCATACCTTCTGCACGAGACCACAAGCATCCCCAGACATGTTTCAGCCTTGTTTGGCGTCATCAGTGAGGAGTAGCTTGGGTCTCTAGGCCCAGCAGGCATGGGACCTATGTCTGGGCATACCCGTCCCACTCGGGGTGACAATAGCAAAACAAAAAAGGTGTTGGCTGGAAGGATTAGAATGAATTGTAACCTCTGGCATTGCTCTGGGCAACCCTCCAGACCATCATTCTTCACTGCCAAGCCATTACAGAAGAGGAAAGACCATATGCAAATCAGGCTTGGCCTCACTCCCGAAGGGGTAGTCCAGGCCGAACTGCTAGGTCACATCCCTTCTGCACGAGACCACAAGCATCCCCAGACATGTTTCAGCCTTGTTGGGCATCATCAGTGAGGAGTAGCTTGGGTCTCTAGGCCCAGCAGGCATGGGACCCACGTCTGGGCATACCCGTCCCCTCGGGGTGACAATAGCAAAACAGAAGCGGTGATGGCTGGAAGATTTAGAATGAATCTTAACCTCTGGCATTGCTCTGGGCAACCCTCCAGACCACCGTTCTTCGCCCACCAAGCCATTACAGAAGGGGAAAGACCATATGCAAATCAGTCTTGGCCCCACCCCCAAAGGGGTAGTCCAGCCCGAACTGCACGGTCACATCCAATCTGCACGAGACCACAAGCATCCCAGACATGTTTCAGCCTTGTTGGGTGTCATCAGTGAGGAGTAGCTTGGGTCTCTAGGCCCAGCAGGCATGGGACCTACGTCTGGGCATACCTGTCCCACTGGGGGTGACAATAGCAAAACAGAAGAGGTGATGGCTGGAAGGTTTAGAATGAATCTTAACCTCTGGCATTGCTCTGGGTCACCCTCCAGACCATCGTTCTTTGCCTGCCAAGCCATTACAGAAGGGGAAAGACTATATGCAAATCAGGCTTGGCCTCACCCCCAAAGGGGTAGTCCAGCCCGAAATGCTAGGTCACATACCTTCTGCACAAGACCACAAGCATCCCCAGACATGTTTTAACCTTGTTTGGCGTCATCAGTGAGGAGTAGCTTGGGTCTCTAGGCCCAGCAGGCATGGGACCCACGTCTGGGCATACCCGTCCTACTCGGGGTGACAATAGTAAAACAGAAGAGGTGATGGCTGGAAGGTTTAGAATGAATCTTAACCTCTGGCATTGCTCTGGGCAACCCTCCAGACCATCGTTCTTTGCCTGCCAAGCCATTACAGAAGGGGAAAGACCATATGCAAATCAGGCTTGGCCCCACCCCCAAAGGGGTAGTCCATCCCGAACTGCTAGGTCACATACCTTCTGCACGAGACCACAAGCATCCCCAGACATGTTTCAGCCTTGTTGGGCGTCATCAGTGAGGAGTAGCTTGGGTCTCTAGGCCCAGCAGGCATGGGACCCACGTCTGGGCATACCCGTCCTACTCGGGGTGACATTAGTAAAACAGAAGAGGTGATGGCTGGAAGGTTTAGAATGAATCTTAACCTCTGGCATTGCTCTGGGCAACCCTCCAGACCATCGTTCTTTGCCTGCAAAGCCATTACAGAAGGGGAAAGACCATATGCAAATCAGGCTTGGCCCCACCTCCAAAGGGGTGGTCCAGCCCGACTGCTAAGTCACATCCCTTCTGCACGAGACCATAAGCATCCCAGACATATTTTAGCCTTGTTGGGCGTCATCAGTGAGGAGTAGCTTGGGTCTCTAGGCCCAGCAGGCATGGGACCCACGTCTGGGCATACCCGTCCCCTCGGGGTGACAATAGCAAAACAGAAGCGGTGATGGCTGGAAGGTTTAGAATGAATCTTAACCTCTGGCATTGCTCTGGGCAACCCTCCAGACCACCGTTCTTCGCCCGCCAAGCTATTACAGAAGGGGAAAGACCATATGCAAATCAGGCTTGGCCCCATCCCCAAAGGGGTAGTCCAGCGCAAACTGCTAGGTCACATCCCTTCTGCACGAGACCACAAGCATCCCCAGACATGTTTCAGCCTTATTTGGCGTCATCAGTGAGGAGTAGCTTGGGTCTCTAGGCCCAGCAGGCATGGGACCTATGTCTGGGCATACCCGTCCCACTCGGGGTGACAATAGCAAAACAAAAAAGGTGTTGGCTGGAAGGATTAGAATGAATTGTAACCTCTGGCATTGCTCTGGGCAACCCTCCAGACCATCATTCTTCACTGCCAAGCCATTACAGAAGAGGAAAGACCATATGCAAATCAGGCTTGGCCCCACTCCCGAAGGGATAGTCCAGGCCGAACTGCTAGGTCACATCCCTTCTGCACGAGACCACAAGCATCCCCAGACATGTTTCAGCCGTGTTGGGCATCATCAGTGAGGAGTAGCTTGGGTCTCTAGGCCCAGCAGGCACGGGACCCACGTCTGGGCATACCCGTCCCACTCGGGGTGACAAGAGCAAAACTAAAGAGTTGATGGCTGGAAGGATTAGAATGAATCTTAACCTCTGGCATTGCTCTGGGCAACCCTCCAGACCACCATTCTTCGCCCGCCAAGCCATTACAGAAGGGGAAAGACCATATGCAAATCAGTCTTGGCCCCACCCCCAAAGGGGTGGTCCAGCCCGACTGCTAAGTCACATCCCTTCTGCACGAGACCATAAGCATCCCCAGACATGTTTCAGCCTTGTTGGGCGTCATCAGTGAGGAATAGCTTGGGTCTCTAGGCCCAGCAGGCATGGGACCCACGTCTGGGCATACCCGTCCTACTCGGGGTGACAATAGCAAAACAGAAGAGGTGATGGCTGGAAGGTTTAGAATGAATCTTAACCTCTGGCATTGCTCTGGGCAACCCTCCAGACCATTGTTCTTTGCCTGCCAAGCCATTACAGAAGGGAAAAGACTATATGCAAATCAGGCTTGGCCTCACCCCCAAAGGGGTAGTACAGCCCGAACTGCTAGGTCACATACCTTCTGCACAAGACCACAAGCATCCCCAGACATGTTTCAGCCTTGTTTGGCGTCATCAGTGAGGAGTAGCTTGGGTCTCTAGGCCCAGCAGGCAGGGGACCCACGTCTGGGCATACCCGTCCTACTCGGGGTGACAATAGTAAAACAGAAGAGGTGATGGCTGGAAGGTTTAGAATGAATCTTAACCTCTGGCATTGCTCTGGGCAACCCTCCAGACCATCGTTCTTTGCCTGCCAAGCCATTACAGAAGGGGAAAGACCATATGCAAATCAGGCTTGGCCCCACCCCCAAAGGGGTAGTCCATCCCGAACTGCTAGGTCACATACCTTCTGCACGAGACCACAAGCATCCCCAGACATGTTTCAGCCTTGTTGGGCGTCATCAGTGAGGAGTAGCTTGGGTCTCTAGGCCCAGCAGGCATGGGACCCACGTCTGGGCATACCCGTCCTACTCGGGGTGACAATAGTAAAATAGAAGAGGTGATGGCTGGAAGGTTTAGAATGAATCTTAACCTCTGGCATTGCTCTGGGCAACCCTCCAGACCATCGTTCTTTGCCTGCCAAGCCATTACAGAAGGGGAAAGACCATATGCAAATAAGGCTTGGCCCCACCCCCAAAGGGGTAGTCCATCCCGAACTGCTAGGTCCCATACCTTCTGCACGAGACCACAAGCATCCCCAGACATGTTTCAGCCTTGTTGGGCGTCATCAGTGAGGAGTAGCTTGGGTCTCTAGGCCCAGCAGGCACAGGACCCACGTCTGGCCATACCCGTCCCACTCGGGTTGACAATAGCAAAACAAAAGAGGTGATGGCTGGAAGGTTTAGAATTAATCTTAACCTCTGGCATTGCTCTGGGCAACCCTCCAGACCACCGTTCTTCTTCCGCCAAGCCATTACAGCAGGGGAAAGACCATATGCAAATCAGGCTTGGCCCCACCTCCAAAGGGGTGGTCCAGCCCAACTGCTAAGTCACATCCCTTCTGCACGAGACCATAAGCATCCCAGACATATTTTAGCCTTGTTGGGCGTCATCAGTGAGGAGTAGCTTGGGTCTCTAGGCCCAGCAGGCATGGGACCCACGTCTGGGCATACCCGTCCCCTCGGGGTGACAATAGCAAAACAGAAGCGGTGATGGCTGGAAGGTTTAGAATGAATCTTAACCTCTAGCATTGCTCTGGGCAACCCTCCAGACCACCGTTCTTCGCCCGCCAAGCTATTACAGAAGGGGAAAGACCATATGCAAATCAGGCTTGGCCCCATCCCCAAAGGGGTAGTCCAGCGCAAACTGCTAGGTCACATCCCTTCTGCACGAGACCACAAGCATCCCCAGACATGTTTCAGCCTTATTTGGCGTCATCAGTGAGGAGTAGCTTGGGTCTCTAGGCCCAGCAGGAATGGGCCTATGTCTGGGCATACCCGTCCCACTCGGGGTGACAATAGCAAAACAAAAAAGGTGTTGGCTGGAAGGATTAGAATGAATTATAACCTCTGGCATTGTTCTTGGCAACCCTCTAGACCGTCATTCTTCACTGCCAAGCCATTACAGAAGAGGAAATACCATATGCAAATCAGGCTTGGCCCCATTCCCAAAGGGGTAAACCAGGGTGAACGGATAGGTCACATCCTTTCTGCGCGAGACGACAAGCATCCCCAGACATGTTTCAGCCTTGTTGGGCATCATCAGTGAAGAGTAGCTTGGGTATCTAGGCCCAGCAGGCACGGGACCCACGTCTGGGCATACCCGTCCCACTCTGGGTGACAAGAACAAAACAAAAGAGGTGAAGGCTGGAAGGTGTAGAATGAATCGTAACCTCTGGCATTGCTCTGGGCAACCCTCCAGACCATCATTCTTCACTGCCAAGCCATTACAGAAGGGGAAAGACCATATGCAAATCAGGCTTGGCCCCACCCCCAAAGGGGTAGTCCATCCCGAACTGCTAGGTCACATACCTTCTGCACGAGACCACAAGCATCCCCAGACATGTTTCAGCCTTATTGGGCGTCATCAGTGAGGAGTAGCTTGGGTCTCTAGGCCCAGCAGGCATGGGACCCACGTCTGGGCATACCCGTCCTACTCGGGGTGACAATAGCAAAACAGAGGAGGTGATGGCTGGAAGGTTTAGAATGAATCTTAACCTCTGGCATTGCTCTGGGCAACCCACCAGACCATCGTTCTTTGCCTGCCAAGCCATTACAGAAGGGTAAAGACTATATGCAAATCAGGCTTGGCCTCACCCCTAAAGGGGTAGTCCAGCCCGAACTGCTAGGTCACATACCTTCTGCACAAGACCACAAGCATCCCCAGACATGTTTCAGCCTTGTTGGGCGTCATCAGTGAGGAGTAGCTTGGGTCTCTAGGCCCAGCACGCATAGGACCCACGTCTGGGCATACCCGTCCTACTCGGGGTGACAATAGCAAAACAAAAGAGGTGATGGCTGGAAGGTTTAGAATTAATCTTAACCTCTGGCATTGCTCTGGGCAACCCTCCAGACCACCGTTCTTCTCCCGCCAAGCCATTACAGAAGGGGAAAGACCATATGCAAATCAGGCTTGGTCCCACCCCCAAAGGGGTAGTCCAGCCCGAACTGCAAGGTCACATCCAATCTGCACGAGAACAAAAGCATCCCCAGACATGTTTCAGCCTTGATGGGCGTCATCAGTGAGGAGTAGCTTGGGTCTCTAGGCCCAGCAGGCACGGGACCCAAGTCTGGCAATACCCGTCCCACTCGGGGTGACAATAGCAAAACAAAAGAGGTGATGGCTGGAAGGTTTAAAATAAATCTTAACCTCTGACATTGCTCTGGGCAACCCTCCAGACCATCGGTCTTCGCCTACCAAGCCATTACAGAAAGGGAAAGACCATATGCAAATCAGGCTTGGCCCCACCTCCAAAGGGGTGGGCCAGCCCGACTGCTAAGTCACATCCCTTCTGCACGAGACCTTAAGCATCCCAGACATATTTTAGCCTTGTTGGGCGTCATCAGTGAGGAGTAGCTTGGGTCTCTAGTCCCAGCAGGCATGGGACCCACGTCTGGGCATACCCGTCCCCTCGGGGTGACAATAGCAAAACAGAAGCGGTGATGGCTGGAAGGTTTAGAATGAATCTTAACCTCTGGCATTGCTCTGGGCAACCCTCCAGACCACAGTTCTTCGCCCGCCAAGCCATTACAGAAGGGGAAAGACCATATGCAAATCAGGCTTGGCCCCATCCCCAAAGGGGTAGTCCATCCCGAACGGCTAGGTCACATACCTTCTGCACGAGACCACAAGCATCCCCAGAAATGTTTCAGCCTTATTGGGCGTCATCAGTGAGGAGTAGCTTGGGTCTCTAGGCCCAGCAGGCATGGGACCCACGTCTGGGCATACCCGTCCTACTCGGGGTGACAATAGTAAAACAGAAGAGGTGATGGCTGGAAGGTTTAGAATGAATCTTAACCTCTGGCATTGCTCTGGGCAACCCTCCAGACCATCGTTCTTTGCCTGCCAAGCCATTACAGAAGGGGAAAGACCATATGCAAATCAGGCTTCGCCCCACCCCCAAAGGGGTGGTCCAGCCCGACTGCTAAGTCACATCACTTCTGCACGAGACCACAAGCATCCCCAGACATGTTTCAGCCTTGTTGGGCGTCATCAGTGAGGAGTAGCTTGGGTCTCTAGGCCCAGCAGGCACAGGACCCACGTCTGGCCATACCCGTCCCACTCGGGTTGACAATAGCAAAACAAAAGAGGTGATGGCTGGAAGGTTTAGAATTAATCTTAACCTCTGGCATTGCTCTGGGCAACCCTCCAGACCACCGTTCTTCTTCCGCCAAGCCATTACCGCAGGGGAAAGACCATATGCAAATCAGGCTTGGCCCCACCTCCAAAGGGGTGGTCCAGCCCAACTGCTAAGTCACATCCCTTCTGCACGAGACCATAAGCATCCCAGACATATTTTAGCCTTGTTGGGCGTCATCAGTGAGGAGTAGCTTGGGTCTCTAGGCCCAGCAGGCATGGGACCCACGTCTGGGCATACCCGTCCCCTCGGGGTGACAATAGCAAAACAGAAGCGGTGATGGCTGGAAGGTTTAGAATGAATCTTAACCTCTGGCATTGCTCTGGGCAACCCTCCAGACCACCGTTCTTCGCCCGCCAAGCTATTACAGAAGGGGAAAGACCATATGCAAATCAGGCTTGGCCCCATCCCCAAAGGGGTAGTCCAGCGCAAACTGCTAGGTCACATCCCTTCTGCACGAGACCACAAGCATCCCCAGACATGTTTCAGCCTTATTTGGCGTCATCAGTGAGGAGTAGCTTGGGTCTCTAGGCCCAGCAGGAATGGGACCTATGTCTGGGCATACCCGTCCCACTCGGGGTGACAATAGCAAAACAAAAAAGGTGTTGGCTGGAAGGATTAGAATGAATTATAACCTCTGGCATTGCTCTGGGCAACCCTCTAGACCATCATTCTTCACTGCCAAGCCATTACAGAAGAGGAAAGACCATATGCAAATCAGGCTTGGCCCCACTCCCAAAGGGGTAGTCCAGGCCGAACTGCTAGGTCACATCCCTTCTGCACGAGACCACAAGCATCCCCAGACATGTTTCAGCCTTGTTGGGCATCATCAGTGAGGAGTAGCTTGGGTCTCTAGGCCCAGCAGGCACGGGACCCACGTCTGGGCATACCCGTCCCACTCGGGGTGACAAGAGCAAAACTAAAGAGTTGATGGCTGGAAGGTTTAGAATTAATCTTAACCTCTGGCATTGCTCTGGGCAACCCTCCAGACCACCGTTCTTCGCCCGCCAAGCCATTACAGAAGGGGAAAGACCATATGCAAATCAGTCTTGGCCCCACCCCCAAAGGGGTAGTCCAGCCCAAACTGCAAGGTCACATCCAATCTACACGAGACCACAAGCATCCCCAGACATGTTTCAGCCTTGTTGGGCGTCATCAGTGAGGAGTAGCTTGGGTCTCTAGGCCCAGCAGGCATGGGACCTATGTCTGGGCATACCCGTCCCACTCGGGGTGACAATAGAAAAACAAAAAAGGTGTTGGCTGGAAGGATTAGAATGAATTGTAACCTCTGGCATTGTTCTTGGCAACCCTCCAGACCGTCATTCTTCACTGCCAAGCCATTACAGAAGAGGAAATACCATATGCAAATCAGGCTTGGCCCCATTCCCAAAGGGGTAAACCAGGGTGAACGGATAGGTCACATCCTTTCTGCGCGAGACGACAAGCATCCCCAGACATGTTTCAGCCTTGTTGGGCATCATCAGTGAAGAGTAGCTTGGGTATCTAGGCCCAGCAGGCACGGGACCCACGTCTGGGCATACCCGTCCCACTCTGGGTGACAAGAACAAAACAAAAGAGGTGAAGGCTGGAAGGTGTAGAATGAATCGTAACCTCTGGCATTGCTCTGGGCAACCCTCCAGACCATCATTCTTCACTGCCAAGCCATTACAGAAGGGGAAAGACCATATGCAAATCAGGCTTGGCCCCACCCCCAAAGGGGTAGTCCATCCCGAACTGCTAGGTCACATACCTTCTGCACGAGACCACAAGCATCCCCAGACATGTTTCAGCCTTATTGGGCGTCATCAGTGAGGAGTAGCTTGGGTCTCTAGGCCCAGCAGGCATGGGACCCACGTCTGGGCATACCCGTCCTACTCGGGGTGACAATAGCAAAACAGAGGAGGTGATGGCTGGAAGGTTTAGAATGAATCTTAACCTCTGGCATTGCTCTGGGCAACCCACCAGACCATCGTTCTTTGCCTGCCAAGCCATTACAGAAGGGTAAAAACTATATGCAAATCAGGCTTGGCCTCACCCCTAAAGGGGTAGTCCAGCCCGAACTGCTAGGTCACATACCTTCTGCACAAGACCACAAGCATCCCCAGACATGTTTCAGCCTTGTTGGGCGTCATCAGTGAGGAGTAGCTTGGGTCTCTAGGCCCAGCACGCATAGGACCCACGTCTGGGCATACCCGTCCTACTCGGGGTGACAATAGCAAAACAAAAGAGGTGATGGCTGGAAGGTTTAGAATTAATCTTAACCTCTGGCATTGCTCTGGGCAACCCTCCAGACCACCGTTCTTCTCCCGCCAAGCCATTACAGAAGGGGAAAGACCATATGCAAATCAGGCTTGGTCCCACCCCCAAAGGGGTAGTCCAGCCCGAACTGCAAGGTCACATCCAATCTGCACGAGAACAAAAGCATCCCCAGACATGTTTCAGCCTTGATGGGCGTCATCAGTGAGGAGTAGCTTGGGTCTCTAGGCCCAGCAGGCACGGGACCCAAGTCTGGCAATACCCGTCCCACTCGGGGTGACAATAGCAAAACAAAAGAGGTGATGGCTGGAAGGTTTAAAATAAATCTTAACCTCTGACATTGCTCTGGGCAACCCTCCAGACCATCGGTCTTCGCCTACCAAGCCATTACAGAAAGGGAAAGACCATATGCAAATCAGGCTTGGCCCCACCTCCAAAGGGGTGGGCCAGCCCGACTGCTAAGTCACATCCCTTCTGCACGAGACCTTAAGCATCCCAGACATATTTTAGCCTTGTTGGGCGTCATCAGTGAGGAGTAGCTTGGGTCTCTAGGCCCAGCAGGCATGGGACCCACGTCTGGGCATACCCGTCCCCTCGGGGTGACAATAGCAAAACAGAAGCGGTGATGGCTGGAAGGTTTAGAATGAATCTTAACCTCTGGCATTGCTCTGGGCAACCCTCCAGACCACAGTTCTTCGCCCGCCAAGCCATTACAGAAGGGGAAAGACCATATGCAAATCAGGCTTGGCCCCATCCCCAAAGGGGTAGTCCATCCCGAACGGCTAGGTCACATACCTTCTGCACGAGACCACAAGCATCCCCAGAAATGTTTCAGCCTTGTTGGGCATCATCAGTGAGGAGTAGCTTGGGTCTCTAGGCCCAGCAGGCATGGGACCCACGTCTGGGCATACCCGTCCTACTCGGGGTGACAATAGTAAAACAGAAGAGGTGATGGCTGGAAGGTTTAGAATGAATCTTAACCTCTGGCATTGCTCTGGGCAACCCTCCAGACCATCGTTCTTTGCCTGCCAAGCCATTACAGAAGGGGAAAGACCATATGCAAATCAGGCTTCGCCCCACCCCCAAAGGGGTAGTCCATCCCGAACTGCTAGGTCCCATACCTTCTGCACGAGACCACAAGCATCCCCAGACATGTTTCAGCCTTGTTGGGCGTCATCAGTGAGGAGTAGCTTGAGTATCTAGGCCCAGCAGGCACAGGACCCACGTCTGGCCATACCCGTCCCACTCGGGTTGACAATAGCAAAACAAAAGAGGTGATGGCTGGAAGGTTTAGAATTAATCTTAACCTCTGGCATTGCTCTGGGCAACCCTCCAGACCACCGTTCTTCTCCCGCCAAGCCATTACAGAAGGGGAAAGACCATATGCAAATCAGGCTTGGTCCCACCCCCAAAGGGGTAGTCCAGCCCGAACTGCAAGGTCACATCCAATCTGCACGAGAACAAAAGCATCCCCAGACATGTTTCAGCCTTGATGGGCGTCATCAGTGAGGAGTAGCTTGGGTCTCTAGGCCCAGCAGGCATGGGACCCACGTCTGGGCATACCCGTCCCCTCGGGGTGACAATAGCAAAACAGAAGCGGTGATGGCTGGAAGGTTTAGAATGAATCTTAACCTCTGGCATTGCTCTGGGCAACCCTCCAGACCACCGTTCTTCGCCCGCCAAGCCATTACAGAAGGGGAAAGACCATATGCAAATCAGGCTTGGCCCCATCCCCAAAGGGGTAGTCCAGTGCAAACTGCTAGGTCACATCACTTCTGCACGAGACCACAAGCATCCCCAGACATGTTTCAGCCTTGTTGGGCATCATCAGTGAGGAGTAGCTTGGGTCTCTAGGCCCAGCAGGCACGGGACCCACGTCTGGGCATACCCGTCCCACTTGGGGTGACAAGAGCAAAACTAAAGAGTTGATGGCTGGAAGGTGTAGAATGAATCGTAACCTCTGGCATTGCTCTGGACAACCCGCCAGACCATCGTTCTTCGCCCGCCAAGCCATTACAGAAGGGGAAAGACCATATGCAAATCAGGCTTGGCCCCATCCCCAAAGGGGTAGTCCAGTGCAAACTGCAAGGTCACATCCAATCTGCACGAGACCACAAGCATCCCCAGACATGTTTCAGCCTTGATGGGCGTCATCAGTGAGGAGTAGCTTGGGTCTCTAGGCCCAGCAGGCATGGGACCCACGTCTGGGCACACCCGTCCCCTCGGGGTGACAATAGCAAAACAGAAGCGGTGATGGCTGGAAGGTTTAGAATGAATCTTAACCTCTGGCATTGCTCTGGGCAACCCTCCAGACCACTGTTCTTCGCCCGCCAAGCCATTACAGAAGGGGTAAGACCATATGCAAATCAGTCTTGGCCCCACCCCCAAAGGGGTAGTCCAGCCCGAACTGCAAGGTCACATCCAATCTGCACGAGACCACAAGCATCCCCAGACATGTTTCAGCCTTGTTGGGCGTCATCAGTGAGGAGTAGCTTGGGTCTCTAGGCCCAGCAGGCATTGGACCTACGTCTGGGCATACCCGTCCCCTCGGGGTGACAATAGCAAAACAGAAGCGGTGATGGCTGGAAGGTTTAGAATGAATCTTAACCTCTGGCATTGCTCTGGGCAACCCTCCAGACCACAGTTCTTCGCCCGCCAAGCCATTACAGAAGGGGAAAGACCATATGCAAATCAGGCTTGGCCCCATCCCCAAAGGGGTAGTCCATCCCGAACGGCTAGGTCACATACCTTCTGCACGAGACCACAAGCATCCCCAGACATGTTTCAGCCTTGTTGGGCATCATCAGTGAGGAGTAGCTTGGGTCTCTAGGCCCAGCAGGCATGGGACCCACGTCTGGGCATACCCGTCCTACTCGGGGTGACAATAGTAAAACAGAAGAGGTGATGGCTGGAAGGTTTAGAATGAATCTTAACCTCTGGCATTGCTCTGGGCAACCCTCCAGACCATCGTTCTTTGCCTGCCAAGCCATTACAGAAGGGGAAAGACCATATGCAAATCAGGCTTCGCCCCACCCCCAAAGGGGTAGTCCATCCCGAACTGCTAGGTCCCATACCTTCTGCACGAGACCACAAGCATCCCCAGACATGTTTCAGCCTTGTTGGGCGTCATCAGTGAGGAGTAGCTTGAGTATCTAGGCCCAGCAGGCACAGGACCCACGTCTGGCCATACCCGTCCCACTCGGGTTGACAATAGCAAAACAAAAGAGGTGATGGCTGGAAGGTTTAGAATTAATCTTAACCTCTGGCATTGCTCTGGGCAACCCTCCAGACCACCGTTCTTCTCCCGCCAAGCCATTACAGAAGGGGAAAGACCATATGCAAATCAGGCTTGGTCCCACCCCCAAAGGGGTAGTCCAGCCCGAACTGCAAGGTCACATCCAATCTGCACGAGAACAAAAGCATCCCCAGACATGTTTCAGCCTTGATGGGCGTCATCAGTGAGGAGTAGCTTGGGTCTCTAGGCCCAGCAGGCATGGGACCCACGTCTGGGCATACCCGTCCCCTCGGGGTGACAATAGCAAAACAGAAGCGGTGATGGCTGGAAGGTATCGAATGAATCTTAACCTCTGGCATTGCTCTGGGCAACCCTCCAGACCACCGTTCTTCGCCCGCCAAGCCATTACAGAAGGGGAAAGACCATATGCAAATCAGGCTTGGCCCCATCCCCAAAGGGGTAGTCCAGTGCAAACTGCTAGGTCACATCACTTCTGCACGAGACCACAAGCATCCCCAGACATGTTTCAGCCTTGTTGGGCATCATCAGTGAGGAGTAGCTTGGGTCTCTAGGCCCAGCAGGCACGGGACCCACGTCTGGGCATACCCGTCCCACTTGGGGTGACAAGAGCAAAACTAAAGAGTTGATGGCTGGAAGGTGTAGAATGAATCGTAACCTCTGGCATTGCTCTGGACAACCCGCCAGACCATCGTTCTTCGCCTGCCAAGCCATTACAGAAGGGGAAAGACCATATGCAAATCAGGCTTGGCCCCATCCCCAAAGGGGTAGTCCAGTGCAAACTGCAAGGTCACATCCAATCTGCACGAGACCACAAGCATCCCCAGACATGTTTCAGCCTTGATGGGCGTCATCAGTGAGGAGTAGCTTGGGTCTCTAGGCCCAGCAGGCATGGGACCCACGTCTGGGCACACCCGTCCCCTCGGGGTGACAATAGCAAAACAGAAGCGGTGATGGCTGGAAGGTTTAGAATGAATCTTAACCTCTGGCATTGCTCTGGGCAACCCTCCAGACCACTGTTCTTCGCCCGCCAAGCCATTACAGAAGGGGTAAGACCATATGCAAATCAGTCTTGGCCCCACCCCCAAAGGGGTAGTCCAGCCCGAACTGCAAGGTCACATCCAATCTGCACGAGACCACAAGCATCCCCAGACATGTTTCCGACTTGTTGGGCGTCATCAGTGAGGAGTAGCTTGGGTCTCTAGGCCCAGCAGGCATTGGACCTACGTCTGGGCATACCTGTCCCACTCGGGGTGACAATAGCAAAACAGAAGAGGTGATGGCTGGAAGGTTTAGAATGAATCTTAACCTCTGGCATTGCTCTGGGCAACCCTCCAGACCATCGTTCTTTGCCTGCCAAGCCATTACAGAAGGGTAAAGACCATATGCAAATCAGGCTTGGCCCCATCCCCAAAGGGGTAGTCCAGCGCAAACTGCTAGGTCACATCCTTTCTGCACGAGACCACAAGCATCCCCAGACATGTTTCAGCCTTGTTTGGCGTCATCAGTGAGGAGTAGCTTGGGTCTCTAGGCCCAGCAGGCATGGGACCCACGTCTGGGCATACCCGTCCTACTCGGGGTGACAATAGTAAAACAGAAGAGGTGATGGCTGGAAGGTTTAGAATGAATCTTAACCTCTGGCATTGCTCTGGGCAACCCTCCAGACCATCGTTCTTTGCCTGCCAAGCCATTACAGAAGGGGAAAGACCATATGCAAATCAGACTTGGCCCCACCCCCAAAGGGGTAGTCCATCCCGAACTGCTAGGTCACATACCTTCTGCACGAGACCACAAGCATCCCCAGACATGTTTCAGCCTTGTTGGGCGTCATCAGTGAGGAGTAGCTTGGGTCTCTAGGCCCAGCAGGCATGGGACCCACGTCTGGGCATACCCGTCCTACTCGCGGTGACAATAGTAAAATAGAAGAGGTGATGGCTGGAAGGTTTAGAATGAATCTTAACCTCTGGCATTTCTCTGGGCAACCCTCCAGACCATCGTTCTTTGCCTGCCAAGCCATTACAGAAGGGGAAAGACCATATGCAAATCAGGCTTGGCCCCACCCCCAAAGGGGTAGTCCATCCCGAACTGCTAGGTCCCATACCTTCTGCACAAGACCACAAGCATCCCCAGACATGTTTCAGCCTTGTTGGGCGTCATCAGTGAGGAGTAGCTTGGGTCTCTAGGCTCAGCAGGCACAGGACCCACGTCTGGCCATACCCGTCCCACTCGGGTTGACAATAGCAAAACAAAAGAGGTGATGGCTGGAAGGTTTAGAATTAATCTTAACCTCTGGCATTGCTCTGGGCAACCCTCCAGACCACCGTTCTACTCCCGCCAAGCCATTACAGAAGGGGAAAGACCATATGCAAATCAGGCTTGGCCCCACCCCCAAAGGGGTAGTCCAGCCCGAACTGCAAGGTCACATCCAATCTGCACGAGAACAAAAGCATCCCCAGACATGTTTCAGCCTTGGTGGGCGTCATCAGTGAGGAGTAGCTTGGGTCTCTAGGCCCAGCAGGCACGGGACCCACGTCTGGGCATACCCGTCCCACTCGGGGTGACAATAGCAAAACAAAAGAGGTGATGGCTGGAAGGTTTAGAATAAATCTTAACCTCTGACATTGCTCTGGGCAACCCTCCAGACCATCGGTCTTCGCCTACCAAGCCATTACAGAAGGGGAAAGACCATATGGAAATCAGGCTTGGCCCCACCTCCAAAGGGGTGGTCCAGCCCGACTGCTAAGTCACATCCCTTCTGCACGAGACCATAAGCATCCCAGACATATTTTAGCCTTGTTGGGCGTCATCAGTGAGGAGTAGCTTGGGTCTCTAGGCCCAGCAGGCACAGGACCCACGTCTGGGCATACCCGTCCCACTCGGGGTGACAATAGCAAAAAAAAGAGGTGATGGCTGGAAGGTTTAGAATGAATCTTAACCTCTGGCATTGCTCTGGGCAACCCTCCAGACCACCGTTCTTCGCCTGCCAAGCCATTACAGAAGGGGAAAGACCATATGCAAATCAGGCTTGGCCCCATCCCCAAAGGGGTAGTCCAGCGCAAACTGCTAGGTCACATCCCTTCTGCACGAGACCACAAGCATCCCGAGACATGTTTCAGCCTTGTTTGGCGTCATCAGTGAGGAGTAGCTTGGGTCTCTAGGCCCAGCAGGCATGGGACCTATGTCTGGGCATACCTGTCCCACTCGGGGTGACAATAGCAAAACAAAAAAGGTGTTGGCTGGAAGGATTAGAATGAATTGAAACCTCTGGCATTGCTCTGGGCAACCCTCCAGACCATCATTCTTCACTGCCAAGCCATTACAGAAGAGGAAAGACCATATGCAAATCAGGCTTGGCCCCACTCCCCAAGGGGTAGTCCAGGCCTAACTGCTAGGTCACATCCCTTCTGCACGAGACCACAAGCATCCCCAGACATGTTTCAGCCTTGTTGGGCATCATCAGTGAGGAGTAGCTTGGGTCTCTAGGCCCAGCAGGCACGGGACCCACGTCTGGGCATACCCGTCCCACTCGGGGTGACAAGAGCAAAACTAAAGAGTTGATGGCTGGAAGGTGTAGAATGAATCGTAACCTCTGGCATTGCTCTGGACAACCCGCCAGACCATCGTTCTTCACCTGCCAAGCCATTACAGAAGGGGAAAGACCATATGCAAATCAGGCTTGGCCCCACCCCCAAAGGGGTAGTCCAGCCCAAACTGCAAGGTCACATCCAATCTGCACGAGACCACAAGCATCCCCAGACATGTTTCTGCCTTGATGGGCGTCATCAGTGAGGAGTAGCTTGGGTCTCTAGGCCCAGCAGGCATGGGACCCACGTCTGGGCATACCCGTCCCCTCGGGGTGACAATAGTAAAACAGAAGCGGTGATGGCTGGAAGATTTAGAATGAATCTTAACCTCTGGCATTGCTCTGGGCAACCCTCCAGACCACCGTTCTTCGCCCACCAAGCCATTACAGAAGGGGAAAGACCATATGCAAATCAGTCTTGGCCCCACCCCCAAAGGGGTAGTCCAGCCCGAACTGCACAGTCACATCCAATCTGCACGAGACCACAAGCATCCCCAGACATGTTTCAGCCTTGTTGGGCGTCATCAGTGAGGAGTAGCTTGGGTCTCTAGGCCCAGCAGGCATGGGACCTACGTCTGGGCATACCTGTCCCACTGGGGGTGACAATAGCAAAACAGAAGAGGTGATGGCTGGAAGGTTTAGAATGAATCTTAACCTCTGGCATTGCTCTGGGCAACCCTCCAGACCATCGTTCTTTGCTTGCCAAGCCATTACAGAAGGGTAAAGACCATATGCAAATCAGGCTTGGCCCCATCCCCAAAGGGGTAGTCCAGCGCAAACTGCTAGGTCCCATCCCTTCTGCACGAGACCACAAGCATCCCCAGACATGTTTCAGCCTTGTTTGGCCTCATCAGTGAGGAGTAGCTTGGGTCTCTATGCCCAGCAGGCATGGGACCTATGTCTGGGCATACCCGTCCCACTCGGGGTGACAATAGCAAAACAAAGAAGGTGTTGGCTGGAAGGATTAGAATGAAATGTAACCTCTGGCATTGCTCTGGGCAACCCTCCAGACCATCATTCTTCACTGCCAAGCCATTACAGAAGAGGAAAGACCATATGAAAATCAGGCTTGGCCCCACTCCCAAAGGGGTAGTCCAGACCGAATTGCTAGGTCACATCCATTCTGCACGAGACCACAAGCATCCCCAGACATGTTTCAGCCTTGTTGGGCATCATCAGTGAGGGGTAGCTTGGGTCTCTAGGCCCAGCAGGCATGGGACCCACGTCTGGGCATACCTGTCCTACTCGGGGTGACAATAGCAAAACAGAAGAGGTGATGGCTGGAAGGTGTAGAATGAATCGTAACCTCTGGCATTGCTCTGGACAACCCGCCAGACCATCGTTCTTCACCTGCCAAGCCATTACAGAAGGGGAAAGACCATATGCAAATCAGGCTTGGCCCCACCCCCAAAGGGGTAGTCCAGCCCAAACTGCAAGGTCACATCCAATCTGCACGAGAACACAAGCATCCCCAGACATGTTTCAGCCTTGATGGGCGTCATCAGTGAGGAGTAGCTTGGGTCTCTAGGCCCAGCAGGCATGGGACCCACGTCTGGGCACACCCGTCCCCTCGGGGTGACAATAGCAAAACAGAAGCGTTGATGGCTGGAAGGTTTAGAATGAATCTTAACCTCTGGCATTGCTCTGGGCAACCCTCCAGACCACCGTTCTTCGCCCGCCAAGCCATTACAGAAGGGGTAAGACCATATGCAAATCAGTCTTGGCCCCACCCCCAAAGGGGTAGTCCAGCCCGAACTGCAAGGTCACATCCAATCTGCACGAGACCACAAGCATCCCCAGACATGTTTCAGCCTTGTTGGGCGTCATCAGTGAGGAGTAGCTTGGGTCTCTAGGCCCAGCAGGCATGGGACCTACGTCTGGGCATACCTGTCCCACTCGGGGTGACAATAGCAAAACAGAAGAGGTGATGGCTGGAAGGTTTAGAATGAATCTTAACCTCTGGCATTGCTCTGGGCAACCCTCCAGACCATCGTTCTTTGCCTGCCAAGCCATTACAGAAGGGTAAAGACCATATGCAAATCAGGCTTGGCCCCATCCCCAAAGGGGTAGTCCAGCGCAAACTGCTAGGTCTCATCCTTTCTGCACGAGACCACAAGCATCCCCAGACATGTTTCAGCCTTGTTTGGCCTCATCAGTGAGGAGTAGCTTGGGTCTCTAGGCCCAGCAGGCATGGGACCTATGTCTGGGCATACCCGTCCCACTCGGGGTGACAATAGCAAAACAAAAAAGGTGTTGGCTGGAAGGATTAGAATGAATTGAAACCTCTGGCATTGCTCTGGGCAACCCTCCAGACCATCATTCTTCACTGCCAAGCCATTACAGAAGAGGAAAGACCATATGCAAATCAGGGTTGGCCCCACTCCCAAAGGGGTAGTCCAGACCGAACTGCTAGGTCACATCCATTCTGCACGAGATCACAAGCATCCCCAGACATGTTTCAGCCTTGTTGGGCATCATCAGTGAGGGGTAGCTTGGGTCTCTAGGCCCAGCAGGCATGGGACCCACGTCTGGGCATACCCGTCCCACTCGGGGTAACAAGATCAAAACTAAAGAGTTGATGGCTGGAAGGTGTAGAATGAATCGTAACATCTGGCATTGCTCTGGACAACCCGCCAGACCATCGTTCTTCACCTGCCAAGCCATTACAGAAGGGGAAAGACCATATGCAAATCAGGCTTGGCCCCACCCCCAAAGGGGTAGTCCAGCCTAAACTGCAAGGTCACATCCAATCTGCACGAGACCACAAGCATCCCCAGACATGTTTCAGCCTTGATGGGCGTCATCAGTGAGGAGTAGCTTGGGTCTCTAGGCCCAGCAGGCATGGGACCCACGTCTGGGCATACCCGTCCCCTCGGGGTGACAATAGCAAAACAGAAGCGGTGATGGCTGGAAGGTTTAGAATGAATCTTAACCTCTGGCATTGCTCTGGGCAACCCTCCAGACCACTGTTCTTCGCCCGCCAAGCCATTACAGAAGGGGAAAGACCATATGCAAATCAGGCTTGGCCCCACCCCCAAAGGGGTAGTCCAGCCCGAACTGCAAGGTCACATCCTATCTGCACGAGACCACAAGCATCCCCAGACATGTTTCAGCCTTGTTGGGCATCATCAGTGAGGAGTAGCTTGGGTCTCTAGGCTCAGCAGGCATGGGAGCCATGTCTGGGCATACACGTCCCACTCCGGGTAACAATAGTAAAACAAAAAAGGTGATGGCTGGAAGGTTTAGAATGAATCTTAACCTCTGGCATTGCTCTGGGCAACCCTCCAGACCATCGTTCTTTGCCTGCCAAGCCATTACAGAAGGGGAAAGACCATATGCAAATCAGACTTGGCCCCACCCCCAAAGGGGTAGTCCATCCCGAACTGCTAGGTCACATACCTTCTGCACGAGACCACAAGCATCCCCAGACATGTTTCAGCCTTGTTGGGCGTCATCAGTGAGGAGTAGCTTGGGTCTCTAGGCCCAGTAGGCATGGGACCCACGTCTGGGCATACCCGTCCTACTCGGGGTGACAATAGTAAAACAGAAGAGGTGATGGCTGGAAGGTTTAGAATGAATCTTAACCTCTGGCATTGCTCTGGGCAACCCTCCAGACCATCGTTCTTTGCCTGCCAAGCCATTACAGAAGGGGAAAGACCATATGCAAATCAGACTTGGCCCCACCCCCAAAGGGGTAGTCCATCCCGAACTGCTAGGTCACATACCTTCTGCACGAGACCACAAGCATCCCCAGACATGTTTCAGCCTTGTTGGGCGTCATCAGTGAGGAGTAGCTTGGGTCTCTAGGCCCAGCAGGCATGGGACCCACGTCTGGGCATACCCGTCCTACTCGCGGTGACAATAGTAAAACAGAAGAGGTGATGGCTGGAAGGTTTAGAATGAATCTTAACCTCTGGCATTTCTCTGGGCAACCCTCAAGACCATCGTTCTTTGCCTGCCAAGCCATTACAGAAGGGGAAAGACCATATGCAAATCAGGCTTGGCCCCACCCCCAAAGGGGTAGTCCATCCCGAACTGCTAGGTCCCATACCTTCTGCACGAGACCACAAGCATCCCCAGACATGTTTCAGCCTTGTTGGGCGTCATCAGTGAGGAGTAGCTTGGGTCTCTAGGCTCAGCAGGCACAGGACCCACGTCTGGCCATACCCGTCCCACTCGGGTTGACAATAGCAAAACAAAAGAGGTGATGGCTGGAAGGTTTAGAATTAATCTTAACCTCTGGTATTGCTCTGGGCAACCCTCCAGACCACCGTTCTTCTCCCGCCAAGCCATTACAGAAGGGGAAAGACCATATGCAAATCAGGCTTGGCCCCACCCCCAAAGGGGTAGTCCAGCCCGAACTGCAAGGTCACATCCAATCTGCACGAGAACAAAAGCATCCCCAGACATGTTTCAGCCTTGATGGGCGTCATCAGTGAGGAGTAGCTTGGGTCTCTAGGCCCAGCAGGCACGGGACCCACGTCTGGGCATACCCGTCCCACTCGGGGTGACAATAGCAAAACAAAAGAGGTGATGGCTGGAAGGTTTAGAATAAATCTTAACCTCTGACATTGCTCTGGGCAACCCTCCAGACCATCGGTCTTCGCCTACCAAGCCATTACAGAAGGGGAAAGACCATATGCAAATCAGGCTTGGCCCCACCTCCAAAGGGGTGGTCCAGCCCGACTGCTAAGTCACATCCCTTCTGCACGAGACCATAAGCATCCCAGACATATTTTAGCCTTGTTGGGCGTCATCAGTGAGGAGTAGCTTGGGTCTCTAGGCCCAGCAGGCACGGGACCCACGTCTGGGCATACCCGTCCCACTCGGGGTGACAAGAGCAAAACTAAAGAGTTGATGGCTGGAAGGTGTAGAAAGAATCGTAACCTCTGGCATTGCTCTGGACAACCCGCCAGACCATCGTTCTTCACCTGCCAAGCCATTACAGAAGGGGAAAGACCATATGCAAATCAGGCTTGGCCCCACCCCCAAAGGGGTAGTCCAGCCCAAACTGCAAGGTCACATCCAATCTGCACGAGACCACAAGCATCCCCAGACATGTTTCAGCCTTGATGGGCGTCATCAGTGAGGAGTAGCTTGGGTCTCTAGGCCCAGCAGGCATGGGACCCACGTCTGGGCATACCCGTCCCCTCGGGGTGACAATAGTAAAACAGAAGCGATGATGGCTGGAAGATTTAGAATGAATCTTAACCTCTGGCATTGCTCTGGGCAACCCTCCAGACCACCGTTCTTCGGCCACCAAGCCATTACAGAAGGGGAAAGACCATATGCAAATCAGTCTTGGCCCCACCCCCAAAGGGGTAGTCCAGGCCGAACTGCACAGTCACATCCAATCTGCACGAGACCACAAGCATCCCCAGACATGTTTCAGCCTTGTTGGGCGTCATCAGTGAGGAGTAGCTTGGGTCTCTAGGCCCAGCAGGCATGGGACCTACGTCTGGGCATACCTGTCCCACTGGGGGTGACAATAGCAAAACAGAAGAGGTGATGGCTGGAAGGATTAGAATGAATTGTAACCTCTGGCATTGCTCTGGGCAACCCTCCAGACCATCATTCTTCACTGCCAAGCCATTACAGAAGAGGAAAGACCATATGCAAATCAGGCTTGGCCTCACTCCCGAAGGGGTAGTCCAGGCCGAACTGCTAGGTCACATCCCTTCTGCACGAGACCACAAGCATCCCCAGACATGTTTCAGCCTTGTTGGGCATCATCAGTGAGGAGTAGCTTGGGTCTCTAGGCCCAGCAGGCACGGGACCCACGTCTGGGCATACCCGTCCCACTCGGGGTGACAAGAGCAAAACTAAAGAGTTGATGGCTGGAAGGTGTAGAATGAATCGTAACCTCTGGCATTGCTCTGGACAACCCGCCAGACCATCGTTCTTCACCTGCCAAGCCATTACAGAAGGGGAAAGACCATATGCAAATCAGGCTTGGCCCCACCCCCAAAGGGGTAGTCCAGCCCAAACTGCAAGGTCACATCCAATCTGCACGAGACCACAAGCATCCCCAGACATGTTTCAGCCTTGTTGGGCGTCATCAGTGAGGAGTAGCTTGGGTCTCTAGGCCCAGCAGGCATGGGACCTACGTCTGGGCATACCTGTCCCACTGGGGGTGACAATAGCAAAACAGAAGAGGTGAAGGCTGGAAGGTTTAGAATGAATCTTAACCTCTGGCATTGCTCTGGGCAACCCTCCAGACCATCGTTCTTTGCCTGCCAAGCCATTACAGAAGGGTAAAGACCATATGCAAATCAGGCTTGGCCCCATCCCCAAAGGGGTAGTCCAGCGCAAACTGCTAGGTCCCATCCCTTCTGCACGAGACCACAAGCATCCCCAGACATGTTTCAGCCTTGTTTGGCCTCATCAGTGAGGAGTAGCTTGGGTCTCTAGGCCCAGCAGGCATGGGACCTATGTCTGGGCATACCCGTCCCACTCGGGGTGACAATAGCAAAACAAAGAAGGTGTTGGCTGGAAGGATTAGAATGAATTGTAACCTCTGGCATTGCTCTGGGCAACCCTCCAGACCATCATTCTTCACTGCCAAGCCATTACAGAAGAGGAAAGACCATATGCAAATCAGGCTTGGCCCCACTCCCAAAGGGGTAGTCCAGACCGAACTGCTAGGTCACATCCATTCTGCACGAGACCACAAGCATCCCCAGACATGTTTCAGCCTTGTTGGGCATCATCAGTGAGGGGTAGCTTGGGTCTCTAGGCCCAGCAGGCATGGGACCCACGTCTGGGCATACCTGTCCTACTCGGGGTGACAATAGCAAAACAGAAAGGTGATGGCTGGAAGGTTTAGAATGAATCTTAACCTCTGGCATTCTCTGGGCAACCCTCCAGACCATCGTTCTTTGCCTGCCAAGCCATTACAGAAGGGGAAAGACTATATGCAAATCAGGCTTGGCCCCACCCCCAAAGGGGTAGTCCAGCCCGAACTGCTAGGTCACATACCTTCTGCACAAGACCACAAGCATCCCCAGACAGGTTTCAGCCTTGTTGGGCATCATCAGTGAGGAGTAGCTTGGGTCTCTAGGCCCAGCAGGCACAGGACCCACGTCTGGCCATACCCGTACCACTAGGGTTGACAATAGCAAAACAAAAGAGGTGATGACTGGAAGGTTTAGAATTAATCTTAACCTCTGGCATTGCTCAGGGCAACCCTCCAGACCATCGTTCTTCGCCCGCCAAGCCATTACAGAAGGGGAAAGACCATATGCAAATCAGGCTTAGCCCCACCCCCAAAGGGGTAGTCCATCCCAAACTGCTAGGTCACATCCAATCTGCACGAGACCACAAGCATCCCCAGACATGTTTCAGCCTTGTTGGGCGTCATCAGTGAGCAGTAGCTTGGGTCTCTAGGCCCAGTAGTCACGGGACCCACGTCTGGGCATACCCGTCCCACTCGGGGTGACAAGAGCCAAACAAAAGAGGTGATGGCTGGAAGGTTTAGAATTAATCTTAACCTCTGGCACTGCTCTGCGCAACCTTCCAGACCATTGTTCTTCGCCTGCCAAGCCATTACAGAAGGGGAAAGACCATATGCAAATCAGGCTTGGCCCCACCCCCAAAGGGGTAGTCCATCCCGAACTGCTAGGTCACATACCTTCTGCACGAGACCACAAGCATCCCCAGACATGTTTCAGCCTTGTTGGGCGTCATCAGTGAGGAGTAGCTTGGGTCTCTAGGCCCAGCAGGCATGGGACCCACGTCTGGGCATACCCGTCCTACTCGCGGAGACAATAGTAAAACAGAAGAGGTGATGGCTGGAAGGTTTAGAATGAATCTTAACCTCTGGCATTTCTCTGGGCAACCCTCCAGACCATCGTTCTTTGCCTGCCAAGCCATTATAGAAGGGGAAGACCATATGCAAATCAGGCTTGGCCCCACCCCCAAAGGGGTAGTCCATCCCGAACTGCTAGGTCCCATACCTTCTGCACGAGACCACAAGCATCCCCAGACATGTTTCAGCCTTGTTGGGCGTCATCAGTGAGGAGTAGCTTGGGTCTCTAGGCTCAGCAGGCACAGGACCCACGTCTGGCCATACCCGTCCCACTCGGGTTGACAATAGCAAAACAAAAGAGGTGATGGCTGGAAGGTTTAGAATTAATCTTAACCTCTGGCATTGCTCTGGGCAACCCTCCAGACCACCGTTCTTCTCCCGCCAAGCCATTACAGAAGGGGAAAGACCATATGCAAATCAGGCTTGGCCCCACCCCCAAAGGGGTAGTCCAGCCCGAACTGCAAGGTCACCTCCAATCTGCACGAGAACAAAAGCATCCCCAGACATGTTTCAGCCTTGATGGGCGTCATCAGTGAGGAGTAGCTTGGGTCTCTAGGCCCAGCAGGCACGGGACCCACGTCTGGGCATACCCGTCCCACTCGGGGTGACAATAGCAAAACAAAAGAGGTGATGGCTGGAAGGTTTAGAATAAATCTTAACCTCTGACATTGCTCTGGGCAACCCTCCAGACCATCGGTCTTCACCTACCAAGCCATTACAGAAGGGGAAAGACCATATGCAAATCAGGCTTGGCCCCACCTCCAAAGGGGTGGTCCAGCCCGACTGCTAAGTCACATCCCTTCTGCACGAGACCATAAGCATCCCAGACATATTTTAGCCTTGTTGGGCGTCATCAGTGAGGAGTAGCTTGGGTCTCTAGGCCCAGCAGGCATGGGACCCACGTCTGGGCATACCCGTCCCCTCGCGGTGACAATAGCAAAACAGAAGCGGTGATGGCTGGTAGGTTTAGAATGAATCTTAACCTCTGGCATTGCTCTGGGCAACCCTCCAGACCACCGTTCTTCGCCCGCCAAGCCATTACAGAAGGGGAAAGACCATATGCAAATCAGGCTTGGCCCCATCCCCAAAGGGGTAGTCCAGCGCAAACTGCTAGGTCACATCCCTTCTGCACGAGACCACAAGCATCCCCAGACATGTTTCAGCCTTGTTTGGCGTCATCAGTGAGGAGTAGCTTGGGTCTCTAGGCCCAGCAGGCATGGGACCTATGTCTGGGCATACCCGTCCCACTCGGGGTGACAATAGCAAAACAAAAAAGGTGTTGGCTGGAAGGATTAGAATGAATTGTAACCTCTGGCATTGCTCTGGGCAACCCTCCAGACCATCATTCTTCACTGCCAAGCCATTACAGAAGAGGAAAGACCATATGCAAATCAGGCTTGGCCCCACCCCCAAAGGGGTAGTCCAGCCCAAACTGCAAGGTCACATCCAATCTGCACGAGACCACAAGCATCCCCAGACATGTTTCAGCCTTGTTGGGCATCATCAGTGAGGAGTAGCTTGGGTCTCTAGGCCCAGCAGGCACGGGACCCACGTCTGGGCATACCCGTCCCACTCGGGGTGACAGGAGCAAAACTAAAGAGTTGATGGCTGGAAGGTGTAGAATGAATCGTAACCTCTGGCATTGCTCTGGACAACCCGCCAGACCATCGTTCTTCACCTGCCAAGCCATTACAGAAGGGGAAAGACCATATGCAAATCAGGCTTGGCCCCACCCCCAAAGGGGTAGTCCAGCCCAAACTGCAAGGTCACATCCAATCTGCACGAGACCACAAGCATCCCCAGACATGTTTCAGCCTTGATGGGCGTCATCAGTGAGGAGTAGCTTGGGTCTCTAGGCCCAGCAGGCATGGGACCCACGTCTGGGCATACCCGTCCCCTCGGGGTGACAATAGCAAAACAGAAGCGGTGATGGCTGGAAGGTTTAGAATGAATCTTAACCTCTGGCATTGCTCTGGGCAACCCTCCAGACCACCGTTCTTCGCCCACCAAGCCATTACAGAAGGGGAAAGACCATATGCAAATCAGTCTTGGCCCCACCCCCAAAGGGGTAGTCCAGCCCGAACTGCACGGTCACATCCAATCTGCACGAGACCACAAGCATCCCCAGACATGTTTCAGCCTTGTTGGGCGTCATCAGTGAGGAATAGCTTGGGTCTCTAGGCCCAGCAGGCATGGGACCTACGTCTGGGCATACCTGTCCCACTGGGGGTGACAATAGCAAAACAGAAGAGGTGATGGCTGGAAGGTTTAGAATGTATCTTAACTTCTGGCATTGCTCTGGGCAACCCTCCAGACCATCGTTCTTTGCCTGCCAAGCCATTACAGAAGGGTAAAGACCATATGCAAATCAGGCTTGGCCCCATCCCCAAAGGGGTAGTCCAGCGCAAACTGCTAGGTCACATCCCTTCTGCACGAGACCACAAGAATCCCCAGACATGTTTCAGCCTTGTTTGTCCTCATCAGTGAGGAGTAGCTTGGGTCTCTAGGCCCAGCAGGCATGGGACCTATGTCTGGGCATACCCGTCCCACTCGGGGTGACAATAGCAAAACAAAGAAGGTGTTGGCTGGAAGGATTAGAATGAATTGTAACCTCTGGCATTGCTCTGGGCAACCCTCCAGACCATCATTCTTCACTGCCAAGCCATTACAGAAGAGAAAAGACCATATGCAAATCAGGCTTGGCCCCACTCCCAAAGGGGTAGTCCAGACCGAACTGCTAGGTCACATCCATTCTGCACGAGACCACAAGCATCCCCAGACATGTTTCAGCCTTGTTGGGCATCATCAGTGAGGGGTAGCTTGGGTCTCTAGGCCCAGCAGGCATGGGACCCACGTCTGGGCATACCTGTCCGACTCGGGGTGACAATAGCAAAACAGAAGAGGTGATGGCTGTAAGGTTTAGAATGAATCTTAACCTCTGGCATTGCTCGGGGCAACCCTCCAGACCATCGTTCTTTGCCTGCCAAGACATTACAGAAGGGGAAAGACTATATGCAAATCAGGCTTGGCCCCACCCCCAAAGGGGTAGTCCAGCCCGAACTGCTAGGTCACATACCTTCTGCACAAGACCACAAGCATCCCCAGACAGGTTTCAGCCTTGTTGGGCGTCATCAGTGAGGAGTAGCTTGGGTCTCTAGGCCCAGCAGGCACAGGACCCACGTCTGGCCATACCCGTACCACTAGGGTTGACAATAGCAAAACAAAAGAGGTGATGACTGGAAGGTTTAGAATTAATCTTAACCTCTGGCATTGCTCAGGGCAACCCTCCAGACCATCGTTCTTCGCCCGCCAAGACATTACAGAAGGGGAAAGACCATATGCAAAACAGGCTTAGCCCCACCCCCAAAGGGGTAGTCCAGCCCAAAGTGCTAGGTCACATCCAATCTGCACGAGACCACAAGCATCCCCAGACATGTTTCAGCCTTGTTGGGCGTCATCAGTGAGCAGTAGCTTGGGTCTCTAGGCCCAGCAGGCACAGGACCCACGTCTGGCCATACCCATACCACTAGGGTTGACAATAGCAAAACAAAAGAGGTGATGACTGGAAGGTTTAGAATGAATCTTAACCTCTGGCACTGCTCTGCGCAACCTTCCAGACCATTGTTCTTCGCCTGCCAAGCCATTACAGAAGGGGAAAGACCATATGCAAATCAGGCTTGGCCCCACCCCCAAAGGGGTAGTCCAGCCCGAACTGCAAGGTCACATCCAATCTGCACGAGACCACAAGCATCCCCAGACATTTTTCAGCCTTGATGGGCGTCATCAGTGAGGAGTAGCTTGGGTCTCTAGGCCCAGCAGGCACGGGACCCACGTCTGGGCATACCCGTGGCACTCGGGGTGACAATAGCAAAACAGAAGCGGTGATGGCTGGAAGGTTTAGAATGAATCTTAACCTCTGGCATTGCTCTGGGCAACCCTCCAGACCACCGTTCTTCGCCCGCCAAGCCATTACAGAAGGGGAAAGACCATATGCAAATCAGGCTTGGCCCCACCCCCAAAGGGGTAGTCCAGCCCGAACTGCAAGGTCACATCCAATCTGCACGAGACCACAAGCATCCCCAGACATTTTTCAGCCTTGTTGGGCGTCATCAGTGA